>NC_092875.1:247444626-248644626 GCF_028372415.1 Notamacropus eugenii
CCAACCAGCATGTCAGTCATAAGAAACACAACTAATTAATAGCAGAGCCTACAGAGAGATGACATAGGTTATAAGTGATGATTTGACAGTAGCTGACAGATTATGTGTGAGATATGTTTGTGTATGCAATGAAAAATGAGTCAGGCAAAGTCCTCCCTTAGTCTTTCAGGAAAGGAAAGGAAAGGGGAAAGGAAAGGAAAGGAAAGGAAAGGAAAGGAAAGGAAAGGAAAGGAAAGGAAAGGAAAGGAAAGGAAAGGAAAGGAAAGGAAAGGAAAGGAAAGGAAAGGAAAGGAAAGGAAAGGAAAGGAAAGGAAAGGGGAAAGGAAAGGGGAAAGGAAAGGGGAAAGGAAAGGGGAAAGGAAAGGAAAGGAAAGGAAAGGGGAAAGGAAAGGAAAGGGGAAAGGAAAGGGGAAAGGAAAGGAAAGGGGAAAGGAAAGGGGAAAGGAAAGGGGAAAGGAAAGGGGAAAGGAAAGGAAAGGAAAGGGGAAAGGAAAGGAAAGGAAAGGGGAAAGGAAAGGGGAAAGGAAAGGAAAGGAAAGGAAAGGAAAGGAAAGGAAAGGAAAGGAAAGGAAAGGAAAGGAAAGGAAAGGAAAGGAAAGGGAAAAGGAAAGGAAAGGGGAAAGGAAAGGGGAAAGGAAAGGGGAAAGGAAAGGGGAAAGGAAAGGAAAGGAAGGAAAGGAAAGGAAAGGAAAGGAAAGGAAAGGAAAGGAAAGGAAAGGAAAGGAAAGGAAAACTACATATCTATTTAATTTTCCCTTTAAATTTCTGAATGATCCACTTAGCATCACTGCTTCTATGAAATAAGATATCAGTTGGAAACTGAGAGTATTACAAGCAGAAGAAACAAGAAATTTTGAATGTTAACCAGAGTCAAACAAGAGTGGAGGGGAGGGGGAAGAATTCCACCCAGGGTCCTGAATTTAAAAGGTGCTGGGAAAACTCGAAATCCTTCAGGAGTGTAGAAGCAACAAGAGTTTAGTTGGCAACCTAGTTGGCAAGGATAAGTAATTAAAATAGTAAGGATCAGATTGTGGAATGGGGTGGGGTGAGCTTCCTCCTTGCCCCACCTCTGATCCTTTTTCCCTACAAGGGTCTCCCTACACAACAGGGTCCCCAGCAGCCTTGTGCCAGGCTTCCTATGGTCCCCTATGAGGTTGTGTCCCACAGTCCTCAGTTTTAAGTGAGAGTGTCTTCTGTACCATCTGCCCAAGGAATGGTTTGTGGTATTGTGTAGATAAGGAAACAAGCATTTATGTGGTGCTTACTATGGGCCAGACGCTGTACTAAGTATTTCATAAATATGATCTCATTTGATACTCAAAACAGCTTCAACAGGTAGGTACTATTATTCTCCTCATTTTACAGTTGAGGAAACTGAGGCAAAGGATAAGTAACTTGCCCAGAGTCCTACAGCTAGTAAATGTTTGAACTCAGGTCTTCATGACTCCAGGCACAGTGCTCAATCCACTGCGTCACTCCGCTGCTTCTAGGCGGACTTTGGGGAGACAATGTAGTAAAACAGAAAGAACGTTCACTGGCTCTGGAGTCAGAGAGCCTGGGCTCCAATCTTACCCCTAAATCTTAATGATACCTTCATAATACCAGCAGGTCATCTTAACTCCCTGAGCCTCAGTTACCTTATCTGTAAAATAAACAGGGTGGAGCAGATGTCCTCTAAGATCTCTTCCAACTATAGTTTTGTGATTATTCTGGGAGCAAAAATTCCTAGTTACAGCTCTGCAAATAAGTGAGCCATTCTTTATCTCTCAAATAGGTTAAAAATAAAAGCCAGACTAGTGCCAGATTGTTAAAAAAAAAAAAAAATGACCAATTGTTGTTCCTTCTGTTTGAATAAGAAAGTTTCTTTTGACGAGTGTCCCTGACAGCTCCACCCAACCAAAGCAGAAGGGATGATTTCCTCACAGGACAGGAGCCAGATGAAGAGTGATGAAAAGCCATCTCTGCAGCCCCACAATGGCTGCTTAAACCATTAATCTGACATTTCCTGTACACTCAGTTTCTGGGAATCTTCAAGGACTAAGGAGAAATTTTCTTTGATTCAATTATGGCACTACTAGGCACCGCCTTTGCAGTGTGATTTACAGCTTGTGACTGACATACTGTAATCTTGTCCCAAACAAGAAAAACACTCCTTTTCCCTGGACAGTCCAGGGTACAAATTACTGATGCTATATCTCACCAGTGCCTGTCACTTACAAATGGATTTGCATCTAGTGATTGAAACTCTTAGTCATTTTAACAACCAACACAAACAAATGAAGATATTCCAGCAAAAGGCATTCATTTCAGGTAATCCAACACTGAGTGTCAGTTATCGGAAATTGCCCAACATGAATGGCACCTGCCCACAACTAAGTTCTTCAAAGGTCTGGAGTGCATGTGCAGACACATCATCACTCACGCCCACATATTGGATCATACCTGCCTTTGTTCCAGTTGCTGAACCCTCAAAGACAGGCAGCTCCTTGCCTGCTACAAGACAAAATTAAAACACAAATCATCTGTGAGAGATTCCCTGGCTCCCAGAAGCATTGGAGTAAAGAGATGTCTGAAATCTAAACCCCAAGGCAAACAGAGTGGGGAAAACAGAATCTTGTTTTGGGGCCAAAACTTTCTCTAATATCTCAAATAGGGTCAGCTTGTTGCTAAATTTCTTCCAGGAAAAGGCTTCAGCATTAAGTGTCTCTAGTTCTAGCTGACAAGGGGCATTGTAGCTACGATCCAAGCTTGAAGCAGAAACAGCCAAGTGTGGTGTTGTGGTAGGAAGAATAGATCATAGACATCAACCTCAAGAATGGATCAGCTCCTTTAAGGAAAGAGGCTGGTACAGCTGGAGGCACAGGTCCTTGGTATGCAAGGTCAACGAGGTTGCAAATATTTGTTCTTGATTCCCTCTTGTAAAATAAACAAAACAAACTCCTGCTGACTTGGATATTCCAAGAGACACCACTAAGACTGAAAAGTCAGTAGACCTGAAGGAAAAGAAAACACTGCTAGGGAACATCTTGTCTATTTACCTTCTACCTCAAAACATAATTTAAAAAAAAACTAGAGGAAAGAAACAAAACAAAAACAAGAGTCATGACTTGAACCAAAAAGATTTTGGCAAGTTGCTGAAATATTTGTTGCTTTGCATTACACACACACAACTCCCTAAAGCAGGAAAGATCTTTTATCTCTGCATGTGCCATTGGCCATACAGACACTTTGGGAACTGGTACCTAGGTCACCATTAGATCAATGACAGATATTGATGCTAAACTAAGTTATCTCCAACATAATTTGAAAGTCATTAGAAGCACAAACTCTGAGCTGGAAGGGAAGTGAAAGGTTTCATCCAAGCAGTACTTAACAGGAATGCATTCTTCAGCAACCCCAACTGGTCATCCAGTCTCTACTTGAAGACCTTCAATGAGGAAGCAGCTGCATCCCACTCTACTGACACACCCCTAACTGGGAGGGAAATGTTTGCTACATAACAGGTATTCAAATACTTGAAGGCAACTGATGATTTGACTAAATGTCCCATTTCTTTCTTATGGAATAGCCTCCAAGCCTTTCTTCATCTTGATTACCCCATTCCAGCTTATGAATGCTTTTCCTAAAATGCAGTGCCCACAACTGACCCAGGGCATGGTACAAAAAAACTATCACCACCCTCAGCCTAAGTATCATGCTTCAGTTAATGTGGCCTAAGAAAGATTCTTGGGCCACCATGTACAATGGTTGACTCATATTGAACTTAAAGTCCACTGAAAATCCCACCCTTTTCATTTGTACTCGAAACAGAAAATTAGTCACCCTTACTTTGAGTCTTGCCTTTAAATGTTTGGCATCATTCTTTTCTGCATTTGTGTCTTGAGTGTCCAGTGGGATTCTTTTTTTGTTTACCCATTCTTCCAGCCAATTTCTTCACTTTGGGCTTGATGTTAGAACTGGGCTAGCATTTCTGGAGGGGAAGTCTCAGCTGGATCTGGTGCTGCTTTCTTGGGGTATTGAGGGTTAGGTTATTCCAGGATCTCAAAGACAAGCAGGGGACCTGCAAACTTTCAATGCTCCCAAAGTGGTCTGATGGCTAATAAAAGTTACTGCTCACCTGGTCTGAGCTCAGCAAATTCCTGACCTGGGTTTGGATCTGAGGGATAGCAGACTGTCACTGGTCGACAGCAGAGTATAGTAGACAGTAGGCAGCCTCTATTAGCCAGCTAGAGAGACTTGTTCATTCAAAATGATAGAATTGTAGGTCCCCCTTTGATCTGGGATTCCTGTCCTGGTTATTTCTTTGCAGGGTGGGCTAGATGCTGGAACTCAGTCCTCATTCTGCTCCTGGTGTTGGAGTCATACAGCTCTTGTTTGCTTCTGAAATTCTGAAATCTCCTTTCTCAGTACTGCCCAGAGTCTCCTTACCCAGGAATACCACCCTTGGGTACTTTCTCAATCTATTGTGGATCTGTTAGAACTCAGTAGTGGACCAAAAAAAGCTGCCAGTTGTCACCTATCCCAGTGGTACCCTGGTATGGGTCTAGGACCTCCTCTCTTTCTGATTCATGGCCTCTTCCTGGGTGTAGGAGTGCTCCAAACACAACATGCTCCTGATCTGACCCTGTCCCAAGTGTCCACAGATCTCTGTCTCACTCTCTATGCCAAACTAGGCTGGACAAATGACTCATTGTGACTTTTGCTGGCTCTCCCCAGTAAAATTTAAGCTGGTGCATTTTCTAGTTCAATTGGAAGGAGTTTTTGTGGGAGAGCTTGATGTACCACTTCCTGCTACTATGCCATCTTAGCTCTGTCTCCCACTCAAGTTTGCTTCTTCTTAACAGTCAACATACTGGGCATATGCTCCAAGGTCAATGACAAAAAAAAAGTCCCTATATTCACCAAAATATTTATAGCAGCACTTTTTTATAGTGGCAAAGAAGTACAAAATGTAGGTGCCTATCAGTTGTAGAATGGCTAAACAAATGGTGGCCCATGAATATAATGTAACATTACTACTATGTTGCAAAAATGATGATTATGAAAAAAGACAGAGAAGCAAGGAAGACTTATATGAACTAATTCAAAGTGAAGTGAGCAGAACCAGGAAAACAGTAAATATGATGATTATAACAATGTAAGTGTTAATTAAAATAACAAAACAACCCAGACTGAATGCTGTGAAATTACAATGACCAAGCCTGGCCCCAAAGAAAAGACAGGAGAATACTCCCCATGCCCTGACCTCTTTTTTGCAAAGGTGGAGAACCCCTGTAGAGATCATTTTTTCTAAATGCTGGTTAGTTTTACTGAACTTTTTTTCTTCCTCTTTTAAAAATTCTTATGATTTATTATGTATTATAAGAGATGCTTCTCTGGGAGTGGACAGGGGTAGAGATGCTGTAGGGAATACAGTTTATATGAAAACAAAAGGTATCAGTAAATCAACTTGTTTTTTTTAAGAGTCAACGTTCTATAGGACTGGAAGTCAGATAAGAGAGTAAATCCTAGTTCAGACACTATGTCAAGTAATCTAACCTCTCTGTAAAGTTAAGTATAATCATATTTATACAAGCTATCTCATAGAGTTGCTATGGGGAAAGTGCTTTATGAATCTGAGTACTATATAAAAATAAGCTATTATCACTGTTCTGGGCTTTCTTTTTCTCAGGAAGCCTTAAAACTCCCACTGCTCCTATATTCTGCCCTTATTCTTTGAGGAAGGTTCCCTGACAGTAAATAAAATCCAGACTAGATTAATAGTGTCAATCTTGGATAGAAACATGGCCACTAAACTTTACATAATGATCCCTGATGCTTCTTATTGACTTAGAAACCCACATAATAACATTACCTATGTTCTATTATATTTTTATTTATTGTACATTTTAATTACAATTACATTTTAATCTGCCTCCTGGTCACACTCTAGAAGTGTTGTGGGTCATATGCAGCTACTGGCAATGTGTATGACAACTGACAATGATCAGAGGAACAGACTTTTTGAGTTGGAAAGGCCCTTAGAGGTCAGCTAAGCCAATCTCCTGATTTTATAATGAAACGGACTTTCAGACGGCTGAAGTTGCTTGCCCAAGATCATACAGATATGGTCAAGTGATGCACAGAAATTGGGACCCAGGTGAAATTCAGGCCTCTCTCCACTATATCATGCTGAAATGTCAATAGGCTAAGAAGTATCTCTAGGGGGAAAAAAATGACCTAGGAGGAGAAATAAATCACCCTCTAGTTCCTGGACACTGGGCCCTATGCAGATAACATTAGATCAGCCAAGGAGTGATGTGGTCCATTGGAAAAGACCTAGAGCTGGGAGTTAGGAGAACCAGGTGCTATTCCTGGCTTTGTCATTAAGTGGTAGAAAGAAAAAAATACTAATTCTGACGACAGAAGACATAGATTTGAGCACATTTGCTGTTGACTACCTGCATGACCTTTGGCAAATTATTTAACCTCCTTTGGCCTTAATTTCCTCTCCTGTAAAATGAGGAGGGGTGTTGGACTGGAGGGCCTTTGAAATCTGTTCTAGATCTAGGGCGTGGCTAGGTGGCACAGAGGATAGAATGTCAGACCTGGAGTCAGGAAGAACTGGGTTCAAATCCAACCTCAAACACTTACTAGTTGTGTGACCATGGGCAAGACACTTAACCCTGTTTGCCTCAGTTTCCTCATCTATAAAATGAGCTAGAGAAGAAAATGGTGAGCCACTCCAGTACCTTTGCCAAGAAAACCCCAAAAGGGGTCATGAAGAGTCAGACATGAATAAAAATGACTAAACACACTCCACAGCTATAATAATCATTATCCAAGAGACATAAGGCAAATCACTTCTTTCGGCCTCCATTTCTTAATCAACAAAGCAGGGGAAATAGTTTTCTCATGCATGACAGTGGTTTGATTTATCTATGCTTTTTTTGAGATACTGTCAATGAAGATATCCACTTAATGAAAAATTAGGAAAATTATTTGTTGTTCAGTTGTTTTTCAGTCATGGCCAACTCTTCATGACCTCATTTAGAGTTTTCTTGGCAAAGACAACGGAGTAGTTTGACATTTCCTTCTCCAATTCATTTTTACAGATGAGGAAACTGAGGCAAGCAGGGTTAAGTGACTTGCCCAGGGTCACACAATTAGTCTCTGGGGCCAGATTTGAACTCGGGAAGATGAGTCTTGCTGACTGCAGGCCCTGATTCTATTCCCTGTTCTACTTGGCTGCGCAAAGGAATATTATATTTTCACTATAATTCATAGGGGTGATAACTCTGCTTTTGCTAGGTTTCCTGATAACCATCATCCTAACCTTATATGACTGAATACACTTCAGTAGGAGAGAGATATGGAATACAAAGCCTAATTCAAAAAGAATCCCTCTCTCAACTAGAAACTACCAAACAAATTAAATACTTGGGAAGAAAGACTTTTGCACAAATGTTGGGTGTAACCATTGGCTTAAACCATATTCTTTTTTTAAAAAAAGTAAATTTAATACAGTTAAAGCAAGCAGAGTTTGAAGAATGTAATCCTATCAAATTTGAGGAAAAAATTTCTCAGATTATGCAATGGAAGTCAACTAGAAATGGGACTCATGAGTGTGTGGAACTGTGTACTGAATTATTGAATATGGACTGGACTGAACATATGGCAGGTTTTTATTTTTTTTTGTTACAAACTCCTTAAATATCAACACACATTAATATTTCAATAGACAAAGAAAAACAAAGGAGATCAGATAGAGAAATTCTGTTACGTTCATTTTTTCCATCACATACAGCTTTTTGTTGTTGTTGCTCAATCATTTTGGTCATGTTTGACTCTTCAACCCCATTTGCAGTTTTCCTGGCAGATACTGGAGTGACTTGCCATTTCCTTCTCCAGTTCATTTGACAGGTGAGGAACCTGAGGCAAAGAAGGTTAAGTGACTTGCCCAGAGTCACAGAGTTGGTTGATGTCTGAGGCTAGATTTGAACTCAGGAAGGTGGATCTTCCTGGTTCCCAGCCCACTACTCTATCCATTGAATCTTCCAGCTGCCCCCCTATATCTTGGGGTCTTGTTTTGGTTTCTTGGTACAATTCAAATTTAACAGAGTAGTTCCAACACTGTCCTGCTTGCCTGTGTCCCCTTCTGAAATTCCTTCTGCTTTCTTTTGATTTTTTAAAAGATTAATTGACAACTTTTCTTCCTTTTTTTTTTTTAACATTACCATTGGTACCACTCTCCCCAACTTTCCCCCACCAAAAAAGAAAAAAAAAAGCATTCCTTGTAACAAATAAATATGGCCATGCAAAACAAATTCACAAAACGGTTATGTCTGAATGTGCAGATCTCAGCCTGCACCCCTTAGTCCATCACCCCTCTGCCAAAAGGTGGAAAGCATCATACAACATCACACCATTTCTCTGGAGTTGTGTTTGATCATTTCATTGACCAAACTTCTTAAGTCTTTCACAATTGTCTTTAAAATGTTGGTGTTATCATATAAATTGTTCTCCTGGTTCAGCTCATTTTACTCTGTACCAGTTCATACAAGTCTTCTTGGGATTCTCTGAAATCATTCCTTTCATCAAGTCATGGTACAATAACATTCCATTACATTTACCTATCATAAGTTGGTCAGTTATCCCCAAGTTGATAGGCAACCACATTGTTTCTAGTTTTTTGCTACCACAAAAAAAGAGCTGCTACAAGTGTTTTTATACTTTAGGGTCCTTTCCCTCTTTTTTTGATCACTTTTGTGAGCAGAAGCCTTCTAGTGGTAATGCTGGGAGGACTGTTCTATCATAAAATGTAAGACAAACTCATTCTGGACTTTAATGAAAACAGCTCAGAATGACAAAGCATGGAGTCAACATTTATGAAGGTATATAATAAACAATATCCTGGGAAAAAACTATAATACCATTCAAGGAAGTTGTTACATATTCCCTGCACTATTTACCAGTCGTGACAAACAAAAACTACTTGTAATTAAGCTGTGAGCTGGCTGCCACACATGGGTGCAAATACTGCTCAGAAAAACCCTGCACAGGATAAAGAAAAGAGGGACTCCATCGCCAATGGGACCCTACTTGTTTTGTAGTCAGCACAGGATAGGAAATCTTTTCACATAAATCCAAGAACTGAAATGGGCAATACTACTGTCATGGATACTGTGAACAACAGGGAAAACACTGGGGGGAAAATCAAGTATTATTCAAATTTTAAAATAGTATTTATTAGAGAATTGTTGATATTTTTTTAAATCCTCGCCTTCTCTATTATGGAAGATTATATTTTCTCCATGTGACTGTATAAATAATTATAGGCATTTTACAGAGAGAAAGGAATCATCCCTTATAACGACAAAACCCTAAGGACCACAGCCAACAGGTGGGAGATCTTGGTGAAATAAACAGATTTTTGTTTTCTTCTCTTGGCTTCCTCAAGTCCCAAGAAGACAACAATTTAAGATCCAGAAATGCCATCTTTCTCTATAAATTATGTGCCCATTTCTGATATGTTGGGCCCCTGGCAAACAGTTTTACAAACATTACCTATAGCTCCGAATCTCTATCCATGGCCCCACTTCTGGGCACCTCTAATAATATAGAAAGGTCTACCCTGAACATATACTGTTATGATCTATCCCCTCATATCCCAGTAAGCACTGGTATTAATCACACTTGAAAAGGTGCCCTATATTTCCTTACCCCCACAATCTGAAGGAAAAAATGCAAGATTTACTTTCCTCTGTAAAATTTACCCCCTGGCAGACTGCCACTGTCAACAGCAAGCGAACCTCCAAAGACTTGGCAACACCAAAAATCCTACCCTGAGGTTGTAACACCTAATGTTTTATACAACCAGTTCTGACCATGTTTTCCTATTTATATTATCCAGAAGGTTCCAACCATCTGGGAGAATAAAAAGTGTTCTCATCTCTATCTCTGTCTCTACCTCCTTCATTCTTTCCTCTGCCTTTCCCTTCTGATGGTGTTAGTCAAATAGCAGCCATCATTCTTCTCAATTGGCTTGTTGGGACTCAACTGAGGTAGAAGGAGAAAAGTAAGGTGTGGACATGCTCATTGTGCTATATTAAAAAAAAATTTTAAAAGGAATTCTTACAGAAGTGAAAATATTTTTGAAAAAAATTCTAATGGTCTTTGGTATAACTGAATTTGGTTACTAGGGAGTTAAACTGCTATGGATAAGGTGTTGGGCTAACCTACTGATGATCCTATTATAATTACATGCCTACTTTGAAATTCTAATTAGCTCTGCCAATCATCAAGAATCCTTTCAGCATTTGGCTGGTAAACCAATAAAACTAATATTTATCCCTGCTAACAAATCTCCTTAAATTCCAATACTCTGTATATTTTTTTTCAAATGGCTTGGCATTTTGATATGTTGCTCCCTTCTGCAGAACGATTTTATATTTATTGGAAGGAACAACAACAAAAATTTTCATAGGAATAAAAGATCTAAAATCTCAAGGAAAATAATGGGGGGAAAACTAGGAGTGAGCAGGGCTCCAATTACCAAATTTTAGGCTATATTATAAAGCAGTAAATCATCAAAACCTTGGTATTGGTTAAAAAGCAGAAAAGTAGACCAATCAAAAAGATAAGCAAGACCCAAAAGAAACTGGACACTGTAGCTCATTGTTCTATAAACCCCAAAATACACACTACTAAGGAAAGGCTTCCTTATTTAACAGGAACTTCAAGGAAAACTAACAAATAATTTGGCAGGAAATAGATTCAGACCAGCATCTTACCCCATACGCTACAGTAAGAGTCAAATAAATACACTGCCTAAAATATAAAAGCCACTGGAGAATGGAAATATCTTTCAGTTCTATGAATAGGGGAAGAATTCTTAACTAAGCAAGGGATAAAGGTGATCATGAAAGAACAAAACAAACAACTTTATTAAATAAAATAAAAAAGCTTTCGCAAAAAACATTTAAGATAAAAGAAACAGTAGAAAGAGGAAAGCGTTTGCTTCAATTACATCCTTAAATTCTATATTTAAGATATATAGAGAATGGAAGGAAGGATAGAAGGAAGGAAGGATGGAAGGAAGGAAGGATGGATGGAAGGAAGGAAGGAAGGAAGGAAGGAAGGAAGGAAGGAAGGAAGGAAGGAAGGAAGGAAGGAAGGAAGGAAGGAAGGATGGAAGGAAGGAAGGATGGATGGAAGGAAGGAAGGAAGGAAGGAAGGAAGGAAGGAAGGAAGGAAGGAAGGAAGGAAGGAAGGATGGAAGGAAGGAAGGAACAAAGGGAGGGCAGAAGGGCAGAAGCCATTTCCCATATGAGCAGTTTTCAAAGAAGGAAATATAGACTATCAGTAACTATATGGGAAAAAAAATTCTCCAAATCACTAATAAGAGAAATTAAAATCTCTAAGGTAGCAGTTCTCAAAGGGTGATCCACAGACCACTGGGGGTCCTCCTTTTTCCACCTACTTATCTGGGTTAAGATTGTACTTTCTTCATAAATTTCAACCAAAACACTATTATCACAAAAGGCTGAATGCAGAAGTCAATATGTGAATCCAACTAACTTGTATTAAGTCAGACATTGAAGAGATTTGCAAAAAATGAACAGCTAGGTGGCACAACAGATAGCACACTGGATCTGGAGTAAGGGTGACCTGAGTTCAAAATTCAACTTCAAAACTAGCTGTATGCAAGATGGCGTAGTAGAAAGACGCACATACACATAGCTCCGAACCCACAACCCATAGAACAACTACAAAGAAGTAACTCACGGCGAATTCTGCACCCAGAGGCCACAGAACATTGGAGCGAGGGAGATTTCTGTTCCGGAGAGACCTGCAAACCTCTCATAAAAGGTCCTTCGTGCTGCGGACTGGGCGCCGGGACTGGGAGCTGAGTACAGCCCTGTGTGGCCGCGGCACCGAGAGGAACAGATCCGAGCGGGCTTCAGGGACGGGATCTCCAGCGGCCGCACAAGTACCTCCACCCACAGGTGACGGGGGTCTGTGAGAGAGTCCCTTTGGCGGGTCGAGGGGGGAGTGGGGTGCCCCCATGGCTCGGGCCCCCTCGGGAGACAGAAGCTGAGGGGCAGCGGCAGACCAGGGCTCTCCAAGCAGGCAGGAGCCTGGATCCATTGTTGAAGGTCTGTGCATAAACTCCCTGAGGGAACTGAGCCTGAGAGGCAGCCCTGCCCTCACCTGAGCATCTGAATTTAATCTCACACTGAATAGCAGCCCTGCCCCCGCCCAAAGCCCTGAGGCTGGAAGCAGCATTTGAATCTCAGACCCCAAACACTGGCTGGGAGGATCAGGAGGTGAGGTGGGTGTGAGGAAAATATTCAGAGGTCAAGTCACTGGCTGGGAAAATGCCCAGAAAAGGGAAAAGAAATAAGACTATAGAAGGTTACTTTCTTGGTGAACAGGCATTTCCTCCCTTCCTTTCTGATGAGGAAGAACAATGCTTACCATCAGGCAAAGACACAGAAATCAAGGCTTCTGTGTCCCAGCCCACTCAATGGGCACAGGCCATGGAAGAGCTCAAAAAGAATTTTGAAAATCAAGTTAGAGAGGTGGAGGAAAAGCTGGGAAGAGAAATGAGAGACATGAAGTCAAAGCATGAACAGCAAATCAGCTCCCTGCTAAAGGAGACCCAAAAAAATGTTGACGAAAATAACACCTTGAAAACTAGCCTAACTCAATTGGCAAAAGAGGTTCAAAAAGCCAATGAGGAGAAGAATGCTTTCAAAAGCAGAATTAGCCAAATGGAAAAGGAGATTCAAAAGCTCACTGAAGAAAATAGTTCTATCAAAATTAGAATGGAACAGATGGAGGCTAATGACTTTATGAGAAACCAAGAAATCACAAAACAAAACCAAAAGAATGAAAAAATGGAAGATAATGTGAAATATCTCATTGGAAAAACAACTGACCTGGAAAATAGAGCCAGGAGAGACAATTTAAAAATTATGGGCCTACCTGAAAGCCATGATCAGAAAAAGAGCCTAGACATCATCTTTCATGAAATTATCAAGGAAAACTGCCCTGAGATTCTAGAACCAGAGGGCAAAATAAATATTCAAGGAATCCACAGAACACCGCCTGAAAGAGATCCAAAAAGAGAAACTCCTAGGAACATTGTGGCCAAATTCCAGAACTCCCAGGTGAAAGAGAAAATATTGCAAGCAGCTAGAAAGAAACAATTCAAGTATTGTGGAAATACAATCAGGATAACACAAGATCTAGCAGCTTCTACATTAAGGGATCGAAGGGCATGGAATAGGATATTCCAGAAGTCAAAGGAACTAGGACTAAAACCAAGAATCACCTACCCAGCAAAACTGAGTATAATACTTCAGGGGAAAAATTGGTCTTTCAATGAAATAGAGGACTTTCAAGCATTCTTGATGAAAAGACCAGAGCTGAAAAGAAAATTTGACTTCCAAACACAAGAATGAAGAGAACCATGAAAAGGTGAACAGCAAAGAGAAGTCATAAGGGACTTACTAAAGTTGAACTGTTTACATTCCTACATGGAAAGACAATATTTGTAACTCTTGAAACATTTCAGTATCTGGGTACTGGGTGGGATTACACACACACACATGCACACACGCACACACACATAGAGACAGAGTGCACAGAGTGAATTGAAGAGGATGGGATCATATCTTAAAAAAAAAAATGAAATCAAGAAGTGAGAGAGAAAGATATTGGGAGGAGAAAGGGAGAATTGAATGGGGCAAATTATCTCTCATAAAAGAGGCAAGCAAAAGACTCATTAGTGGAGGGATAAAGAGGGGAGGTGAGAGAAAAACATGAAGTCTACTCTCATCACATTCCACTAAAGGAAAGAATAAAATGCCTACTCATTTTGGTATGAAAACCTATCTTACAATACAGGAAAGTGGAGGATAAGGGGATAAGCAGAGTGGGGGGGGATGATAGAAGGGAGGGCATGGGGAGGAGAGTGCAATTTGAGGTCAACACTCATGGGGAGGGATAGGATCAAAAGAGAATAGAAGTAATGGGGGACAGGATAGGATGGAGGGAAATATAGTTAGTCCTATACAACACAACTATTATGGAAGTCATTTGCAAAACTACACAGATTTGGCCTATATTGAATTGCTTGCCTTCCAAAGGGAAGGGGTGGAGAGGGAGGGAGCTAAAGAAGTTGGAACTCAAAGTGTTAGGATCAACTGTAATGTTCTTACCACTAGGAAATAAGAAATACAGGTAAAGGGGTATAGAAAGCTATCTGGCCCTACAGGACAAAAGAGAAGACAGAGACAAGGGCAGAGAGGGATGATAGAAGAGAGAGCAGATTGGTCATAGGGGCAATTAGAATGCTTGGCGTTTGGAGGGGGAGGGGAGAAAAGGGGAAAAATTTGTAACCCAAAATTTTGTGAAAATGAATGTTAAAAGCTAAATAAAAAAAAAAATAAAAAAATAAAAATAAAATAAAAAAAAAAAAAACAAAAGCAGAATTAGCCAAATGGAAAAGGAGATTCAAAAGCTCACTGAAGAAAATAGTTCTATCAAAATTAGAATGGAACAGATGGAGGCTAATGACTTTATGAGAAACCAAGAAATCACAAAACAAAACCAAAAGAATGAAAAAATGGAAGATAATGTGAAATATCTCATTGGAAAAACAACTGACCTGGAAAATAGAGCCAGGAGAGACAATTTAAAAATTATGGGCCTACCTGAAAGCCATGATCAGAAAAAGAGCCTAGACATCATCTTTCATGAAATTATCAAGGAAAACTGCCCTGAGATTCTAGAACCAGAGGGCAAAATAAATATTCAAGGAATCCACAGAACACCGCCTGAAAGAGATCCAAAAAGAGAAACTCCTAGGAACATTGTGGCCAAATTCCAGAACTCCCAGGTGAAAGAGAAAATATTGCAAGCAGCTAGAAAGAAACAATTCAAGTATTGTGGAAATACAATCAGGATAACACAAGATCTAGCAGCTTCTACATTAAGGGATCGAAGGGCATGGAATAGGATATTCCAGAAGTCAAAGGAACTAGGACTAAAACCAAGAATCACCTACCCAGCAAAACTGAGTATAATACTTCAGGGGAAAAATTGGTCTTTCAATGAAATAGAGGACTTTCAAGCATTCTTGATGAAAAGACCAGAGCTGAAAAGAAAATTTGACTTCCAAACACAAGAATGAAGAGAACCATGAAAAGGTGAACAGCAAAGAGAAGTCATAAGGGACTTACTAAAGTTGAACTGTTTACATTCCTACATGGAAAGACAATATTTGTAACTCTTGAAACATTTCAGTATCTGGGTACTGGGTGGGATTACACACACACACATGCACACACGCACACACACATAGAGACAGAGTGCACAGAGTGAATTGAAGAGGATGGGATCATATCTTAAAAAAAAAAATGAAATCAAGAAGTGAGAGAGAAAGATATTGGGAGGAGAAAGGGAGAATTGAATGGGGCAAATTATCTCTCATAAAAGAGGCAAGCAAAAGACTCATTAGTGGAGGGATAAAGAGGGGAGGTGAGAGAAAAACATGAAGTCTACTCTCATCACATTCCACTAAAGGAAAGAATAAAATGCCTACTCATTTTGGTATGAAAACCTATCTTACAATACAGGAAAGTGGAGGATAAGGGGATAAGCAGAGTGGGGGGGGATGATAGAAGGGAGGGCATGGGGAGGAGAGTGCAATTTGAGGTCAACACTCATGGGGAGGGATAGGATCAAAAGAGAATAGAAGTAATGGGGGACAGGATAGGATGGAGGGAAATATAGTTAGTCCTATACAACACAACTATTATGGAAGTCATTTGCAAAACTACACAGATTTGGCCTATATTGAATTGCTTGCCTTCCAAAGGGAAGGGGTGGAGAGGGAGGGAGCTAAAGAAGTTGGAACTCAAAGTGTTAGGATCAACTGTAATGTTCTTACCACTAGGAAATAAGAAATACAGGTAAAGGGGTATAGAAAGCTATCTGGCCCTACAGGACAAAAGAGAAGACAGAGACAAGGGCAGAGAGGGATGATAGAAGAGAGAGCAGATTGGTCATAGGGGCAATTAGAATGCTTGGCGTTTGGAGGGGGAGGGGAGAAAAGGGGAAAAATTTGTAACCCAAAATTTTGTGAAAATGAATGTTAAAAGCTAAATAAAAAAAAAAATAAAAAAATAAAAATAAAATAAAAAAAAAAAAAACAAAAGCAGAATTAGCCAAATGGAAAAGGAGATTCAAAAGCTCACTGAAGAAAATAGTTCTATCAAAATTAGAATGGAACAGATGGAGGCTAATGACTTTATGAGAAACCAAGAAATCACAAAACAAAACCAAAAGAATGAAAAAATGGAAGATAATGTGAAATATCTCATTGGAAAAACAACTGACCTGGAAAATAGAGCCAGGAGAGACAATTTAAAAATTATGGGCCTACCTGAAAGCCATGATCAGAAAAAGAGCCTAGACATCATCTTTCATGAAATTATCAAGGAAAACTGCCCTGAGATTCTAGAACCAGAGGGCAAAATAAATATTCAAGGAATCCACAGAACACCGCCTGAAAGAGATCCAAAAAGAGAAACTCCTAGGAACATTGTGGCCAAATTCCAGAACTCCCAGGTGAAAGAGAAAATATTGCAAGCAGCTAGAAAGAAACAATTCAAGTATTGTGGAAATACAATCAGGATAACACAAGATCTAGCAGCTTCTACATTAAGGGATCGAAGGGCATGGAATAGGATATTCCAGAAGTCAAAGGAACTAGGACTAAAACCAAGAATCACCTACCCAGCAAAACTGAGTATAATACTTCAGGGGAAAAATTGGTCTTTCAATGAAATAGAGGACTTTCAAGCATTCTTGATGAAAAGACCAGAGCTGAAAAGAAAATTTGACTTCCAAACACAAGAATGAAGAGAACCATGAAAAGGTGAACAGCAAAGAGAAGTCATAAGGGACTTACTAAAGTTGAACTGTTTACATTCCTACATGGAAAGACAATATTTGTAACTCTTGAAACATTTCAGTATCTGGGTACTGGGTGGGATTACACACACACACATGCACACACGCACACACACATAGAGACAGAGTGCACAGAGTGAATTGAAGAGGATGGGATCATATCTTAAAAAAAAAAATGAAATCAAGAAGTGAGAGAGAAAGATATTGGGAGGAGAAAGGGAGAATTGAATGGGGCAAATTATCTCTCATAAAAGAGGCAAGCAAAAGACTCATTAGTGGAGGGATAAAGAGGGGAGGTGAGAGAAAAACATGAAGTCTACTCTCATCACATTCCACTAAAGGAAAGAATAAAATGCCTACTCATTTTGGTATGAAAACCTATCTTACAATACAGGAAAGTGGAGGATAAGGGGATAAGCAGAGTGGGGGGGGATGATAGAAGGGAGGGCATGGGGAGGAGAGTGCAATTTGAGGTCAACACTCATGGGGAGGGATAGGATCAAAAGAGAATAGAAGTAATGGGGGACAGGATAGGATGGAGGGAAATATAGTTAGTCCTATACAACACAACTATTATGGAAGTCATTTGCAAAACTACACAGATTTGGCCTATATTGAATTGCTTGCCTTCCAAAGGGAAGGGGTGGAGAGGGAGGGAGCTAAAGAAGTTGGAACTCAAAGTGTTAGGATCAACTGTAATGTTCTTACCACTAGGAAATAAGAAATACAGGTAAAGGGGTATAGAAAGCTATCTGGCCCTACAGGACAAAAGAGAAGACAGAGACAAGGGCAGAGAGGGATGATAGAAGAGAGAGCAGATTGGTCATAGGGGCAATTAGAATGCTTGGCGTTTGGAGGGGGAGGGGAGAAAAGGGGAAAAATTTGTAACCCAAAATTTTGTGAAAATGAATGTTAAAAGCTAAATAAAAAAAAAAATAAAAAAATAAAAATAAAATAAAAAAAAAAAAAAACAAAAGCAGAATTAGCCAAATGGAAAAGGAGATTCAAAAGCTCACTGAAGAAAATAGTTCTATCAAAATTAGAATGGAACAGATGGAGGCTAATGACTTTATGAGAAACCAAGAAATCACAAAACAAAACCAAAAGAATGAAAAAATGGAAGATAATGTGAAATATCTCATTGGAAAAACAACTGACCTGGAAAATAGAGCCAGGAGAGACAATTTAAAAATTATGGGCCTACCTGAAAGCCATGATCAGAAAAAGAGCCTAGACATCATCTTTCATGAAATTATCAAGGAAAACTGCCCTGAGATTCTAGAACCAGAGGGCAAAATAAATATTCAAGGAATCCACAGAACACCGCCTGAAAGAGATCCAAAAAGAGAAACTCCTAGGAACATTGTGGCCAAATTCCAGAACTCCCAGGTGAAAGAGAAAATATTGCAAGCAGCTAGAAAGAAACAATTCAAGTATTGTGGAAATACAATCAGGATAACACAAGATCTAGCAGCTTCTACATTAAGGGATCGAAGGGCATGGAATAGGATATTCCAGAAGTCAAAGGAACTAGGACTAAAACCAAGAATCACCTACCCAGCAAAACTGAGTATAATACTTCAGGGGAAAAATTGGTCTTTCAATGAAATAGAGGACTTTCAAGCATTCTTGATGAAAAGACCAGAGCTGAAAAGAAAATTTGACTTCCAAACACAAGAATGAAGAGAACCATGAAAAGGTGAACAGCAAAGAGAAGTCATAAGGGACTTACTAAAGTTGAACTGTTTACATTCCTACATGGAAAGACAATATTTGTAACTCTTGAAACATTTCAGTATCTGGGTACTGGGTGGGATTACACACACACACATGCACACACGCACACACACATAGAGACAGAGTGCACAGAGTGAATTGAAGAGGATGGGATCATATCTTAAAAAAAAAATGAAATCAAGAAGTGAGAGAGAAAGATATTGGGAGGAGAAAGGGAGAATTGAATGGGGCAAATTATCTCTCATAAAAGAGGCAAGCAAAAGACTCATTAGTGGAGGGATAAAGAGGGGAGGTGAGAGAAAAACATGAAGTCTACTCTCATCACATTCCACTAAAGGAAAGAATAAAATGCCTACTCATTTTGGTATGAAAACCTATCTTACAATACAGGAAAGTGGAGGATAAGGGGATAAGCAGAGTGGGGGGGGATGATAGAAGGGAGGGCATGGGGAGGAGAGTGCAATTTGAGGTCAACACTCATGGGGAGGGATAGGATCAAAAGAGAATAGAAGTAATGGGGGACAGGATAGGATGGAGGGAAATATAGTTAGTCCTATACAACACAACTATTATGGAAGTCATTTGCAAAACTACACAGATTTGGCCTATATTGAATTGCTTGCCTTCCAAAGGGAAGGGGTGGAGAGGGAGGGAGCTAAAGAAGTTGGAACTCAAAGTGTTAGGATCAACTGTAATGTTCTTACCACTAGGAAATAAGAAATACAGGTAAAGGGGTATAGAAAGCTATCTGGCCCTACAGGACAAAAGAGAAGACAGAGACAAGGGCAGAGAGGGATGATAGAAGGGAGAGCAGATTGGTCATAGGGGCAATTAGAATGCTTGGCATTTGGGGGGGGAGGGGAGAAAAGGGGAAAAATTTGTAACCCAAAATTTTGTGAAAATGAATGTTAAAAGCTAAATAAAAAAAAAAAAACTAGCTGTATGGCCTGAGTAAATCACTCAGCTTCTCTGTGACAGTTTCCTCACCTGTAAAATGAAGATAATAATAGCACCTACTGCTCAGGGTTGTGGAGAATCAACATGAGATGATACTTGTAGTGTTCTCCAGACCTTAAAGTACTATACAAATGCCAGCTATTATCAATATATAGAACAATGCTACTCTTCTCATTAACTTCTCTGTACTGGAAAATAGTTATTTTCATAAGAATATGTTGTTTATGTCGACATGTTGTTAATTTATTGTTGCTGCTTTAAATGACTTGATCTTTTCAGTCATCTTTAATAGTATTTTTTCCAATGATATGTAAAAACACTCTTTAGCACTATGTTTAGAAAATTTTGAGTTCCAAATTTTTCTCCCTCCCTCACACCCTCCTCTTCCCTCCTGAGCTAATATTTTTAAAATTTATCTGCTTTAATTTCCAGTATGTTTGTTGTTCAGTCATTTCCAACTTTCTGTGACCCCCTTTGGGGTTTTCTTGGCAAAGATACTGGAGTGATTTGCCATTTTCTTCTCCAGGTCATTTTAAAGATGAAGAAACTGAGACAAACAGAGTTAAGTGACTTGCCCAGTGTCATATAGCTAGTAAGTGTATGAGGCCAGATTTGAATTAGGAAGATGAAGGCCCAGCACTATCCACGGTGCCATCTAGCTACCCCAAAAGCTGGAATTTTATAGCATGTCACTGTTTTCAAGGTACTTTATCTACACTGCCTTCTGATTTTGCCTCAGCCAACATGACGAAGGTAGAGCGAGTATTTATTATTATTATTTCCATTTTTCAGGGGTTCAGAGAAAGTTGGCCTGAAGGTAAAAATTTGGTGGATGGGTTTATCTTACAGACACTTGGTGCTTTGTACAGTAATGGTAACAGGACCAGGACCTATGATTTAGCAGGATAGGAAAGCTCTGGGTGAGGAAAGGCCTACCAGTGCCAGTCAGCACTCACTTTGTAACCTGTATTTTTAGAGAGCTGAGGTCACCTATCCAAGGTCATATTGCCAATACAATCATAGGTGAGATTTGAACCCAAATCTTCTCAATTTCAAAGTATTTACTACACTATGCCAAAAACCCCCAAACAATAAAAAATTTTAAAAAAAACTCAATCACACTCTATCAATTGTTTTCAAGCCTGAAATAAAACAAACATTTAGAGTTCTCATTCATCAGGAACAAGACATAGACAGATACACTAACCGTGCACCTTCTACCACAAGCACCTTTAAATATGTGTTTGTCCCTAAGAAAGCATAATACCCATCTACTCTCGTACCAACTGAGAATATCAGTGCTGGATCCTGCCTCAGATAAGATCTCTGCTGCCTGATCCAGACTGGGCCTAGTCCCTAAAGTTAAATTTCTAGGAGATTCTGGCTCCTGCAAACATCTCTGGCCACCAAGCCCCTAAGGAAAGTTGTGATGACTAGCCACAAGATGAGCCAAAGCGAGATTCAGAAGGATTAAGAGCCCTTTGCAGATTTTATAGTTTTGTTGATTACCTCAAACCCTAATTGTTCCTTACAAGGCACTGTTTGGAAATTATTACCACTTTGGATTTATGTGCACGTAAACACATTTTTATTACCACAAATCCTTGCATTGTGGCCTTGTCTGAGTTTTTGCAGGTGTGTTTTTTAGTAGCTGAGAGCTCAAAGAACTAAGTGTTAACCCAGGAGGCTAGCATAAGTTGGTTGGCATGAATAATCAAACTGTTGTAATTGAGATGAGAACTAATTAAATTAAATCACTTGTTTTTCAAATAGAGCATGCATTATTAAGTGAACATCTGCTCCTTGAAAACATTCCAAAATTTATCCCTTCTTTTCTTGCGAGGCTCAGTGGTCTGAATTTTTAAAACATTCCCCATATTCTACTGACCCCCAGTGGATTGTGGCAGTTATTTCTAAACAGGAAAAATAACAAGACTACAAGCAGGGCAGTTTGGATGAAGGAAAAAGCGTTGGATGTCGACTTTTTCTCCCTTCAAAGAACACCTTCCAACCAGATCCATCACCGGCACACTCTGTCCCTCACTTCACCTCATTTCTTTTCTCTGTTCTTCATTTGTTCTTGGTTTGTCCATCCTCATCCTCTTCACTCAGAATCATTCTCTCCTTGATAAACTGTAACATTGCTATGGAGCAGAATCCAGGATGACTCTCGTCTTGTGATCCAACCAAGGTGGGGGGTGGAGATGCCACTTAAGTGCCAAAAGGAAACTTTATACAAAAGATAGCCCCATATACTGTATCTTTTCCCCCAAGAAAAAGATACACCTTGGGCTGAAATATATTTCCATTTTGGGGAACAACTCCTCAGTTGTTTCTACCTACTTATCCTAACACCTCTTTTGATCCCACAGGGGAAACACTGAAGGAGCCTTCTTTGCCCTCTTCCCCTCTAAATTCCATTCAGAATAACTGAGGTTTTTATAAAGCTTTAAAGTTTACAAAGTACAATAAATGTGTGTAACTTGAGAACTAGAGAAGAATGTATGTATGTTTGTAACTAGAGAAGAATGAATGAGATATTAGGAAATCTACTGTGATATTAGGAAATCTAAATTCACTAGCTACCTAAAATGATTAAGTGAAACAGAATAGTTAAGAAAGAAAAGGGGATCTCTTCTTGATTAATATGAAGAAAGGGAGACAGGATATATCCAGGAGCCCTCTTATGAGACCACCAAAGATGGAATATAGAAGTAATGTCAGTATGTCCCTTAGTATAAAGTGACTTTTAATCCTAGTTCTGTAAAGACTGGTTTCCTGCAAAAAACAAAAAACAAACAAAAAAAAACATTAAATAAAGTTTCCCTCACCTAATGATAAGGTAGAACAAGGCATAACAGTCATTCAGAATATGGACTCTAATAATGAGTCCAAAGGTCTCATATATAAAATGAGACGGTGCTGAGTCCATGAAGACTATCATTGGGGTACTAAATCCATGCTTTGGATCCTCCACTGCAAGTCAGCAAGCACTGCAAACAATGGGAAAATGGGAAAAGTGCTGTTCTTGAAGTTAGGAGGCTCTGGATTCAAATCCTGCCTCCAATATTTACCAGCAGAGGGGCCATGGGCAAGTTATTTAACTATTCTCACACTCCTTTTCCTCATCTGAAAAATGGGGATAATAATAGTACCTCCCTATTGAGATAAAGGATATAAAACTTGGCAAAACTTTAAAGTTCTATATAAATGCAAGCTATTATTGATTGCTATGTATACAGTGATAAGTTCTAGGGATCTGTTGTTGTTCACTTGTTTCAGTCATAAGACTCTTCATAACCCCAACTGGGGTTTGTCATTTCCTTCTTTAGCTCATTTTACAGATGAGGAAACTGAGGCCAAGAGGGTTAAGTGACTTGCCCAGGGTCACACAGCTGGTAAGTGTCTGAGACTGGATTTGAACTCAGAAAAATGAGTCTTTCTGACTCCAGGCCCATCAACTCTATCCATTGTGCCACCTAGCTGCCCCTCTAAGTTTGTATTCCTAGATATAAAATAGTCTTTCCTTTGTTGAGTTGTATTTCTAGACATAAAATAGTTTCTCCTTTAAATAAGAGATCAAGGGCAAGGTGAAGTAGTCACCAAGTAAGTACAAGATCCTATGAAGCAGGAGTGAGTACAAATTAGTCAGGGCACCAAGAAAGAATTCCTATTAGTATAGGGGTAGTACCCTACCCTAGTAGGGGTGAAGATACTCTGCATTACAAGCAAGAGGAGTGAAGACAAAGGCAGGGAGGTCAGCCTGTGAAAAGATACAAAGGCAAGAGAAGAAAAGCATGTGATAAACCTTGCAGTACTATTTGTCAGGTACTATCATTGTAATATTATTATACTAGAAATTTGAGCAGGAGAAGGACATTGTCAGATTTGTCTTAGGAATACGAAATCGGCACTTGTGTAGAAGATACTTAGGAAAATGAGGAAATTGGACCCAAGGAGAAAAATTAGGAAGCTACAGCAACGGTCAAAAGTGAAAACTAAGGGCCTGAACGAAGACAGTGGCCCAATGAGAAGACAGAAGAGGATGAGAGGGAGGGATATTGTGGAGGCAGAATAAGCAAGGCAGCTGATAGAAAAGGACAAGATCAGAGTAATTTTGAGTTTACAGATATGAATAAATGGAAAAGGGACGGGTTTATGGAAGGCAAAACAGTACATTGTTTTAACTATAACCCAAGAATTATGTCCCTATGTGTGTATGCCCTTGACTTCCTCAGAAACATCCTAAAATATTTCTTAAATATTGTTAGTTGATTTTAAAACTAACTGCTACTTTTACGTGCTACAGAAATGATTTAATCATTTTGTGGTGGTAAGCACCTTTGGTTTTAAACCAAATTTTGGAAGTAACCTAGTAGTAAAGGTAGAAAAAACATTTTTTTAATGCCAGTGGAAATACAAGGTAAACTATTTAAAAAGAAAGATGAAGAGGCAATTAGCTGGTGCTGTGGAAAAAGCATTAACCCTGGAGTCAGGAGGACCTGAGTTCAAATCTGGCCCAGACACTTGCTAGCTGTGTGACCCTGGACAAGTCACTTAATGCTGAGTACCTCCAAAAAAAGAAAAATAAACACTTTCTTTGTGCCCAAGAAGAAAAGGCTTCACACGCTCATGGGCAGAATATCAAAAGGGAGTTCCATAAGGATCATGGCTGTATTCTTCCCCTGGGAGGGATTCTCCACAAGACCAGTAGGAAAAGATGAGGAACCTTACTATGGCAATTTACTCTGGGTCAGTGTGGCCCTGAAGGAAAGAACAAATCCTGTCCTCTCAAGATCCACTGCTGGAGGAGACCAAATGTGGCTGAAAATAAGAATTTAGGAAGGGCTTTCCCCAACTCTGATGGGGGGCCTCTGTGAGATTTAATAGGGAGGAGCCGGGCAAAAGGGAAAGTAGAACAAATTAACAAAGCAAGGAGTGAAGGAATGTCAGAGCAAAGGGGAAAAGGGGGAGAAAATGGGGACGTGAGAATCAGTCAAGGAAAATGAGAGTGATGGGAACACAGCTGGGAAAACAGAAGAAAGGCAAGAATTGCTGTAGTGTGAAAAGACTGAGGGGCTGTGAGTGAGGACCACGGCCCCTGGCTATATCAAATGCTCCAACTACAATGCAGTCAAACAGTCCTGAGAGTGAAATGACAAGGACGTTTATTTCAGTAATTCTTCTTTCCTTCCACAAAAGGACCTGGGCATCTGTGGCAAAAACATCAAGTCAGAATCCAGATTCAGGGCGCAGAGACTGGAGCATCTGGGGTAACCCTGGTGCTACTGCTCCCATTACTGCCCCAAGTGTTGGGCACTGGAGATGCTTTTGACTCAGGTCAGCCCAGCCCAGTCTTCACCTCAGACCTAGGTCACTGCATCTGGCAGCAGCCTTAATTAAGACAGGCACCAGAGGTTGGAGGAAGTACAGTTAACCCTTCCACATTGCAACCCTACCCATTTCGGTTTTGATATATCATGGGGAAAGGCCAGCAGACAACATAGAAAAAGTATTAAAAACTCAGAGATACATAAAATATATGCATAATATTGTATAATATCAATATGTTTTATCTTTTATTACCATCATAATTCAGACTTCTGGTACGAAGAGAGGGCCAAAAAATTTTACATAGATTTTCCAGTGTGAAAGGGAAACTGTAGTCTCTTCCCAATCATCAGGTTCTATGTCACAGGTACTACCATCCCTGCCCCACCCCCCCTAGACTGAGCAACAGCTGTAGTACCACTTAGCAGAAAAAGACCAACACAAACATCATGGTTTGTTGAGTGTGTTTGTCCACCATGACAACTCTTCTCTTTGTAGAACCTTTTACACAACTTGGCGTAATTCCAAGTTCAGTGGAACAGAATGAGACACATTGTGTTATAACACGTCTCCAAAGGACTCGGCAACATAAAAGCCATAGCAAACTCAGGCATCTGTGTCCTATTTGCTTCTTTTAAAGATCACTGGGACCTGGGAAGACATGTATGAACTGGTGGAAACATGATGTGTAGAACCAGGAGACCACTGTAGGTAGTAACAGCAATATAGTAATGATGATCAACTATGAAAGTTTTATGATCAACGCAATAATTCATGACAATACCAAAGGACTCACGTAAGGAAAAATGTTATCCACCTCCAGAGAGAGAACTGACGAACTCTGAGCGCAGACTGAAGCATTTTATCTTCTTTATTTTTCTAGCTTTTTTTTGCAACATGGTCAATATGGAAATATGTTTTGTTTGATTTTGCATGTCTAAAGAGTATCAAACTGCTTGCCTTCCCAATGGGTGGGGGAGGGACTGGAAGAAGGGAGAGAATTTGGAATTCAAAATTTTTAAATGAATGTTAAGAAAAAAAAAGATAATCATTTACTATCATAAGACCCACACCACCAACATGGGCAGGGTCAAGGTTATGAAATACTAATGAAAATCAAACTTACTTGTGATAATTTATACCATCATTATCTAGCAGTAGGCCTGTAACAGTTGTTAAAGTGATATAAAACCACAAGTCTAACCATGTCACTCAAATTCCAGGGTTCCCTATTACCTCTAGGATCAAATATAAATTTGATCTTATCTTGGAAAATCCAAATAACTCCTATATTGGTAGTTAAAGCCCTTTACAACCCGACCCTAGTTTTCAGATTTATTTACACGTTACTTTCCTTTGAACAGTCAGTCTAGCCAAACTGGTTTTCTTACTGCACCTCATATGTGGCCCTCCATCATTAGTCTCCATGTTTTTGCCTTATCTATTCCCTCTGCCTGGAATATGCCTTCAGAATCCACAATTTCCTTCAAGGCTCGGAACAAAAGGAAGCTTTTTCCTAATACCCCTAGCTACTAGTACCTTCTCTTCAAACGATCTTGTATCTCTTGTACTAATATGACTTTCTCCTTTAGAATGTGAGCACCTTGAAGGCAGAAACTATTTCACTTTTGTCTTTGGATCCCCAGCATATATTACAGTGATTGGCACATAGTAGGTATCGTAAATATCTGTGGACTGTATGATTACTGGTTTTTAATGAAGGTAGACTTTTGCTTTAAAGTAAACTGATTTTTCTTTACTATAAAAGTATAAGTATATAACACTATATTTCTTTAGAGGTATAAGTAGGTCCCTAATTAACTGTTTTCACTTATTGGGAATATAGCTACTAGTTTGGGATTTTTAGTCAAGACATATCTTGATGGCTCTCTAGCAAGGTCCCTGATGGAAAATTAGGTAAGAGAGCTAGGGAAGCTTCTGTTGGATCAGCTGGCAACCTTCTTTCACAAACTGGAGAAGGGAATGTTAACTAAAATCACAGCTACAGCATTTGTGTTAAGCCAATACAATTTCTCTCACTTCAAAATCATTTTCTATCTTGTTAAAGTGGTTGAAAAGTGGTAAGTAGGAGGAGACTGAAAGCCACTTTTTGAGTTCTGAGCAATCACAGCAAATTATTTTAAAAGTATTAGATGTAAATTGTAAGTGCCTTGAAAACATGCATTCCATAGAACTAACTCTTCCATCTTCAAGCGGGACAAATTGCCAAACTATAACTTCAGAACACTCTCAAGTATATCCACTTAAGGCATAATGGGTCACAATGTTCCCATAGGATCACAGCTCAAAAGTGCATAACTATTTCTGCAAGGGACTGAACATCTGTTAGAAAAATCACATTAAAAGTCCTCCAAGGATTTGGCAACCACAGCAGCTGCTATACAACAATAACAACAAACATGTGGCCCAAGAAACAGCGGGTATCTTTCTTAAAACAGAAGACTCTGTGATCATTCAGGATTAGGTGCTAATGACCAACAGCCTTGGCAAATAAGCCTTAAAGGAAAATGACTCAGACAAGAGTCACTTTTATGGAATCAGGACAATATGTGGCCAGAGGCTGACTCATATTTGCAAATCTTACATATTTTCAACATATTAATAACTAGACCATCAAGTTGAGAAAACTGATTAAAAGAGAAATACTATCCTTAGAATCCGATCTAGCTGCAGTTTCCTTAATTAAAACTTAATTGTAATTGTAAATTGCAGTTTCCTTAATGACAACAAAATCTACTGGGATATAGCCACAAATTTCTGGGGAAAATTAACATGAATTTTTATGATTTGGAATCAGCTTTCTCTTTCCTCTGATAACCTGAAGCCCCAAAAGTTTTTCAGATTTGTATTATCTGAAAACTGTAACTTAGTGCATTCTTTATAGAAATTTTTTTCACAGGATTTTATTTTCTAAGGAAGTCTGAATGTTTATTGTGGACATAAGAAGCTCCCTTAAAGACCTACTACTATATCAAGCAAAAACGTAATGCTATGATAATGTTCTTTTAAAGGACAAATAACTTCATGCGAAAGGCCTGTGCTTGACTTCTATTTGTCAATCTTTACAAAATCCTGAAATGATCTTAATTTTCAAATTAAAAAAACTATGCCATAAAAATATTAATTTATTATTATTAACCAAATGCTATCAGGAAAATAATTACTCCCTACTGGTAAAGTTAGGCATTTTGTGTAGTGTATTACCTCTTACAATCTACAGTGGTATCACTTGACAAAGGCTTATAAATTAACCAACACTCAATCATTTAAGAGCTTAAAAAAAAAATCCAACAGACCTAAAAAAAATATCAATAGACAATTTTTTTTAAAAAGCAACAAACTCAGCCTCTCTTGTGATTTTTCTTTACTAACTTTTCAGGGGATTTTATAATTGCTGAGAAATCTGAATGCAATAAACACATAAATTCTTTTCGGCAGATCCAACAAGCACTTACTAAACACCTACGATATAGAAGTCACTGTTAGTGTTGAATGAAGGTAGCAATTTAACTACCTCCAGTAGTTAAGTTAATTAAGCAGTTAATTAACTTGAGTTAATCTGAAGTCATCAAAATAATAATAATTAAGACCATCAAATGGATTTGTTGGATTGAATAATCTGAATCAGATTGCTACACTGAGAAAATTAACTAAATAATTGAGAAACCTTAATTTAATTTGCATATAGAAACAAAGCAAGATAAACTAAAAAGACTGCTGATGGAATTAAGAAAGAGATCTGGGTTTGAATCCCATCTCTGAGAATTCCTTGCTAAGTGAACCTGAACAAGTCCTTTAACTTTGGTTTTCTGTCACCTGTGATTCTTCTCATACCCGAGTACTCCTCAGTCTCCTATACTAAATCTTCAGCCAGGTTGCCCCCATTCACCATAAGTATCCTGCCAAGGCTCTATCTTGGGCTGTCTTCTCTATCTATGCTATTTTATTTGGTCATCTCAACAACTCCATTGATTAAATTATTATCTCTATGCCAAAATGATGCTTAGATCTATTTATATAGCCCTAACCTCCAGTCTCATCTCTCCAAATGACTTGGATATTTCATACGTGACCTTTCATAGGTATCTTAAATTCAACACGTCTAAAACTGAATTCATTATCCTTCTCCCTAAAGTCTCCCTTTTTTCTAACTTTTCTATTCCTCTTGAGGATACCATCATTCTTTTAGCCACCTAGCCTCCTAACCTAAATGTCATTCTCAATATCTTAGTCTCTCTCACCACCAACCCCCCAGATCCCATCAATTACCAAGTCCTGTCAATTCTACCTTCATAACATGTCTTCTATATGCCTGCTGGGCCACTGCCAGCTGTCTTGACTAAAGTCTTGACACTGGATTCAAATGTCCCTGGAGGAGAGAGTGAGGCTGATGATTTTGCACAGCCTGCCTCACTTAAATCCAATTCATTTGCAAGTCAAGACATCCTCCTCCTCCTGATATCATTGGTCTTCATAACAACCACACTCCATATGCCTCCGGCTCTCCTCTGACCCGTCTGCCACCACCATGATACAGGCCCTCATCATCTCACACCTGGACTATTGTAATAGCCTGCTGGGTTGTCTCCCTACCTTGCAGCAAGAGGACGGGTCTCTCTCCCATTTCCAGTTCATCTTCCACCGAGCTGTCAATCTGATCTTCCTGAAATGAAGGGCTGACCATGTCACCTCCCTACTCAATAAACTCCAACGGCTCCCTATCACCTCCAAGATGAAATATGAAATCATGTTTGGCTTTTAAAACCTGATCTCATCATACCTTTCCAGTCTTCTTATGACTTGCTCCCTTCCACATACACATACTCTGTGACACCCATCTCTGGACTCTGGGTTTTTTCACTCTCTGCACCCAAGCCTAGAATGCTCTTATTCCTTCTCTGACTTCTGGCTTCTTTGGCTTTCTTCAGGTCTTAGTTAAAATCACACCTTCTACACCAGAAGCCTTTTGCTTTACAGTCAGTTCCTTCCCTCTGAGATTACACCTCATTTATCCTGTCCATAGCCTGTTGGTAAATAGTTTGCATATTGTCTCCTCCATTAGACTGTGAGTTCCCTGAGAACAAGGACTAATTTTTTTTTGCCTTTTAATCCTGGGAGCCTCAATCAGTGCCTGGCACAAGCAGGCACTTAATAAATTTTTGTCAATTTGACTCGTGTGTAAAAATGGGTATACCTACTTCAGAGAGTTGTCATGAGAATCAAGTAAGCTGAAGAATAGAGAGTGCTTTGCAAATTTTAAAGTGACGAAAAATGTCAGTTATTGGGCATTATTATCATAGCTTCACCATGGTTACATGCAGGATAGTAAGAGAATAGGCTTAGCTAGGATGGGGAAAAGTGAAAAGAGAATCTACCAGAGTAGATTCTCTAGTTAGTGAAAAATATTACAAGCCCTAAGATATTTTAACAAATCAACTTTAATAATAGGTTATAATCATTGTATTAGTGTACTACACATCGATCTAAGTCTTACACTCTTTATCATATCCCAGTTATGAGTTAACCTATGTCTCAGAGAAAACTCAAACCATTATATTTTCAAAAATCAAAGTCAGAAAAAAACCTCAGAAAGGAACAGATGTTAAAAAATAAATAGTTTATGAATCATGCAAAGGCAGAATTCACCATACCTGGAATTGCTGTTGATCTCCACCCATCCCAGCTTCCAAGAAATGTGAAGCAAAAGTCCGCCAATTAATGTCTGCCACCTGAAATAATACAGTTATCAACAGAAAGATCACAGCGGATAAAACGACTGTCATTAAACATACTGTCTACAATCCAAGAACATTCATGGCCTAACATCAAATGCAAACACGTTTAATTATTTTACAGATATTTCCTTCCTTGAGAGAGACCAATGCCTCTTTCAAGGGAGAATATGGCCAGGAACAGAATAGTTTCCTATGTAATCTATACTTTTTTGGCACTTCTTAAGCCTTTTAAAACAGGTTCTTGGTGATGCAGTGGATGAAGCACTGGGACAGGAGTTCAAATCTAGCTGTGTGACCCTTGGCAAATCACTTAACTTCTGTTTGCCTCAGTTTCCTTAACCATAAAACTGGGACAAAAATAGCATTTACCTCACAAGAGTTGTTGTGAAGATTAAGTAACATATTACTTCTTGAAAACAAATTGAAACAATAATAACAAAGTGCTACTGAAAACACTTAGCACAGTACCTAGCATATAGTATGCACTTAATAAATGCTTATTCTCTTCCCTCCCCCAATTTTCTACCTGTAGACAGGCATTCCCACACAGGAAACTTTCATGGTCCTTATTCCTATCAAGCACAGGACTAGAAATTGGTTGCATTTATGGTAGTAATTTTTTACATCCCACTAAATATTTGGCATTTAACAACAAAGCTGCCTAAAGTCTTATTTTCCAAGGATGTTGTTTTTTCCCTAGTAGTTTTCTTCTACTGGAGTAAGCTGATATATTTCTTTTTTTCTGACTGCCATATGGAATAAAAATATTCAGATTTTTGGAGTATGTCTATTTTGGAAGAGCCCAGTTCTCTCAAGTTTCAAATCAAGTAACTAAGAAAATCTTTAGCATTCTCTATGCCTATGGCTTTAAGCTACAAGCTAATTTTCAGGAGTAAAAGCAGCTGTGAGGGACTACAAAGGGGCAAAAAAAGGAGGCAAGTTGGCACCTGAGATTTGCCCCTTCTTTATTCCTCCAAATTAGACTGGTCCAAACAGTTTGAAGCCAGAGCAGGTCAAGTTTAGTAAATCACGTTCTGTGCTCCAAAACACTGAACAGAACATTACAACATTTGGTCACTGGGCTGCATTCAATCACAGATCAAAATGTGGATCTTCCCTGGTAAAACATAAGGTACTATAAGTAGTAACTGTTTCATTCACCTAAGTAGTAACTGCTTAATAAATATTTTTTGATTAATCAATTGCTAGACATTGCTACAATACTGTACTTGGGTGCTAAAGACCTAAGTAATTAGTTGTTTTGTTTTGGTTGCCATATACCTGAAGACTTATGGGTACCTAAAAACTAAATAACTTCCTCATCATAGGGATGTTCCATTTTATCTGAGACACCAGCTCCATAAGATAGTCCTACCTTGATGATTCTCTTGCTTTACTGTGGCATGGAAGTGCCCCTAGTTTCTTAAGAAACAAGCACTCGTAGGTCCTATTCAACTTAGAAAGACTTTGAATAGGGGCCCAGCCATGGACTATTTGTCACCTGAGGTCTAGTGGAACTAAATTCTGAGAGGATCTTCACCAAAATATTGGCTACAATAACTTGTGAAGACCATCAACCAAAAATACAGTGACCTATAATGGTGAAGGGATTACTTACAAGATGGATCTTTTGAAAAATTGATATATTTGACCCACAAGTACAAAAATATTTATAGCAGTTCTTTTTGTGGTGGCAAAGTATTGGAAACTGAAGGGATGCCAATCAACTGGGGAATGGCTGAACAAGTAATACTATCGTGCTATAAGAAATGATGAATAGGCCGACTTCAGAAAAACCTGGAAAGACCTACATGAACTGACGCTAAGTGAAGCGAGCAGAACCAGGACAACACTGTACACAGCAACAATCACACTGTGTGATGACTAACTCTGACAGACCTATCTCTTCTTAGCAATGCAAGGATCTAAGACAACTCATGATGGAAAACCCTCTCCACATTCAGAAAAAGAACTGTGGAGTCTGAATGCAAGTAGAAGCATATTATTTGCTTTCTCTCTCTCTTTTTTTTGTTTATTTCTTCTTTCTCATGGTTTCTCCCATTGGTTCTAATTCTTCTTTACAACATGAGTAATATGAAAATAGGTTTAATATGAATGTATATGTAGAGCCCATATCAAATTACATGCCATCTTGGGGTGAGGGAAGGGGAGAGATGAGGAGAAAATTTGTAACTCAAAATCTTAGGGAGGTGAATGGTAAAAACTAAAAAAATAAATTTAATTTTACAAATACACAGAATTACAAAGGAATCACAAAAAAATAAAGAAATATTGACATATTCATAGTATCAGACTTCTTTTGAAGGATCATATCCATACTTGTAATTCTCAATTATCCAAGCCCTTTAGTTCTTCTTTTCAATCAATCAATAAACATTTATTAAGATCCTACAATGTGCCAAGTATTGTCCTAAGCTCCAGTAATACAAAAAGAGACAAGAGATGGCCCCTGCCCTCAAAAATCTTACAATCTAATCAGGGAGATAGTGTGTGAATAAATAGATAAAAAGTGAGCTACAATATAGAATAAATAGGAAATAACTAAAAGAAGGAAAGCACTGGAATCAAGAGGGACTGGAAAAGCCCTTAGAAGGTAAGATTTTAATTGGGACTTACAGGAAGTCTGGGAGTCAGTAGTGGTAACAAAGGAGGGAAAGAATTCCAAGCATGGTGTGACCCCAAATTCCAATCCAATGTGCAAAATGTCACTGAGGGATTCTGAGCATTTTCAGTTTATTAGAGAAACTGGTCAACCTTAAGAAACTGGATCCAACCAACATGTTTAAAAATATATGTACCAGCCCTTTTTGTGGTGGTAAAATATTAGAAATTAAGGGGATGCCCATCAATTGGGGAATGATTGAACAATCTGTTGTATATGAATGGAATGGAATACTTACTATTGTGCAATAAGAAATGATGAACAGGCAGATTTCAGAAAAACCTGGAAAGACTTGTACAAATAGATGCAAAGTGAAATGAGCAGAACCAAGAAAACATTGTAAACAGTATCAGCAACATTAGCTCTGCTCTTCTCAGCAACACAATGATTCAAGGTAAGTACAAAGTCTCATGAAGGAAAATGCTATCCATAAACAGATATAGAACCGATGGATTGTAAATGCAGACAGAAGCACATTTTTCTCACTTAATTCTTGTGTTTTTTTTCTTTTGATCTGTTTCTTCTTTCACAACTGTGACTAGTATGGAAATATGTTTTACATGACAGCACATGTATACACTATATCAAACTGCCTACCATTTTCAGAAGAAGAGAGGGGAGGGAAGAAGAGAGAAAAATCTGAAACTCAAAAGCTTGTAAAAATTAATGCTAAAAATTTTCTTGACATGTAACTGGGGGAGGGCGGAATACACTTAAAAAAGAAAAAAAGAAAAAAACTGGATCCAAGATTCGCCTCTGCGGTAATGACCCCTTTGTGTCCAATGGCCAGGCATGTTCATGGAGAATGAGAGTACTGAAAATACAATAGAGTGGTACAATTCTTCAACTGGTCAATTCCAAAAAGAGGAACATTATACGATTTGGTCAAGGACAGGAAGTGGAAACTCGATGTCTGGCTACAGGAAGTAACCAAAAGAAGGAATTCCCATTTGCTCAAGGGAGATGTCCATCAATCACCATAGTTAAGTCACCAAGCTTTCCACATGCCATCAATTAGTAGAATTTAGTCAATGACTAAGCAATAAGATTTGGAGGCTTTTTACTTGTTTGTTACAATCATCAGGTGCAAAAGGATGGGAAAGCTGTGGTTTTCCAGAACACAGTAGCTTCCAGGGTAGAAAGGAACGAGGGAATAGGGCAGCAAGTCTCTATCCCTATCTCTATCCCCAACACAGGTTAATGCAGGCCTAAATATCACACTATAAATCTACACAGTATAAATCTACCAGCTATAATCATCAATACATGGATATTATCATCAATACATAGCAGATTAATTAATCCTAATTCTTATCCTAACATCATTAATTATCAGAACTTACTCCAACTTAATCCTATTCTACTTAATTAACTATTACAATCAATGATACCCATTAAATGACAATGAATTGAGTAAATACTAATTAAATTGAGTAGGGCGTATCAAAATTATTCTCACAGTGGGTGATAGCCAGGGAAAATGCCCAGATCTGAGAGATGAAGTGTCTTGCTCGTGGAACAGCCATGAGTCCAGTATCCCTGGATCCAAGTCTACATGTTGGGGAGTAAGATATAAGAGGAGTAGAAAGATAGGAGGGGGCTAGGATACAAAGGACTTTGAATTCCAAACAAAGCATTCTACATTTGATCCAGGAAGCAACAGGAAGCCACAGCTCCAACAGGATTTTATTGAGTAAGGGAGTGACATGTTTGGAACTGTGCTTTAGGAAAATCACTTAAGTAGCTAAATGGAGGATGTATTGAAATGGGGGAGAGACTTGAGTCAGGCAGACCCACCAACAGAATATTATAGTTATGAGATGATGGTGAAATGATCATGGCCTGCACCAGAGTTGTGGTTGCAATGTCAGAAGAGAGAAGGGAGTATATTTGAGAGATGTTACAAAGGTGATATATGTATGCTTTGGCAACAACCTGGATATAGGGGATGAGACAGAGGAATTCAGCATGACTCCTAAGTTGTGAGCCTAGGAAGATGATATTACCTCTAAGTAATAGGGAAAGTAAAGAGTAGAGTAGGATTTAAGGGGAAAGATAGTGAGGCCTGTTTTGGACATGCTGACTTTAAGATGTCTACCAGACATTCAGCTCAAAATGTCTGAAAGGCAGTTGAAAAAGTGAAACTGGAGCTCAACAGAGAGACTAAGGCAAGAAAGGTATATTTGAGAATCATCAGTCTGGAAATGGTAATTAAATCCATGGGAGATCAACAGAGTGACTGAGGCAAGAAAGGTGGATTTGAAAGCTGTAGTATAGAGGGAGAAGAATAGAGGGCCCAGGACAGAAACCTGAGGGACACCTACAGTTAGAGGGCATTATCTAAAGAAGGATCCAGAAAAGGAGACAGAGAAGAAGTAGTCAGATAGGTAGAAGAAGAACCAAGAAAACCTAGGAAGAAGAGAGTATCAAGGAGGAAAGTCATCAATAGTGTCAAAGGCTGCAGAGAGGTCAAGGAGAATGAAGACTGAGAAAAGGTCAATGGATGCAACAACTAAGAAATCATAAAACCAAGAATTACCCACCCAGCAAAACTGAGTATAACAATTCAGGGGAAAAACTGGTCATTCAATGAAACAGAGGATTTTTCAAAGCATTCTTGACGAAAAGACCAGAGCTAAATAAAAACTTTGACTTTCAAACACGAGAATCAAGAGAAGCATGAAAAAAATATAATTAAGGGGTGAGAGAGGGATATATTGGGAGGAGAAACGGAGATCTCATATAAAGAGGCAAGAAAAAGTTTTTTCAATGCAGGGGAAGAGGGGGGAGGTAAGAGGGAAAATCTCATTGGATTTGGCTTAAGGAGGGAATAACATGCACATTCAATTTGGTATGAAACTCTACCTTACACTCCAGGAAAAAAGGGGGGAAGGGGACAAGTGAGGGCTGGGGGAATATGAAAGGGAAGGCAAATGGGAAGAAGAGGTAATTAGAAGTCAACACTTTTGAGGAGAGAGAGGGTCAAAAGAGAATGGGGGGGCAGGATAAGACAGAGGGAAATATAGTCTTTCACAACATGAATGTTATGGAAGTATTTTGCATGATGACACATGTATAACTTATATTGAATTGCTTGCCTTCTCAGTGGGGTGGGGGTGGGGAGGAAGGAAGGGAGAGAAGTTGGAACTCAAAGTTTTAAAGACAAATGTTAAAAGTTGTTTGTACAGGCAACTAGGAAATAAGACATATAAGCAATGGGGTATAGAAATCTTGCCCTACAAGAAAATAGAGGTGAAGTGAATAAGAGAAGTGGGGGAGAAGGGTGTGATGGAAGGGAAGACAGATTGGGGGAAGGGGTAATCAGAATGTCCACTGTCTTGGGGTGGGTGGAGGGGAGAGATGGGGAGAAAATTTGATACTCAAAATCTTGTGCAAGTGAATACAGAAAACTAAAAATTAATTAATTTAAAAAAAACTAAGAGATCATTAGTAACTTTGGAGAGAGCAGTTTCAGTGGAATGATAAGGTCAGAAGCCAGACTGCAAGGGATTAAAAAGAGAGTGAACTGAGAGAAAGTAAAAGCACCTATTGTAGACAGCCTTTTTCAGAACTTAGCTACAAAGGGAAAAGATAGGATAATAGCAGACTCAGAAGAGTCAAATAAGGATTTTTTTCAGGGTAAGGGAGATATGTTACATTTGTAGGCAGTAGGGAATGAGAAAGTAGAGAGGGAGAGACTGAAAATAAATGAAAGTGGGGGAATGACAGAGGAAGCAACTTGTTAAAGGAGATGGGATGGAATGGGATTGCTTGGACAAGTAGAGGGGTTAGCCTTGGTAAGGAGTAATGTCACTTCATCACTTGAAACAAGGGTAAAGGAGGAAAACTGTGGGTGAATGCACCTGAGCGAGATGAGATGAGGAAGGAAGAAAAGGAAACTCAGGGCAAATTGCCTCAATTTTTTTCTACAAACTATGAGGCAAGGGTCTCAGCTGAGAAGGTAGAAGGGGGAAGCCACAGGAAGTTTGAGGAAGGATGAAAAGGTTTATTTGGAAAAGCAGGGAGAGGGGGATAGTAAGTTGATAAAAGAGATATAATAGGACTGCGTAGCAGCAATGAGGGCCCAGTTGAGGTTACGTAAATTTGTAGTGGACCCAATCAGAACAGTTGTGTGACTTTCTTCACTTTCATTCAATAACATGTAGGAAGGCATCAGGTGGTAGGAGTGATCCAAGACTGAAGCATGGCTGGGAGCAATACAGAAATATGATAAAGGGGTTAGGTCTTGTTCATGAGAGGAGGCCAGCATAAAACTGAATTGATTCACCAAGAAGTCAAGATGGACAGAAGAGGAGACAGTGGCTAGTACAGAGGAGATGGACTGGGAGAGAATCAAGGGGTCAAGGAATCAGAGGTCACAGTGCAGACAAAAAGAAGGATTATGTAAAGCAAGGCAGAGGGAAGGGTGAAAAGCCACTAGATTATGGTGAGGTTAAGAGATTTCAAAACTCTTAAACACGGAGGTACATTTGTGGGTTTGGCAAGACCAAGGATACAACAATCTTTGTGTGAGGTTGAGAGAAGCGGAATGAAGGAGTAGCTCATGGGATGTGAAGAGGTTGAAGGACTGAACAATTAGGATGTCTGATGGATAATTAATATGCATGTTAAAGTCTCCTAGTATGAGGCAGAAGTTGGGGAGAAGAGAAAAACTCTAAGTCAGGTACCCAACATATTGAGGAAAGAAGGGGATTGACCTGGGAGTCTGTAGAAAACTGCTGCTGGGATATTGATTGGGTGGTAGATATGAAAAGCATGAACCTCAAAGGAAGGCGGATTACTGAGCGATGGACGTAGGGAGAGAACTTGGAAATGGCAATGGGAAGCAAGGAATATCCTAACTCTCCCATCTCAACCAGTGAGCCAAGGAAAATGAGTGAAGGTACAAAAGGGTAGCCCAGGTTGTCAACTTTTTGGCAGGAAACACTAAAAAGCAAATGATTATGACAGAGAGAGCGTCAAAACCTGCTCTGCAATAATAAAAGTCTTAGACTCAATAGATATGTTGATTAATTGTACAGAACTCCTTTTCCTCTTTCTGTTCTGTTCTAAAGGATGGCTTATTGAGTAAGACTCATATTCAGAAGGTTATGTAAAAATAAAAGATCTATTAAAATTTTTTTAATAAAAATAAAGTTCATTCTTATAATTTGGAAGAACTGTGAGGTCCCCAAACTAGAGGAAAAAAGAGAATAGTAATAAATGAACTAGACTAAATTTAGGGGTGAAGGGAGAGATCACTCAGACTGAATCAGGATTTCTAAGGAATCCCTTTTTGTTGTTGTCTTCTTAGTCATGTCGCCCTCTTTGTGACCCCATTTGGGGTTTTCTTGGCAAAGATACTGGAGGGGTTTGCCATTGCCTTCTTCAGCTCATTTTACAGATGAGTAAACTGAAGCAAACAGTTTGACTTACCCATTACTTACAGTAATGACTTACCCAGGGTCACACAGCTATTACATGTCTGAGGCCAGATTTGAACTCAGGAAGATGAGTCTTCCAGATTCCAAGCCATGTGCTCTATACACTATAGCACCGCTTACCTCTCATTTATTTCATACAAATGTATTTAATAGGTACTTACCCTTGGAATAAGGTGGGGAAGGTGAATTTCAAGACAGACAGGACATACTGAAAAACAAATACAAAGTTTGTACATGTTAAAAATCTCTCATGTACCATAAGGAAATTCCTTGACCTGTTATTTCACTGTGATATCTTCCACAGTGAAGAAACATCCTCTATGGACATAGGTTGGTATCTTCACCACAACTAACAGTCTTAAGAGAGTTGCCTAGAGCATTGAGAGATTAAGTTTCTTGACCAAGATAACCCAGTTAATATGCGTCAGAGGTAAAATTTGAACTCAAGTCTTTATGCCTCCAAGGCCATCTCTCTATCTACTAGGGCACGATGGCCTCTTTCAACATTTCTGCCCTGTTCTTGCACCATGTACAATGAATCACTCAAAGTCCCAGAGGTTCAAATAATCAGTCCCCTCAACATAGACATATTCAAATCCCCCCAGGAAAAAGCTGAAACTGCTTCATAATGTCCACCTCGGGTCAATTATCTAATCTTCAGTCAACAAATAACTCATATTTATGTCAATCAACAAACGTTATTAAGTTTGTAAACTGCTTAAAAGCAGTTCACAGGAAGATAAAAACCTCCATCGAGGAGGTTCAAACCAATGAGCCATTGAAAGTTATTAAGCATAACAGACAACAGAGAGCTAATCTTGGAGTCAAGAAAACTTGGGTTCAAATTCTGCTTCAAACACAAATTGTCTAGTGACCCTGGACAAGTCATTTAACCTCAGTGTCTCTGTTCAGTCATTTTTGCAGCTTTGTGACCCCATCTTGGGTTTTTTTTTTTTTTGGCAAAAATATTGAAGTGGTTTGTCATTTCCTTCTCCAGCTCATTTTACAGATGAGGAAACTGAGGTAGTTAAGTGATTTGCCCAGCGTCACTAGAAACATCAGAGACCAGGTTTGAACTCAGAAAGATGAGTCAGATACCAGGGCTGGCACTCTGTGCACTATGGCACGACCTATATTATGGCTGTCCTAGACAACTCTCTAAGATACAGCAGGTATCAACCAGCCTCCTGGTACCCTTGACTCCCCCACCCCATCCTCTTTCCAACTCAAGCTCCCCTTTATATGGCAAGCTTCTTGATGGCAGTAACTGTCTTCCTTGCTTATTTCTGTATCCTCAGTGTTCAATACAGTTCCTTTCACGTAGGAAGGCCTTAATAAGTGCTTTATTATTTATTAATTGCTACTAGAAGTTTTCTCATCCACAGTTCACTATACCCAGGAAATCACCAGTAGGGTCCAAAACATGTGGCTTTATTTGTCTTTGTAAGAAGATACTTTGTTTTTGCAGTTCTTTAAACAGTTTACTTCTAAAAATCAAGTGTTTCATTTGGTTTTATCAATTCTTGGTAGATCTGGAGGTGGATTAGAGTTGTTAGGCATGTTTCCTATTGGGCAACATATCCCCTTGGGTATGCATCCCAGATAACTACAAAGTGGGCTTAATTCATGCTTTGCAGAGTAATAATCAAGAAAATGGATCTTCCTCCATGAGCTGTTGTTGAATCTTCATAACCCCATTTGAGATTTTTCTGGCAAAGATAACTGGAGTGGCTTGATAATTCCTTCTCCAGCTCATCTTATAGATGAAGAAACTGAGGCAAACAGTGTTAAGTGACTTGCCCAGAGTCACAAAGCTAGGGTCTGAGGCTGGATTTGTCAGATGAGTCTTCCTGACACCACTGTGCCCCCTAACTGCCTCTCAAAAAAAGCAGAACAGCAACACACCATGTAAATCTAAGAACCAAACTTGGCCCAGGAGAGAAAATGCCTTCTTCCTTCTATGCAGAGGTGAGAGACTATGGATAAAACAGAGTATGTTCTGCTAGATTCGGTTAAGGTGTTGCTTAGCTGTGCTGAACTGTTTTTTTCCCTCCTTTTCATTCTTTGTGACAAGGGACAGCTCTCAGGGAAAAAGGAGGGGTCAAGGATATACCTGCAAATGCAGCTGATATAAAAACAAGTGACAAGGTATTAATTCTAAAAATGTTAGAGATAAATATTTATTCAGTGCCTGTTGCTTGCCCAAGAAGACCAGGGACCTCAGGGTCAGAAAAGCTGAGTTTGACTCCCATTTCTGACAACTCTCTACTTTTTCTTCATCTAGAAAATGGAGATTAACACCACTTAAATTCTGCTTCACCTAATTATTTAAAGTGCTTTCCAAACCTTAAAGCTGTATTCACCATTGTGACTGTTAGTGATATGCCTCTATTCTCTAAAGAAACTGAAATATACGGTTTTTGAAATGTCCCCTGCAGCAATTCATGTTGATAAAGAGCACCACTTAGAATATAAGCCTGCAATGAGCCAGCTAGGCTATGTCTATGTTTCTCAGAGGAAGACAGAGAGGTGATGTACAAGTGAGTGAATTGAAGGAGATGTTTGAGATGTTACGGTTTCCATTCTGGCGTGCTACTAATCAGAATCCAGACCTGGGATTCTTAACCTTTCTTTGTGACACAGACTCCTTTATCAGTCTGGTGGAGCTAACAGACCTCTTCTCAGAATAATGTTTTTAAAAGCATAAATGAAACACAAAGGATTACCAAGGAAAACAATTATGTTGAAATACAGTAATCAAAATAGTTTTTTAAATAAAGTCATGAACCCTAGGTCAAGAACCACTGGCCTAGAGAAAGAAGGGCTTAGCTGTTGTCTTGATCCTAATTCATTACCATAATTTCTCCCCACGGTTAAGTCATGTATTAGGAAACACATATCTTTGCACTGGACAAAAATAGAGTGAAGAGTTGATACCAAGTGAATGACCCTTCCTTTAATTAAACACTTTGTTGGTCCTGCTGGACACAGAAATGCTGTTTTAAAACAGAAACAAAGTATGGAAAAGACATACACAGATTCCAACCCATTAGGATGGGCATTTTTCATACAAAAAAAAAAATGATGCTACTGGTACCAATGAAAATCCTAGACAATATGATATGAATCCAGTCACAGCCTAGTGAATTATCTGCCTAAGTACCCACCATTCTATCTGGTGTCATTGGTTATAAATTTCAAGGAAGTACTTATTACTATGCAGTAAAAAAAAAAAAAAAAAAAAAAAAGTGTTGAAATAAAAGGTGCATGGCAGGGGGAAAGAAAGGGGAGGGCAACAGACCTATGGATTCATCTGTCAAATAAAATAGTATTTGTAAAAGTGCTTAGTAGGAGCTATACAGGGGCAGCTAGGTGGCACAGTGGATAGAGTGCTGGGCCTGGAGGCAGCAAGACTCAACTTGATGAGTTCAGATCTGGCCTCAGACACTTACTAGCTCTGTGTGACCCTGGGCCAGTCACTTAAACTTGTTTGCCTCAGTTCTAGTTCCTCATTTATAAAATGAGTCAGAGGAGGAAATGGCAAAGCACTCCAGTATCTTTGCCAAGAAAACCCCGAAAGGGGTGTAAGCAAGGTAGATTTTAGTGTGCATAAAGTAGATTTTTGTTATTCTTTCTTAAAGTTTCATTCCCCAGGATCCATAGCCATAACAATCTCTTGTTCCCAGGTATTAGATATGAGTTCTTACAATTATGGTTCAAAATATCTCCACCATGCTTGCACAGCATTATATAATGATAAATAACAAACATTAAATTATAAATATCTACTGTGACTACACAGTGACATACAAGGGTGAGGGGATGTAAACTTGTAAGACTATTGCTGCCAAGATGCCTTCTTTGTCTAATGCCCTATAAAGCAGGTGGGCACTAGTCAGTGAGTGGGGAACCCTTACAGTTGAATGCACAAGCTGGAATGCTGTACATGCTTTGATTGGCCCCCATCAAGGCTTGAGGAGAAATCTGTGTTTGCCTCAACCGGCACCCATTGAAGCTTGAGGAGACTTAGAGGAGTGCACAAGCTGTGCCTGTCTTGATGGACCCTATCTAGGCATAGGGATAGTTGCCCCCCTTTTCTCCATCCCTTTCGAGAAGGGTGATTAGGGAATGCTCCCATTATCAGCAACCCTTTTGAGAAGACTAGGCTAAAATAAAGTAAGATTATTAACCCATTCAAAGTCATCTTTCCTGTCTGACCAGAACAAGAGGGAACCTGTGCTAGCAGCCCTTTGGCGTGATAGTGTTCTCTGACTTACATGGTCATAAAGTGTCTGACAGAATGCAAAAAACTAACACCAACAACAAACAAAAAGGAGCTTATATAAATGCTTATTCCCTTCCCTTCATTGGTATTGGGAATGATGGGACTCCACTTACAAAAGCAGATTTGCAACTGTGCAGGTTTAGTCTTAAAGCATTCCTTGGGGCACTGAGACATCAGCTGATTTGTACATTAGCCTATCAGAGTCAGCTTGATGAAGTCAGGCTTCTCTCAAAAGGTGCACTTTTCTGCTTTAAATGAAAACATTACCAAAACAGGTACAGCTGTGTCAGAGTAAAGATGTGTAATGATCAACGTAAATAAATAGATAACCAAAGTTCCTATAAATCTGAGGAACTCATCAGCCTCTTAATTTGTGAGTGTGAAAATGAGAGCAAAAGCAATACGGAAACATACATTTATACATGTATACACATACATATGTACATAATGCTAAGTGAAAGCTGAATGTCCCATAAGCATAGAGCTGGGAAATTTTTACTTCATAACAAGAAAAGGTGAGAAAAGTGCATGGGCAGGGAAGTCCTGACGTCCTAACACTTACCCATGAGGGAGAAGAAGATAATTCTCAATTAATAATCTTTAATTTGATCCTTACAACATCCGACCCTCACAATAACCCTGGGCAGTTATTATCCCCCTTTTGCAGTTGAGGAAACTGAGGCAGAGTGTTCATTGACTTGCCCAGGGTCACACAGCTGGTAAGTGCGTGAGGTCATATTTGAACAAAGATCTTCCTGACTGCAGGCCCAGCTCAACACTGTGCCACCCAACTGTCTCTGATAATGGCATGTTATGGATTCTGTCCTGTCTCTAGTCTCTAGTCCAATTAAGGGCCCAACAGGAGAAAGAGTCCACAGATTGAATAGTTCTAATTTACAACTCTAAAGGACCTCCCTCTCTATCTCCTATTCCCTCTCCCAGACCCTCTCTCTTTCTTTCTCTCTCTCTCAATCTCTCTCCTTAAAAAAAAAAAAAAAAAAAGAGAGAGAGAGAGAAAAAAAGGGATGGGGGGGGCGGGGTTCCCTAAGGCCTAAACACAGGATCAAAAAAAATGTTTCCTACCCCTTCTAAGTTACTGGAAAACATTCTTATTTATGTCTATTATTAATAGCTTTCAATTTCAGTAAGTGCCACTTTCTGATCTTTCCTCCAATTCTCTGGGGCAGGGGAGGCAGTAACACCTTTGGAAGCTGTACTTAATGGCCCATATTTCCCACCACTTAGCATCTTTAGGTCTAGATTTTTTTACAATCAAAGTTATGCTATGAACTTCTATGCTATATGGTGTTTAGATCACATTCATCAAAAAAAAAAATCTTGCTACCTTGAAACAGTGGTCTATAAAAGTAACAAAAAGATGAACAGTCATTACAGTTCTACAACCTTTCAATCCAATTTCAGGTACTTGCTTCACATGTTAAAGAATCATAAAACTTGTATATGAAACAAAAAGTTCTGTGTTCATTTGTTTTTAATGTTTAAGGTGGGGAGAGGAAGAAAAGAGAAAGTGACTAGAGAAAACTAGTGGAATCTCCCTCATTTGATATTTTAGACTTTTACACTGAATTAGCAACTTTCCATAATTCTTCAACATAACAATCTGAATATATTAAAATACTGTACTAAATATACTTTTATAACAAAAGAAAAGTCACTTGAAAACAGTGCTCTCAGATGAAGAACATGTACAAATCTTGAATATAAGAAATGAGAACTAAGACCATTACAGAGAAACTATTTTAGTGATTTTTTTATAAGCCAAGGCTTTTCTTTTCATTAAAAAAAAGAGTTATTCAGTACATACAGATTTTTTTCTTTAACAAAAAAGATTTTAATTTTAACTTATGAGTGGTAAGGAACAGGAAAAGATTGGAGGATGCTATTTCTTATTAGTAAAAAATACTTAATTTGATACTAAGTAATATTTAGGTTGGAATGTCCGTTAGAATTAAGAGGAAGGAAGGAAGGAAGGAAGGAAGGAAGGAAGGAAGGAAGGAAGGAAGAAAAATAAGCAATTATTAAGCACCTACTACACTACAAGAATTATCTCATTTGATCCTGACAACAACCCTGGGAAGTTATTACCCTCCATTTTACAATTGAAGAAACTGAGGCAGAGAAAGGTTGACTTGCCCAGGCTCACACAGCTAGTAAGTGTCAGAGGCCAGATTTGAACAGGGGTCTGATTCCAGGCCTACACTCTTATCCACTTTACCACCAGATGCCTCTGGAAAGAGTGTTAATGGCATCAGAAGACAGTGATAGTGAGTGACAAACAATTTAATTCCTTACCTTAAAAATACTTTACTTAAGTAAGATTATAAAGCTGCAAGCCTCACAAATGTATAAAGCCATATAAATGTCACTACTGCTATAATGAAGAAGTTGAATTTTCATCAACCTTCCCAGACAGGGCCAAGATGTCATATCAGGAAAGTTCCCTGATCAAAAACTGTCTCTCTCACCACCAACCCTTAAATCCCTAAATGTAAAACAGAACTTGCAATTTAAATTAAAATGTAGTGTTCTTGGAAGAGAAATATATGGCTTTGATTTCCACCAAGGTATAAATGTCTGCTAGAAATCTGACCTTAATAGAGGCAGTTAGGCAACACAGTAGGATAGATACTAGGTCAGGGGTTGAGGAAGACTTGAGTTCAAATTCACTCACAGTGTGACTTTGTATAATAAATCACTTAGCCTGTATCTGCCTCAATTTCCTCAAATAAATGAGGATAATAATAGCAAGAATGAGATATATTTTAACCTTACTCAACATTTATTCCCTTTCCGAACTGAATAGAGAATAAAAGATTCATTATTTCATGGGAAATCCTCTTGCTATGTCCTGCAATGAATATGGAAATGCTTTTTGTAATATTTAAATTTAAAATTTTTAAAAAGAGCATAAGACTTGAAGATGGCAAACCCTGATTTTAGAACCAGCTAAGACTTTCCAGCTGTGAAAATATGCAAAAGTCACTTAACCACTCTAAGATTTTTCTTTTATCTGTACAATGGGGACACAATGAAACATTCACCTTATCTGTCTCATAGGATTGTGGGGAGGAAATATAAGGTTTTTTGCACATTCGTGTATTCAGTAAACATTTATTAAGACACTCTCCATAGTGCTTAGGACAATACAAAAAAATAAGAAGAATGTCCCTAGCTCTCTGCTCCATGCCAGGAAACTGAATCGCTTCTATTTGAGCTGTCTTAGGACGTCTGAAGATCACATGGCAGGATAAGGTACCAGACACCCGAAGTCCCTGCTGGAGCTGAACTGCCAAGCATTCAAACTGTGCTTCAGAAAGCACAACTCTGATGAGCTGGCCACGTTGGTGGAATGCAAAATATACACTTGCCCCAAAGACAATTTTATGGAGAATTCACACGGGGCAGGTGGTCACGTGGTGGCCAGAAGAAGTGATACAAGGACACCGTCAAGAATTTTGGATTTGGTTGTGTGACATGGGAGACACTGGCACAGGACCGCTCCGCATAGCGTGCCCACATCAGAAAGTGCTGTGCTCTCTGAGCAAAGCAGAATTGAAACAGAACAAAGAAAATGTAGTATGCGTAGATTTGGAGTAACCTCCCCAAATTCACATGGACTACCTGTGCCCAACCGTGGTAGAGCATTCTGAGCTCATATTAGTCTAATCAGCCAAAGTTGGGCACACTGAAACTTCACTTTATCATGGTGATGTCATTTTGGTCCTCTTCAAGTACAAAGGAAACAACCAACCATACAATAAACACAGAATTAGGTAACTAATGACTTAACAGAAGATCAGAATTGGGGCAGGGGAAGAAGAATGGGGAAGGACAGATACAAAGGAGAAAGACAGATCCAAAGTAGAAATCTAAAAAGAAAGGGGAGCAAAGGAATGGGAAAGGGCTCAAGATACCCCAAAGTAGGCAGGTGTCAGCGTGAAAAGGATTTTGGATTTAGAGATAGGAGCAGAGGCTGAATTTCAGCCAAAGGCCTTTGTACCTTTAGGCAAGTCTCTTTAGCCAGTGAGGCATGTGTTTATTCTTCTGTAAAAGAAGTGGATGGCTTTATTTGATCCCTATCTTTCAACCTCACTTCAGGGTATGCCAGGTCTAAAACTTATTAAATAATTTTGCTGAAGGCAGACTCCTCAGCAAATTCTTTCCTTTACTGGTCCCCAAATCAACTCTGGCCTAGCATCTTCTTGCATCTAGGAAAAAATACCCTAGTTTTGATGTGTCCTTTAAAAGACTGTAAAGCTTGTATGGAATAATAATTTCCAAACTTTATCCAGCTGCCACCTTATTCTTGTTTCCTGACAAGACTCAAACTTCCTAACTGTGCCATGTGATAATACTTGTTTTAAAATGAGAATTCGTGTTTAAATTTTGATATTATTTTATAACTTAAAATACCTGAGGAAGGAAATAGGGGGAGGGGTGCCAAGTAATTAGGGATGCAGAGCAGGTCTCATTGCCACAGCAAGGTCTACACAGCACATTTTCTTCAATACAAGTAGGCAGAGCAAGAATTATTGGAGGAGTTGAAAAGATCTGTTTAGGAGAGAATTCTTAACCTGGGGTCCATGAACCTTTGAAAAAATATATATATTTTGATAACTGCATAGCAAACATTTATATAGCACTTACTGTAAGGCAGCTACTGCAGCAAGGTGGCACAGTGGATTAAGCACTGCCCAGAAGTTCAAATCCAGCTCAAACACTTCCTAATCGTGTGACCCTGGGCAAGTCACTCAACCCTGTTTGCCTCAGTTTCCTCTTCTGCAAATGAGCTGGAGAAGGAAATGGAAAACCACTCCAGTATCTCTGGCAAGAGAACCTCAAAAAGGGATCAGGAAAAGTCAGACACGACAGCACAACAACTGAATGTGGCAGGCCCTGGGAGAAGTGCTTTACAGATGATATTTGATCTGAACCTCACAACAGCTCTAGGACGTGGGCCCTAAGAATAGCGTTTGTATTTCAATAAAGGTGGCTTCCTTTATTATCCTACGTATTTCATTCTATTCATATAAAAATTAAAGCCTCTACTGATGGCCTTCCCCAGACTGCTAAAGGGCAGACACACACAAAGGGGTTCCTGTTTTGTTTTTCTTTTGAGAAGAATGGGGTGGAGACAATATAAGCTTTTATTACTTCAAAGAAAATTCAGCAGCATATACATAGGAACGAGGAAGAAAAAGACAGGATCCTGCTGGAGAAGACCCAAGGATCCGTGATGAAGTCTGACCTCATTTTACCGCTGAGAAAACGGAGGCAGGAAAGGGTTAGTGCCCCGGCCAGGGCCCCCAGGGGCGGGTCCCTCGGGGAGGACTCGGACCCGGATCTTTGCGGCTCTCCTCCCTCTGACAGGCGGATGGGGAGGATTCTTCACTCTCACCCCTGCCCTGGTCCCGGGCGCGCAGCGGCACGGGGTGAGGCTGGGGGTCAGAGCACCCTCGGCCGGGACCGGCCGGGTCCCTTCAGCCTCCGTCACCCCAAAGCCGTGACAGGGGCAGGAGCACCCGGGCGCGGTGACCTCCGGGCGCTCCCGCTACCCCGGGGCCGGTAGCGCAGGACGCGCGGGGGCTGGGCCAGAGGACCGAATCGAGGGCTTCAGCAGAACTCCTCAGGCTGGCCGGGCACGACTGCCGAGGCGCAGGGGGCTCGGAGGCGGCCGGGCCGTCCTAGCGGAGGGCTGTCTGCGGCGCCCGAGCTCCCGGGGCCGCCCCGGCTCGGCTCTCACCTTGTTCGTGAGGTAGGAGGCCAGGTAGAAGGCGCAGAAAGTCAGGCCCGGGGAGGGCCGCTTGGGAAGCATCTGTCAAAGCATCCTCCCGGCCGGCGGGCCAGGGAAGGAGCGCGGGTAGCCAACGCCGGGCGCTGCAGCCCGCGGCCAGGACAAGAAGCCACGACAGACTCGCGTGGCTCCGCCCGGGCTCCAATCAGCGAAAGGGACAGCCCTCCGGGGCTCCGCCTTCTTAAAGGGGCCATGCCCCTTTAGAGGCCTCCCCCACCCGCTTCGGGAAGGCGCTGGGAAAGGCTTCCCTGTGGCAGCCGAGGCGTGCGGAGCCGGGGAAGGGGAGGAGTTTCCCAGCTCTGTGTTGGGAGGGGGGAGAACTAGTGCGACCTTAACTGCCCCCATTCGAGCGTGCAGCTTGGATAAATGTCACTAAATCTCTGTAGTTTAAATCCGTTCAACAGGAAACCCCCGCTCGGTGAAAGGCTCTGTGCTAGAGCGATAAAGAGAAGTCACACCCACCCAGGGCCTGCTCCACGAGGTGAGGCCTTTTCACCCAGGGCCGCTAGGTGGCGCCATAGTGCCCAGAGGGCAAGGCCCGGAGTCGGGAAGACTGATCTGACGCTTCCTAGCCGTGTGACCCCGGGCGACCTTTGCCCCAGTTTCTTCATCAGAAAATGAGCTGGAGAAGGACATAGCACAGGACTCCGGTGACCCCCCAAAGAGGCGATGAGGAGTCAGACACGAAGCCGTACTAAAGTAACACGTCCGTAACCCCGAGCCCCCAGTCCCCTTGCCACCGGGACTGAACTCACCAGGACCCCCATGACACTGGGGGACCAAGCATCCCTCTGGACTCCCCCTTGTCCCCGGAGTTAGTCCAGGAGATATTAAGTTCAGGTGTAATTCGTGGCCTGGCCCTCGGTGGTGAAGTGGATGGATGCCGGACCTAGAGTCAGATTCATCTTCCCGTGTTCAAATCCCACCTCAGACACTTAGCCGGGGGACCCCGGGCAAGTCACTTTACCCCGTTAGCTTCAGTTTCCTCTTCCATAAAAATGATCTGGAGAAGGAAATGTCAAATCACTGCGGTATCTCTGCCAAGAAACCCCAGATGGGGTCATGAAGAGTCAGCTGAACAATGAGTACTGAATAATTCATGGCTGGGTTTCCCCAAAGAGAGATAACAGGAACCCCAGGTTATAACCGTAAGAGTTAGCACTGACGTATCACCTGCTAGGTGCCTTCTTGCTTTACGTATACTATGTCCTTTAATCCTCACAACAACCCTGGAAGGTCGGTGCTGTTAGGATTCCCATTTTACACGTGAGGGAACTGAGGCAAAAAGAGGTTGCACACTATCAGTTCCCATTGGACCGTGAGCTCCTGGACAGCAGGGACCATCGTATTGTTGTTTGGGGATTTGTTGCTGGCTGTTTTGTTTGTTTTGCCTTTATGTTCCAGGCATTTAGCGTAGTACCCAATGCACTTTAGGTGCTTAATAACTGTTTCTGGACTTAAAAAGAAACTGAATTTGGGTTGTCATCAGATGAACCCTTTGACAGTCCAGGGATTCTTTCTTTTCCAGAATCCCACAGAATGCCCCAAGAGATACTAGCAGCCAGAGGCATTGCCAGATTTCTTGCAGAAAAACATGGTAGAGACCACCTCACGTTTGAGAGTTTATGCATCAGACTTTATAGAAAAAAGAAAGAATTGCTCTTGAATGAAGAATCTCCACCCCAACTGACCTGTTTGGGAAGACTATACAGATTTCTTTCTTTCCTAACTCTTGGCTTTGTTCTCTAAGACAGGACTCAAGAACTCTGTGGATGAGTCTTCCTGAGAAGATCTGAGTTTGAAACCTGACTTACTTACTACCTATGCAATCCTGGGAAAGGCACCTTCTCATCTTTCTTCTTTGGGCCAAGCTTCATCATTATTAAAACTGAGTGCCCAGAAACTATAATGACTGCAGTCATACTGTATAATATTTTCCTAGTACTGTTTAGCTGACTTTGTACCAGTTCATGAGTCAGGAGGTTTCTGTTCTGGCCAGAAACCCTGAGGGTCTTTCCCTCCTAGACTGATTTTTTTTAGTAGATAAAAAAGGTCTTTTTCTGCTTCATTTCTTACCCAGCCTTAACCATTAAGGTTTAAGGCCACAGACAGACTGAGATATTAAAAAAGCCAAGGTCTCTTACTGCATCTGGGACCACCTCCAGTCCTCGTGTTTTGCTACTGGACGAAGATGGCTCTGGAGGACAGAAGGAAGCTGGTGACGTTGCACAACCCTGCTTTATTTGAATCCAATTCACTTACAAGCCAAGAGATCACCTTCCTGATGTCACTGGTCCTCTACAGCAGCAACGAGTCAGGAGCTTACACATTATTGATAGGAAAAGCTATAACTAGTACAGGGTGAATGGGACTTTGTTCTGCTGCAGAGATGGGGTGGGATGGAGTGTGCTTCATTCCTGGGAGAGGAAGCAATTACTACCAAGTAGCCAATCCCAAGTTTCCGAGCATGCTTCTTTTTCAGAGATCACTTTCCTGCACCGGGTGGAAGAATTTTTAGGTTCAAATCCTGTTAATTAGCCATGGAGAGTCACTTCCTTGTTTCAAATGCCCCAGAGTCCAGATCATTAGGAAGTTTGCTGGGAGGTAGGAATTTAAAGGACTGATAGAGAATTTAGAAGGCTCTTAGAACATCCTAACAAAGGAGGGATCAGGGTCTGAATTAGGGAAGTTGCAGTAAAAGTCAAGAAGAGAGGGTAGATATCAAAGAAATGTCAGAGAAATGGAAAGAACCTGGCTAGTGGTTTAGGGGGCTGAGGAACAAGGAAGTCAAACTCCAGCAAAAAACAACCTTAGAGTTTATCTAGTCCTATCCCCTTGATTTACTGATGAGGAAACTGAGGAATACTTAGATTAAACAGTTTGCCCAAGATTACATGGCTAGTTAGTAGAAAAGCTTGGATTAGAGCCCAGGTCTCCTGAGTCCCAATCCAATGGTCTCTCCACTATAAAATGCTACCTCACTAAGGGTCCTTCAGAAAATAATTTGTCAGTCAACAAGCATTTAAGTAATGCTTAATATGCACCAGGCCCTGTGTTGGAAATCCAAAAGAAAAGACATTAAAAAGGTCCCTTCTTTCAAAGAGTTTCCATTCTAATGGGAGACAACATATAAGTAAAAATAAGATATCCACAGAGTAGATGGAAGATAACGTTAGAGGGAAGGCACTAACCGCTGAGGGACCTAGAAGGCCTCCTCTAAAAAAAGGGGCGGAGGACCTTGAGCTGGAAGGAAGTTGTGGAAACCGAAATGCTGAAGTGAAAATGCAGAGCATTCCAGGCATAGAGCAAAAGAGTGGGAGATTGTGATGCTTGCACATGGACCAATGTAGCTGAATTGTAGAGTATGGGAAGGGGACTGGAAAGATTAAAGGGGCCAAGTTATAAAGAGCTTTGAATACCAAAGATGGACTTTATATTTGATCCTGGTGCTCATGGGAGGTGGGGAAAACTTACATGATTAGACCTATACTTTGGAAAAAATATTATTGAAAGCTGAGTAAAAAAGGGATTGAAGGGAAGAGAGACTTTGGGCAAGGAGGCTTGTTGTACAAGTCCTAGCTAGACTGGATGAGCTCTTGAACTATGGTTGCTGTTCTATGGGTTGAGAAAAGTGATCTCATACCATAGACACTTTGAAGGCCGAAATGACAAGACTTGACAACAGATGGGCTGGGAGGGAGTGAGAGAACAGAGGATGACATCAAGTTTGTGAGCCTGGGTGACTGGGAGAATGATTCAATCATAATAAAGAAATTCAGAAAAGGGGAGGGTTCTGATGGTGTTATGTATGTTTACATAATCTCTATTGGACCCCCACTATAATAAAGCAATTCTCTTACACCTCCTTAATTGACTCGCTATCCCACAGTGGTTCTTCCAAACCCTTTAATTTCCCTTTAAACCTCCCATAACTCCCCTCCCCGCCTGTCTCAGCTGAGAACTTGACTCATATTTCACTGTAAAAACTAAGTCCATTCAGAAACCTCATTCTTCTTTCCTTCTTCTCTTCTCATATCTCCCAGATGCCCTCTGCCACCATCTCCAGCTTCACGCCTGTCTCACTTATTGAAATGGCTCTTCTCCTCCCCAAGGCAAACCCCTCTTCACAAGCACCTGCTGTCCCTGCTACAGGACATGCCTTTTCTGTCATCTATACTCACTTCTATCTTCCATCTCTATACTCATCTAATGCCTGCTTCCCTACCACCTACAAACGTGCCTGTATCTCCTCAAGAAGCCATCACTTGTCCCATCAGTGCCCACTATCAATATCTCTTTTTCATGGCTAATCTCCTTTAGAAGTTCATCTACCACAGGTGTCCTCACTTCCTTCCTCATACTCTCTTAACCCTTGGTCATCTTCGAAATGAAAGATGAACAACAACTTCTTAACTCTACATTGTGACTTCCAAACTCATTCCACAAAAAGTGCTTTCGTCAAAGATTCTAACAATTTACTGGTCTTTTCTCAATCTTCACTCTCCTTAACCTCTTTGTAGCCTTTGACACTGTCCATTGCCTTCTACTTTAATGCTTTCTTCTCTCTAGGTTTTCAGGATACTAGTCTCTCCTGGTCCTCGTCTCACCTGTTTGATGTATCCTTCTCAGTCTCCTTTGCTGGATCTTCAACCAGGACATGCCCACTAAAGCTAAGCTTCTCTGATACTCTGTTCTGGCCCCTCTTCTCCTCACCTTCTATGCTATTTCACTTGGTGGTCTTATCAGCTCCTCTGGATTCAACTATCTTCACTATCATGATGATTCTCAAATCTACATATCAGCCTCTGCTGACTTCCAGTCTCTCATCTCCAAGTGCCTCCTGAACATCTTAAGCTGGATGTCCTATAGAATTCTTAAGTTCAACATGTTCCAAAGTGAACTCATTATCTTTTCTCCTAAATACTCTGCTTCCTAACATCCCTTATGGCTGGAGAAGGCAACATCATCCTCCCAGTCACCAGGTTTGCAACCTAGGTGTCATGCTTGACTCATCACTTTATCATTCCCCAAATCCAATCTGTTGCCAAGGTCTGTCAGTTATGCCTTTGTAAAATCTCTTACAGATGCTCTCTTCTCTCCCCTGATATTGCCACCATCCTTGTATAAACCCTCTACATTTCATGTCAATGCTATTCAAATAGTCTGCTGATTGATTTGCCTGCCACAAGTTCCTCTTCACTGGGGTCTGTCTGCTACTCAGCTGTCAAAGTGATCTTCCTGAAGTGCAGATCTGACCATCTCAGTAACCTCCAATGACACTTCATCAGAACAGAATCAAACATAAAATGTTGTGTTTGTCATTCAAAGTTCTTCATAACCTGCCTCTCTTTTCCCTTCATTTTTCTAGTCTTTTTATACCTTTACACACTGGCACATATCCTGTGATCCGATGATATCAGCCTCCTTGCTTTCCATTCTCTACCTGAGCATTTTCACTGGCTGCTCTCATCCATGAAATGATCTCTCTGTGGAGGCAGCTGGTGGCACAATGGGTAGAGCATTGGTGCTGGATAGAAGATCTGAATTCAAATTCAGTCTGACACTTACTAGATATGTAACCTCGAGCAAGTTACTTAACCTTTATTTACCTCAGTTTCCCTACCTAGAAAACGAGGATGATAATAGCACCTACCTTGGGCCATTGTTAGGAGGTTCAAAGGACAAAATTTTCTTTTTAAAAGTACTTGAACATAGTAGGTGATATATGTGTTTATTCCCTTCCCTCTCCTTTTCTCTTGCTTCCTTGCTTCCTTCAAGTCCCAACTAAAATCTCACCTTCTATAGGAAACCTTAATTACTATATTTTCCTTCTGTTGATTATCTCTAATTTATCACATACATGGATTGTTTGTTCAAAGTTGTTTGCATATTGTCTCCTCCATTAGACTGAACTGCTTGAGAGCAAGGACTATATTTTACCTTTCTTTATATCCCCGAGGCATTTCACAGGGCACATAGTTGGTACTTAATAAATATTGATGAGCTAACTGTTTTTGTCACATTGACTTTGAGATGCCTATGGGACGTCCTGTTCAAGACATCCAAGAAACAGCTGGTTATGCGTGACCCTACAGAGAGACTCTGGCTGGATAGTCATAGATCTGGAAATCATCTGCATAGAGATGACCCCTGAACCCAAGAGAGCTGATAAGATTACCAAATGGCATAGTATACAGCAAAAAGAAAAAAGGGAAATAAAATGAAAGCCTCTATTCCCACATTGCTAGCCTTCTCCTAGACGTGCTTCCCCAAACAAGGATTTGCAGATATTGTTTACAGATTTGTAGAAATAGCAATGACTTTTTGCCAAACACAAGTATTGTATACTCTTTGAATATGAAAACACATGCACCTACATACTACTACTTCTTTAAGTATAAGAATAAATCTGGCTCTCCAAGCAAAAAAGTAAAGAAAATATCCCTTCCATGCCAGAGATGTGCTAAAGCCAGGATGCAGAATCAACTAGCAAGAGCCAATTGTTAAATGTTCAGTGTTATACCTTGGAGCCCAACAGCAAAGGCATAATTGAGAGGCCTTGGTGACAGATTGGATTTGGGGGAAGATAAAGTGAGGAGTCAAGGATGACACCTAGGTTGCAAACCTGGTGACTGGGAGGATGATGTTGCCTTCTCCAGTCACAAGGGAAGTTAGGAAGCAAAGTGTTTAGGAGAAAAGATAATGAGTTTGGAACAGATATGGTCTGTTGGTTTTCCCTACTTCCTTCAACTTATGTATGAATTTTTCAATAAGAAGTCCATGGTCTGCACCATGATCAGCTCCAGGGCTTGTTTTAACAGACTGTATAGAGCTTCTCCACTTTTGGATGCAAAGTATGTAATTAGTCTGATTTCAATATTGACCATCTGGTGATGTCCTTGAGTAGAGTCACCTTTTGGGTGGTTGAAAAAGAGTGTTTGCTAAGCCCAGCAAATTATCTTGAGAAACTAGTTTCTGCCCTGCTTCATTTTGTACTGCAAAGTCAAACTTGCTTGTTATTCCAATTGCCTTTTTTTTATTCTGCATTCTTTACTTTATATTCTCTTGTGAATCAATAGTATGCACTCAAGACATTGTATTTCTATACTGAGAGGCAGCATGGTGAAAGAGCCCCTGCTAGCTGCCCCGCCTAGGGTTTTTTTTAAATTTATGGAATAAAGCAAGCATTTCCAAAATATAGTACAATAGAAAAAAGAAGATTGTACACCAAACTGCAAATCTACTGTACACAACTTGCTATTTCTTTCAAATACACTTAATTATCATATAAATTTCTTTTATTCTTTCCTCCTCTTCCACCCTAGAGATGGCTATCTTTAAGACACAAATTGTTATACGTATACACATATATGTATATGTAAAATTATTCTCTATATACCATTTATCAGTTTTTTCTCTAAAGACATTGTTTTTCTTCATATGTCCTTTATAAGTAATTTGAATATTTATAATAGACAAAATAACTTATTCACTCAAAGTCATTCTTAAAACAATTGTCTTTTGATTTCCAACTTTAACATTCCAATCCCCTATGATGAATGTGACATCTTTTTTTTATATTATTTCTAGATGTTGTAGGTCTTCATAGAATGCATCAACTTTGGCATCTTCGGTATCAGTGGTTGGAGCATAGGCTTACATTACTGTGATGTTGAACAGTTTCTCTTAGATGCAAACAGATATTCTGTCGTTTTTCAGATTATACCCCAGTACTATATTTCTCATTCTTTTATTAACTATGAGGGCTATTCCATTTCTTCTAGTGGATTCTTGCACACAGTAGTCTGTATAATGATCACCTGAATTAAATTCACCCATTCCCATCCATTTGAGCTCACTGATCCACAAAATTTCAATTTTTAGTCTTTCCACTTCCTATTTGACCATATCCAGCTTACTTTAGTTCATAGGTCCTATACAATATTGATCTTTACAGCATCAGACTTTTCTTTTGTTACCAGACATATCCACAGCTGAGCTTCCTTTTGGATTTAGCCTGTTTCATTAGTTCTAGAGCTACTTGTACTTGTCCTTTGCTCTTCCCCAGGTTTTCTGACCTGAGGGGCTCATCTTTGGGTGTCATATCTTTGAACATTTTAATACTGTCCATGAAATTTTCTTGGTAAAAATACTGGAGTGGTTTTCCACTCCCTTCTTCACCTTTTGTAAGAATTCTCCACTATGATCTGTCCATCTTGGGTAACCCTGTATGGCATGGCTCACAATTTCATCGAGCTACACAAAGCACTCTACCATGACAAGATAGTGATCCAAGAGGGCTGAATATGCTTATATTCTTTTTTATTATTATTAAATTATTTATTTTTAGTTTTCAAAGTTCATTTCCATAGATTTTACATTTTCTCCACTTCCCTCCCATCCCCCTCCCCAAGCCAGCATGTAATCTGACATATAAATGCCCATGTTCTTTAAAAATGTGGGGATATAGCCAAAGGCAAATTTGGAAAAAGCACAATGAGACCAAGATAACACATGTACAAATATGAAAGTGAATAGTGAAAAGAGAAATATATACCCACATGCTTACAAACACAGGCATACTGACAATGAGGTCAAAGCCCACTGTGGTTGATGGACATAGAGAATAAAGTAGCTAATAGTTACATAGATAGAACTTTACCTTATAACGAGTATGACATCCTGAGAGATGGTGCCATAGTGCACAGAGGGCTGGGCCCAGAGTCAGGGCAAACCTGAGTTCAAATCTGACCTTAGACACTTACTAGCTGTGTGACCCTGGACAAGGTACTTCACCTGTGCCTCAGTTTCCTCACCTATAAAATGGGAAGCATAATAGCATCTACCTGGTAGGGCTGTTGTGAGGATCAAATGAGAAACTATTTGTAAAGCCCTACGTAAATACTAGTTATTAGTATTATCTCATGTTATTTTTTCTCCTCTTCCTCTCTCCCCTCCCTCCCCAGAAAAAAACAGCCTCAGTAGGGAAAGTGGGTCAAGCATTATTTTTCCCCATCCACAGAGGAGGAAACCTTGCCCAAATTCGCACAGATGGTAAGTGGCAAAATACTGTCCCCAAACTAGGTCTTCTCATTCCAAATACATTATACCACATCACACAATGACTTGATTAGAGAAAAATAATAGTGTATTCAAGTTTTGCATCATTGCAAAGTTGAGAGTGGTGAAAGAAGAGGGATTCCTTCCAACCACTTATTTTGTTTTGTTTGCAGAGGGGGAAGTGATTTCATTCACTGGCATAGGGAACACCCCATGAGAAAACAATAGCTACAGTCTTAATCTGAAATGTCTAAGTATGGACTGTCATCCTCAGCACAGAGGTAAAGGGATTTTCCCAGGGATACAAAGCTAAGAGGAGGGGGCTGATTTGTGTTTTCCTGACTGGAGGGCCAGTTCCCTATCCACCTGCTCCTGGCCGTACTGGCAATCAGTTTTAGAAGCAGATACTGAAGTCCCTGTAAACCTGGTGTCATAGGTGCCCCTAGGGCAAGGTCCTGGGTTAGATTTCAGGGGTTTGTCATATTGTTTTTCCTCAAACCTCCTACTTGGAAACCAAATCCCTATTTAATAGTTTCTGTTCTAAATCAATAAGTATTTATTAAGCACTACTGCGTGCCAAGCACTGTGCTACGTGTGGGCTGTACTCTTCACTTATCAGCAATCACCACTCATATCACTAGAGAACTGAATCACAGCTAGAGAGATTAGATTAGTTAAAGCAGTTATTAAACTCTTCCTCCATGCTAGGCGCTGTACGTTAACACCAGAAATATAAATACAAGCAAAAAACAAGACAATTCCTGACCTCAGTCTGCTTACATTTTAACGGAGGAAGAAAACATCTAAAAAGGGGATTGGAGAGGTAGCTTGTAGGGGACAAGGCAGAGAAGTAGGCCTCCTGTCAGGTGCTGAGTGGGGTTGGAAGTGAGCATGGATGACTGGGTAGATACACTTCAAATCAGAGGATGAGATCAGAGTTGTGTTAATCATTCAGATTAAACTAAAGTATGTCTTCCGTATGCTTTTTTATTTGAAGAGCTCATTGTTAAACATTTACTAGCATATCCCTGCCCTTTGCCCTTTGTTAATTGCAATATTAGCTTAACCAGCATGAGAAGGCCACTGGGACTGAGGCTGAGAAATAGTCCAGGAAGGCAGGGGCTCCGCTAGGTTGAAATGATGAGGTTTAGCCTTCAATAGTTTATTTGGTTCTCCACCCACTTTTTTTGGTGGGGGCAAGGGGACAGTAGTAATAATTATTATTATAATAATAGCATTTACATAATACCTACTGTGTGTCAGTCACTATGTTAAGTGCTTTACAAATAGTATTTCATCATAGATACTATTATTATCTTCATTTTACAGTTGAAGAAACTGAGGTAAGCGGAAGTTTAAGTTACTTGCCCAATGTTGCACAACTAGTAAGTGTCTGAGGTCATATTCAGACTCAGACCTTCTGACTCCAGGAGACCCGATGCTCTCTCCAGTGGACTACCTAGCTGCCTTTTGGGTACTTCCCAAGGTCGTTCATTGTCAGCAGCAGAATTAGGGACCATTAATAGTACTCTGTCCGCCGCCTTTTTCCAGTAGCAGATCTCTCGTGGTCAGAGAGCTTCTCGTGATCACTTTGTGACCTGGCAGATTATTCTGAGGGTGTTGTCCTTTTCTCATGTGAGTCACTTCAGTGATACTGCCACCTTCTACTCTCCACTGAGGGAAATTATTTTACTACTGTATTAATAATGATTAAGTTGGGATGCAGGTTTTTCACCTTTATTTCTTCATTTAAGGCCCAGCCCCAGGAAAAAGTCAGTCTCTGAAGGACATGACTGATTGATGGAATTACTCCTAGCCCTCAAGGAACATGTTCTTTAACTCTGGATGAGACAGACCCCACTCAACTAGGAGACCTAACTTCTATTTAGAGTGTAAACAGAATCCAGTCTGGGAGAATTCTTACCCTGGAGAAATGAGCCCTGTCCTTGTACCCGTTCATTAGAAGTTATGGTGACCCAGCTCATGAGGGAGAACACCAACCAGAGTGGTATAGTTGAAAATGGATCTCCCTGTCCAGATTGCTGGAGGTGGCCAAGTCTCTTTACTGGGAATACATTCTCAGCAGGAGGTGCTGAAGACTTCCAGCCCACCTCCTCATCAAACGTTAACCAGTCAAGGCTTTTGATTTTTTCACTTCCACTTCTCAGGGGGATTTCTCTTTCACAAAAACATTTGAGGCTTTCAGGCTCTCCTTGTCTTCGTCTTTGGTTACCAAGAAAAACCACATGCCATCCATATATTGATTACCCACTAGCCTAATTAATAAATTAATTATTAATTACTCAGAAACTCCCTCTCTGGTTTTTTATTCATTATACTATTGGTGGAAATATGTGCCATTTTCTTTCTCTACCACTTTCTGACTTCTGCTTCTCTTCATAGACATTCTGAAAAGAGAATTCTGGGAGTTTCCTCCTGAGTAAGCCAATCCAATTAAAGAAACATTTATGAAGTGCATACTGGGTACAAAGCATTGTATTCAGCCTAGAAGAGGAACTGACATTAGAAAATGTTACCTATGAGGTACCATGCAGGGAATACCTATGGCCAAGATAACTCTCATCTTTAGCATAACTTTGTGCTTTTTTCTTCTGGTGGAATCCTCATGTTGCTCTATCTGGGGAAAGTTTCTTTTTGCTGAGCATGTGCTTCTCTGGGTTCACCTAGCTTTGCTCATCAATTTGCACAATAGCTGTACTTATAAGATCATAGATTTAGACTGGAAGACTTATCATCAAGGCCAATGCCCTCATTTTATGAATGAGAAAACTAAGGCTGAATGAGTTTCAATGATTTGCCCAGGGTCATACAGCTAGTAAGTGTCTGAGGCAGTATTGGAGCTCAGGTCCTCCTAACTCCAAACTAAGAGCCCACTGGGCTATCCCAGATGATGAACTCTCAGGACTTTCTTTCTGCTTTGAAGTGGGGTATCTCCTGATGTGTTCCTGTGAGAAGACATTGCATTAGGGAAAGGGTGAGCGTGGGAGGTGGAGTACAAAAAGGCAGAGAAATCTGTCCAACCTATACCTATTCCATTCTGGAAAATCCATTACTTGCAAAAGGTGCAAGACCATCAAGAATGATTGAAAATTACTCCCTCTTAAGAGTTGGGTTCTTATTCCACAGTTAATTCTATTTTCTGACAGTCAATGACCTTGATTGATAGTGTTCTTTCTGTTATGACTGACTTCAGAGCTGATAAGTTTGCGTTTTTTCAATCCAAAAACTTCCATCATTTGACAGTTTTATTTGTGCCAGTGATTGGTTCCAGTAACTCAAGTTCATTACAATTGGTTCTCCCAAAATGAGCGTCTCTTCATGGAGCAGGCTGACGCTCCTTGGGAATTCACACAACTCTTTTCTTCTGATCATTTTCCTTTGCATGCTTCAGGAAGCTCTTTCTGCTCTTGGAGTGTTCAGTATGCTCACCATGCTTTGTTGGTTGTTGGTTGCTGTCCTTCATTCTCAAAACTAGAGTCAAGTTACATTGTGTCCAACTGTGGCCAATCAGACCAATAGGAGCTCAGAATGCTCTATCACAGGTGGGGCACAAATAGTTCATGTGAACACTTGGGGTGGATACATCCTGAGTCTCCTTTGAGCTGTGTCAATTCTGCTTTGTTCATAGAGCACAGCACCTTCTCTGATGAGGGCACGCCATGCTGAGCAGTCCTGTGCCAGTGTCTCCCATGTCACACAACCAATTCCAGACTTCTTAAGAGAGACCAGTATCCTTGTATCACTTCTTCTGACCACCATGTGATAGCTTACCCTGTGTGAGTTCTCCATAAAACAGCTTTTTTGGCAAGCGTACATTTTGCATTTGAACAACGTGGCCAGCCCATGTGAGTTGTGCTCTCTGAAGCATAGTTTGAATGCTTGGCAGTTTAGTTCGAGCACGGACCTCAGTGTTTGGTACCTTATGCTGCCAGGTGATCTTCAGAATCTTCCTAAGACATTTCAAATGGAACTAATTCAGTTTCCTGGCATGGCACTGGTAGACTGTCCAGGTTTCATAGGCATACAACGAGGTCAGCATGAACACCACGAGCATTAATTCTTGGTTAGTCAGTAAGTCAGTCAATAAGTATATATTAATGGTTCCTGTGCTAAGCACTAGGGATGCAAGGAAAGGGAAAATACAGTCCTTGCCTCCAATGAGTTCACAATCTAAGGGAATGACAATATGCAAACAATTCTGTACAAATAATTCTGTACAAATAGAGAAGCAATGGGAAATAATCAACAGAGAGAAGGCACTGGAATTAAAAGAGATCAGGAAAGACTTCCTATAGAAGGTGGAATTTTACCTGGAACTTGAATCTTTGAGCTAGAATCTTGCCCTTAACATGTCTGTTTACAACAATGCCTCTAACAGTGCCTGAGAAACACTAAAGACCAATCCCATCTTACCATGATGATATTTATGGGGCATTTCCTCATTCATTGTACCCATATCTACAGTATCAAGGTCCTTCTTGCACATTCACATCTACACAGACAAAAGGACAGTACTATGATTGTAAAAGAGCCTCGAGAACTTATATGCTGCATTCCTTTCCTTTTCCTTTTTGTGTTAATTATTTGGGAACTTGCTGGAAGATGGTTTACTATTTAAAAGTCACCAGGTGGCATGACCAATCCTTCAGCCTTCCAGTGAGAAACCACCCAATACATTCATCAAGCTTGACTGAGGAACTTCTACATATGTCCTAAAGCAATAAAAATGGGATTGCTTCTTTACATTTCCTTTACATATTCCTTTAGCTATTTTCAAAGATTAGAAGGCTGTCACATGAAAGAGGGACTAAGATTATTCTTCTTGGGCCCAGAGGACATCTATGGGTGAAAGTTGTTTCTAGCTCATAGGAAGGACAAGATCCTGAATGAGGCCTAGCTTACTTCAAGGGAGGGGTAGATTTCCCCTCACTATGTATTTTCAAACAGTGACTAAAAAAGACTCCTTGTTAAGAATGCTGTTGAGGGGTCAGGACTAAATGGCTTCTAAAATCCCTTCCAGTACTGTGATTATGATATTCTGAGTTGAGGAGAGAGTTGGTGGTGAGGAAGTGAGGACATTAGGATACAAAAAACTTTTTCAAAAAGTTTGGTATTAATGGAGAGTGGTGAAAAGAAAGGAAATAGGATAGTAGGTGGACTGGGTAGAAAGTCAAGTGAAGGGATTTTTTAGTAGTAGGAAAATTTGACTCTTTATCAGTAAATTGGCGGGGGGGGGGGGGGAATGCAGAAGAAGAGATTGAAAATACATGAGACATTTATTTCAGAAACTAGATGACAGAGACAAGGATGGAATCAATTCCACAGAGTGATGAGTTTTAGAAAGAGGTAAGGATGCCTTTTCTATAACTAGAGGAAAACAGAGAACTGGGGGTGACACTGCTGAGTTTTGAAAAGAAGAAGGAATAGAATTGAGGAAGCCTCAAACTTCGTAGTGAAGAATGAGGGTAAATCATTTGATTTAAATGTTGTTTGTCCTTGTTTACAAACAGGACCGACGATATTACAGGATGATCTTGACTGGTATGTTAACTGGATTTAAGTGAGGCAGAATTGCCCAAAGTTGTCAGCCTCTCTCTCTTTCTCTTCCAGAGTCACTGAAGTCCAGTGGCAAGACAAAAGTCAGGACAAGTGGTGATGGCTTGGCATATAGTAGATGAAGTTGACATCTTTGATGTCTGATCAGGCTCTAAGCACTCCACAATACCTGCTTCAGTCACCAACCTGGCCACTGGAAAAAATTGTTCTCATCTGTCCATCTGGCTGGGGCACATCCTCACATGCTTCAGGTAGACATCAAACTCACCAACAGGTTTGAGACCTATCCTATAGGGCATTAAGGGAAGACTAGTGTCTCTGACGTGAGGGCTTGCCTAACCATTTTCAGGGCTGCTCATCCACTTTTGATGTCTAACCAGTCACTCAACTCTCACCTGTGGCTCCAAGAAGCTGTAGCATAAGCAGCATCCACATCTCTGTTAGAACTGTCTTGGCAGATGTGCTAAATTGATACATGTTAATATAGTAACAATATGTAATATACAAACAATGTAGTAATGATATATAACAACATTATTTACTATATAAATATATAACATAGTGATAATATATTATGCAATATTTAACAATGTTATATATACAACATAATGTCTTCAGTATACATTATGACAATATTATATATAACGTAAATATGTATGCATTGATATTTACCTATCTTGAATACCAAAATCTTATCAGATAAATTTAATACAAAGATTTTTTCCCCTACTGATCAGTTTCCCTTCTTATCCCTATACACCTTAATTTTGTTTGTGTAGAAGCTTTTCAAAGTGTTAGTTCTTTTTTTTAAAGTGTTAACTCTTAATATAAATAATAGTTTTCTTTAAAGTAGACAGTTGCCAGGTTCATCAATCCGGCAATCTCTGAGCTATACAGTCCATCCCAGCTAGCCATTCACTCATTCAGATTCTGCTCTGTTCAAAAAGAACAAAGCCTACAGCAACCCAGTTCAGGCTGACTTTAAGTGATCTAATCATATGTCAAAATAATTGCCCCCAAAGTGGGGGGAGGGGAGTAAAGCCTTCTGCTTTTCCAGAAGAGGCAGAAGAGCAACAAGTTCTATTGAAGTTTTAATTTTCTCCAACTCCAGGTTCTCCAATAGCTGTCTCTGAAGCTCCAACCAATCAGGCTAAAGCTGAAGCTGAAGTTATAATTCCTCAAATTTCTTATACCACATGGAGAGTCTTTTTTCAATCATAACCCAGTCTCCAAATGTTTACATGGTTTCTCATGTTCTCAGTTTTATCCTGTTTAGTCAAAAAAGAAAGGAATATGCAAATTAAGGGAGGTATTCATGTCTCAACTGTGGAATTCTCAGTGAAGTCCTGGATCTCTTTTGTGCCCTTGAAATTGTTTCTTTAAAAATCACATTTTTATAGATTTTTAAAAAATAAATAGAAGCTCTTTCCTGGCCTCTTTATAACATTTAAATGCTTCCACATAAGTGAGGCTTTATTTTTTTAGATTTAAATTTATTTATTTACTTTTAGTTTTCAACATTCATTTCCACAAGATTTTGAGTTCCACATTTTCCTCCCATCTCTCCCCTCCCTCACCTTGAGATGGCATGCATTCTGATTACCCTACCCCCACTCTGCCCTCCCTTTTATCATACCCCCCTCTTATCCTCTTCCCCTTTACTTTCTTGAAGGGCAAGATAGATTTCTATACCCCAAGTATATCTTACTTCCCAGTTGAATGTAAAAGCAACTTTTTAACATTTGTTTTTAAAACGTTGAGTTCCAAATTCTCTCCCTTCTTTCCTCCCCACTCACCTTCATTGAGAAAGCAAGCAATTCAATATAGGTTATACATGTGTAGTTATGCAAAACACCTCTATAATAGTCATGTTGTAAAAGACTGACCATATTTCTCTCTATACTATCTTGCCCCCCAATTATTCTATTTCCTCCTTTGACCCTATCCCTTTTCTAAAGTATTTGCTTCTGACTACCTCCTCCCCCAATCTGCCCTCCCTTATATCATTCCCCCCCTTCTCCTCTTCTCCTCTACTTTCCTGTAAGGTAAGATACCCAGCTGAATGTGTATGTTATTCCCTCCTTAAGCCAAATCTGATAAGAGTAAGGTTCACTCATTCCTTCTCACCTCCCCCTTCTTTTCCTCCATTGTGAAACCTTTTTCTTGCCTCTTTTATGTGAGAAATAATTTACCCCATTCTATTTCTCCCTTTCTCTTTTTCCCAATATATTCTTCTCTTACCCTTCAATTTTATTTTTTAGATATCACCCCTTCATATTCAACTCACCCTGTGCCTTCTATCTGCCTACCTACCTACCTATCTATCTATCTATCTATCTATCTATCTATCTATCTATCTATCTATCTATCTATCTATTTCCTCCAGCTACCCTAATATTGAGAAAGGTATTGAGTTACAAATATCATCTTTCCATGTAGGAATGTAAACAGTTCAACTTTAATAAATCTGTTATAATTTCTCTTTCTTGTTTACATTTTCATGCTTCTCTTGATTCTTGTATTAGAAAGTCAGATTTTCTATTCAGCTCAGGTCTTTTCATCAAGAATGCTTGAAAATTCTCTATTTCCTTGAATGTTCATTTTTCCCCTGAAGGGTTATATTCAGTTTTTCTGGGTGGGGGATTCTTGGTTTTAATCCTAGTTCCTTTGACCTCTGGAATATCATATTCTAAACCTTTTGATCTCTTAATGTGTTATCCTGATTGTATATCCACAATACTCGAATTGTTTCTTTCTGGCTGCATGAAATATTTTCTCCTTGACCTGGGAACTCTGGAATTTGGCTACAATATTCCTAGGAGTTTTCCTTTTAGGATCTCTTTCCAGAAGCAATAGGTGGATTCTTTCCATTTCTATTTTGCCCTCTGGTTCTTGAAAATCAGGGCAGTTTTCCTTGAAAGATGATGTCTAGGCTCTTTTATTAATCATGGCTTTCAGGTAGTACAATAATTTTAAAATTATCTCTTCTGGATCTATTTTCCAGGTCAGTGGTTTTTCCAACGAGATATTTCACATTGTCTTCCATTTTTTCATTCTTTTGGCTCTGTTTTATAATTTCTTGATTTCTCATGAAATCATTAGCTTCCATTTGCTGCATTCTAATTTTGAAGGAATTATTTTCTTCAGTGAGCTTTTGGACTTTCTTTCCCATTTAGATAATTCTGCTTTTTAAGGCATTCTTCTCCTCATTGGCTTTTTGGACTTCTTTTGTCATTTGTGTTAGTCCATTTTTTAAGGTATTATTTTCTTCAGTATTTTGGGGGTCTTCTTTAGCAAGCTGTTGACTCTATTACCATGATTTTCTTACATCACTCTCATTTCTCTTCCCAGTTTTTGCTCTACTTCTCTTATTTAATTTTCAAAATCCTTTTTGAGCTCCTCCATAGCCTGTGACCAATTCATATTCCTCTTGGAGACTTTTTGATGTAGGAGATTTGACTCTGCTGTCCTCCTCTGGTTGTATGCCCTGATCTTCCTTGTCACCAAAGTAAGATTCTCTTGTCTGAGTTCTTTTATGATGTTTACTCATCTTCCCAGCCTAACACTTGACTTTCTAACTCTTTGTCAAAATAGACCTTTGCTTCCAGTAGGTGTGGGTGTGGGTGTGGGTGTGGATGTACTGTTCCAGGCTTTAGGGATTTTCAGAAGCAGCCTCTAACACTGCTGTTGCTGCTGCCACTACTGGAAACCACTGTCACCACCCCACCACCATTGCCCTGAGGCTGGGGAAGGCCATATATAAATATTTTTATACAAATAGATCCTTTTTCCTTTTCTTTGATCTCTCTGGGATACAGATATACTAGAGGTATTTCTGGGTCAAAGGGTTTGCACAATTTTATAGACTTTTGAGACTAATTCCAAGTTGTTCTCCAAAATGGTTGGATCAGTTCACAACTCCACCAACTGTGCATTACTATACCTATTTCCCCACATCCCCTCCAGAATTTATCATTTTCCTGTTCTGTCATGTGAGCCAACCTGATAGATATGAGGGGGTACCTCAGAGTTGCTTTAATTTGCCTTTTTCTAATCAATTATGATTTATAGCATTTTTTCTATGACTTTTTTACAAGCTCTGATTTCTTTAGAAATCTGCCTGTTCATATGCTTTGACCATTTATCAATTGGGGAATGGCTCCTTTTTTTTTTTTAAAATAAATTTGTCCCAGTTTCCTATTTATTTGAGAAATGAGGCATTAGTCAAAGAAAATTGCTATAAAATTTTCCCCTAGTTTCTTGCTTTCTTTCTAATTTTGGCTACATTGGTTTTGTTTGTGCAAAACCTTTTCAGTTTCATGTTTCTTTCCCCCTATTCTTGTTCCTACTCCCAACTTTCCCTTCTCTGTTGATTACTTAGTTTTGAAACCTCAGTTATAACTTAACTTTCTGTCTCTTTTACCTGCAAAATTCAATTAGCTGCCATGTGCTATCAATTTGACCTTCATAACATCTCTTCCATTTGTCCCCAATTCTGCACTTATACTGACAATGCCCTAGAAACAAATTTCATTAGTAGGTACTATATAAATGTTAGCTGTTACTGTTACTATGCATTACTTTAACTTGTACTATTTTTTTTTTAAATTAATGCCTTTTGGTTTTATGCCACATCCATTCTCAAACATATCCTTCCCCCATTTCCTAACCAGGGAATCTTCCTTTGTAATAAATATTTTTTTCAAAAGTTATCTCCAAATGATAATATATGCACTAATAATCCTCCATTTCTGCAATAAAGAGAAAGAGGTACATTTTTTCAGCTCCCTTCTGGGGTCAAGCATAACCATTATAATTACCCTGCATTCAGTTTTATTTTGACTGTTCTTTCTGTTAACATTGTTATAGACACTGTGCTTATTGGGTTTTTTCCCTTAGTTTTACATCATTCTTTATCAGTTCATTTATCAGTTCACATGCCTCTGAATTCTTCATATGTGTCATTTCTTACAATATCAGATACCATACCTCCTCTGGTAAGAGAATAAGTGAATTTCCCAGTATTCTGGTTATAGCTTCTCCCTCTTATCAGTGCTTGATAGGTGGGTGGTATAAGGTGACTTGGGCAGGTGGAGAGGGATTAAAGGTTGTGGTTCTGTGAATGGGTTAATGAAAGTGGAAGCTGACCCCTATTGATCCTTTTGTTTTACTATGTTTTTATTAATTTGATTAAACATTTATTCTACCTATACATGGAAACTTGAGTAATTAGGAAACAGCATGAAAGCTTAAATCTCTTGATTTGATTGGACAATTCACACCAGACCTGCACAACTTGGCAATAGGTGGGGGCCAAAATTAAAATAGTCTATACTTCTTTGGCTGCAGATAGTCTAGTCATTAGATACAGATTGATGATGGTGGGTGACTGTGGGTCATGTGACAAACAGGAGAGAGTGTGCAGTGGCAACCCCCCTGCCAAGTTACATGGTGGGCATGATAGTGACTAGTGGGAGATGGGTCAAGCGGGGCACAGACAAAGCACTTGTTTTATCTTTACTTCCTTTTACAGCCTCTACATTGTTTTCAGGCCACCTGAATTCTTTGGTGGGCTACAAGCAGCCCATGGGCCTTATATTGTGGCCTGATCCACACCAATCTCTAAAGAAATAAAAGCAACCACATTCATACAGGTGCCAAGGAGAGAATGGCAGATAACTGAGTACCTGAGAGAAGCACGTAGGAAAAAGTCTGCCTTCTAGTGTTGGGTTGTATAGATGACAGGCAGGCTGGGCACTTGATTGGCAACCATAATCCCAGGGCGACCGGGTACTAGTCACAATACTCACTATCTGTCACACTCTTGCCAAAATAGCCTTCTCACCTTAGAGGTCTGACAGCATCACTCCCTTGCTCAAAACAAAAAACAAAACACTTCAATGTCTCTTTCTATTGCCTCTAACAGTGGTCTACAAGCTTTTTTTGGCTATGCATTGTCACTATAGTGCATAGTTCAATATATGCATATTTGCCCATTTATAAACTGTATATGTGTATTACTCAAACTAAGCTGCCAAGCATTCAAACTATACTTCAGAGAGCACAACTCCAATGGCCCAGCCACGCTGTTTGAATACAAAATATATGCTTGCCAAAAAGACTATTTTATGAAGAACTAACATGGGGCAAATGATCACATGGAGTTCAGAAGAAGCAATACAAGGATACTTTTAAGAATTTTCAGTTTGATTATATGACATGGGAAACACTGGCACAGGACTGCTCAGCATGGCATGCCCACATCAGAAAGGGTGTTGTGCTCTATGAGCAAAGCAGAATTGAGATAGCACAAAGGAAACATAGGATGCACAAATTTAGAGTAACCACCCAAGTGTTCCCATGGACTATCTGTGCCCAATCTGTGGCAGAACATTCTGAGTTCATATTGGTCTGATCAGTCACAGTCAGACACATTGAAACTTCACTTTATCATGGTGGTGTCATTTTGGTCCTCTTTGAGAACGAAGGACAACAACCAACCAGCGTGTACTACTGAACTAAGTGTTTACCTTATAAAACATACCAAAAAAGATAGAACTTCAAAAAGGGTGAGGGAGGGAACATGCATTTATTAATAGAGGCAGTAAATCTCTGTAAAATGGAGATAATAATAATACCTACCTCCTTGGGTTGTTGTGAGAATCAAATTAGATAATAATTGTAAAGCACTTAGCACAGTGCCCAGTAAACTATGTAAATATTAGCTAGTAATAGTAGTAGTAGTAGTAGTGATGGGGTGCTTGAATGCATATACTTGGTCCCCAATTCTAAAATCACATTTCTCCCTAGCTTCAAAACACTACCCTAGGCAGTTTCTCCCCAGCCCAAGGACACAGTCTGCCTCAACAACAACCATTATCTCCCTTCCTGCTACAGCGGCCAGCTGCACCTATAGAACTCATTAGTCTGAACCAGCTGTGTACTGGCTGATCTGGCTGTGCACTGGCTCATGACAATATTAACTATTCACTGATCAATCATATATCTCCTAGACTTAGACACGCATATACTCCCTTACATTTATCTTGTCTAACAAGACATTGATGCGAGCAGCCTGGGTATTTGTCAGCCAGCCCTGACTGATAATTGACTTAGTGATGTTTCAGGCCTAAAACCACACCTCCATGTAACCCTCTCCATAAGCTATTTCCCAATGAACTCTGGGTAAAATACCTGCATGGTATATGCTAAAAGTGCATATTCCTTTAAGAACTAACCACTCCTTAGCCACTCCCTAATCCCATCCCAAAACACCTAGTTAGCATATTTGGCACAAGTGATACTATAGAATATCCTATATAAACTTTACCTGTACCCCTCTAAGATTATAGATTCCCTAAGAATTCTTGCCTGTTGAAAAGTGTAATAAATCTTTACCTTGACCTCAACAATGCTTGAGTGCAGGAATTCTTCTCCAGACAGCCCATGCAGGGAATTCCAGTCTTGGAGTTCCCCCCCTTCCAACCCTCATCAGTAGCAACAGCAGCAGCAATAGTAGTAGTAGTAGCAGCAGCAACAGCAAGAGCTTGGTTACTATGTGCCAGGTACTGTGCTAAATGCTTTTACAAATCTCATCTCATTTAAGCCTCACGTTGACCCTGGAAGGCAGGGGCTATTATTATCTCCATTTTGCTTATGTGGTTCTTGTTCAGTCACATCCAACTTTTTGTGACTCATTTCCGGTTTTTTTAGCAGAGATTCCAGAGTGGTTCACCATTTCCTTCTCCAGTTTATTTTATAGAGGAAGAAACTGAGGCAAACAGGGTTAAATGACTTGCCCAGGGTCACACAGCTAGTGTTTGAAGCCACATTTGAACTCAGGAACATGAGCCTTTCTGACTATAGGTCTAGTGCTGCGCACAAACGCACCACCAGTTTGCCCCATCCACCTCACTCAGGAAAACCTGAGTTAAAATCCAGTTTTAGATACTTATTAGTTGTGTGATCCTGGGAAAGTCACTTTACTCTAGTTTCTTCATCTCCCAAATGGAGATAATAATAGTACCTGTCTCCCAGGGTTGTTGTGAGACTCAAATGAAATAATATTTATAAAATGTGCTTAGGCAAACAAACTTTTCCTCAACAAACTTTTTTTATCTCAAAGAGTTGTTGTGATGATCCTTTGTAGAGACAGGGGGATCCATGAGTGCAGAACATTGTGTATGATACCTTTTTTTGTTGCTGTTGTTTTATTGGCTGATTTTGTTGAGGTTTTTTTAGTCATTTCCTTTTAAATTTGTTTGGCATAAAGATGACTCTCACAGTGGGGAGAAAGAGGGATATAGGAAGGGAATCTAGACAATGTAAGGCAAGTGAGAGTAATAAAAATCTATTTAAAAAAGAAAAAAAGAGTTGTGAGAATCAAATGAGATAATATTTGTAAAAAGTACTTGGCACATAGAAGATGCTATCTGTAATAAATGCTTATTTCCCTTCCCCACGCAACCACAGGCCAACCTATTCAAATATAAGCTTCTTCAGGCCTGGGAGTGTGTAACTTTTTTGTCTTTGTTATCTCTAGTGCTTTGCACATAAGAGACATTTAATAAATGTTTGCTTATTGGACCAAACTGCAGGAAACATATCTGTGGTAAAGAAGTGTGAAAGACATAATGCAACATGAAATTTAATTATGCCATACCTATGATAGTCCTGGACATTGCCCTTGCTAAGTTTACTAACATGATACAAACAACCATACATTAAACTTTTATTTCCATTAGCAAAAGTAAATACCTACTTAGCATAGCCATTCTCATCCCTTTTATTTTTGCCTTACCATAGTCTGGGTTCTTAACAATGCCTTTTGAAAACCATTGATTTTGTACAGACTGGATTCCCTGTCAAAATTATTCGTGTTACATTAGAATGCAACGCTTCAAGCTCTGTTATATTATTGTTGGAGAGATCCAGTAGTTCTAATTCATACATTTTGTCTGTGAAGGTTCTGGGCAGGTTTTCTATACCATTGCAACACAATGTTAACTCTGTCAGTCTTTGAAGACCAGAAAAAATGGGCAGGGTGTGAAACTGGTTTCTGTCCAAATGCAGAAATGCTAGCTGAGTGTTATTTACAAATATATCTCCTGGAAGAGTGTTTATGTTATTTCCAGAAAGATTAAGAAATTCCAGCTTCTTGAACACTGAAAAGAAATTCAAAGGGAGGTCAGACACTAAATTATTGGACAAGTCAAGCATCCTTAAGTTAGAATTGCCAATGAATAAAAGGGGAGGAATATTTTGGATGCTGTTCCCAGAAACTGAGAAATGCTCTAAGGTGGGGAGGATAGTAAATGCAGAAGATGGAATCTGGTTGAAATTGTTATTGTCGAGGAGCAAGTCATCAAGTTTTGTCAAGTTTTCAAACAAATTCTCTGGTAAATTGCTTATTTCATTTTTGGAAATATCAAGAATCTTCAGGTTTAGAATAGGATCAAAAACTCCTGCAGGTACGGAATTGATATGATTACCAGGTATCATTAAGGTATCTAGCTGAGAAAGGCCCATAAACATATTTACTGACAACCTCAGCCTGTTTTGAGAGAGGTCCAAGTAAGTAAGTCTTTCCAAGGAGGCAAAAATCTTTTCATTCAGCACACTCAGTCTGTTTTCAGCCAAGTTTAGCCAAAAAAGTTGTTTTGTGTTTTGAAACAAGGCAGGCGGCAGCTCTGTCAAATTGTTGCCAGATAGGTCCAGGGCAAGGATGCTTTTGCTAATATCATCAAAGGTATCATTCTGCAGGGAGAGTTTGTTGTAGGACAAGCCAAGAAAAGTTAGATTGACAAAGGGCTGAAGGACTCCTGGTGGAACTTGAGTTAAGTGATTCTCATTCAGAAAGAGCTTCTGTGTTTCTGGAGCTATTCCCTGGGGAATGTCAGAGAGGTTGGCAAAGCGGCAATCTGTCAGCAAAAAACTGCAGAGGCACTTTTGGGGGCAGCTAGACTGGGCGAGAGCATTTCCAAAGAGCAGCAAAAACAGTCCCCAGATCATCTTTACAACCTATGTTGTCTGGAAAGAGGAGAGAAAGCAAATCAATTTGTTGTTACTATCTCTGCAACATTGTAGCCAAAATAGATTCTCCCTAGTAGAACATAAGCCACATGAGAGTTGGAACTGTTTTCTATTTTATCTTTAAGCATCTTGTAGCTCCCTTACGTATAGTAGGTGTTTCTTGGCTTGGTTTGGATTGGAGTGAGAATTGGGAACTGGTGAAATTGAGGCCAGAGTTCTAGTCTCGGTTTTGCCACTAGCTAGCTCTGGCAAAATCATATAAATTTTGGATTTGCTTTGATTTCTATTTCCTGTGGGATCACAGAGGAGCTAGTACTGCAGCTGACCTGCTGTAGCAGAAAGTGATCAGTCAAATCTCCTTACATAGTAAGTGAACCAAACCAGGTTACTTCACTCCTCTTCCCCACCATGCTAACTCTGGTTATGTACCCCACAGAAAGATCACAAGGCTCAACGACCCTAATGACTTGAGACAGTCACAAGGCTCAATGATTCTAATAACGTAGAGACTGTTCCCCCAGGAGCCAAGAATGCCTGTATTGTCCCCAAAAAATGCCAACCATGGAAACTGTTTACTCAAAACCTAAGAATGACTGTGTTATGGTCCTATGGTTTTCATACATAAAAACCCTACCCCTGCCATAAGCCATAAGTCCTCCTCAGGAGAACTGCTGCTTGCAGCTGTGTTCCTCACTTTGAAATTAAACTTTTCTTTGATTCCTGACTCCCCTGTCTCTAGTCTGCATGGTTCAGTTCTGGTCACCCACAGGTTAGAGACTGGTTCCGGTATGGTTGACAATCTCTAAGATCTCTTCCAGTTCCAAGTGATATTAGTTGATAAAATTGGAGTCTAGGAAAACACAGTTAGTTATCACTTTTCATGATTTAAAAGTATAGAGTGAAAATTTACATCCATAAAATGATTTGAGATAATTAAATAAAAGAAATAATTTAAAAAAATACAATGCTATGAAACACTATGTGCCATGGGACTAATTTTTAAGTTTAATGTCTAGACAGAAAAAGGCAGAAAGGATTTGCATTCTGTCCTAGGCTCTCTCTTCTCTCTTCACCAAAAACAATATTCTCTTAGTAACCTCATAGATAGACATGGATTTAATTATCATCTCTAAGATGATTCACAGATTTTATACTTGCTTTTGTCTTTAAATTTCTTCCAGACTTTTCCTATTTACCAGATTGGGAATTTGCAAATCTGCAAATTGATAGATAAAATCATAATTACAGGAATACAGTCTAGTTCATAAAGAATAAGTCAAAAAAATTGAACCAGTTTGAAAATACATTGCCCAGGTAGATTCTTGGTTTCTCTTGGAAGATGATTTAAAGAAACCAGAACCCAGACACCTTGGTTAAAATCCTTGAAACCAGGGATGTATTTTGCCTTTCTTTGTGTTCTCAACATTTAGCACAGTGCCTGAAACAATAGGCATTTAATAAAAGCTTATTGATTGATGAATGATTACAAATGAACTACTGTATTCCTCTACTTGCAACAACCAAAGTTGTATCTAGACAGCCAAAAGCACAGAGGATCTGTATTCTATCACAGGCATCTTCCTTTCTCTCTTCCCTTCTCATTAACCTCAGTAGCAGCCATGAATTTAATTATCATCTCCATGCAGATGATTTACAAATCTATATACTTACTTCCTTTCACATTGAGGAATGACTTACCTTGGTTTTAGATATGTCTGTTACAACTTCAGAAAATGTCTCCACTAAAATGTGCTCACAATAAGCTGTCGATATTCACCTGAAATTTCTTTCAGTTCCTTTGGTTACTTGACACCTGGATCTCAAATACTATAATTTTCCCCAGCTTTTACTGCTATTTTCTTTGGCAGAATTTACTTGGAAAACCAGTACAATGGGAAAATTGAAGTACCCAGAAAACAGAAGTTGATTTTAGATTAATGATGCTGATTCATCCAACCAGATGTCTTGCACTGTTTCGACAGCCCAAAGTTTCCTCTGTTTCACAAAGCAAACTTGAGCACCCAAGTGAGAGCCAAACCAACAAGTTTGTCATTGCAACACAGTCAGTCATTATTACTCAAACTAGAGTTCTGCTCTTTAATCATGTACAGAAAATAAAAACAGAAAAGAAAGCCTTCATTGTACAGTAGCTATTATCAAGAACAAATCAATAGCTGTTTCATTTATTTCTTTTTCAATACTGAAAGAGGAAGTCTTGACTGGAGTAACACTTTGGGAATTTTCACTATGATTTTGCTCATGGTATAATTTCAAAGCACCCCATAATGTAATATACTACTCTGAAAACAAACCACTGGCATTTGAGTAATCAGGCTGAAATAATTTTTGGTCCTTACAAATTTTCATTGCAGAAAAAAAACTTTAAGAGCATGGATATTACATGAATAAATCTTGATTATTCCACAGTATTCCTAACCCAGTTTTTGCCCCAGCACAGCCTATTTTACAAAAATTAGATTAGTTTTAAAGAAGTGTACTTCATTATAAGAAAAATAAGATATCTTACCATTCTGCTAACAGACTGACCCATATGTTGTGAAATAAGTCTTGCTTTCTATCTCATGTTTTTGAAAAGCCAGCATAATTATTCGTACTCTGTTTGTTACTACAGCATAAAGGATCACTGATTTGGGTTACATGTAAAAGAAAAAATAAAGACTATATTGCTAAATATATTCCAATTTGAATAAACCAACTTCTTACCCAATTCTTGAAAATTATTTTAAAGTAAGTATTGTTATTTCAGCACTGTTTTTCCACTATCAAAATCTTTTCAAACTGAAAAGAATCTAGAGTAAAGACACAAGTGGCTTCTTTAAGCTATATGTAATGTGGAACTGGACACAATTGTACTCTGCCAGCCCCCATGGAGGGCTTAGTGAGTCTGCTTCTGGGCATGCATAATGGAAGGCTCTGCCCTCCACTTTGGGGCATGAATAGGTCTGTGACTGTTTCTGGCTTCTTATTGTACTTTAAAGAAAAATCTTTTAATTGGCTGCTGAGCCAGAATTGAGTGTGTATACTCAGGGTTCCTATGGAGAAACTTAACCTCTGTCCTTCCCTAGTGATTTTCCAGTGGGGAGGTCAGACTATTGGGTCTCCCAGTGATAGGCTACTTCCTTGGTCACCATGAAGCTGGAGGGCTGATTTTTGTCTTTGGTGTTTTATTCTTGTACTAAATACTGGAGAGCTGAGCCATCTCCAGTTGTCCTGACAAATATCAGGCCACTGGACCCAGATGGCTCAGGAGAAGAAAGTGAGGGTAATGATCTTGCACAGCCCTCCTTCACTCAAATCCAAGTCAACTGCAAGTCATGTCATCATCTTGATGTCATGGTCTTCCTCAAGAATGAAGGACAAACACAAGTACTAGAGACAGAACCTATGAAGTCATGAACTTTAAAAAGTCAAAAGAGCAGCCAGAGAGGTCCAAGAAGTGCAAAGCAAAGTGCTGGCCCTGAGGAGTGACAACTTGACCCAGCCCAGCAGTTTGATCAAGCTGGTGACGGAGACCCTGTTTTCGGCAAGCAAGGGAGTTGTGCTAAACTCAGAAGTGAACTTGGTGGGAGCAATGCTTTGTAGCAATCACTTTTGTGTCCACTCTCCCCAGGGACAGGAGGGAAAAGAGGGGAGAGGGTACTCCCAGATATGGAGGTTTTTGTACTTTCGGTATCTTCTCAGTAAAAAATCCCTTTGTAAAAGCTAATTGACATTGTTTACTGCTATGATGCCAAGGAGATGTCAGTTAGTTTAAATTATATTGCAGTGCTAGTCACTGATTATATTACATAAGGGAGAAATTAACTGGTCAAATGACATTGAGGGGAGTATAGCAAAACAAGGACTTGAGCCAATACCATTAAAATGCCACTGTCCCTCAGTGTATCCCCTGAGGGAGAGATGTAGTAACCTCACTCTCAGGACCTGACAGCCAATATTAGTTGAGATTGGAAAACTAAGTCCTGAGTCTCATCACATAAAAATCTCTTGAGAGAGCACTCAATAGTGCAGCGAATAGAGACCTAGGCCTGGAAACAGGAAGTCCTGAGTTCAAATCCAGTCTCAGACATTTACTAGCTGTGTGACCCTGAGCAAATCACTTAACCCTGTTAGTCTCAGTTTCCTCACCTGTAAAAAGAACTGGAGAAGGAAATAGCAAGCCTCTCTAGTATCTTTTCCAAGAAAACCCCAAATAGAGTCACAGAAAGTCAGACTCAACAAGAAAAATGGGGATAACAATAGCACCTGCCTTGCTGGGTTGTTGTGAGGATCAGATGAGATAATTCTTACGCATCTTATTAGAGAGATGGTATATAAGCACTTTGCAAGAGAAGCATGATCACCAAGAGGCACAGGGGTGCACAGATCATAGGCCAGCATACCATAGGGAACTATTTGAAATCCTGCCTCTGGCATTACTGGCTATGAGACCATAAGGGGAATAGAAGAGGTGGATGGAACAATGCCATAGGGTATGAAACCCCACCACACCCAAGTTCAGTGCATTCCTATGCAAAAATCCAGCATGTATTCATCAAGAACAGGTCTTACCAGTCTAAACAAATTCCCTTTCTTGGTGGAGTTACTAGATTAGTACACCAGAGGAATGCCATAGACAAGGCATAACCAGATTTGAGTACCAACAACAATAACTAACATGTATATAGAACTTAAAGTTCTGCTTTAAAGGTAAAGCTCTAAGAGTCTTTCCTCACCTGTAAATGATGGGGTTCAAGTGGATGATCCTTAAGATTCCAATCTAGCTCTAAATCCTAGTGATGAGGTTCAGACTCTAGGAACTTCCTTGAGCTCCCCTGGAATTTCCTCACTTAACCTGGCTTTTCATACTCAAATTGTGCTCTCTGTTTCTCCTCACAGAATCTGACCTTTCATACTCAAATTGATCTCTTCCTGTATCTCCTCACAGAATCTGGCCTTTCATACACAGATCTGTGATCATTGTCTGTTATCCCTTGATTGCCCTACCTGCTTCCCACCCTAACCCTCCATTGTCTATCTCCTGATAGCCTCCAGATCCCTCCTATACTCTTTTCTGTATTTAAGTCCCACCTTGCCTCCATGAAGGCGCTCAGATGCAATCCAGCTCAGACTCTGTCTAGCTGGGATTGTGTCTGGCCCACTTGTGAATACCAGCGTCACAAGTGCTTAGGCTCCTTAAGAGGCAACCCAATTAGGTGAATCCTTAATAAACTTTGTTTTCTTTGGCTTTAAGAAGGCTTGAGTTGAATTCATTCAAGCACGACCCGGACCGTCGGTATTTTGGGGTTCCCCATCACCCCTTAACCTCATCACTAGGAACTATGACCAGAGCAGTAATTAGTCATTCTGGGAACCCAGGGAAAGCACAGTAAATGTCCAGGGAAAGCAACATGTCGTCAAATCAACTTTTTGAATTAAGTTTGGATGAGAGTTAAGAGAGAAAACTTAAGGGGAGATCTCAGACCTCGGGACATAAAGTCCCACAGGGAAGAGGCCCTAGGACAGGACCTCTTAGGAGAAGAAAGAAAGAGGCCCCATGGGCAGCCGAAGAGTCTGCTGTTAAAAGGCTGTGGGATTGGATCAGCAAAGGGCTCAGCTCGAGTACAGATGGCTGGGGAAGGAAGTACACCATCTAGTAGCTCTCTATTTTACTCATTATTCTCATTAACTAAGTGCTAAACTTTATAGTTTCCAATTGCTAAAGTGAATATGAGGGTTGATAAGTGCCCTCTAAAAGTTTGGTTGGTCACCCTACTGTAGTTATTGCTCTGATTATGAGCAAAGTATTTTCCTTAGAACAAAATTGTGAAGTATGTAGTACAAGTATTATTATCTCTATTTTATACCAGAGGAAAATGGGGTTTGAAGAATTTCAGTAACATTCAAAATAATGCAGTTAATTTTTGCTGCTGTTCAGTTTTTTTTTTCAATTATATCCAACTTTTTGTAACCAATATGGGGTTTCTTGGCAAAGATACCGGAGTGGTTTGTCATTTCCTTTTCTAGCTCATTTTACAGATGAGGAAACCAAGGCAAACAGGGGGTTAAGTGACTTGCCCAGGATCACACAGTTAGTAAATGTCTGAGGCTGGATTTGAACTCAGTAAGATGGGTCTTTCTGACTTTAGGCCTGGTACTCTGTACAATCTGGCACCACCTAACTGCTCCCAATACAACTAATTAGTGCCAAAAGGCACTTTCTTCAATGAGTTCAATGCCTAGCTCACAGTTTTCCTTTCTTTCTGAATTCTTGCCCTCATACTAGGGGACTTCAATATATATATAGATACTTTTTCAAATACCTCAACCCCCCAGTTCCTCCATTTACTTATTTTTCCTGTTTTATTCCTCCATTCAGCCTCAACCACATCCAGAGACAGCTTTGATCTTGCCAACACCTTAAAGTGTTCGACTTCCATGTTCATAAACTCTAAATTCCCTTATCTGATCACAATTTATTGTCACTTCATCTCTCCTTCTGACCTGTCCTCAACACACCTTCCAATCCTTCCATTCCTCACTTCTCTCCCAAGCCATGACTTTTGCACTAGCTACAGTGTCCTTCTTCTTCCATCTTGACCTCTTGGTGAAACAATTCAACTCTACACTATCCTCTTCTCTTGAGTCCTCAGTCTTTAGCCTTGGATTACTCCTACCATCTGCTGCCTTTCCTCCTACTGTTTTGCTGTTTAGTAAAAATGGAGAAAATCCCTAAACCATACTTCTTGGATTGATACAGATTTATACGACATAATCTCAACTGGTCCCTCACTGTGGCAAGGCAATCTTTTAACAAATTTTTACCTCACTCCCACATGTACTAACTGTACCTTCCTTCTCCCCTTTACATTGTGTATGTGTATGTATATGTGTGCGTGTATGTGTGTGTGTGTACACACACATTTATACAAGATTGTTTGCTTACCCCCATTTGTATGTAAACTTAAGAGCAGAGACCACGCTTTTATTTTTCTTTGTATCCTCAGTATTTGACACAGGGACTGGCATATAGTAGATACTTAAGAAATACTTCTTAAGCTCTTGCCATAGTTTCATAATCATCCTGTTTTCCTGCCTTTGCCTCCTTCTTGTATACCTTTTAAAAACCTGGATTAGCTGCCATGTGACCAATCATCTTTTTTATTTATATATTTCATTGATGACATCTTTCTCTTTCCAACTTCTGCAAACCCTCCAAGTCCCAGCTGAGATCCCACATTCTGTGACATCATTCTCTACTTCCTCTGAACTCTCATTCATTGTTTATGCTCATTTGACATTGGTCATCTCTTGTGACATCTCTCGTATTATAATCCAAGTCTTGTATTGTTATTTAATCTTTATGTATGTATATATATATATTTTTTCCAAATAGAGTTGTGAAATGTTTGTGCTAAGAATAAGAACTAGAACACTGAAATCCATAAAACATTTGGGGAATGTATATGGCCAGTATTTTTTGTCCACCAGATCAGTTTTTTTTTTATACTATCATAACAATAAACCAGGTACTCTATCCACTGGCATAATGGATAGAGTACCTGGCCTGGAGTTAGGAAGACTCATCTTCCTGAGTTCAAATGTGGCCTCAGACACTTAATAGCTGTGTGACCTGGGCAAATGACTTAACCCAGTTTGCCTTAGTTTCCTCAGCTGTAAAATGAGCTGGAGAAGGAAATGGCAAATCACTCCAGTATCTTTGCCAAGAAAACCCCAAATGGGGTTATGAGGTGTCAGACATAACTGATAAGACAAAGTAACAAAATGATAAACCTGTAGTTCAACTGAGTGTATGGCTCTATTTCTGTTACTTGAAATCTTGGAGCCCAATAACAAAATATAAATTATGGTTTGGTTAAATATCTATGGAAATTCAGCAAGCACAAATCTGTTGGCAGCTGATTTTTCCCCAATTTTTAAACACTTTATTTAAAGTTTTGAGTTCCAAATTCTATCCCTCCCTTTCTCCCTCCTCTTTCCCTTCCCTGAGATAGTAAACAATCAGATATGTGCAATTATGTAAAACATTTCCATATTAGCTATTTTGTACAAGAAGAATTGAATAAAAGAAAAGAAATGGAAAAATAGCATGTTTCAGTCTGTATTCAGTCAACATCAGTTCTTTCTCTAGATGAGGATAGTGTCCTTCATCATTAGTCCTTTGGGATTGTCTTGGAGCACTGTATTGTTGAGAAGAGCTAAGTCATTCATAGTTCACTGAACAATATTGTGTACAACATTTTCCTGGTTCTGTTCACTTCACTATGTATCAGTTCATGTAAGTCTTTCCAGGTTTCTCCAAAATCATTCTGCTTGTCATTTCTTATAGCACAATAATAATCCATTACAATCATATACCACAGCTTATTTATCCACTCCCCAATTGGTGGGTATCCCTTTGATTTCTAATTCTTAGTCACCATAAAAAGAGCTGCTATAAATATTTTTGTATAAATAGGTCCTTTTTCCTTTTCTGGATGTCTGTGGGATATAGACCTAGCAGTGCTATGGCTGGATCAAAGAGTATGCATAGTTTTATTGCCCTTTAGGCATACCTCCAAATTGCTCTCCAAAATAGTTACATCAGTTCACAACTCCACCAACGGTGCATTAGTGCCCCAGTTTTCACATATTCCCTCTAACATCTAACGTTTTCCTTTTTGGTCATAATAGCCACTCTGATATGTGTGATGTGGTATCTCAGAGCTGTTTTAATTTGCATTTCTCTGATCTCTAGTGATTTAGAACATTTTTTCATATGACTATAGATAGCTTTGATTTCTTTGTCTGAAAACTGCCTGTTCACATTCTTTGACCATTTATCAACAGGAGAATGACTTATATTTTTATAAATTTGACTCAGTTCTCTATATATTTGAGAAATTAAAGCTTTGTCAGAGATCCTTGTAAAAGTTTTCCCCCTGCCCCAGTCTTCTGCTTTCCTTATAAATTTTAATTGTGTTGGTTTTGTTTGAGCAAAAACATTTTAATTTATATAATCATAATGATCTATTTTATATTTTGTAATGCTCACTATATCTTCCTTGGTCCTAAATTCTTCCCTTATCTGCAAATCTGACAGATGAACTATTCCATGCTTTCTTAGTTTCCTTGTAGTATCACCTTTTATCTGTAAATCATTTACCCATTTTGACCTTATATTGGTATATGGTGTGAGATGCTGGTCTATGCCTAGTTTCTAACATACTGTTTACTAGTTTTTCTAGAAGTTTTTGTCAAATAATGAGTTTTTGTTCCAAAAGCTTGAATCTTTGGGTTTATCATATACTTGATTATTGTGATCATTTCCTATAATGTAATTTGTACATAATCTATTCCATTGATTTACCACTCTATTTCCTGCCAGTACCAATTCTTTTGATAATTACTGCTTTATAATACAGTTTGAGTTCTGGTATGGCTACACCACCTTTTTTTTTGCATTTCTTTCATTGATCCATTGATTCTTTTGTTCTTCCAGATGAAATTTGTTATCATTTTTTGTAACTCCACAAAATAATTTTTTGATAGTTTGATTGGTATGGCACTGAACAAATAGATTAATTTAGGTAGAATTGTCATTGTTATTATATTGGCTAGGTCTACCCATAAACAGTTAATATTTTCCCAATTGTTTAGATATGACTATTTGCATGAAAAGTGTTTTATAGTTATGTTCCTATAGTTCCTGGGTTAATCTTGGCAGGTAGACTCCCAAGTATTTTATATTGTCTACAATTATTTTAAATGTAATTTCTCTTTCTATCTCTTGCTACTGGACTTTGTTGGTAATATACAGAAATGCTGATGGTTTATGTGAGTTCATTTTGTATCCTACAACTTTGCTAAAATGCTTAATAATTTCAAGTAGGTTTTTAGTTTATTCTCTAGGATTTTCTGTGTATAACATATCATCTGCAAAGAGTGATAATTTTGTTTCCTCATTACATATTCTAATTCCTTTAATTTTTTTCTTCTCTTATTGCTATAGCTAACATTTATAGTACAATATTAAAGAATAGAGGTAATAATAGGCATCCTTGGTTCACCCCTGACTGTATTGGGAAAGCTTCTAGCCTATCTCCCTTATAGATAATGCTTACTGATGGTTTTAGATAAACTTTACTTATCATTTTAAGGGTAAGCTCCATTTATTCCTATGGTCTCTACTATTTTTTATAGGAATTTTGTCAAAGGCTTTTTCTGCATCTATTGAGATAATCATATGATTTCTGTTGGTTTTATTATTGAGATGGTCAATTGTGCTGCTACTTTTCCTAATATTGAACCAGTTCTGCATTCCTTGTAAATTCCACCTGGTCATAGTGTGTTATCCTTACAATATATCGCTGTATTCACTTTGTTAGTATTTTATTTAAATTTTTACATCAATATTCATGAGGGAAATTGGTCTATAATTTTCTTTCTCTATTTTGGCTCTACCTGGTTTCAGTATCAGCATCATATTTGTGTCAAAAGGAACTTGGTAGGACTCTTTCTTTCCCTTTTTTTCCCCAAATAGTTTATATAGTATTGGGATTAATTGTTCTTTAAATGTTTGGTAGAATTCACTTGTGAATCTATCTGATTCTAGGGATTTTTTTCTTAGGAAGTTCATTGATGGCTTCCTCAATTTCTTTTTCTGAAATGGCTGCTGAAGCAGGCAACGTGGAGAGCTTAGAGCTTGTTTAGACACTGAAGACGCCAAGGTCATCCATCACTGCATCCTGAGCCATCAACAACCATCTTAACTCTGTGCTGCCACTGGACTATGATGACTCTGGAGTAAAGAGTGAGGCTAATGACTTCATGCAACTCTGCCTCATTTAAATCCAATTTACACACAAATCAAAAGACATCACCTGTACCATTTTACTATTATACCTCAAAGTCTTGCAGTGACAGGCAAGTGATGAAGCAGCAGGTGCAGATACACTGCAAGCTGTAGTCACAACCCTGCACATAGGCAGCCCAGGCCATAGGGTCATTTGTCACTGGAAGCAACAGTGGGACTCAGCAGCCCCCTGGGTGTCTGAGCAGCTTTTTAAGGATTGTACTGTTCACCTCCTGGTGTAAGGAAGGGAGCTAGAAAAGGTGCCCTAAAAATTGTCTGCGTACATAACCTTAGTCTGATTACCATGGCAGGCAAGGAATCCCATTATGTGGTCAAAATACAAAAAAATGTACAAATGTACAAAAACATCTGCACAGATGATTCCACTCACCATCAGCATATGGAGCGTGTGCACACTTATAGACAACACAAAATCCAATAGACCTGAAAAACTAACTGTTCTTGTTGCAAGAGAACTCAACAGGTATCACATCCAAATAGCAGCCTTGAGTGAAACAAGGCTGGCAACTGAAGGCCAGCTTACTGAAGTTGGAGTTGGATACACATTTTTCTGGAATGGTCACAGTGAAGGGGAACACTGTGAAGCTGGCATAGGTTTCACAATCAAAACTAATCTAGTCAGCAAGTTGGTATGCCTGCTGAAAGGAGAGAGTGACAGGCTCATGACAATGTGATTGCCCTTGCAGAAAAATGCCATGCCACCATCATCAGGGCCTATGCTTCCACCACTGGCCCTGATGAGGTCAAAGAAAAAGTTTATAAAGTCCTAGAGACCCTTATCATTAATGTGCCAAAAGAGGACAAGCTTATAATTCTCGGTGACTTTAATGCTAGAGTAGGCTCAGACTACCAGACTTGGCAGAGAGTCCGAGGAGGAATGGAGTTGGAAACAGCAGCAGCAATGGTCATTTACCGCTGAAGACTTGTACATCACATGACCTTCTTGTTACCAGCACTGTTTTCCATTTACCTAAATGCAATAAAACTTCATGGATGCACCCTCACAGCAAACATTGGCATCTAATAGACTATGTGATTGTAAGGAGAAGAGAGAGAGACAAGATGTGAGAGTGACAAAGGCAATGTGTGATGCAGAGTTCTGGATTGATCACAGACTTATCCTTTCCAAGCTAAATATTCCCATTCATCAAAAGTGGCATCCCCAAGGCAAAATAAGTACCCAAAGAATCAATGTCAATAAATTAGAGCTCTTCTCTGAGCTTGAACAGTTTGTTGCTAACTTGGAGAGAAAGTTGAGCCAACACACAGTTGGCAACAGTGGAGCAGAAAATGTGTGGGCAGCTTTCACAGATTTGGTATACAGCACTGCATTTGCTCATCTAGGTCAGAACACTCGCAAACACCAAGACTGGTTTGATGAAAATGATGGGGAAATTCAGAAGCTGCTAAATGAAAAATGAGAACTCCACAGGATTTACCAGCAGAATAGTCCATCCACCTCTAAGAAGGCAGCATTTAATTCCATCAAAAGCAAAGTACAAGCAAAGCTTAGAGAGGTGCAGGATTCCTGACTCAGTAAGAAGGCAGATGAAATTCAGTTTTATGCTTACAGCAACAATCCAAAGTGCTTTTATGATTCCCTGAAAGCTATTTATGGACCAAAAACCTATGGTGTATTACAACTACTCATTGCTGATGGGGCCACATTGATTAGTGATAAGCACATGATCCTAGAGAGATGGTCTGAACACTTCCATAGAGTTCTCAACAGACCATCATCAATCAATGCTGAAGCCATTGACTGTTTACCTCAGGTTGAAGTCAATCCCTCACTAGCTGAACTTCCAAATGAAGAAGACATTTTGAGGACCATTAGGCTCCTTGCATGTGGCAAAGCACCTGGTGCTGATTCTATTCCAGCTGAGATTTACAAGGTAGGGGGACCACTGCTCTTACAAAAAATGACTGAAATTTTCCAGGTTATATGGCAAGAGGAAGTTACCCCCCAGGAGTTCAAGGATGTCTCCATTGTCCATCTCTATAAAGGTAAAGGGAATAGATTGTCCTGTGACAATCACAAGAGGGTCTCTCTCTTAAGTCATTGCTGGCAAAATTCTTGCTAGAGTCCTCCTTAATAGGTTGATCCTTTACCTGGGAGATGGTCATACACCTGAGAGCCAGAGTGGCTTTAGAAAGGGTTGAGAAACAGTCGATATGGTGTTTACTGCCCAATAACTCCAGGAGAAATGCCAGGAGCAGAACAGAGGTCTGTACACAACATCTGTAGATCTGACCAAGGCTTTTGACACTGTCATGAGGGTTTATGGAAAATTATGTCAAAATTTGGTTGCCCAGAGAAGTTCATCAGTATTGTATGTCAGTTTCATGATGGCATGTTTGCCTGGGTTCTGGATAGTGGACAATGCTCTTGTGCCTTTTCAGTCACCAATGGAGTGAAACAGGGCTGTGTGCTTGCTCCTATGCTTTTTAGCATGATATTTTCAGTCATGTTGTCAAATGTTTTCAATGAGGCATCAAGGTCAACTACCATACTGATGGTAAGTTCTTCAATTTGAAAAGACTACAAGCCAAGACCAAAGTGGAGGGAGTGTTGGTACGTGATTTTCTCTTTGCAGATGATTGTGGACTCAATGCAGCCTCTGAAGCTAAAATATAACAAAGTATGGATCAACTCTCTGCTGCCTATGCTAATTTTGGCCTAATAATTAACACCAAGAAAACACAGGTGTTCTATCAGCCCCCACCACACCACCCAAATGTGGAACCATCAGTTACAACAAATGGAGAAGTTTTGAATGCTGTGGATAAGTGTACTTTCTAGGGATATACACATTGACAATGAGGTTGACACATGCATTGCCAGAGCCAGTATGTGGGAGGCTCTGAAGAAAAGTTTGGGAGTGAAGAGGTATTAGACTGACAAACTGAAGGTCTACAGAGCCGTTGTACTGACCTCATTGTTGTATGCCTGTGAAACACGGACAGTCTGCCAGTGCCATGCCAGCAAACTGAATCGTTTCCATTGGAATTGCCTTTGGAAGATTCTGAGGATCACCTGGCAGGATAGGGTACCAGACACTGAAGTCCTTGCTCGAGCTGAATTGCCAAGTATTCAAACTATGCTTCAGAGAGCACAACTCTGATGGGCTGCCCACATTGTTCAAATGCAAAATGTACACTTGCCAAAAAGACTATTTTATGGAGAACTCACATGGGTTAGGCAATCACATGGTGGTCAGAAGAAGCGATACAAGGACACTCTCAAGAATTTTGGATTTGATTGTGTGACATGGGAGACACTGGCACAGGACCTCTAAGCATAGCATGCCCATATCAGAAAATGTGCTGTGCTGTATGAGCAAAGCAAAATTGAAACAGCATAAAGGAAACATAGGATGCACAAATTTGAAATAACCACCCCAAATACTCACATGGAGTATCTGTGCCCAATCTGTGGTAGAGCTTTCTGAGATTGTACTGGTCTGATCAGCTACAATCGAACACACCAAAACTTCACTTTATCATGGTGATGTCATTTTGGTACTCTTCAAGAACAAAGGACAACAACCAACCAAGCATAATGAAAAAATCTATAGAGAGGTTTTTATATCTTAAAAGAAGGTCAATTTCTGCGTCAGTGGCATGACCTGTTGAGAAAAAGCACACTTCTTTGTAGTCCCTTTCAGTTTTCTCCAAAGATCTATCATATCTAACTTTTCTAGAATTTTATTCACCTCCTTAACTTTTTTCTTGTTTATTTTTTTGGTTAGATTTATCTAGTTCTGAGAAGGGAAAGTTGAGGTCCCCCATTAATATAGTTTCATTATTTCCTTCTGTAACTCATTCAACTTCTCCTTCAAAAACATAGATGCTGTACCATTTGGTGCATATATGTTTAGTATTGCCATGATTTCATTGTCTATAATACCTTTCAGTAAGATATAGTTCCCTTTTTTATTTCTTTTAATTAGATCTATTTTTACTTTTGCTTTGTCTGAGATCATGATTGCTCCCCCTTCTTTCTTTGCTTCAGCTGAAGCATAATAAATTTGGCTCCAGCCCCTTACCTTTACCCTGTGTGTGTTTCTCAGCTTAAGATGTGTTTCTTGTAAACAACAGATTGTAGGATTCTGCTATCTGCTTCCATTTTACAGGTGAGTTCATTCCATTCATATTTCTAGTTATAGCTAACTGCATATTTCCTTCCATGCTATTTTCACTTGTTTATTCTCCTTTCTCTCTTACACCCCATCCTTTCCCTCCTCACAAATGTTTTATTTCTGATTACTGCCTTCCCCAATATACCCTCCCTTTTATCAGTTCCCCACTCCCCCTTTTATTATTTCTGTCCTTTTTTACTTCCTTATAGGGTAAGATAGATGTCTATATCCAACTAAATATGTATGTTATTCCCTCTTTGAACTAATTTTGATGGGAGTGAGGTTTAAGCTTTGCCCCCTACTCCTCAATCTCCCCATCTTCTCCATTATAATAGCTCTTTCATGCCTCTTTTATGTAGGATAATTTATCTCATTTAATCTCCCCCTCCTTCTTCCAGTACAGTTTTCTTTCTCATCCTTTTATTTTGTTGTTTCAGGTATCATCCCATCAAAGTCACCTTATATCCACACCCTTTGTCTGAATGTACTCCTTTTAATTGCTCTTATAGTAATAACATTAAGTTACAAATGTTATCTTACCATATAGAAATATAAACAGTTTAATATTATTGAATTTCTTATGTATTCTCTTTCTTATTTCTTTTTTACTTTTTTGTGTTTCCCTTGAGTCTTGAATTTGGAGGTCAAATTTTTTATTCAACTCTGATCTTTTCATTAGAAATGCTTGAGAGTCCTCTGTTTCATTAAATTTCCATTTATTTTCCCTGAAAACTTATATTCAGTTTTGTTGGGTAGATAATTCTTGGTTGTAATCCTAACTACTTTTCCTCCTGTTATATCATATTCCAAGCCCTCTAGTTCTTTAATGTGAATGAAAGTTGTAGAATCCTATGTAATCCTGACTGTAGTTCTGTGATATTTAAATTCTTTTTGGCCATCTGAAATACTTTCTCCTTGATCTGTGAGCTTTGGAATTTGGCTATGATGTCTCTGGGAGTTTTTATTTTGGGGTCTCTTTCAGGTAGTGATTGGTGGATTCTTTCAATTTCTATTTTGCTCTCTGGTTTTAATATATCAGGGCAGCTTTCTTTGATAATTTCTTTTTTTTTTTAATTTCTTTATTTGTTTTAAAGTTTTCAACATTCATTTCCACAAAATTTTGAGTTTCAAATTTTCTCCCCATTTCTCCCCTCCCCCCCGCCCCAAGACACTGAGCATCCTAATTACCCCTATCACCAATCTGCCCTCCCTTCTAACATCCTTCCCTTCCCTTATCCCCATCTTCTCTTTTGTCCTGTAGGGCAAGATAAATGTCTATACTCCATTACCTGTATTTCTTATTTCCCAATTGTATGCAGGAACAATACTCAACATTTGTTCTTAAAACTTTGAGTTCCAACTTCTCTTCCTTCCTCCCTCCCCACCCATCTCCATTGGGAAGGCAAGCAATTCAGTATAGGCCATATATGTGTAGTTTTGCAAATGCCTTCCATAATAGTCATGTTGTGTAAGACTAACTATATTTCCCTCCATCCTATCCTGCCCCCCCATTACTTCTATTCTCTCTTTTGACCTTGTCCGTTGCCAAGAATGTTGACTTCTAATTGCTCCCTCCTCCCATTTGCCATCCCTTCCATCGTCCCCCTCACCCTGCTGATCCCCTTCTCCCCCACTTTCCTGTATTGTAAGGTAGGTTTTCATACCAAAATGAGTGTACATTTTATTCCTTCTTTGAGTCAGATGTGATGAGAGTAAGCTTCATGTTTTCTCTTTCACCTCCCCCCTTTTTCCCTCCATTGAAAAGTCTTTTCTTGCCTCTTTTATGAGAGATAATTTACTTCATTCCATTTCTCTCTTTCTCCTCCCAATATATTCCTCTCTTACACCTTAATTTCATTCTTTTAGATATGATCCCATCCTATTCCACTCACCCTGTGCTGTGTGTGTGTGTGTGTGTGTGTGTGTGTATGTAATCCCACCAACTACCCAGATACTGAAAAGTTTCAAGAATTACAAATATTGTCTTTCCATGTAGGAATGTAAACAGTTCAACTTTAGTAAGTCCCTTATGATTTCTCTTTGCTGTTTACCTTTTCATGCTTCTCTTCATTCTTATGTTTGAAAGTCAAATTTTCTTTTCAGCTCTGGTCTTTTCATCAAGAATGCTTGAAAGTCCTCTATTTCATTGAAAAACCATTTTCCCCCTGAAGTATTATACTCAGTTTTGATGGGTAGGTGATTCTTGGTTTTAGTCCTAGTTCCTTTGACTTTTGGAATATCATATGTGGCCTCTGCTGTGCCGAGGCTGGAGCTATGGGAAGGTCCTTCTCCCTCCTGGGCCAGTTGAAAAAAACCCTCTCACCGACCTTTGGTGCCTGTGGGTTGAGAGATCAGGGAACCACTGCTACTTCAGCTAGGAATTCTGCCCCTGAGGCTTGCTCGAGTCCTCCTCCAGGTGCCGTGTGCTGAGGCCAAGGCTGGGCTGGGCTCAGCTCCTCATCTGGACAACAGACATTTCCCATCCTTTCAGGTCACCCTGGGCTGGAAATCTCCACTCCATTGTTCTATGGCTTCTGCTGCTCTAGAATTTGAAGAGAGTCTTTCTTTATAGGTATTTCATGGGCTGTGGGGGAAGAAGTAGTGTATGTGTGTCTTTCTACTCCATCATCTTGACTCCGCCCCATCTTTGACAATTTCTTGAAAAATGTCCAAGTGTAAGAGGAAGAAAAGTGGGATTTTTGTTGTTTTCTTTTTGGAGCTCAGTTTCTTAGGCTCATTGAAAACATCTGAAGGATTGATCTCCTTTGAACCCTGAGAGTTCACAGATGTGCTTAATCACATAGGTTTCCTGCCTACTAACTGAGTCCATCAGGAGCTGAGTCTTTGTTATATATGCTGGGAAGTTTGTATTTTGCTGTGAGGCTGGAGGCAGTGGCAAACAGTTGATTCTCTTGGACCTGGCTCCCCTCCCATTCTGGTGAGTTAGACCTCTCCTGCTGGGTTGGTCAGCTGCTTCACACTTCCTAGATTAATTCTGAGGTGATTTTCTAGTTGTCTAAAAGAGAATTTGAGAATGTCAGAGAGTTCCTTCCTCAATCCACCATCTCGGCACTGGAAGTCTCGGCAGCTTTTTTAAAAATTAAGATTAGGTATTAAATATTTATTAAGTAAAGGAATGGAAAAGGTCCTAAATTCTTAACCCTGTTGAGATGACACTATTTTCAACTTTCACACCATAGCTGAAAAAATCCAAAAGGCACATTGATTTGATTAATTTAGGCAGCACAGATTCTTGACCTACCCTTTGTTAAAAAAAAAAAATAGTTTGTCAATGATGTTCATGAGAGAGTTTATCAAAATTCATAATAGGGACCTCAAGATGAAGATTATTCCTTGCAATTACAGCTATCTGTTCAATTTCACATTAAAATGGCCCTTTGTTCCATCGTTGACTCTCTGAAAGAGAGCATATTCTAACACACCCATTTTTTCCTTTTCAAAGATAGCTATTGTTTGTAGATAGATGCTATCTTAATTGACAAGATAATATTTGAAACCTATAATTTAAAGTTTTACAGCCATACACATTGCGAGTCTGAAGTAAGCAGTCCAGAACTATCCTAATTCTAATCTCCAAATTCCTGCCCTTTCCAATTTCCTCTCTGAAGTATTCCTCTACACATTTTGTGCTTTATTCTGCCTAGGCTCTTCTTTTTTCTGTTACTATTTTATTGCTCCTTTACATGAATTACATCCTAAATTTACTAGCCTCCCCTGGCTGATCATCCCTTTTCTTTTCCTTCTCCTTAAAAGTCTGCCAAAAATTGGAACACTAATTCATTATTGGTGGAGTTGTGAACTGATCCAACTATTCTGGGGAGCAATTTGGAACTATGCTATAGTTCCAAAGGGCTATAAAACTGTATACTCTTTGACCCAGCTATAGCTCTTCTAGGACTGTATCCTAAAGAGATCATAAAAATGGGAAAAGGACCCACATGTACAAAAATATTTGTAGTAGCTCTCTTTGTGGTGGCTACAAAACTGGAAATTGAGGGGATGTCCATCAATTGGGAAATGGCTGAACAAGTTGTGGTATAGGAATGTAATGGAATACTATTGTGCTATAAGAAATGATGAACAGGCAGAATTCAGAAAAACCAGAAAAGACTTGAATGAGCTGATGCTGAGTGAAATGAGTGGAACCAGGAGAACATTGTATACAGTAATAACCACATTATTTGATGACTGACTTTGATAGACTTAGCCCTTCATAGCAATGCAAGGACCTAAACCAACTGCAAAAGACTCATGACTGAAAATGCCATCTATAATCAGAGAAAGAAATATGAAGTGTGATTGCAGATTGAAGCATACTATTTGCCCTCTTTTTTTGTTTGGTCTTGCTTTTTTTTCCTCGTGGTTCCATTCATTCTAATTCTTCTATACAACATGACTAATGTGAAAATATGTTCAATAAGAATGTATATGTAGAGCCTATATCAGATTGCATGAATTCTTGGGGAGGTGGAGAAAATTTAAAACTTATTGAAATGAATGTTGAAAACTAAAAATAATCTATTCTTAAAAAGCTTTCTAAGATTCATCTCATTTGTCACTCCACCCACGTTTTCTCAACTTTCATGTATCTTTCATTTCCAATTCCTTTCGAACCCCAAATGGCTTGAGCATACCAAAAGGAATCCTATTCCCACTCCCTACAAATCCATAAATCTGATTTATCAAGCTCCTTCTCCCACTCACCCCCATCCTGCTTTGGCTGATGATCTACAACATTTTAGTGTGGAGATTTTGAAATAATTTCTGAAGCAGGGGAAAAAGGTAGAAAGGTAGAAAAGTCCAGTAGTCATCAGAGACAGTTATTTGACTGTTATTATTCTGCACAAAATTGCCTAAGGGACAAAGGTCCCTGGTTCAATTCTGTGTTCAAGTAATTAGTGAAATGAATGACAGTCTAATACTTAAATCATGAGAATCTGGTCTGGTAACTATTCAACCTGTTTCAATTCAATAAATATTTACTAAGCACATAATACATGCTAGCTGTTAAGGCAAAGGGCTGGAGCACAAAAGATGACACAGTCTCTGAAACAATGCCTACCCTCAATGACAACATTCTCCTGTTAGAATACAATATATACATAGCACATAAAAGGTAATTTGAGGAGAGGGCACTTACAATTGAGAATGGCAGGAAATACTTGGTATAAGAGGTGGCAGCTGAGTTGAGCATTAAGGGAAAGTAAAGGTTCAGAAAGGTGGGAGAGAAAGGAAAGTATGGCCTGCATTTGGGTCAGCTTCTGCAACAGCACAGAAGGTGAAATAGTCACAACTTTGGGGTGCGGCAAGCAGGCCAGTTCGATTGGAATTAATCACCTAGATTGGATTAGACATGGATTAGAAATCAATCAGATTAGGTTTATAAAGTGGGAAAGGGAACAATATGAAATAAGATTGGAGGCCAAATTGTGGAGCTTTTCAAATACCAGGCAAAGGAGTTTGTATTTTATCTGAGACAATTGGAAGCCACGTGAGTTTTTTAGAAGGGAACGTCTAGTGTTTTAGAATTATTGACTTGGCAGCTATGTGTTAGATGGATTGAAATGAAGAGTTTGTACACAGGTAGCCCAAATTAGGAGGATATTGCAATATTCCTGGTGAGAGTTGAAGGGAGGGGTTGAACTAAGGATATGGAAGGACCTGTTTAAGAGATGTGATAGAGGTAGAATTAAGACTTGGCAACTCATTGGTTATTGAGGCAAGAGGAAGTTTCATGGTTTCAGAACCAGTGAGGACCTTCAGTCATCCAGCAATCCCACAGAGTTTAAGTCACTTACTCTGTCACATGGGTGCCAACTGAAAAACACTTGGTTTTATAATCAAATGATTTGAACCCAGGGCTTCCGATTCTAAATTCGCTGTTCTTTTCCACTGACAAAGGCAAAGGATGACTTTCAGGTCGAGAACCTGGATGCCTTGAGAGAGGTGCTTTAAAGTGAAATAGTCTGGAGGAGGGGTGGGTTTAACAAGGAAGTGAATGAATTCTGGTTAGAGCATGTTAACAAGAGTTCAATGGTTACCCTGGCAAAACGCAGGCTTAGATCTGGCCCCGGTCCAACTCCAGGCCCTCTGAATATTTTTAAAAGCTTCCAACGTGACGATCTTCTCAGGCCCATTTTCCCCTCATCAATACCGGGATAAACAAGGGGCTGCTGAGTCACTGATCAATTTCAGGTCAATTTCAGTGCGGGCTTAGCCAGGTCCAAAGATGTCACTAACATCCCTCCGCCGGAACCTGCAGGGATACCGAGTGCAACGACGTCAGGACGACACACCCGTCCCCCTCCCCCTAAGACTGTCCTGGAGACTCGAAAACAACCCGACAGGGAACGCCCGCATCCCCGGAGTCTGAGCCGGAAGTGAAGTCACGCTCCTGAGTGGGTGGGGCGGGGAAGCGAGCTGACGAAAGCGGAAGCGCTGGGAGGGAGGGCCAATGGGAAGCGATCGTCGCCGGGGTGAGGGCGGAAGAGAAGAGGTTCAGTTCCGGACGCCGCCCTCGCCATCTGTCACCTGCGCCTCCGGCTCTCGCTGCCGCCGTCTCTGCCTCCTCGTCCTAGACCTCTGCTGTGCCCGCTCTCTCATTCCTCCCCTCGCTGCTCCGTACGTGTGTCCTCTGCAGATGGATCTGGTCGGTGTCACCACTCCTGAGGCCAGGCCAGGGTCGGCTTGGGGGCCAAATAAGGTAGGAGGCTTGGGGATGGCGGGGACGGCCCTCCCGGAGACAGTCCGTCCTGCGAGACTCTGAGAGCCTGAATGGGAAGTCTCTGGGGCGGAGAGGTGTGTGTGTGAGGGGGGGCCGGATTGGTTCTTTGGTCCTTAGAAAAAGGGGAGACTAGTGAGGGAGGGGGCTTTCCCGTCGGGACGCGGTGGGGAGAGGGTAGAGATGAGGTGGAGTGAGCGGAAAAAACCGCGATGCCGGGGCCGGGTCCAGGGGGTTCGAGTTCCCGTGGTGGGGAGGCTTCTTTTTCTCTTCGAGACCGCGGAGCGATGGCTTCGAGCCGTCCCTGCTTTCCGTTGTTGAAGTTCTCGGTGATCGCGACCCTTTTCTTGTGTCTCTTTGAAACGCTGGTGATCCTAGACCCGCTCTCCCGAGGGTGGCGGTTTGAGGTCTGTAGTGGCCGATGGTGGCCAGAATTCTTCCTCCTGCCCTTCTCCTGGCGAGGGTGAGGGCCCCTCACAGTCCTTTTTAAACGTCCAGGTGGAGCTAAAGGAGCACTGACGCTTTCTATATCCGTCCTCTCCTTTCCTTATAAGCCGAGATCTCATGCTTCGTGATCCGTTGTTGGACGTGCTGGAATGAATCATTGTATAGGAGAAGGAATCACCTTTTCTTTTTGTCCTCATATTGGTGGTGATGTGTTTTAGTGTGCTGAAACTTCTCTTCCTAGGACTTTGTTGCCAACAGATTATGGTTCTGAATAGATGAAATAAAAATTCTGGCTTTAAAAGTTGGTTTTTTTTTTTTCACTTTGAGAGAGCATAGCCATTTAAAGGATCTTATATGGGACTTTAGGTTATGTATCTCCCTGAAAGGGGGAAATAATTATTTGGCTTAATTTAACTACAGATGAATTTAAAGAAAATAAGTTTGAATTCAATAAAGCGCCTATAGAAGTTCTTTAAAGTAACGAGAATAACTGTAGCTTTATCTGAACTAAGTTAGTTTTTTTTGTTTGCTGACCAATAGAGTGAGTTTTACATTAGGTGTCTGGACCTCTTCGTCAAGGCCGCTAGCAGTATATAGAAGTGATACTAGATGGTATTTTTAGTATGTCTCATGACTTTACATTTTTCGGGAAAGCATTTATTATGGTCATTTAAGTAAATACAAAGAAAAATTAAACACTTAATCCTTTCAAATATTGTATTTTACATAAAAAATACTTTCCTGTGTTTGGAAGTAAGAGGTATTATCCCAGTGTATTATGTGTGAGCTTGGATGAATGACTGAAAAAGTATTTATTAAGCACCGTATTCCTTCCTGCTAAGCAGTTGGGGTACAAATCAAAAGCAGAGGGTTCCCGCTTTTCAAATTAAGCATTATGTTTCAAGTGTTATTGGCTCCTTCATTTTAATGGGTGAGTGTGGCACAACGCAGCTAGGAAAATAGTGTCCAGAGAAGGGCACTTTGGTCCAGAAAGTTACAGGGATGGTGAATTGAGCCATAGAAAGTATATTGACACACCCTGAGCCATAGAAAGTATATTGACACACCCCAATCCAGGAACTTGACAGAGTTATATATATATATTTTTTAATAATTTCAGACCTGGTGAGCCAGAGGAAAGGAAGGGTACAAGCCAGCAAGATAGGTGGGGAGGTTGTGGAGGAAATGGGGATGGTAAGAAGTAAAATGAAAAATTGTAATGGAGGGTTTTCCTAAAAGTGATTCAGGAGAGCAGAGGCCTCAGAGCAAGAAGTTCCTTTGTTGCTTAATTTCTGTTTAGATTAAGTGTGTGTTAATTAATTTTGTGTATTTCTTTTGGTAAGTAATTAGCATATGGTAGTGTTAATAAATAAACCAGGCAATAATTGTAATGAAGCTGACAAAGAGTGTGAAGAAAGACAAAGTTTGGTCTAATTTTTAGGGCAAATATTTTTATAAGTTGTATAAAATGGATAGAGATGATATATTTGGGTTTGTCTCTGGTCACATCTACAAAATTACATTTCAGTCTGCTACTGTTTGAGTGCTTAGGTGCTATGGTAAATAATAGAAGTAAGATAAAACCCGTACCCTTTAATGAACAGGAAGTATATTTCTTAGCAACGAGGAACTTTGTGCTTGATGGTAAGATTGTATTTAGTAAATTTAGAAACAATTGAAGCAGTAAGCTTGACTGTAAGAAAGATTTTTAGAAGAGATTTTTGTAGAATATTCACTAAATCATGTATTTATTTAAATGACTATTATGGGCCAGGTACTAGGAATATAGAGGCAAATATTTAACAGCCCTTGGTTTCAAGCTTGCATTCTGTTATAGAAAATGATGTGTACATTCATATGAATCTACACAAAGTGATTTTGGGGGAGAGGCACTAACAGGGTGGGGGAGGGAGATCAGGAAGGGCCTTATGCAAGGGAGGTGGTGTATGAATTGAGCTTTGAAGGAAGTTAGGGACTAAAAAGAGATAGCACATCCTAGACATATTGGTGGTATTAGATAAACTTGGAAAAATAGGAGGAAGTACGTTTGTGGATGATTTTGATTATTAATTTGAGTTGATCCCCTGGGCCCACCCTTGGCCTATGATAGTGTCCCAAGTTACCTTAAAAAATGTCAATACCCCTCTTCGGGTCTATAAGCTAATGTCTTGACTATTCCTAAATAGAATTAGTTGATAACTAATTGTAAAAATGAGATAAACAAGTTTCTAGACATGTCTGAAAGCACCAGAAGAGAGAAAAGGAATGTGAAAAACAAACATTGCTTGGCAATCCCACTAAATCGTATCTGTTCAATTTTTTAATATTTACATTAAGTTGTTGACCCATACTTAGGTAGTAGGAAGCTATTGCAGGGGATCTATATCTAATTAAATTGTTGGTTTTTAAAGATTAGTCTTGGTGAGGGGGATGAATTGCAGATCGAAAGTGGGAAAGAATAACAACTAGACCAACTGTGAGACTGACATTCAGTCCTGAGGATGCCTCCAGACCTCAAGTCCTGCCCTGGGCTATATGTGCTAGGTGGTTGTGGAGAGATAAAGGAGGGATAAAGGTGACATGTGTTATTAAGAAGCATTAACAGACTATATATCTGGATATGAGTAATGAGGAAAGGTGTTCTGACCTGGCACAGAAGCAGATCAGAAGCGGATGACAAGATGGCTTGGGGGGCCGGGGGGGGGGTAGCTGGATATCATTATGTGAAGACATGTTTCTGGGGATTTGGGACGAATCTCCTGGAGGCTTAGTTTGGACCATGCTAGGCCAGATGAGAAGAGGCAGCACATCAGCAGCATGGCTGATGGCAAGATGGTCTGGGTTTAGGAGTGAACAGAGTACCGCCACAAAGGTGAAAGCCCCAGTACCAAAGGCGGAGGAACCCTGGGGGCCTTTGAGAAAGAAAGTTTTGAGTTCCAAATTGCATTCTTCCCCCACACACCCAAATAGTAAGCAGTCATATCTAGGTTATGTAAAACATTTTCATATTAGTCATTGTGTACAAGAAAACTTGAATAAAAGAAAAAAATGAAAATGAAAAATAGTATGCTTCAGTCAATATTTCAGTCAAATCAGTTCTTTCTCTGGGGGCAGATAATATGCTTCACCATTAGTTCTTTCGGATTGTCTTGGATTCTCAGTATTGCTGAGAATAGCTAAGTCGTTCACAGTTGCTTGCTATGTAAAACATTCTGGTTCTGTTCACTATGCCTCAGTTCGTTTAAGTCTTTCCAGGTTTTTCTGAAATCATTCTGCTTGTCATTTTTTATCGCATAATAATATTCCATTACAATCCTATACTATACCACAGCTTGGTTAGCTATTTCTCAATTGATGGACATGGGATTCTTTTTTTTTTTCACAATAACTTTATTATATATTTTAAAAGAATAGCAAGTTATACATAATAGTTTTGAAGTTTCATGTGCTATCAAATTTTTTTATTGTACTGCATTATGGAGGGCATGGAATTCTTCAGAAAATGTTAGATCCAGAGTTAGATCATTTTCAGGGTGTCAGATGTGATTCACACTAGAGCTTCAAATATGAAGAGTCAGTTATAGGGGCAGAGGCCAGGAAAGATGAGTTTACTTTGGGACATAAAGCGCTCAGGGTAACAACTTGACTGACTGATTTTATGTATGTACATATATGTATATTTATATAGTTACATACATATAAGTATGTATATATGAGAAATTTATTACCAGTTGTTTGGATGACATTAAATTTTAGGGGATTCTAACCTTTTTAGTGTGTCACAGACCTTTTTGGTAGTCTACTGAAGCTATTAATCATTTTTTGGAATCATGTTTTTTGCCTATATTCATACTTGGAGGAAATGCTAAATTTCGGTAGAAATTGATAAAAGTGAAGGTGTAATCTTTTTTTTTTTAAATTTATTTATTTAACTTTTAACATTCATTTTCACAAAATTTTGGGTTCCACATTTTCTCCCCATTTGTCCCCTCCCCCCACCCCAAAACACCGGGCATTCTAATTGCCCCTATCACCAATCTGCCCTCTCTTCTATCATCCCTCCCTTCCCTTGTCCCCATCTTCTCTTTTGTCCTGTAGGGCCAGATAACTTTCTATACCCCATTGCCTGTATTTCTTATTTCCTAATAGCAAGAACAGTACTCAACAGTTGTTCCTAGAACTTTGACTTCCAACTTCTCTTCATCCCTCCCTCCCCACCCATTCCCTTTGGGAAGGCAAGCAATTCAATATAGGCCATATCTGTGTAGTTTTGCAAATGACTTCCATAATAGTCGTGTTGTGTAAGACTAACTATATTTCCCTCCATCCTATCCTGCCCCCCATTGCTTCTATTCTCTCTTTTGATCCTGTCCCTGCCCAAGTGTTGACTTCAAATTGCTCCCTCCTCCCATTGCCCTCCCTTCCATCATCCCCCCCACCCTACTTATCCCCTTTTCTCCCACTTTCCTGTATTGTAAGATAGGTTTTCATACCAAATTGAGTGTGCATTTTATTCCTTCTTTAGTCAAATGTGATGAGAGTAAACTTCATGTTTTTCTCTCACCTCCCTCCTTTTTCCCTCCACTGAAAAGTCTTTTACTTGCCTCTTTTATGACATAATTTGCCCCATTCCATTTCTCCCTTTCTTCTCCCAATATATTTCTCTCTCACCCCTTAATTCCATTTTTTTAAGATATGATCCCATCCTGTTCAATTCACTCTGTGCTCTTTGTCTCTCTGTGCGTGTGTGTGTGTAATCTCACCAACTACCCAGATACTGAAAAGTTTCAAGAGTTACAAATATTGTCTTTCCATGTAGGAATGTAAACAGTTCAACTTTAGTAAGTCCCTTATGACTTCTCTTTGCTGTTTACCTTTTCATGCTTCTCTTCAATCTTGTGTTTGAAAGTCAAATTTTCTTTTCAGCTCTGGTCTTTTCATCAAGAATGCTTGAAAGTCCTCTGTTTCATTGAAAGACCATTTTTTCCCCTGAAGTATTATACTCAGTTTTGCTGGGTGGGTGATTTCTTGGTTTTAGTCCTAGTTCCTTTGACTTCTGGAATATGATATTCCACACCCTTCAATCCCTTAATGTAGAAGCTGCTAGATATTGTGTTATCCTGATTGTATTTCCACAATACTTGAATTGTTTCTTTCTAGCTGCTTGCAATATTTTGTCCTTGACCAGGGAACTCTGGAATTTGGCCACAATGTTCCTAGGAGTTTCTCTTTTTGGATCTCTTTCAGGCAGTGATTGGTGGATTCCTTGAATACTTATTTTGCCCTCTGGTTCTAGAATCTCAGGGCAGTTTTCCTTGATAATTTCATGAAAGATGATGTCTGGGCTCTTTTTCTGATCATGGCTTTCAGGTAGTCCCATAATTTTTAAATTATCTCTCCTGGATCTATTTTCCAGATCAGTTGTTTTTCCAATGAGATATTTCACATTATCTTCCATTTTGTCATTCTTTTGTTTTTGTTTTGTGATTTCTCGGTTTCTCACAAAGTCATTAGCCTCCATCTGTTCCATTCTAATTTTGAAAGAACTATTTTCTTCAGTGAGCTTTTGAGCCTCCTTTTCCATTTGGCTAATTCTGCTTTTGAAAGCATTTTTCTCCTCATTTTTTGAACCCCTTTTGCCAATTGAGTTAGCCTACAGCATTTTTTTGGGTCTCCTTTATCAAGGTGTTGACCTGCTTTTGATGCTTTTCTTGCATCTCTCTCATTTCTCTTCCCAGTTTTTCCTCCACCTCTCTAACTTGATTTTCAAAATCCTTTTTGAGCTCTTCCATGGCCTGAGCCCATGGTATATTTATTTTGGATGTGTGGGATACAGAAGCCTTCTGTGTCTTTCCCCGATGGTAAGCATTGTTCTTCCTCCTCTGAAAGGAAGGGAGGAGATATCTGTTCACCAAGAAAGTAACCTTCTATGGTCTTATTTTTTTTCCCTTTTCTGGGCATTTTCCCAGCCAGTGACTTAACTTCTGAGTTTCCTCTCCACACCCATCTCACCTCCAGTTCTGCCCAGCTAGTGCTTGGGGTCTGAGATGCAAATGTTGCTTCCTAGCCTCAGGGCTTTGGGCAGGGGCGGGGCTGCTATTCAGTGTGAGATTAAGTTCAGGTGCTTAGGTGGGGGCAGGACCGCCACACAGGGCTCAGTTCTCTCAGGGGGTTTATGCAGAGACCTTCAACAATGGATCAGGGCTCCTGCCTGCTCTGGGAGCCCTTGTCCACTGCCACCCCCACTGCTGCCTCCTGAGGGGGCCTGAGTTATGGGTGGTGGGGACACCCCGCTCCGTCCTGGCGAGCCAAAAAAACTCTCTCACTCACCCCTGGCACCTGTGGGTGGAGGGACCTGGGCGGCCACTGGAGATTCTGTCCCTGAAGCCTGCTGGGATCTGCTCCTCTAGGTGCTGCATGGCCAAGGCAGTGCTGGGCTCTGCTCCCGGGTCCGGTGCACGATGGACCTTTGGTGTCTGTTTTCAGGGCTCTCTGGAACAGAAATCTCCTCCACTCCCTTGTTTTGTGGCTTCTGCTGCTCCAGAATTTGTTGGGAGTTCTTCTTTACAGATATTTTGTGAGCTATGGGTTTGGAGCTAGCATATGTGTATCTTTCTATTCTGCTGTCTTGGCTCCTCCCCCAGGTGTAATCTTTTTTTTCCATCCAGGTTCATAAACCCCTTGAAATCAGTTCAGGTCTGTGGACTGTAGCTTAAGAACCCTCTACGTTAGAGTCAGGATCCAAAAAGGTTTTGACAGGCTACTGCATTGGTTAGAGTCTAATAAAATGATATTTAACAGGGATGGAGGAAATATAGCAGGGTAGCAGTTTGAAAAAGATCTTAGCGGCTTGAGGCTCGAAAATGAGGTAAGAGTGTGATTAAGGCAGCCAGAAAAGCTAACATAATCTTTGGCTGGATTAAAGAGAGACAAGGTTATCGGGAGTGGGAGAAGGAGTAGCAGTGGCAGTGACAGTAGTAGTAGTGATAATAATAATAGTTAGTACTTTTATAGTGTTTTAAGATTTGCAAATTGCTGTACATACAGTATCTTATTTAATTCTCACAACAGCCCTGGGACTTTCCTTATCCCTGTATTACAAATGAGGAAACAGATATATTAGGTCAAATGTCTGAGGTAGGATTTGAACTCAGGTTTTCTTGTCTCCAAATACACCATTCTTACTCACTACAGGAAGTAATAGACTTTACTGTAGTCACACTCTATCTGGATTGTTCTTTGCAGTTATGGCTGGATGCCACATTTTAGAAGACATTGATGTGCTGGAAAGTGACCAAGGAAGGGTGACTAAGAGGGTAAAGGACTTAAAATCATGCCATAAGAGGACTGGTTGAAGGAAATGGCCATGCTTAGACTAGATAAGAGAGGACTTAAGGGGTGGGAATTGGGGTGGGGCAGTAATGATTGATGATGAGAACTTTTTAAAGTGTTTGAAGGGCTGTTATATAGAATAGGGTAGAATTAAGAATAAGGAGTAGAAATTGCAGATAGATTTAGGCTTCTAAGAAAAATGGGCATGTCAGTCAGTTAACATTTATTACGTGCCTAATAAGTGCACTATGCTAAGCGCTGGGGAATACAAATCTGGAGAAAAAAGAAAAGACAGTTTCTGCCCTCAAAGAGCTTACAGTTTAATAGCAGAAGACAATATGCAAAAGGAAGCCTAAAGAAGGGGTTGGAGTAGGAAAGTACCTGTCCTGAAAGCATGGGGAAAAAGTCCAGAGCTGTGTAGCCAGGTGGGAAATGAAGAAATTGTTGTTCTGGCTTCTCTGTTTTACATGGAGGTTTGGGGAAGAGCTTTTCTTTCCACAGGACCCAGCCAAAGAGGAAGAGAGTACTGAGAGTCCTGGTGAAGTGATATACTCCTGCAGGATGATAAGATTCCTGCTGATGACATTTCTGGGAGGGTAGCGAAGTCCAAAGGAGTGCAGGCAGGTGGAAAATGAGAGCTTTACAGTTTACAAGGATGATTACACTTACATCAAGAACTACAACTGTCCCTTTTTGGAAGAGCTCTTGCAGTAGTGCATATTTGCTTACCATTTCTGGCATTCTTCCTTTTTCCTGAATATTATAATTGATTTGAGACTAGATCTCCCTATTTTACTCAGTCTGGAAGTGTATTGCCGCTCTGATACTCCATTTTCTATGTCTATTAGCACATAAGGTTTGACTGACTTGGGCTCTTTAGGTCCCCCTGTTCATCATATTGATGATGGACTCAGTGAAAACATTCAATTGGCATAGTCTACTCCAGCTCAGAACTCTGGGGTTCAAATGTTACACTAACATCAGGCTGCCCAGTAACAGCGATTACATTAAGTGCTACCATTTCCACCTTGTAGTTGATTTTTAAGAGATACTATTTTGCTTTTGAACTCAGGTGTTTAATTTGAATGTTTAGAAGTCTCTAAAATATAAATCTACATTTGGTGTTGCTTGGTAAAGCATATTAGGATATAAAAACAAAGCTAAATTACAAATTGTGAAATTTATTAAATTTTTATTTGTTTTATAGTGTCCTTGGGGCACCTCTCAAAATACAATATCATGTTCATTGGCTGATGTAATGAGTGAACAATTAGCTAAAGAGCTACAATTGGAAGATGAAGCCGCTGCTTTTCCAGAAGCTGTCGCGTAAGTATGATTTGCCAAGAACCCTAATTTTCTAGTGGTTTAATTGTTAAAGGACCCAGGATCACATTCTTGCTCTGTCCTTCTACCTTTGTAAACTTGCAAAGTAAACAAGCTTCATTAATCACTTACTGTGTGCCAAGCACCATTCTAAGCACTAAGCAAAGCTGCTGGGGAGCCTCAGCGCCTTCATGTATAAAATGAAAGGGTTGGACTATGTGTAAATGCATGTGCTTTGTGTGCCTTCCAGCTCTAAATCTTTTTGACTATACAAACAATTCTTTTTAGACTTTGTATTATTGAATAAAATGAGCTGCTCTTTCTGAAAAGCATATATTTTCTGATACTGAATAGTGAAGTAGAACCAAATTATGGCCAAAATATGTGTAGTGAATCTATTTCTCATTGTTTCCCTTTGTGAGTAGGGGACTAGTGAAGATGTCATTTCTTGGAATTTCCTTATGGACCTTTTTGCTTTTTGTTCTGTCATTCTACTCCCAATCCTGACCAGCCATCTCCTAAATGTATGTAATTGGTCATAAGAAGAACTGGGCGTGCTAATACAGTTATCCCTTCCACATCTTGACTTTTCCTATTGTGGTTTTGATATGTTGAAGGTCGGTATAAGAAATTAAATGGGAATTTTGGGGGAGTTTTGCAGAAGCCACAGACAACATGTGAAGGCCAGCAGATGATGAAAAAATTTAGAAACTTAGAAACGCATAAAATATATGTATATTATTATATAATATCAATGCAAAATTTATAATAAGAAACGTGAACACACTATAAAAGAAAAAATTCAGACTTCTTCTGTGGTAGGAAAGGAGGGCCAAAAAATTTTACATGGATTTTCTAGATCTCAAGGGTGCCACACTCTTAACCCCAGAGATGTGAAAGGGATAACTGTATCCATTATTAGCTATGTTCTGGAAAATGGTTTTTCTGTGGGTGGTGGACCATCTTTGTACTTAAAGGATTTTTTATGAGTTTTACATTTTCTTATTTTGGGTAGTGTTGCTGAAGGACCATTTGTTACTGGAGAAAATATTGATACTTCTAGTGATCTAATGCTGGCTCAGATGTTGCAGATGGAGTTTGACAGAGAATATGATGCCCAACTTCGGCGTGAAGAAAAGAAATTCAATGGAGATAGCAAAGGTACTCTTCTCCTATTGTATGAACTCCATTGACTGGTACCAAATGCATATGACATTTTACTAAATAAATCTTCAAATGTTTTGTGTCCTTAAGTTTCCATTTCCTTTGAAAATTATCGAATGGTGCATCCTTATGAAGACAGCGATAGCTCTGAAGATGAAGTTGACTGGCAGGATACTCGCCATGATCCCTACAGAGCAGGTACCAGGTTTATCTTCACTTTTGTATATGTTGAGGAGAGGGAAAAGGGAGAGACTCTTTTTCCCTTCTTTCTCTCTCTCTCTCTCTTTTTTTTTTTTAACAATTTTATGTTTTGTCATTGGATTCATGAACCAAAAATGAGTAACTGAAAGTTTACCATTTAGTTTTCTTGTCTTTTAGCTTTAAAATGTTGATTATTACAGGTTATTGTTCATTATTCGTTTCCTTTGCTTTGGTCACCTATAGCTAAACCTGTTCCTACTCCCAAGAAGGGTTTTATTGGAAAAGGAAAAGATATTACCACCAAACATGATGAAGTAGTGTGTGGAAGAAAGAATACAGCACGAATGGAAAATGTAAGTTATGGAATGTGTGTCTGCCTTCTAGAACATGGATCACACAGCTGTGGTCTCCAGGCCAATTGTATTTTAAAATGTAAAAGCTATTCTTAGCTCTCAAGCCATCAAAAAAACCAAAACAAAACAGGTGCCATGTTCTAAAAGCATGTTTAATTGAATAAGAAGAAATATAGAATACTTATGAGGAAAGTTTTAATTTTTACTTTAAAAACACTTCAATTGACAGAAGAAACTTTTGCAAAAACTTGAATGCAAATAAGAATTTCAGGGAACCTTAGATGAAAATGATAGATTTATTGCTTTAAATAAGGGATCACAAGTATCTTGGTAGATAATTCTATACCTTAAACTTTTCAGTTTGAAAAGTTTCATCTTAATGTGAAAAGAGCCACAGTTAGTCACTTTGTTCTTCTGGAAAGAATTCTTAGAGTTGGTAGTAAGTGAATATTAGTTTCTTTATGTGTAGGATCTATGGGTTCTAATATCTTTTAAATCCTAGTGCCAAGCAAATATAGGAAAGCCTAGAAATAAAAAATGTAAGAAGTGTTTGCATTATTTAGGTCTTCTAGCTTGTTTTGAGTCCTTAGTAGTTAGGACTGAACTTAGTAATCATTTATATTGCAGCATAACAGTGTTGTCTTAAATTTTTATTGGTAGTTTGCACCTGGATTCCAAGTAGGAGATGGAATTGGGATGGATTTAAAACTACCAAATCAGGTCTTCAATGCTTTAAAACAACATGCCTACTCTGAGGAACGTCGGAGTGCCCGTGTCCATGAGAAAAAGGAACATTCTACGGCAGTAAGTGTTCTCAAATTCTCATGTCTGGTGAAAAGATTTAGCCGTAACACTTCACTTTGGTTTTAGAATGTTTGCTTTTTTTTGGTAGTATCTTTTAACAGGAGAGACAACATATCATAGCAGATAGAACTTGTCTGTTGAGTCAGGGAAGATCTGGGTTCACTTATAGGCTGTGTGAACCTGGGCAAGTCACTTAACTTCTCAGTGCCCCAGGTAACTCTTAAGACTCTCTAGGTTGAAAAGCTGGTGCCAGTTTGAATTGGTAAAGGGAATTTGCTCACTATTGTTCCTTATGTGAACGAAATCAAAGGACTGGACCAAAAAAATTTTTTTTTTTAAACAAGATTGGGCCTTTCAAATCAAAGCTACAAATAATTTTCTAAAATCACTTAACTTTCTAGATTATTATTCCCTAATTTATTGTGATTTTTGCAAGTTCATAAAGCAAAATATATAGTTTATGTGCTGATGAATATTTCAGGATTTTTCATTGAAAAAAGATTTATTTGATTTATGCTTTTTCTTTATGTTTATAACCAGACTTTAGTAGTTCATATTAGTTACATTAGAGATGCATTTAAATAGCAAGAAAATTAAATCACCAAACCTGTTGTCAGGTTTTTGTAGATAAAAGTCCAACCACACTTGAAAGAGTATGAAAAATTTCCACCTTTTTGATGTGTGTGTGTATAGTTGAGTAATCTTTTGCATGTGTAATTCTTTATTTTTACAGGAAAAAGCAGTAGATCCTAAAACACGTTTACTTATGTACAAGATGGTCAATTCTGGAATGCTGGAGACAATCACTGGCTGTATTAGTACAGGAAAGGAATCTGTTGTCTTTCATGCATATGGAGGGAGGTAAATAAGCAAAATATTCTAATTTAAAGAGAATTAGTCAAGGATGCCATTTTCCCCCTTATAGTATTAGTTATTTATATAGCTATACTCTCTGTATTTTAATACTTCTATTTGCTCAGTGTGGCAGGACCTTTGAAACTCCAGGGTCACTTTCATGTTATGGATGCATTGAAGTAGCATTTAAAAGCAGAGGAATCCCTTTTTAAACAAAATGTTTATAACAAACTATCTTTTTTTAACTGAAGCAAAAAAAATGTTTGAAACTCTCTGTTACATATAAAAATCTTTTATTTCGTGATACTTTTGCTAGAAAATTTTTCTGACTTCATTAAGCTATATTTTATATATGTATGTGTGTGTGATATGTATATATTTTTTTTATGTACCCTAAAACCTCACATGAAGCAAAAATAAAAGCTCCAGAGACATTTGCAAATCTAATAAATTCTGGTCTAAATATAAGATTTCCTTTTGGGGGATGGAGGAGCCTGAAGTCTAAATGGGAACTCAGAGCTTCTATGATTCTTAAAGTGGGGAATGGGGGCACAAGTATAAATTGTAGGAGGCTCTGTTCCATTCCAGGAAAGTGTTGCTAGGGCAGAAGATAGAAGGAGGTACTGATATTGGCCTATTTGATATGCGTGAATCAACTTTCAACATACCTTTGTTTTAAGAGATACATTGGCTTAGAGCATGCTTTTGCCCCTATAGTGTGGGAAAGAGTAGCATAGCTTTGGAAGAGTAAGTTGGCTGTAAATTGTATGGCATCTAGGAGAGGCAGATAAAACTTATCTGATAATGATGGACTGTGGAGAGTCAATTCTCAAATTATGAAAGAATAAAGAAAATTATTAAGTACTTGACAATATGCCACACACTGCTGAGTGCTAGGTATACAATACAAAAATGAGATAGTTTCTCACTTCAGTAAGTTTTCATTCTAATGAGAGAGATAGCACAGAAGAGAGAGGTAACTAGGGAAGGGAGTTAAAGGTTTGGGAAGTAGCAGAGATGGTGGGTGGGGGAAAAGGGCTATCCATAAAGTCTCTTTCCAGAGGGAATGGTAGTGTTGATTTGATTACTGTTCTCAGAGCAAGACGTAGAGAGGATGCATTAGTATTCTATTATATGACCACTGGGCTCCTCTTTTCCCCTCAATATATTGCCTTTCTCAGAATGCAAGAGGCAGAGAATACTTAGTTTTCATGTTATAGAGAAAAGAAGAATTAAATACTAGGGGCATGCTGGTTTATATTCCCAGGTTGGGCATTCAGTCTTTTTTTAAAGCAATTACTACAATAGATGCTGTTGAGGATACAGAAGAGATAAGATATGGGCTTAGCCCTTGAAGTTGAAGACACACTACTACTAAGACAAGCTTTTTAAAAGATTTTGTATAAAAAAGTATTTAATTTAGTGATAGAGTTCAGGTATCTCAAATCCAGTCACCAAGGAGCATATAGTCTTGCAAGAGATACTCAATGGAACCTTTTGTCCCTTTTTACTAATGACTATAATTATCTTAAAAATTGTTAAGAGAGATGAGTGCAGTGTCATTAAAGGAATGGAATAAATCAGTGGTATCAAACTCCATAGAAAGAGATCCCTGTGGGTGCTACATATTGACAAATTAACAGTCTACATTATATTTAAATGTATTTTGTTACGCATTTTCCAGTTACATTTTAATATGGTTGGAGGGAGTGAGTTTGAAGCCCAATATAAACTGAAAACCTTTGAATCCAGTGATACAGATTAAATATTGTGGGACTTGAGGAATCAGAGTTGATGGAAGAGGAGAGGGAATGGACAGGAAAAACACAGAAGTGTTGGGCCTGCCAGGTAAGGGAACAATACTAGTGAAGTATGAAGGTGATGCTTCACATTTCTCCCTTTTAGAGGCCCATAACGTAAGTTTATCCATATTTCACTCACACATACACAAGACATACTCTTCGCATGTATCTGAAGGCAACAGCTGTCTTCTTGCCCTCTCATCACCACCTCACTTATTTCACTTGCTCATGGCATTTCTACAGTCTAACTTTACCATTTCTTTCAACTGCTTCTCATACAACATGTTCTCATACTGTTGGGTCTCTGGTGGTGATCTGTTAAAATGTAGTCCTCAGAGGGCTTCTGACATGGTCTTACCATGGCAGAGAGGGGTGACAGTTACTTCCCTTGTTCTGTTAAACATGAGATAGGACAAGCTTTTTTGGCAGCATTATCACACTATCAGCTCATGCTGACTAAGTTCTTTTTCATGGGAGCTGGTTTGATGACTCCTCAAACCAGCCTAGTTCGTTATCATTCTTAAGTGCAAGATTTTATATTTTTAGGTCATTGTTACTTGCCATCTTTTGTCTTTATGCAAGTAGTTGACAGAAGAATTGACCAGCTTGGGGCAAGATAGAGCGTCTTCCAGCACACCATTGGGAAATCCTTTCTGGTTGACATTGCTCATCATTTCTTTGGTTACAATCATTCAGCTAATAATGGATTAAAAAAACCATATTAAAGGCTTACTACATGTATCAGGCGTCTGGTGTGCTAAGTACTGGGGATATAAATTTTAAAAGTAAGTCTTGGTCTTTGTCCTCAAGGAGCTTATATTCTAATAGGCATAGATATAGAAGAGAGGTAACTAGGGGATGTTTTTTGTCCAAGGAGTCACAGAGAATGAGGATTTGATTCATCTGGCTTTCAGTCATTTAAGTTGTGCTTTCACCTAATCATGTGACTGAAGCCACATTTTTCTTACTTTTTTGCAAAGATATCATGAGAAACTTTTTGGGCCATTTTGAAATCAAGATACACAGGTTTGCAAAGTTTTCCACTCTACCCATCCAATGTAATGGGCTTGAGGGGACTCAGATTGTCAGTTTTAGGTATACCAAATAATGAGTTGCTCATATAATCAGAGACTTGAAAAATACCATGAAAGATCATTTTGTCTTCCTCTTATTTTATATCTGTCACACCTAGTCCACAAACAAATGAGAATCTAGCCTCTTTTTAAAACATCATTTTTCTTCATTCATTTTAAAATGTCGTGTTTCTTGAATTTATCACCAGAACCATTAAGGGGAAAATGATATTACTGAGTTCTGCTGAAAAATTATTGTCATGTAGGTGAAAATTGTCTATTAAAACGTGGGTTTTCATGATTCAAGATTTGTGGACCTTTTTGGAGAAAAAAATTTGATGGTTCCTCAAAATAGGAATGTTCTTTTGAAGTTCTGTTCTGCTGAAAGGCTTGGTATCTTAAAATATTAAGTTAGAAGAGGCCTTACTTAGGATCTGGAAATATGTACTGACTTGACCTTTTTTTCCTTTTATATATCAGCATGGAAGATGGGAAAGAAGATAGTAAGGTTGTACCTTCAGAATGTGCCCTAAAGGTATTTAAAACAACTCTTAATGAATTCAAGAATCGTGACAAATACATTAAGGATGATTTCAGGTTTAAAGATCGCTTCAGTAAATTGAATCCCCGAAAGATCATCCGTATGTGGGCAGAAAAAGAAATGCACAACCTAACAAGGTACAGAAAATCAAAAGGCCAAAAGAGGTCTTGGGTGTCTGTCACTATTGTTTTAGGTATCCTAAATGTCAATTTAAAGACTACCAGATAAGGAATCTTCTTGATCTCTCTTCATAACAAGAGTTTTTAAATACCACAGTGAAATATTTTCCTATTTGTTATAACATTCCCAAAACTAAATTGCCTAGAGGAAATGCAGAGCAACTGGACATTTTTTTCCACATATAAAAATTCTTTTATATCATGGAGCTATTTTTTAAGATTTCACTTCTTTTTCTACAGGCTAAATAATCTGTTTTCATTTACATTGGTACCAAATTAGATACTGAAGATTTTCTTCAACTTTTGTGACATGGAATACAAAATATTTGTAAGCTTTTATAGCAGAAGATATTTGTTTTACTAGTTTTAATTTTCACTGTATTTGTAATTCTGATTTATGTTTCAGTCAACAATTTAGAGGAGGCTTAAGCCTTGGAAATCATGTGTCCAACTTCCTCATTTTACAGTAAAGAAAACTAGGGCTCTGAGAGGTTCAGTGATACCACACAGCTGAGTTTTGTGCCAGAGCCAGAATGAGGGCCTTCATCTGTTGACAGTTCTTTCTGCTTTACTCTGTTGCTTCTCAGGGCAATTTACAAGTTATAATAGATCTCAAGTAATTGTAATATATTTCATGATGACTTCTCATCTTGTTATTGTGATTTGTTTTTGCTTTTTTGAAGCATATACTAAAATGCAAAAGGCATAAGATAAAATTTATAGAGGCACAAGATCATAAATACTAAGTAGAAGGTTTTTTTTAATACATTTTTGCTGAGCTATATAGTTATCTGATTTTTTTTTTTTTTTAACACTACCCTCCCTTAATGATTTCTCTCCCATATCCAGAATGCAAAAGGCTGGTATCTCTTGCCCAGAAGTCATAATGCTAAAGAAACACATTTTGGTTATGTCTTTTATTGGCAAAGATCAAGTCCCAGCTCCCAAACTAAAGGAAGTAAAACTCAGTAGTGAAGACATGAAAGAGGCCTACTATCAAATCCTCCATGTAAGTTGAAATTTTCTTTTATATTTCTACATTTCCAGTTTTGAGATGACATACTTATGTTACGCTGTAGTTTTGAGGACGTTTTCTGCTTATGTATCTGGAGTGATAGAGAGATGTGTATGTTTCCAAATAGTTGGATAAATGAATACCTGGGGTGGTTTTATAATTTCTGTCAATAGCATTAGTATCATTGGATAAACAGTGAGATTTGATAATTTGGCATTCAGTCCCCGAAACTTAACCAAATAAAATTTAATATTACTGTATATGTATAAAAATGTGGTATCTTATTTCTTTATGCCATAAGTATTCCATCCCAAAAATAAAAATATTTTTACTTTTGTAGCTACTTTTAGAAAGGGTACTTTAAATTTTTTTGTAAAACCAAAGATTTTTCCCCTTGGTAAATATGTGTTTAAAAATGGCTAGGTAGGGGATAGGTAAGAGGGAACATTATTCTTCTAGTTGAATAGTGAGAGGGGGCATTTTTGTTTTTGCATTTCCCATGGTGTTCTGGGCTGGGCTTGACTCAGCCTGGAACAAAATGATGCCAAGAGATCATTCAAGAGTTAACAGAAAGAATCTTACTTAGCCAAAGCAAGAGGAGGATATTCAACAAAGAACAGCATTGAGGACACCCTGAATTTATTCCCTTGCTTGAGTTTCCCTAAGGGATTGACCAAGCATCAGAGAGAATTCTTGGAACTTTTTATGGCTGCTTTGTACTGAGGTGACCAGGAGGGATCTCATAGCTTGAGCCTTTGGTCCCTGAGCCAATCAAGATTTGAGAATGGTCTCACTACTTTTAAAAGAAAAATTAGCCTGACTTGCATGGGGTTGTGGATAGGGATTTAGAATATTGTTCCTACCACATTTGGGAAATGGAATGGGCCTGAAGTCAAGAAGACTCATCTTCCTAAGTTCAAATCTGGCCTCAGACACTTAATAGCTGTGTACCACCCTTAATCCTGTTTGCCTCAGTTACTCAGTCTGTTAAATGAACTGGAGAAGGAAGTGGCAGACATTGCAGTATCTTTGCCAAGAATACCCCAAAGGGGGTCATGAAGAGTTGGACATGACTGAAAAACAACTGAACAACAAGATGATAGCAACATTAAAGTGTTGTCAGAATCATTTTGCCCCCATTTAGTTGAAATGATTTGACACCTTTTCTTAAAGGCTTGTCCTTCTCCCACAGATGATGCAGAAGTTGTATAAGGAGTGCAGTCTTGTCCATGCTGATTTGAGTGAGTACAACATGCTGTGGCACGCTGGAAAGGTGAGAAGTTCACAGTCCATTAATGTCATTTGCACAATTGTAATAGAAACTTGCTATATAGATGAGTAAATCAGTTTGTGCCTTGCCTTTGAACTAGGTCTGGTTGATTGACGTTAGTCAATCTGTGGAGCCAACCCACCCTCATGGTCTGGAGTTCTTGTTTCGAGATTGCAGGAATGTGTCACAGGTGAGAATTAAATGATGTGTTAGGGTTAAAGGAGAGTGTTGTTCACAGCTGATATAATTGTAAAGCATTTTAAAAGGGGTAATATATTCCTCACAGTCCTAGAAGTACAGTGAGTAGTTCTGTTTACCTGATGCTGATGTAGGCTCAGATAGTTATGGAATAAATCAATTCAAGCAAAGTCACGCTATTTAGTTGGGTGGTTTTGAATTCAAACAAACAAGGATCAGGAAAAGCAAAGCTCTCATGTGTATTAATCTTATCTGAATAGTTTTTAGAGGAGGTAACATGTCAAATTAAGTATTCTAGAGGAGAAAAAAGAGATTTGGAATAAGGCCTAATGAGAATTAACTTTTTACGAGATATTATGGCTTGAATAATACACTGCTGTTACAGTTGTAGTTACAGTTGTATTACAGCTTGTTCATCTTGAAAAAATAATTTTAATGGTGCAGTGATTGACCTTGTACTTTGTCTACTAGTTTTTTCAGAAAGGAGGGGTAAGTGAAGCCCTCGGTGAACGAGAACTCTTCAATGCTGTGTCAGGCTTAAACATAACAGCAGATAATGAAGTTGATTTCCTGGCTGAGGTGAGTGTTTTAAGCAACTGTGCAGTTACTTGTCATAATAGGAGACAAGGGCAGAACAAATATTTAAAAGCTCTAGATAATTTAAAACCTTCACTTCAACCTTTAATTTCAAGTTTTTCTCCCTGAAGACCCCTAACAAGTAACAAAAATTAGAATTTCATTTCCTCTGAGGGGATTTGATTAGATGATATCTGAAATCTACAGTTTGATTTTTTTTTTAAATCTCCTTCCTTACATGCTCTCTTGAGAAATTAAAATGACCAAAACATAGGCAGCAGTGATAATTTGATGCTATTGGTAAATATCCTTTCCTTGAAACTCTTTTTCCTTAAAGCTTCTAGGATATTGTATTTACCTTTTCCTCTTCCTACTTCCCTTCTTTCTGCCCCCTAAATTATTTGTCCCCTAAGACTTAGTCTAAAGCCTCCTGTTCTTTGTCTAACAAATGTTTGTGTACCTACTATGTGCTTAACGCTCTACCAAGCCTTAAGGTTGAATCAAAATATAACTCATGTTCCCTTCCCTCTGCTTAATCTATTCTTTTATGTTATTGATTGAAGTGGACATATCCAACCCTTACCTACACCGTAATTTTCAGTATTTTTTTAGCTGCCTGCTACATCATTTCCTTGGCAGTCACTGGCTTTTCAAGCTTTGTATATCTAAAACAACTTTCCTCAGAAACCAACTACCAATCTAGATTTCCCTTTTAGAAATAATTGTCATTCTGCTCTAATCCAATAAACATTAAGTACCTGCTAAGTGCTAGGCACGCTAAGTGCAGGGAATACAGTTAAGCCCTCAAAGAACTTACAGTCTAATGTGGGAGGCAGGAAATCATGGGTTGGGAGTTGGGAAAGAAGGTTGAGGGTTCCCATCATGAGGACATCTCATTCTGTGGCCTTTAAACCAGGCGGAGCAGCACCTGCAGAATGGAGTAAACCTAAAAATCCTGTTTCTGGCTTCCATAAAGGAAGGCGTTGGGAGGAATTTGGTACTCCACTAGTTCCACCAGTAACACAAATTCACAACTTGAGAAGAATCTTTGACCACTCCTTTATCACTCATTCTTCCTCCACCATCTTTTAACAAACAGGAAGTTCTAACACAGTTCTTCCTTTGGATTTGTGGCTTTCAAGTATGTCCTTTTCTATTTCTGATGGCATCACCCTAGTTCAAGCTTTTCTTAGTTATTCATAGGTTTCATAGGAGGTAGAACTAGAAGAAGCTTTAGACATTATCTAGTCTGCTGCTTCATTATTTTGGGGTGGATAGTCTTGTCTACTTACTTGAAAACAACATGTATAAGTAACATTTTATAGTTTCAGAGTTTATAGGCATATCAAATGATTGCACACTTTTTATATCAAAGCATTTAATAAATCAGGCAGGGCAACTAGGTGGTGCAGTGGATAGAGCACCAGTGCAGGAGTCAAGAGGACCTGAGTTGAAATTTCACCTCAGACACTTGACACCCACTAGCTGTGTCACCTTGGGCAAGTCACTTAACCCCAATGGCCTCTTCCTGGATCATCTCCAGTCACTCTGATGAATATCTAGTCACTGGATTCAGATGACTCTGGAGGAGAAGTGAGGTTGGTGACCTGCACAGCCCTCCCTCGAAGTCAAGTGCAAGTCATGTCATTATTTCTCTGATGGCATGGTCTTCTTCGGCAACGAAGGATGAACAGGCACTATGTCAGGCACTGTGCTAAGTTCTGGGAATTCAAAGAGCAAAAAACAGTCCTGGCTGTCAAGGAGCTCACAGTCTAATGGGGAAGACAGCATGCAAATCACCATGAGCAAATGAGGTAGAATAAATTGAAGATGATCTCAATGCAACATCAGAATTACGGGAGATCAGGAAAGGAAGCCAGGGCAGCCAGAAGGGATGTAGAGGGGGAGATGAGGAGGGAGAGAATTTCAGACATGAGGGACAGCCAGAGAAAATAGTGGGAGTATGAAGGTGGATTATCATGTGGGAAGACCTAGTCCAAGTTGTCTGCCAAAAAATGGTCAGCTTTAAATTAGGGAATGATGTCTTAATATTTTTAGTTAATAGAAAGCATTCAACTATTTGTATCAATGTTCTACAGACTCATTGATCAACATCTAGATAATTGAGAGCTGTATCTTAAGAGGAAAACTTAACCATTGTTTTACAAATTTATTTTTGGAAAATCCCAAGTCATACTGTAAATATGTAAAATATTAGGTAGCATGGCTTAGCTATTTCTCTGTTGGGTAGAATAGCATTAGTTATTTCTTCATTGGAAGACAGGTGGTGAATATTCAAAATACCAACTGCTTATCCACCTCTGGAGAGAGAACTGATGAACTCTTCAGTGAAGATTGAAGCATATTTTTTTACTTTCTTCTTTTTCTTTTTTCTTACATGGCTAATGTGGAAATATGTTTTGCATGACTTCATATGTATAATGGATATCATTTCTTGCCTTCCCAATGGGTGGAGAGGGGATTAGGGAAGGGAGAGAATTGGGAACTGAAAATAAAATTAACGAAAAACAAATCAGGTGCTTGTTTTAGTAACACCTGTTTAAGAGGACAGCATGGTATGGGGGAAAGCATCAGGACCTAGCTTCAAATTCCACCTCTCATACTTACACTTCTATGACTTGGGCAAGACATTAACCTTGCTTGGTCTGAGCTTCCACGTAACTCCGAGGTCCCTCCTACCAATAGACCTAAGCTCCTATGAAAGTTTTCTTCTATCAGTGATTGACTATAAATGAGTATGTATTGACCTGTTTATGCTTACAACTCACCTGCTTCCTACGCTGAACAAGTAGTGCTGTACCACCTTCAATGTACAATGTCCACAGCCAGGTATCCTTGCCAATGTCATTAAAAGAGGGGACAAGTTTAGTGGTGTTACATGGCATTTAGGAATATAATTAGACCAAGCCATCTTACTAATAAACCAGTTCTAATTAGTTTGTTAGCCTGTAATTAAGCATGTCTTTTGTCATAGAGGAGGGGGAAGAGTGCAGTGAGGTGTGGTCTGGACTTCTGATTTCTTTGCTTTATTAGAAAATGCATTCTCCTGGTGATCAGCAGCTGCTGTGCAGCTGTGCAGTTCTAGAGTTGCTTGGGGCACAGAGAGGTTAGGATTTGCCAGAGGTCATAGCCATCATGTGTCAGGAGCAGGATTTGAATTGAGGTCTTCTAGACCATGGCTTCTTAAAACTTTTTTCCACTCAGGGTGCTTTTTTGAATTTCAGCAGCGTTTGTTGGCATTATGTGGAGCAACAGCATGTGAAGAGCAAATTGCACATGCTTCGTTTTCACAGTGAAAGCTGCAGTGAAGTTATGCACTCAGCACAGGCTAGTGCTGCCAGAAACATCTCGGATTCATTATGCAGTTGATTTTGAATTAATTTTTGGTGATTGTGCATTCAGAAACCTTGTTGCCAAATTTTTCTAGATGCCATATGGGGTCATGATCCAGTTTAAGAAGTGATAGAGCCCAGTTACCCACCAAACCCCCACTGCCTTCACTATCCTATAATTAGGTGAGTTGGAATTGGCCCTATGTCAATTCTGGCCTGCCTGAAGTGTTTGTAGTTCTGGGCTGTAATATCAAATGCAGTGTTTTTAACGAGTCTGTTTTACGCTTGTAGATAGAAGCTTTGGAGAAGATGAATGAAGATCATGTTCAGAAGAATGGAAGGAAGTCTGCTTCATTTTTAAAAGATGACGGAGGCCCACCAATAATATGTGATGAATAACAAAACTTGCTGCCTCTAACTATGTTGGTGCAGTGGTGATTGTCACCTGCCAGTGGCAAGTGGAATTGTGGGTGACTTGAAATACCAAAAAAAAGGAAACACGAGGAGTATGCAATGGTGCTTCTGTGTGTTTTTTCATTGTGACCCATGTGCCAGATGTGTGGGATTTTTAGCTTGGCACTGTAAGAATAGATTGTCACTACCTCTTATGTGATTGGGCTAATTTAATTCTTCAGCTGCATTAGGTTATTGTAGCTGAAGTAGACATGATTTTTGCATGATTCAGGGCATAAGTGTTTTGGTGCATATTTTTTAAAATTTAGGTAACATTTCTAAGTATGAAGAAAGGACAACTATATTTGGAAAAGAGAGAGTTTTAGTAGAATTTCTTTTTCTTCCCTTACTTTTCCATGTTGGATATACTCTCCAGAGCATTTTACGGAAGTCAGTATTTCTCAATTTTTCTTCCCCAAATGAAGTACTTGACCAAGATTCTAAAGAGAAAGTGATGAATGAAAAATGTTTTGGAATGACTTGCGTGAAAGAGACATTAGCCATGTGTCCTTTATTGGTACAATTGAAAATCCGATTAAGACCCATACCTATTTAAGACAAGGCATCATAGGCTCCTGGATAGTTCTGAGTCAGATTATATCCCAGAGGTTTAACTTGAATGTTTTACAGATTTCTGAGCTTCTGTGTTTTTTACTTTTAGGCTTAATTTGATAAGAATAATGTACCTGCATTTTACACTTAGAACTAAAATTTAAATTACTTGGGATGACAGAACTTGAGAATTAACCATGTTTTATGTATTTTAGTGAAATTTTTATTTTAAAAATATAGCACATTTTACATTTTGCTAACTTGTAACTGTGTGAAGTTGAATGGCATCCACTTTTTTGAAGTGGCTCTAAGCAAGCTAGCTGGAAGACGATTGGAAGTAATCATATGAGTAAACTCGTTATAATACAACTCAGGGGTACCACAATTTACATAAACTTAAGACAGACTATTTGACCTCGGTTTTAACAGAACATTCAGCATGTACTAATTTCAGATTCTAAGAAAATCGATTGTATACCTGGGCTAACAATGAAGTTCATTAACTGCATCTTTGTTATTTTTCTCAGAACTTAGGTGAAATTGGAACACTTTCAGAAAACTCATTGGTTCTCTGTTAACATAAAAAGTAAAAATCTAAATATTTAGACTTGAAAACTACTACATTTGAAAAATGAACCTAATGATTCCTTTATTCTTCTGAGTAAAAGAAATCCTTTGTGTTGCTTTTTGCTCACTTCTAGAGAGATACAATCTTTGATAGAAAATTCATTACTTCTGAAACATGTTGTTACTACTCTGACAGGGGTTTTAAGAGGACTGGTTATTTAATGAATTGTATACATTAAGAGAACTAACTTTGAAAACCTTTACATCTAAAAATTTTTGGTTTTATAACATACCCTTGTTTTACAAAGAGCAGCAAACCATTGCTGTATGACATTCTTGCAGTGTGCTGTGGAAAGTGCTCTTTTTTTAAAAAATTAAAAAAAGAAATTCATTTGGTGGTGGTTCTTTTGTGTGGGTCCTTCTTACAACTTTTAACTCAATTCTCAGATGCTTGTTTGTTTCCTCTGCAAAAATCATGGGGTAGGGGGCTATTTGATACTTTCTCATCTCTTCAGATTGGTATTTCATTATTAAAGAAATAATTTAGTTTACATTAAATTGCAAGGAGATTTTCCCCTTCTCTAGAGGGAAAAGAAATGTTTTTTCATAAGAAGAGGAAGATAGGTAGTGAATACCTATTGGATTGATTGAACCAAGGAGTTGTGTGATGACCTGAAACACAAATGAACATTCTATAAAAATGTGAACTAAGCTATCTTACCCCTCAGAAAACACACTATAGAAAAATCTTTAATGTCCAACAAGGAGGAACTAGTTGCTGAAATGTAAGCAGCAGGTAGAAACTTTGGGGACAAGCAAGGCTGGTGGTATCTTATGTACTAGTCTTATTTTGGGGGAGAGCAACTTTCAGAAGGTTCAGAGAATCCCTCTTCCTAAAAATGTATAGAGGGAATTAATCCGAAAATGGATGGGAAGCCCTCAAAAAACAAAACTTCAAAATATAAAAGAAATCATTCCTAGGAGGGCAGGTAATGAATGTCAAGGAATGACAAGTTCTGTCATAGAAGCAAGAATACCCAAGTCTGGAAGAAACCGAGGCTGCTGCTGAAAACCAAAGGCACCGAAAAGGACTGGGAGCCCAGCATCAGCAATGAGAAGGCAAAACAGCATTTATTAGTGTCTGTTTCCTCTGCTGAACTGAAGAAATGAAAAGGAAGTCTAGGTGAGATCTGAGACAGTGAGGCTAGGATGCTCCATCAGAGGGGTCCCAACAGAACTGGGAGATGGAGCTGCTGAGCTGAGATGTCTAGCCACCTGCTGTGTGTCAGACACAGATCACAAAGGTCTTACAAGTATGATCATAATTATAGCTAATGTTTATATAGCATTGTCAAAACTCTTAACTATTAAGATGTGAATGATTGTGAATGTGTAGAATCATTTAAGAGCCAACACATCTTAACAAGAACAGGTAATGCCAAGTTATCCCATGTGCATTTTTAAAAAACATGATTTAAAAAAAATGTTTCTCTTCAATTCCATATTCCCCTTCTTCCTCACCCATAGATAAGAAAAACAAAACCCATTACAAGTAGGTATAATCATGTAAAACATTCCCACATTGGCTTTGACCAAAAAAAGGGAAAAGAACCTAAGCTTCATCTGCATTTGGTCCATCACTTTATCTGGAACTGAGCAGCATGTTTTATTTTAAAGTCTGAAACTGAGGTCACTGTGTTAATCAGAGTTGAATGAGAAGCACTTGTTTTGTACAGGGCACTGTAATAAGTGCTGGGCAGACAAAGGCAATAAATGATAAGGTCTGACCTCAAGGGGCTCACCTAATGGAGTGGACAGGGAACTACTATGTACATAAGAAGATAAATGAGGCAAATGGGAGGTAATCTTAAAGACACTGTCAACTGTGAGGTGGGGGGAGGGGGTAGGAAGAGGAGCCAGGGAAAACCTGTTGCAAAAAGGTATTTGAGCTGAGATGTGAAGGAATCCAATTGAGAGAGAGCAAATCCAGGCCTAGGGGACAGTGAAAATGCATGGAGACAGGAGAATGAAGTGTCATGTGAAAGGTGCTGCTAGATCACACAAGGTGTGGTTTGTGTCGGACTTCATGGTTCTGTGGACCGCACTGTCCATGTGGTTTTCCTGACAAAGATACTGGAACAGTTTTCCATTTCCTCCAGTGGATTACGGCAAACAGAAGTTAAGATGACTTGCCCATAATCACAGCTAGTAAGAATCTGAGGGTGGATTTGAACTCAGGTGTTCCTGACCCCAGGCCCAACAAGCTATCTGCTGAGCCACCTAGCAGCCTCTGAGGTGAACGGATTAAGTGAATTGCCCACGATCACACAAGGGAATAAAGTCTAAGAAGACTGGAAAGGCAGGAAGGGGCCAGACTGTGAAGGATATATATGCCAAACCTGGATATGAACAGGCAGTACCAATGTGAACTAGTGGTTCCTAAGCAACTGGGTCCAAGACCTTCCTCACAGTCATGGACCTGATGCTCAAGGGCTGAGGTGGTTTTATAGACCATGGGGAGTCCCTGGAAGGTTCCCCTAGTGCTGGGGATATTCCTTCAGAAGTGTGGAGACTCCTATGATTGGCTAATCTTCAGAATTGGGGAGCCCCCATGATTGACTAAGGACAATGTCCATTAATCATAACTACGTTGTTAGCAGGCCCTTCATAGGTCGTCAGCTACAGGCCATCTCAGCAGGGGCTTTTCACAGGCCATCAAACACTAATGTTTGACCAACACTATCCTAGGGGACCAAGGAAGTTGTGGTTTTAAAGCAAAGGTCACTTAGGAGCAGCAGTGGTGATTCATAGGGGTGAGGGGATATTGCTAAGGCTTATGAACCTTATTTCAAGCATAGTACACTTAGAAAGAGGTAGGGGGAAAGGTTGTACTAATAAATCCTTTTAACAATCCTAATATGGTATGACTATCTGATAAATCCAATACAATTAATATAATCGATACATAGTGGATTAATCATAACTTATTATTTTAAGTTTTATTTATTTATTTTTAGTTTTCAACATTCACTTCCATAAGTTTAAAATTTTCTCCCCCTCACTTACCTCTCCCTCCCCAAGATAGCATGCAGTCTGATATAGGCTCTATACATACATTCCCCTTAAACACATTTTCACATTAGTCCTGTTACATAGAAGAATTATAATGAATGGGAGAAACCATGAGAAAAACAAAATAAAACAAAAAGGAAAATAGTCTGCTTTTCTCTGTACTCCAGCTCCATGGTTCTTTCTCTGGATGTGGATGGCACTTTCCATCATGAGTCCTTTGGAATTGTTTTAGGTCTTTACATTGCTGAGAAGATCTATCAAAAGCCATCAAAGATTGGCTGTTACTGTGGTACAATGTTCCAGTTCTGCTCACTTCACTCAGCATCAGTTCATATAAGTCTTTCCATGTTTTTCTGAAGTCTGACTATTCATCATTTCTTAGAGCACAATAATATTCCATTACATTCATATACCACAACTTGTTCAGCCATTCCCCAATTGATGGGCATTCCCTCAATTTCCATTTCTTGACCACCACAAAGACCTACTATAAATATTTTTGCACATGTGGGTCCTGTCCCCATTTTTATGATCTCTTTGGGATACAGCCCTAGAAGTGGTATTACTGAGTCAAAGGATATGCACATTTTTATAGCCCTCTGGGCAAACAGTACTAATATAACTAACTCAATTCTATTCTAATTAATTCACTATCACTGATACCAATTAAATCACAATGAACTGAAAAAGAGCTGATTAAATTGAGTAGGGGTATCAAAATGATCTTCACACTATCTGACAGAAAAGGAAAATACCAAATGTTGGAGGGAATATGGTTAAATTGAGACAGTAATTGGTGGAGTTGTGAACTGATCCAATGATTCTGGAGAGCAATTTGAAACTATGCTAAAGGAGTATAAATCTGTGCATACCCTTTGATCCAGCAATACCATTACTAAGTCAGTATCCCAAAGAGATTTTTTAAAAAAGGAAAAGGACATATATGTACAAAAATATTTCCAGTACCTCTTTTTTGTGATGGCAAAGAATTAGAAATTGAGGAGATACCCATCAATTGAGGAATGGCTGAAGAAGCTGTGGTATATGATTGTGAGGGAATACTATTGTGCTATCAAAAATGATAAGGAGGATGTTTTGAAAAAAACCTAGAAAGAGATGAACTGATGTAGAGTGAAATGAGCAGAATCAGAAGAGTTGTTGATGGTAACAGCAATATTATATGATGATCAACTGTGAATGACTTAGTTATTCTCAGCAATACAAAGATCCAAGACAATTCCAAAGGATCTATAACAAAAATGCTATCCACTGCCAGAGAAAGAATAATGTCTGAATGCAGACTGAAACATATGATTTTTTTACTTTTTTGGTTTTTTTAAAATCTACTTTCTTTTACAACACAATTAGTATGGAAACAAGTTTTGCATGACTGCACAAGTATAACATATCAAATTGCTTGTCATCTCAGGGAACAGGGAGGGGAGGTAGAGAGGGAGAGAACTTGGGACTCAACGTTTTTAAAAAAGAATGTTAAAAATTGTTTTTATGTTAACTGGAAAAAAATTTTAAATAAAATTTAAAAATGGGATAGGTAATTCCTGCCCTGCCAAAAAAAAAAGGGAAGGATAGCTACGTAGTACAGTGGTAGATTGCTAGGCCTGAAGTCAAGAGCTTCAGACACTATGTGACCCTGGACAAGTCACTCAACCTTGCTTGCTTCAGTTTCTTCCTGGCTAAAATGAGCTAAAGAAGGAAATGGCAAACCACTCCAGTATCTTTGCCAAGAAAAGCCCAAAATGGGGTCACATAAGACTCAGACATGTCTGAAAATGACTGAACAAAAAGATATGACATTTGATCCTGGAGATAATATGGAACCATCCATGTTTATTGACTAGAGAGATAATATGGTCAGAAACATTTTTAAGGAGATTTTGGCATTTTAAAAATTATTTTTATTTCATTAGATATTTTCCAATTACACAAAGTATTTTTAAACAATCCTTTTTAAAAAAATTTTGAGTTTTATATTCTTTTCTTCCTTCTCTCCCTTTGCTCTTCCTTGAGAAGGCAAAAATTTCATTCCAATTATATATGTGAGGCCATGCAAAACATTTCCATATTAGCTATGCTGCAAAAGAAAAAACAAACAAAATACTAAAAATAAAGACAGCAAAAAGCTTCAGTTTGTATTGAGAGTTCACTGATTCTCTTTCTGGAGGTGGAGGAACATCACTTTGGCATTTGAATAAAGATGATCTGGAGTTGTACTTACTTATAATTATTCTCTTTACATTTATTCTGTATATACTTACAGACACACACACACATATATGTATTTATTCATTTCCTTCATGTCTTCCCCATTAGAATATATGCTCCTTGTGAATACATATACCATGTTCTCATTGCTTATTTTTCTGTCCCCAGACCCTAGCATAGCTCCTGGAACATAGTAGACTTACCATTTTTTGGTTGATTGAATTGATTGATTGACTGGATCTCAGAAGTTAGGGCAAATTGAGAGAAAAGGATGATAGGAGTACAAATGAGGGTGACCAGGAGGCTGACAATGCCCTCAATAGAAATAGGAGAGTTTGGAGAAGGAGTCAGGGAGATGACAACAAATTCTGTTTGGGGCATCTTGAGTAGGAGATGGTAATGTTGCATTCAGATGGCAATGTCTTGCTGGCAGATGGAGATGTAAGGCTTGTTTGGGAGAGAGATTAGGAGTTGATATTTCAATCTGTGAGTCATCTGCATAGAAATTAAATTGAACCCATAGGATCACATGAAATCACCAAAATTAAAAGTATGAAAAGAGATGAGATGATACAGTTCAGAATGTCAGGAGACATCCACCCTTGGCAGTGGGTACATAAAGGTAATTGGCAGAAGAAATGGAGAATTAGTCGAGAGGTAGGTGATGAATCAAGAGAGAAAAGCCGAGAAAGAAGAAAGTAAACAGTAGGAGACAGTGTTCGTAAAGGATTTTGCAAATTTTAAAGTGTTATATAAATTCTGTTATTCACATACCTTAGGAGTGGACATTGTTAATATTATTATATGACTTCCTCTAGTACTCCTGCTGCTCAGCAATAGGGTGGGTGTGGCAGAGTTAGGTGGTGAAGATGACCAATGGTTGTGAGGTGATGGGGAGTTTGGCAGTAAGATAAAGAAGCAAGGGTTTAAGTGGAGAGAGCACAGTGAATAGTTCACCAGGTCTTAGTAGGGCCAAGTCAGTAAAGGAAGAAAGTGAGTCAAAAACAGACTGTTGAACTAAGAAAACCAGGAGGGACTGAAGGTCATGGGTAAGGATAAAGAATGGGTTTTGGAGTAGCAAGGCAGAGGGAGACAAATGCACCTGAACTTCAGGAAATTGCCTTAGCCTAGTGGCAAGAGTCCTGACCTGCAAATGTAGGAGGACCATGACCCTCCTGTCTCAGTCACTAATCTTCTGTGAAATCTTGAACAAATCTCATTTCCCTGAGCCTGAGTTTCCTCACCTGTTAAAAAGGAACTTTGAAAGCCTGAAGAACTCAGATCAACTCAATAACCAACCACTATTCCAGAGGATCGAGGATGAAGTGTGTTATACCTGCCTCTTGACAAAGCAGTGCCATGTGAGATCTAGAGTTTTTGGACGTGGTCAATGCAGGAATTTGCTTTGATCATGCATATTTGTGACAAGGGCTTTGTTTTTCTTTTCTTTTTCAGTGGTGGGGTGGCAGGGAGAGAAAAGTGATTTCTGTTAATTGAAAAAATGAATTTAAAAATATTTTCTAAATCAACTTAAATGCTAAATTGGTGTTGTCTTTGGTTGCCGTAACTAACTGCTTGATAAAAAGATTAGGTGCTTGCTGGCTGGAGTAGCTTCTAGGTTCTTTGCCCTCATTGACACAAGTGATGACAAAAGACTTCCTTGGAAAATTCTAATAGTGTTATTGTCTGTTCTTAATCTAATTCTCATTTTTCGATATTAACAACTTGTTTAATTAGGCTAGGTTTACAGTGCCATTATCTTCTCATTTTTCTTTTTCTTTCTTTTTCATGTTGATATTAGTTTTTATTTTAACAATTCTGTGGTCTGAATTTATAAAAATAGCTTTTCTGAAATGATTCCACATCAGTAACAAGTCAATCCTTTCTGCTTTGGCTAAAATATACTGTTTCATATACATATATATTTTTGGTGAAGTTACTTGGTATAGTTCTCTTCATGAAGGAAGTATTCATAGGAGTCTGTAAATATTTGATCTCTTTTGTTTCTTAATTCTGAACAATGTTTTTCAACATATTTTGTCATCCTCCCTATGCCTACATTTTCATTAAAGTCTTTGAGTGTTAATGTTAGTTGACTTTGGAGAATCTTTTATAGGTCGTTGCATAATTCCTCTATCTCTTCATCCTCTGCAACAAATGTTGGTATAAAGTTGCTATTATTTTCCTGTTGGTCTTTTGGCAAATGCTTATCATGAGCTTTTCTGCAGTCCAAGATAACTAAATGTCCTATGGAATAAGGTTTCATGTTGCCCTTGGACACACTAGCAATCCAATTTCTTTATTTGCCTTTCCAAAGAGCACCAAGGAGTCATCATTTCATTTAGCGTTTTTTTCAGGATGGCTAAACATGCAGAATTTATTGAGTAAGGGAATCACACGGTCATATCTTCATTTAAGGAAAATAGCATGGACAACAGTGCATAGAATGGATTGGAGCAGTGGGAGATGAAGCAGGGAAACCAGTTAGGAGGCTGTTGTAATAACCTAGGCAAAAGGTGATGAGGGGACACAGCTAAGGTGGCAACTGTGTAAATAAAGAGAAAGGGTCAGGCATTGGAGCTGTGAAATATAGCAAGATCTGGCAGCTGACTGAGCATGTGGGATTGAGGGAGGGTGAGGAGTCCAGATTAATACCAAGGTTACAAACCTGGGAGACTAGGAGACTGGTGTCTTGGATAGAAGTAGGAAAGTTTGGAACAGTTTGGAATTCAGTTTTGGATATGTTGAGTTATATTTATTGGACACCCAGTTTGGAATGTTCAATAGACAACTGGTAATACAGGACTGGAACTTGGAGGAAATAGATGCTAGATATATAGATCTGTAAATTATCTTTTCTATTTAATTCAATAAACACTTATCAAGTGCCTACTATGTGCCAGGCACTATGCTGAGTGCTTGACAAAGATTATCTGATCTTCACAACAGCCCCCTCAGACTCAGTTTACTCATGTGTAAAATAGGAATGATATTAGCAACTACCTCCCAGGGTGGCCGTGAGGATCAAATGAGATAGATAACATACGCAAAGTGCTTTGCAAACCTTACAGCTATATGTAATATATATATAATATGTATATAGTTACTATTGTTATTAATTGCAGGTCTGACCAGTCACCTCCCTTTTCTTTAATAAACACCACCTCCAGGATCAAACATAAAATCTTCTATAATGGTTTTTAAAGCCCTTATAACGGGACTCTCCCTACCTTTCCAGGCTTCTTATACCTTACTGTCTTCCTTCCCCTCCCCTCATTCTGTGATCCAGTGACACTGGTCTCCTTGCTGTTCCTTGCATAAGAAAACATGATTGCTTTGGGCATTTTCACTATCTCCCTTTGCCTGTTGACCAGGGCCAGGCGTCTTGACTCATGTCTCATCTTTAGACTGACTCTGGAGGAGAGAACGAGCCCCATGACTCGGCATAGCTCTGCCTCACTTAAATCCAATTCACCTGCAAGTCCAGACATCACCCTCCTGACATTATAGATCCTCTGGAGAATGAAACAATCCTTTTGCCTGAAAGACTCTCCCTTTGTCTCTGCCTCCTGGCATCCCTCCAATCCCAACTTGTACAGGAAGCTTTTCCCAGTCCTCCTTGATGGTAGTGCCTTCCCTCTATTATCTCCCTAATTCATGCACACACATGTATGTATATGTATGTTTAGGTATATACACACACATATCAGCATATGTATCCATATATATCATTTGCTCCTCCCTCCTAGACAGCCTTTTGCCATTGTGCCTGGGACACAACAGGCACTTAATGAATGCTTGTTGTCATTACTGTTATTAATTGTTGTTACTGTTAATGCAGAGGTGGGTTACTGTGTTACTGTTAGATACTGTATCGTTGTTGTAGCAGATGCTCATTCAGGGATGAGCCGTCACTGTATCCTTGTTGTTAGATACTGTATCCTTGTTGTAGCAGATGCTCGTTCAGGGATGAGCTGTCACTGTATCCTTGTTGTTAGTTACTGTATCATTACCATTATTGTAGCTGTTCGTGGAGGGAAGGGTTGTTCATTGTTGCCGTTGTTATCATATTATGGTCATTATTAGTGGTATTATGATTGATGTTATTAACTGTATTATTAATTGTTGCATTGTGAATCATATTGTTCAGTTGTATTACTGTTATTAACTGTATTCGTTGTTATTCGTTGTCCCGGTATTTTTATAAATAGTTTGATGTTTTTGCGGAGCTCCCTCCTTTCCCAGGGCAGCAGATCCCTCCGTCGCCCCCCGGGATTAGCACCCCGGGATTCCCGCTCTGCACGCAGGAGGAGGCTTAGTGGAGGTTAGAAAGGAATCTCTCAGCCTGAGGCCCCAGTAACACGTCGTCACGCCACGTCATCGGGCGTTCGGTGGACCCCGCCACAGCTAGAGCGCTGGGGCCCTCGCCCTTTTAAGAGTGGAGGCGGCGAGGATCACGTGGCACAGAGGGGTGGGGTCGAGGCACCAGGAAGCGGCCTCCTGCTCCCGGAGCCGTAGCCGGGGCTGCCGCGGCCGCCGCCTCCCCTGCCGCCCCTCCCGCACCGCCCCGTGGGCTCCGCCGCGCTCGAGGACCGGCCCCGGGCCCCCCGGGGCTCAGAGCGCAGCCGCCGCCCGCCGAGATGAGCGAGGAGGAGGACTATTACCTGGAGCTGTGCGAGCGTCCGGTGCACTTCGAAAAGGCGAATCCCGTCAACTGCGTCTTTTTCGATGAGGCCAACAAGCAGGTCCGGGCGGGGCGAGGGGCGAGGGGGGCGGCGGGGGCGGGGGCAGGGAGGGGGAGGAGCCAGGGGCGGGGCGCGCCCCCTTCGGGGCGTCTGGGAGTGGGGGAGGGGGAGGGGGAGGGCCAGAGGGCTGGGGGGAGGGGCACGGGGAGGTCCTCTCTAGCTACCGAAGGAATTTAATTATCCAGGGCTTTCCTTGCGCACTCTCCTCCCGACCCCATGAGGGCTGCAGGGGGCCTTCAGGTGGGGAAACTGAGGCCCAGAGAGGTGAGGCGATTGGGCCGTGCACACACAGCCGGAATGAACGGACCTTGGAGACAGTCACGTCCTTCGCCGACCTGGACCGGAGCGCCGATCTCGTCGTGTCCTCCCTGTCGAATCTACTTGAAGACCTTGAGGGACAGGGAGTTCACTACCTCCCGAAGGCAGACAGTTCTACATTGGCATGGCTGGAAAGTTTTTTCTCCCTGGAACTTTCCACCTGTTCTTCTTTCTGTATGGGGCCAAGAGAGTGAGTCTAATACGTCTTCGAGGGACAGCCTGTCAAAGACTTGAAGACAGCTCCTCGGATACTAAACTTAAAGCAAAAACTACTTTAGAAGTGATCATATCCCAGCCACTGTCATTTTACAAATGAGGAAACTGAGGCTGAGAGAGGTTAAGTGATTTCCCTAGTGTCTAAGGCAGAATTCTTAATGACTCCAGTCACTAATATCTCCTCTGCTTCCTACCTGTCTTCCAAAATAAAGGCAATTTGGTCCCTTCTCTAGGGTGAATGTTCATGTGGTCCTTATGATATAAGCTGTCTTCTAGACACTCTCTAGCTTTTCATTGCCCTTCTTAAAATGTGGCAACTGGAACTACACGAAGCACTCCAGATATTGTCTGACTAGGTGTGTGAATAAATGGGATCATCATCACTTCTGCAGTCCCCTACACTATGCTCCTCCTAATGACGTTTAAAATTGCCTTAGTTGTCTGCTTGTCATGTCAGAATGTTGGTTCGTTTTGAACTTAAAACTCCACAATCTTTATTTTTTGCCCCCGAACTGTCTCTTCCATTGTATACTTGTAAGGTGGATTGTTTGAACCCAGATATAAGAATTTATAATTATCTCTTTTAGATTTTTATCTTACTGGATTTATAGCTCTGTATTCTTGACTTCCTTACACTGTGCAAAATCTCATCCTTTCTAGCACTATGGTGTCAGCAAAGCTGATAGTCCATTACCTCCTGCTTTGTCCCAGTCACTGATAGAAATATCAAACATTAAAGGGAGAAGCAGAGATTCTTAGTGCAGTATGTTAGGATTCTTCCTTTCAGGCTGTCTGCTATTTCTGCTCTTTAACTACTACTACTCTTTGACTTTAGCCATTCAGCCAGTTCTGAATCCACCTAAATGTGCTCTTTCCCACATGTCCATTTTTTGACAAGAATAGGATGAAAGACTTTATTAAATGATTTGCTCAAGTTTAGATGAACTCTGTAGTATTTTCTTTTTCTATCAGATTGGTGACCCTAATCAAAGAAGGGAACGAGTCTAATGATGGACAGTGCCTTACCAACCCTATTTGCCAGTTCTCTTGATGCCCCAGGATATAGATGATTTAGGCCTGGGGTAGCTAGGTGTTCTCTTATGATCTTCCTGCTTAGAATGTGCATCATCTCCCTATTGGCCACTTTTGTGCATACGCTATGTCCTAGGCTTCACTTTAGAAACTTACATTCTTTGAGGGAAATCAATGTGTACATGGAAAGTTAAATAATTTCACCGGATTTGATTTTGTGTATTTGGAATTCTATTCTTGAGAGCTTCCCAACCCCGTAAGCTGACATCCCCTATAGAGTTTCAGTCTGTGGGATTCTACTGATTTTTTCTGAACTCCTTGAAATCTGCTTTCCTGAAGTCTAGGGTATATATAAGACTATTCCTACTTTCTTCTCCTCTCTTATAAACTCTTAAGATGGAGTAATTACCTCTTCTCAAGGGTCCCATCATTTTCACCCTTGCAATGAAATCCTGATCTCTTGACAAGTCTAGGGTTGTTTCTACTATATACAGTACTCAGATTTGCAGGGTATCTGTGTGGGTTGTGAATGTGGAGATCACTCACTTGAATTTGGGAGTAAGTTGAAGAGCCTGTGTTGAGAGGGAGGCTTAAGGATCTGGCCTAGGCAGGAATGAGAATAAGTAGAGTAAAGAAGATAGAAGAACATGACAATCAGAACCCAATAGAATAGGTATGTGGGAGAAGGTATATAGAAGGATACCCATGGTAGTTGGACACTAGGATCTTAGACAAATACTATGGGAAGAATTGGGACTTCCACCCCCTAAATCTTGGCCTTTCTATTCCACTTGCTCTTATCTTGACAATGCTGCCCTGGTTTGGGTCAAACTAAGAATGTGCTGAAAGAACTCTTAAAGATTGTACAATAATAACCAACTTCTCATTTTACAAATGAAGAAACTGGATTGTCAAAACCATTTCTTACCCGCTGGTTCTTCCCAAAGTCTTCAAATCCTTCTACTCCCACTGGAAAAAAAAATCTGACCATCTCTTAAGTCTGCCAGAAGGAGGTCTGGGGGAGGCATTATGGGAAGAAGCCTGGGATGAAATAATACTGACCCTGCATGGGTCCATACTTTCCAGAAGCTAATACCAATTTCTTTCTTTAGTAAACAACTGGGGGGAAATGGTTTTTTGTGCTAAAGGATCTAATTTCACCACTATTCAAACTGAACCAGTATCACAGACAACTTACTTTTCCTTTTTATGCTGCTTTCATAGAAGTTAAAGAGGGGACTCATCAGTCATTTATAGGCATATTTTGTTAGTAATGATGATTTTTATTAGTTAAGTCCTACTTTGTTGTCTCTAAATGGTATAGATATGACCCTGATCTCAGGATATATCAGCAGAGAGCAAGCTCTGACAGATCTTATCAAACTTGGAAGGCTCTTGAGTATTGCTCCATGATGGCCAAGGACCAACCAAGCTAAGTTCAGAAGGGCTCATCACCAAGTTAACCCTGGAGCTATGAATTCTTTCAACCACAGCAACTTTTGAAGACCCAACAATTATATCATCAGAGGGTTGCAACCAGCATCTGTGGAGGGAGGACCCATACCCAGGAAACCATGGGTTTCTGAAGAGTGCAAGTCATGGCTTTTGATTAAACTTTCCATCAAGGATTTTAAAATTCAAACTTGTTCTACTATCTGTTTTGCAAAGGGAAACAAAAGTCTAGGGAGATGCTGTGCTGTGTTCAGGTCTGCAAGAGAAACCAGTGGTTTCTTCTTGTGTCATATGAGATGTTAACATTGTGGTAGTGATATTTTGAGCTGATGTACTCCTTTCCCAAAACCCACATTTGAAATCTCCCACCTATCAGTACATGCAGTTTGTATGGTTAGGAGCATTTTAGATTAGCTTTAAGTCAGAAGCCTCAAACTGGGTAAAAATATATACCTAAGACTTAATGTGGAGTAAATGCGAAATAGCACTTTTGACTATGGAATAGCCTTTGGAAGGTCAGATACTAAAATGAACTTCATACCTTTTGCAGGTTTTTGCTGTCCGATCTGGTGGAGCCACTGGAGTGGTTGTTAAAGGGCCAGAGGATAGGAATCCCATCTCATTTAGGTAACAGTGCCAACTGCATTATGGGCCTTTTCAAATTAATTTCAATACTCAAGCAAAATGTGATGATTTCCTCCCCACCCCCCATGTTCAATAATGTAGTTCAGAGTTTCTGTCCCTATCTGTCTTCTCTTCCTCTCCTTGACTGGGATGACCTCTTGTTAGAATTGCAGCAGTCACTGGGACGAGGGAGTAGGATGGGGAATTTGGGGACTAATATCCTACCATTCAGGTAATCATGCTGGAAAGTAGTGTCCATGGGGACCCCCGTTGGTGGGTTTGTTGGCCTGCAAAGACCTCTTATCTCTGCTTCCTTATCTGGCTTAGGTCTTCCCACAGTGTTTGGTCTGTGAAGAATATTGCCTGACATTTATATAGCAATTTAAATTTCAGTAAGGGCTTTACATACATTATCTCCTCTGATTCTCACAGCAGCCCTGTGAGGTAGGTATGGCAATTGTTATTACAGTTTTACAGATTAGGGAACTGTGAAGGAGGTTCTATGGCAGTGTTTCTCATGTGATAGTACAATAAGAGAAAAGTGTTTCCTCCCTATAACATAAAGAGAATATGACTGTTATTGTAGAAAAAAATTATTTTCACTCTACCCTTTCTAGACGCTCAGTGTACCTCCTTGCGGTGGAGATGGGAGGCCTGGATCTAGGACTGGGTGGTATAGATTAAGAATTTGAAGGCAGGAATCATCCACTTGACATATTGTTTTCTACAGTTTTGGTCAGGATATAGGACATCCTTGAATATGTCTTGTATCTCTTTCAAAAGAGAAACTACCTTTTAGTTAGTCAAGCAGCTATTCAGAAGCATTTATTAAGCACCTATTGTGTGCCAGGCACTATGCTGACTGCTGAGGATACAGATACAAAGAATGAAGCAATCCCTGTTTGCACAGGCTTTTGTTTTAATGGAATTATTAAAGAATGAACTTGAGCACAGGCTTGACTTGAAATTTCTGCAAATAAGTGGTGCATTAAAAATTCTTACATTGTGTATCTGTTAATAGGAGATAGCTTCTGAATTAGAAACATTAACTTTCCTTTCTGTAACTTAGATTCTGCTAATAATTTCACAAAGGTACTAGCTAACAGAAAAATACAATCTCAAATGTGATTTGGTATAGTTAGTGTTTGAGTTATATTAATGCTTTTTGTTTTTCATACCTTAGTCTTACTGTTAATAATTCTTAACCTCAGTAGAAACTTCTCTTGTAACTACAACAAAAATCAGTTTAGCAAAACCAACTGATGTAGCAGCCATGTTTGACAGTATACTCAATATTTCCTACCCTTATTCCCCAATTTCTCAGGGGAGTATGCTCCATTATCTGCCCTCTAGAACCAAAATTGGTCATCATATTTGATCTGAGTGCATTTGCGTTTTAGTGTTATTTTGATTTGAATTAGTAAAGTCATTGTAGATATTGTTCTCATGACCCTTTTTTCCCTGTATAATTACTCATTCAAGTCTTCCAACATTTCTCTGAATTTCTCATGTTTTTCATTTCTTATAGTATGATAATGAGACATTACATTTATATACCACATTTGCTCAGCCATTCCCTAACTGATGGACACCTACCTTGTTTCCCTTATTTTACAATTACAGAAAGTGCTGCAACAAATATTTTAGTGTATGTATTCTTTCTGTCTTTGATTTCCTTGGTATGTGTTACCAGTAAGGAGATCCCAGGGCCACAAGGAGTGAACAGTTTGGTGTCTTTTCTTACGTAATTCCAAATTGTTTTCCAGAACAGTCAGATCAATTCATAGGTCCACCAGCAGTGTGAATGTGCCAGCTTTCCCATAATCTCTCTGACATTGACTATTTCCCATCTTTTATTTTCTTGGTCATTTTGAGGGACATGCAGTAAAACCTCAAGGTCATTTTAATTTCCATTTACTTTTTAGGGATTTGAAGCATTTCTTCTCATGGTTATTGATAATTTTCATTAATTTTGCAAATACTGTATTCCCATCCTTTGACCACTTACCTATTAGGGAATTGCTCTTAATCTAATAGGTTTGGGACAGTTCCCTATATTTATATCGGATAGTAAATTTTTATTAGAGATACTTGTTGCACAGACTTGTCCCTACTCAGCTTCATTCCATCTTAGCTGCAGTGAGTTTGTTAATATACAAGTTCTGATTTCATATAATCAAAATTATGTTTTATTCTTTGTGATTGATTTCTTCTGTCCTCTGGTTATGAATTCTTCACTTAACCACAGTTCTGAAAAGCACTACCTTAATTTCTCCTCCGATTTTGTAATAGTGTGACCTTATGTTTAGGCTGCTTATCCTTTTGGAGCTTACTTACTATGGATGTGTTGTAAAAACTGGTCCAACCTTTATACCTGTGAAGTTACTTTTCATTTTTCTCACCAGTTTTTGTAGTATACAAGTTTATATAGAAGTACACAAGCTCCTAAGAGTTTGTATTTTGGGGTATATTGAATACTGGGCTGAAGGGATCTTTTGCTTTTAGGTATTGTTTGTCTGATCTACTGCATTGCTTACTTTTCTGTCCCTTTAATTACTTATATTTTATAATAGAATCTATTTTCACATTGTTGCCAATTAGATTGTTTGAAAAATGAGTCCATTATGAATCTGGTAGCCATCCTAAATATAATTTTAATTTTAAATTAAAGCACTATTTTTCCTGAATATCTCTCATGTCTTCTGGAGCTATGATAATCTCAAGAATTCCCCGCTTCCACTTAAGTCTTCCTGTATGCTTTCCTTTTAAAGGATGGAAGACAAAGGAGAAGTGAAATGTATCAAATTTTCCTTGGGAAATAAGATATTGGCTGTTCAAAGAACCTCAAAGACTGTGGTAAGAATCTTTCTTGAATCCCAAAGTGTATTTGTGAAATTTTGGTAGAGGATGAATTGTACAAATCGAATGTTCAGGGAGTGTTTACTTTTTTGGTGAAATATATATGTTTATGTTGCATGATCTTGAATCTTATTAGTCTTCTACAGATTAGAGAGGCATTTGGTTAAACAGAAATCTATGGATTAAATGATTTGTCAGTTTGTGACTTCTAGGCATTTTTTTTAGTAATCTAGACTTCCTGCATGTTATATTGCTAGCTAATGACCAACCCAAATGTCACACATGACCTTTTTTTGATTGGTTTACAGGAGTGAGTTACTCTAACATTCTCTCTCTGACTCGAAGCTGATTTTAACCAGCACAGAAGAACAGAGTTAAGAGTATCTAATGGCATACCCTTAATGGGGTAAAAATTCATGAATTAGAATAATAGGAATAACTTTCCATTGATTTATAAATATTCATTAACTTTGTTGCCAATGGCCATGTACTACTTCTTGTAATAAAAATGAACTGGAAAAAACTGCTTTTCAAAACTACATTATTCTAAGTTGCAATGGGATGATTGTATGAACCCTATTTTGTTAAATTGGATATTTGGGAATGTAATTTTCCATATTTTCTTTTTCGTATATGTGCCATCTGAATTGAATAGGGTCCAGAGAGTAATTAATAACTGTGTGCCTTTTTTTTTCAAAGTGAAAATACATGTAAATTCCACCTCTAAAATATCTGAGGTTAGTAATTTATTAAAGATTTTCCCTTAATATAAGTGCTTTAGAATATTAAAGAATAAATGTGATTTAAAAGTTATTTTATATTCTCTTGGTTTTGCCTGGAAAAACTAGATTTGTACTTTTTTCAAAATTCTATAGTAATCTTAAACGATAATTCACTTCAGCAAACATTTAAATGCCAAAGCTGCACTGTACAGTGAGAAGATCACTGACCCTGTCAGACATCAGAGGGCTTGAGTTCATGTGCTGCCTCTGTCACTGTCTTTGTGACCTTTGGCATTTCACTTAATTGCTCCTGGCCTTAGTTTCCACATCTGTAAAATGAGGGGGTTAGTCTAGATGAGTTCTAGAGGTCCTTTTCAACCCAATATCTGTGATTCTCTGAAGTGAAAAACCTTATGATGAGGGAAATGCAAACATAAATAAGACACCTTTCCTGTCATCACAGAGCTTTACATACTCACAGAAAGGAGACTGTTTAATCGCTTACATTCTTGTTTTGTTTGCATTTTCTTGAATATCACACCCATTCAGTTGCTGAGGGAGTATTGTCAGATGGTTTAGGTATCCAAATTTGTTATCATTGCTATAGAGTCTTTTTCTGCAGTAAGAGAGTAAGAACACTTCTGATCTTGGTCTTACTGCTGGTATTTCTAAGACCTTGCTTTAGAGAATTAACTGTGCTTTTTTTCTCTTTCAGGATTTTTTAAACTTTATCCCTGATTGTCCTCAGCTGGAATACACACAAGAATGCAAGGTACATGCATGTGTTTTCAATTTGGTAGTCTTGGGTGTGACAGTTTCTTGTGTCTGCCTTTTTAGAGTGATCTGTGGTAAAATGTTCTTTGTAACATAATCAGTTATTTTTAGAAGGTATTTTTCACCTATGTATGTAGTTCTGCATTCTAATTAAAGCCCCCCAAATTTGACTCTTACTTTGTTTTCTTCTTCCTCTAGTTTTTGTTCCCTGATTCAACTTCACTAGCTGGTAGCTGGTTTTGGTGATAGAAGAGTTGTAGGATCCTTAGCCAGCAGTGGTAGTGTGGCAAGTGCCAATGGTGCAGTTGTTTTGCGGGGGAGTGGAGTGGGGGTTACCTCTAGTAAAACTCAGATCAGGATAGGAATCCCCCCTTCAGAATCAATCAGAGACTGAGTAGACTTCCCCATGAGCAGGGAGCATCTGCTCAGTGAGTGAATTCGCTCAGTCTAGATCCTCTGTAGAGAACCAAGAGTTGTTTTTTTTTTTCTAAAAGAATAGAACCATTTAACCATATTGATCCTCTGGCCCCTTTCTTTATTCTAGTCCAATTCTGACTAACTACTAATTTAATATCCTTTTTTTTTTTTTAATGAGTTGCTAGCCTGGTAGATTAAGGAAATGTCATTGAAAGAGTGAATTTTTACTTGAACAAAACATTTGACACAAAGTCTCCCTATTAACAGGATGAAGCAATGTGTTTAAATGATCATACATTTAGGAAACATTCATAACTGGTTGAATACATTCCCAAGAAATATGGGTTATTATTTCTATTATTGTGTCACAGGGCTTTATCATCAACCCTGGCCTATGCAACTTTTTCTTAAATCAGTTTGGATGAAGAATTAGAGTCCTTATCTAATTTACGGTTGATAACACAATTAGAAGGGATAGTTTATGTATATACATTTTGTATATATATACATATATGTAATAAGGATATAGAACAGATTTCTTAACTTTTTTTGTGTTGTGGACTTCTGTGATGTTCTGGGGAGGCCTATGGACCCCTTTTTCAGAATAATGCTTTTCAAATGTATAAAATAATGTAAAGGAATCCAAAACTATATTGAAATATAGTTATTAAAATATTAAAAAAATAAAGACCCCCTAGTTAAGAATCTGTGTTTGGAAAGACCTTTAAAAACTAGAAGAGAAGGCCCAATCTAACAAGATGAAATTTCATCAGAAAATGTGGAACCTTATACTTTAAAATTTTAGTTGTCCAGTCAATTCAAAAGCATTTATTAAGCATCCCCTCTCTACTTTGGGGAGTGTGACATTTAATCTACTGTAGAGTATGTGAAGGGAAGTGGTGCAATAAAAACTTAGGGAAATAGGTTAAAGCAAGACTACAGAGCTACCCTACATGCCACACTAAAGGGTTTGGACCTTATTCTGTTGGCAACAAGGAGTCACTGAGAATCTGTCAGCAGCAAACCTGGACATTAGAGAGATTCATCCAGCAGAGGTGTGCAGGGTAGATTGTTTCAGGGAAAGAATAGGGGTAGAAACATCATTGTGTAAGCACAGTTGAGAAAAATGGTTCAGACCTGACCCAGCCTGGCAGCTGTGGGAATGGATGAGGGAAGAGGAAGACACAGATTATTAGGAGGTAGAAAGGAAAGAATCAAGGGTGAAACCTAGGTTTTGAGCTGGGGTAACTTGGGCAGTAGTGGTGCAGTTAACAGCTGTAAGAAAGAAGTAGGAGCAGATTTTAAGGGGAAAAAAATGAATTAAAATATAAATTTCTTGAAGGCAAAAACTTTTGTGTCTTTGTATCCCCAGTGTTTAGTGTGATACTTTGTTCATAGGAAGTATTTAATAAATGTTTGTTGAAATATTGAGTTAAATTATACCCACCAATAGGGTGAGGAGTCTTTCTTGTTGTGCTTTAGCAGGGGATATATAAGGCAGAGGTGTAGAATACAGGGCCCTCCACACTTCTGAGTGTGACCTGAACTAAATTAAAATGTAATTGGAAAATGTTTAACAAAATAAATAAAAAATCCAGTAAAAAAAGATTAATTTATATTTTACAACTAAGATTTTGTGTGGCCTGTAGGAATCCTCATGTATGGTTTAGTGGCTCCCTTTTCTATTTGAGTTTGACCCAACTGCTCTGAAGCTTTAGCAGCTTGTGATTTAGCAGCAGTGATATATCTAGTAGAAGTCTGGGTTATTACACTCTGCTTAGTCATCATATCAAGTGAGGCTTAGATATACCTACAGTTAGAATCCAAAGAATCCAAGACTGATCTTGAATGAGGCGTTTTGAATGAAAGAAAAGATTTTCTTACAAATAATGTAGTATGATAATTAGTAATTAAATTTAAGATATTTTCATGGCATTATAGTTCTGCTTCACTAAAGGGCCAGTGAGAAACTATATTGTATTTTGAGCCTTTGATAAAAATTGTAAGTTAATTCCTAGGCTTAATAGATGTATTTTATAGGAAGCTTTAACATAAAATGTATTTACGTTTTTAAAAATTTATTTTTAATTATTTAAATTTTAAATATGTAATTTTCTTAAGACAAAGAATGCCAATATACTGGGATTCTGCTGGACCAGTTCTACTGAAATAGTCTTCATAACAGATCAAGGAATTGAATTTTATCAGGTAATAATGACCGTTTAGCAGCTTTGTAAACTGAATAATGGATATCTTAAAATTCTAAGGTTACAATATTAGCAGAAAGTCAGTTGCTTAATTTTCAGTTCAGATTGAATGTCTTAAACCTTACTGATGCTGGGCATTCTAATCATTTTTAAATGAGTTTTTATATCACCACCAACTGCTTCATGAAGGAGGAGAAGATTTTTTTTTTTAACCTATGTGTGTATTGTGGTGTAGCTTTAGGAGAGATAGATTAGAAATCAGAAGCTCTCGGTTTGAATCCTGGTTCATCACTTTGTAGCTGTATGACCATGAGCAAGTCACATAACCTCATAAATCAGAGCTTCCCTCATGTCTGTGTTGGGCATAATCAGATTTATACTATATGCCTCACAGATTGTTGTGAGAATGTAATAAGGTAATCAAAAATATATATGTGTGTATAAGCATTTTATAACTATATGAATAATCTTTTATTACATAACCTGTATGTTTAGCTTCCTGTTCTTTATCAATCTATTAAATCAGTCTTCTAATACTTAATGGTTCTTTAAAGACAACTTTAATCCTTGAATTTTGTTTCAGGTCTTGCCAGAGAAACGAAGCTTGAAACTCCTCAAAAGTCAGAATATCAATGTAAATTGGTACATGTCTTGTCCTGAGAGTTCAGTCATTTTGCTGTCTACCACTGTCCTTGGAAATGTTCTCCAACCTTTTTATTTCCGAGTAAGCATGGCATTGTGTTTTAGTTTAAAAATAAAAAAAAGGTTATGGATTCTCCCCATCCCAAAATCATGTTGTCATAATACTGAAGCACTTTGTTTGTAGTTCAATAGCAGTATGACTTGTTGCCTCTAGGGGGCATTATTCCAGCTGTGGTTTCCAGGAAAGCTTTAATTAATAGTTATTTACATTATGCTGTGAGCACACACAGTAGCAGATGCCATAGGGAGTTGCAAAGTAAGTGGAAGACACAATTAGTTATCTATCCTTGAGAATCTTAAAATAAGAGTGTTAAGATATAGGAGGTTAAAAAAGTTTTCTAAAAATTATTTGTGTTTTTCTAAAATAGGCTGGAACTATGTCGAAGCTATCCAAGTTTGAAATTGAATTGCCAGCAGCACCTAAGTCAACTAAACTCAGCCTTTCTGAAAGAGATATTGCAATGGCTACAATGTATGTCTGTCTGATGAGAATTCCTTTTTATAACTGTTTCTGGTGATTTAAATTATGGAAGAAGTATAACCCATGCGCAGAGCACTCAGGTGATATTCAGATTCCAGCCCTGCCACTTAGCTAGTTTCTGAGGGTAGCATGTTCAGGAAGATACGTGCCAGCTGTGTGACCATGACTGTCACTTAACCTCTTGGAGTCTCAATTTCCTTATCTCTAAAATGGAAATATTTTACTATCACTACCTACCTCACAGGGTTGTTGTGAGGATCATTTGAAAAGGTGCCTATAAAATACTTTTCAGACTTCAGAGTGCTATGTACAATGTCACCTATGCTGTATCCCAGTGGCATAATAGAAAGAGCATAGGACTTGAGAGTTAACTGGCTTAGAGTAAATAAATAATGGGCTTAAAAAAGATGTGAGCTCCACCAAAGTCTGATTCTGATTGTGTCATGCAAGCAGCCTTGTGTTCTTGAAGGCTGTAACAGGGCCTGTCAGACTGGAAGAAATTGAGTATGGACCCAGGGGCAGATTGAGATGTCTCATGTCTGAGGATTGATCTCTAAATGCAGAGTCTCCTCACCAGGTTAGCCACAAGATGAACATTTTTTTGGCCACAGTTCTTGAAGATTATCTTGTGAGTTGCAGAGCGGTGCGGATGCTCCTCCGCTGAGGAAATCGCAGGTCTTTGTCATTGTATGATGATTAGCAGTAATCACCATCTTGATCATCATAATCCTCTTGTGATTCCCTTATTCCCCAGTAAATACCACTTCTTCTTTATGAATACGGAAAATACTGTCATCTCTTCAACACCACTTGTAGTCTCAGAAATTTTTTTAAAATGTCCAAGGTAATAGGGTAATTGTTCTTTTCATCATAAAAATAAGTGTATCTGTTACTCTTTTGAGTCTAAATATCATGCTTAATTTTCATAAGTAAGAAAGTAAACCAAATTCTGTAATCTGTCATGGAAGAAAACCATTCTCTATTTTTAAAAAGTCCCTACTTCCATTTGGAAAACCATGCATTACTTGATTTCTGTTTTTTCTCTAAGTTCTTACTGTACCAAACACTCAATAATCTCAAGAAAAGTTTGTGAAATGGTGGATTCCTAAAGTGTAAGATGTGACTGACAGTTGTCTTGTTCTTCCCTGACCAGCTACGGGCAACTCCATGTGCTCTTCCTGAGGCATCACTCCCGGACCTCAAACAGTGCTGGTGCAGAGGTTGTGCTCTATCACCTGCCACGGTGAGGCCTGCGCTCCTCTCTACTTTGTTTCTTTAACTGTGGGGAGAAAAAAAAGAGTCTGTTAATCTAATTTTTTGTCTTTCTGTTGGTTCCATAGAGAAGGTGTCTGTAAGAAGACCCATATATTGAAGCTGAATAGAACAGGGAAGTTTGCATTGAATGTAGTGGATAACCTGGTGGTGGTTCATCATCAAGATACTGAGGTTTGATGTGGATGCCATGTAGACTTGAATTTAACTTGGGTTCCAAATAGCTAGTAGTGGATTTTTTGTTCTTGAAAAGGCTTTGACTATCTGTAGTGGGTCATTAAAAAAAATGTTCTTTTACTTAAGTGCTCTAAAACTATCCTTATGTTAAAAATGTTGATCTTACAGATGTGAATTTGGGATGAGTGTGGTTTGATTTCGCTCTGTATGGAGCAGAAGGAAATAATAATGATTTCATAAAATGATATGCATGAGCTTTAATATATAAGATATTGTAACACAACTCTTCAGTTTTAGCGTAAGTGGCCATGTGGCTAGCCAAATGGCATAGTGAATGGAGTGTTGGACTTGAACTCAGAAAGACCTGAATTTGAATTCTGCCTCAGATACTTGCCAACTGTATGACATGGGCAAAGCACTTAATTGCTTCTGCTTTATTTTCCTTATCTGTAAAATCCTTATTTTACATAATCACAGCTCCTCTTTCCTTGGAGGGGGGTTGTGAGGATCAAATAAGATAATATTTGCAAAGTGCTTTGCAGACTTTAAAGGGCCATATAAATGCTAGGTACTGTTGTTGTCTTTGATTCTCAAAGAGCACCATTACATCAGGAAGTTGATGCCATGACTTGCAAGTGAATTGGTTGTAAGTGAGAGAGTGCTATGCAAAGTCACCAGCCTCACCCTCACCTCCAGAGCCATCTGGGTCCAGTGGCAAGATATAGATCAGGACTATAGATCAGACATAGATAATGGCCCTGCAAATGTTAGCTACTATTAAAATGATGAAGGCCGTATAATCTCATGGTTGCACTATGTTTCTAAAATATTAAACTGTCCTCATGAAGTATGTTCTTCAGATTGAATACAGATCTGTAGGTAATAATGAGTATGAAGCAGTACTAAGCAGACTTAGAACATTAATCATGAGTGCTAAGTCTTATTTGGTCATTGACTGATTTGGGGGCTTTAAGCAAATCATTTATTCTTTATTCCCCCTTTTTTTCATTTTTATGGTGTGCATGATAATACCAACACTTCTTTATTGCCAAGCATGCTATGAATGATACACATGAGAATGCATTGAGGAGGACATGTATAAATGCAAGCTAGACTGTTTATGAGAACAGTGAATAATTAAGATGAAGGCTTTGGATTCTAGAAAGACCACTGTATTCCCATATTGTAGCTAATTAATTTGAATTTACTTAGAAGAGCCTACTTAATTTGAGGGTAGGGTGATTGTCATATCAGTGGTCTTTAAGCCTAATTTTAATAAGATTCATTGAACTGTTTGTAGGTGCTATATTGTTATACAGGCAGCTTTCAACTATATCTGTTTTGGTGTCAACAATCTTCTTTTTTTCCCCTTCCTATTTTAGACATCTGTAATATTTGACATCAAGTTAAGAGGAGAATTTGATGGCACAATTACCCTCCATCATCCTGTACTTCCAGCTCGATCAATACAACCCTATCAGATTCCTATGGCAGGTAGAATTATTTAAATTCTATGGAGAAGCGTTTTGTATTTCACTAAAGATTGTATATAGTTGTATCCTAGCAGATGTTACATGTTTACCCTGATCCTCTGGAGTGCTTATTCAAGCTAGTAATGAATAAATACGTGCATAATGTCAGCCTTCTTGTTAACTTGTGTGGGAGGTTTGCTTTTCCTTCTTCAGAAACAGTAATTCTGTGTTTACCGAAGTACGGTGTCCAGAATGAGCCGGGCGCCATTCTCTTTGCGCTTGACTTTATACTTTAATATGCTCTAATACTTTGTTCATTTCTTAGTGCCGTGTTTTAAGAAGAACATTGTTAAAGCTTACAGGGTTAGGGGGCCTGACACCATTTTATATGAAGAGCAATGTGGGGGAGAGAGTTGGATTTTTTATTGGAGAAGAGAGAACTGGAGAAGCTTTCTTTTTTAAAAAATATATTTTAAGTGATTTCCCAATTACATATAAAAACTTTTTTTAACATTAATTTTTAAAAAATTTTGAGTTCCTGGTTTCTTCCATTTGTTTTAATTCTTCTATGCAACATGACTAATGTGAAAATGTGTTTAATAGGAGTGTATGTGTAAAGCCCATATCAGATTGCGTGGCGCCTTGTGGGGAGAGGGGAAGAAAATTTGGAACTTATGGAAGTGATTGTTGAAAACTGAAAACAAATAAATTAATAAATTTGGTTGAAAAGTTTTGAGTTCCAAACTTTTTCTTTCCCTCTGACCCCTCCCCCATCCACTGAAAAGGCTAGTGATATATCAATCATATGATCATACATATGAAGTCATGCAAAATGTTTCCATATTAACCATGTTGCAAAAGAAAACACACACACACACACACACACACACACACACACACAAGCCTTTGCCCATAAGGAGAGTAAAAAAAAGCATTCTTCAGTCTGCACTGAGTTCATCAGTTCTCTCTGGAGGTGGATAGCATTTTTCATCGTGGTCCTTTTGAATTAGGACAACTTTCTTCATATATTCAAAGGACTGATGTGTAGAAGGATTAAGCTTATTATTCTTTTCTTTCTGTACATGCTCCCCTTTGGAGTGGTACATCTCCCTTCTGCAAGCAGATTAAATCTTAGGATAAGTAATAACTTCCTAGTAACTAGAGCTATTCACTATTGAACAGAATGCCTCATTGGACAGAGTCCTCATCGCTGGAGGTACCCACGCTGAGTTTGTTGTCAAAGATATTGTAGAGGGTGTTCCTGCATTAGGAAGGACATTATACTTGGTGGACCTTGAAGGTCCCTTTTACTGTTTCTGAGATCTTATAATTCTCCATGTGTGGAGTGTCAGACCTTCACAAGGCCAACCTATCTTCTGTCTTCAGTGTAGCTGAATCTTTAATCTTAAGTAAGTGGGATTGTGTATTTAGGAAGCATGTTTTCAACTTTTCTGTATTTTTTCTTTCAAAAATACAGGTCCTGCTTCTGTGACCAGCCAATCTCCTGTGCCCTGTAAACTTTGTATCCTTTGAAAAGAGCAGTTGGCAAAGTGTCCATGGAAATGAAGCATCTCTCTTTTTGTCTCTGCCTTATCTCTCTGCTTAAATCAGCCAACACGTAATCTCCCAAAATGATAGGAATCTTTTTAAAAGACAATTTTAAAAAGCACCATTTTCTGAAAGCTGTCATTACCCATCAGCAAGGAATCCTCCTAGCTCTCTCAGGCATTTAGGTGGGGGCCTATTTTTAAACATATACAAGGGGTAGATGTTTGATAGCTGTTAAAAGACTAAAAAAGCAGTTATTAGGTGCTTGAATGTGCTAAGTCCTGAGGACATAGATAGAAAATCAAAATAGTCACTGCCCTCAAGGAGCTCCCATTCTAATGTGGGGAAACACCCTATATGGGAGGGTTCTGCTTCAAGACAGGTGAAAGGGTCCAGAGGATCCCAGGGTCCAGTGGATGGCAAGTAGAAAGGCCTAAGGCTTCTTAGGGTATATCAGTAGGTCAGATAGCAGTGCCTGGGCGTGTGGAGTGTGTATAGTGACAGGGCAGATAATAAGACAGCCTTTAGACTTTAGAACAGACAGTGAGACCTGATGGCCATCTTACTCAAGAATTGTAGTTGGTAACCTCCACATGGTGGCAGGATGTCCAGAGGGATCTGACCCACCACCACTGGAAAGGGAGGGGGTAAAAACACACATGTGTTACTTTAGCTTTTGGAACTTCCCTTGACATTCAGATTCATCATCCTGGATTGTCTTTCAGCCTGACATCATCATCAGTGCAAGTCAAGGTAGGTCAGAAGGCACAGTTATCCATTATAATGTGTGTGGATTTCAGAAGGTAGTAAGGCAATGTCTAATAAATTATGTCCAGATAAAATTTTCAGAAGTGCCTAGATCAGTCTGTTTACTTCATTGTGAAATCTTAACGAGATTTTTACAGAGCTACCTCATTAGAGTAATTGTAGTAGAAGAAATACCAAACATTATTTGGGATTAGTGGTATTTGTTAAGGACTTTTTCAACTCTCCAGGTTCCCCCCTGGAAAATGTTTGATATGTGGTGGGAAATCAAGGCTATGATTAATTGAGTGCTGCCCAGCTCTCCTCCTTGCCCCACCCCTTGCAAAAAAGGCATCATTTGTATACAGAGTGTAGAAGTGTTCAGTCCTGTTTAACCTTTCCCTAGTCACTGAGATTGAGTTTTGTTTGACCTAGTTTTGGGAGTTGTCAAAACATTTAGAAGTAGCTCATGTATGCTAGGTTAAAATTTAAGCCCTGAGGTCAATAGGTATTGTCCTAATAACCGAGATTGCTCTTTCAATGAAAAGAACATGGTTACCATTGTTATTTTGAGGATTTGCCACAAAAATTTAGTGAAATCTGGTTATGTGTTGTTGTATAAGCTCTGGTTCAGATCAAATTGTTAAACCTACTGCTTCTTAAATCTAGGTTACCTCTGGACTCTTCAGGTAAAACTTCAGCCTGTAGTAAATCTCTTGCTAGATAAAGGAAGACTGATGGACTTTCTTCTCCAGAGAAAAGACTGCAAGATGGTCATTTTGTCTGTCTGTTCTCAGAGTAAGTTTGTATTTGCTAATTTCCTTAAAGGCTTTAAATTCAAGAATGCAGCACTGCCTGCTGTGTGCAAGGAATTATATTATGCAACACAGTTGCTGTCCTTGAGAATTTCTAATTGTGTGCCTATAAAATCTTTACAAATAATTATAATAGAAATTAATATTACTAAGTACATATTACTAAGTACCTTCTAAGATAGGTTGGCATCAGATAGTTAAGGATAGACAAATAATTTGTCTTAGAGATCAGGGAATATTTCCCTGACTTGGGCCTTGAATAGAAAAAAGAACTTCAAAAACCAGAGATATGCAGGGTAGACTGTTGTGTGCATGGAGAACAAACAGCATGGATAAATGCCTGGGTGGGAGGCTAAGATGAGGTTGGGGAACAAAAGCAAATAATCCAATTTACATAGGACATTGAAGGGGAGTCTTATCACAGAAAGGCTTTCAAGAAAAGTTAGAGCCAGAATGTGGAAAGGCCTTCAGGAAATGGGGATGGAGTAAAAAAATTGGGAAAGATGCCAAATTCGTATTTGGATATGGGGTGTGTGAGATGTGGGCAGGACATCTGTTAGTATCCATTCTTCTCTTCCCAGAATTGAGGTTTTTGCTACCTACCACCTGTATTTAGGTACTGGGCCACCTTTTTGTGCCTTGTCACCTCTTGGCAGTAAAGGTACAGAAGGAACTCCACAGAATTACTTGGTTTGAGAGTAGTTAAGAAGGCCCTAATAGGATGACTCCAAACTGAGAAGAGTAAGGGAAACCTGAATCTGGTCATGTCTGCCTATAGTGAGTACTGTCTGTTACTCAATTCTAAAGCAATAATGTCTGTAAGACATTCTGGATGAAGATAAAGTACGTTTAGTGGAGCCACTCCTGGCATGCGATTGAGTGGATGTTATTGAGGAATCTTCTTTGGATTATATTTCAGCTATGCACTCTATTTTTCATGAGGGAATTAGAGAATTTTAAAATATATCCTGAGTATGGCTAGTCTTTAAGATTAAATTTTTATTTTAGTTTATAGAGTTTACATTCTAATGAATATTTTTATCTGTGTATGACGGCTGCATCTTTTCTAGTGTTAAGTGAATCAGACAGAGGAATATTGCCTGTGATTGCCACTGTTTTTGATAAACTCAATCATGAGTATAAAAAGTACTTGGAAGCTGAGCAGAGTTACACAATGGTAAGTTATTTATACCATTGTGAAGAGATTTCCCCTATTAAATTTGGCTATGTCTAATTTAAATAAGATTCACATGAGTTAATACTTTTTAAATATAAAAAACAAGTTTAAATTAATGAAATACATACAGTTATGTTGAATTTTCTGATCCATACCTTACAGTTAGGGTGTTGGACTACATGTCATCTTACTTTGTATAAAAATATGTGATTCTGTAAAGTCGTTCTTGTATCTAAACCAAAGGAGAAAACTATTATTGATAGTAATAGTCTAGGGAGGCTGAAACACTCAACTATTTAAATTAGTTCAATTTATTTTGTTTCAAATATATTCATGATTTTATGCATACTATCTTCTACCAAGTAAAAGTTGTAATAATAAACCAAATTGTTATTCTTGTCCACCAAACTGGAGAGTTATGAGCCTGGTACATCATAGGTCCGTGAAATATTGAAGTGTATCTCATTTTATTTAGTGACCTCTCCACCTAGATCTAGATCTCTCCACCAGCTTCTAGAGATTTTTTTGTATAGTTGTATATTATTCTGATTTGTAGAACATTAAGCTGAGATTTTGACTCTTTTATTATAGTATGCCTCTATCTTTGAAGGCCAAAATGGATCAACGTTTGATTAATTAGAAAATAAATTATCATGTTTCCCCTCACTCCTATTTTCAGTTGATAATTATTAAAATAAAGGATCAGTGTCATAGAATTTAATATCCTGTTGTTGTGATCAATAATAGCTAGAGAGCTGTCTCTTTCCAGTTGCTTGTTAATTTGAGAAAAATGTCTTAACAAATTTACTTTAATAGCTCGTTTATATAGTGTATTTTTTTACACCAGTTTTGAGTGATGTCTGCCCTCAAATCCTTGCTATTCTTTCTTTTGTACAAATTATAAATATGTGTATTCTCTTTCTAAAAATGTTTTTGTTTTTATCTTTTGTATTTTTAAAACAGATATTCTCTTATGATTATTTAATCCATTTTATAATTTTGAGTCAGTTTACCTTCTGTGTAGATGGAATTGTTTGCTGTAAATACTCATTTATAAAGCACTTTAGGGATTACAAAGAGCTTTCCTCACAACAAGCCTTTGAGATAAATAATCCAAGTGTCGCATCCTCATTTTACAGATGAAGAAACTGAGGCCCAGAGAGGTTAAATAGTCACTTGAAGTTATTTAGTAAGTCAGTGTCTGAGAGCACACCTACGGAAAGGACTAGCATGAGCCTGCAGGTGGCGCCAGATGGCCAGTACAAAGTATCCCCACCTTGTGTAGAACCATGACACCAGTGCATGGCCCAGTCTCTGTGGCCCAGAGAGATTAATGTAGGGATTGAGGGGCAGCCTCCTATATTGTGGCTTCACAGTATCTTCTTGTTCCCTTCTGTGTTTGAGTTTCATGGACATTAAAGACAAAAACACTTGGAAGTCACTGGTGTCACTTGAAGGAAGTTTCCATTTGTTTCTTTGCACATCTTAGTGTGCACTCCGTGTTTTGGGCTGCAGAAATGTTAGCTTGTATTGTGAATAGATTCTTTCCCTCTATTCTTCCTAAGGAAGATGTTCAAGAAATCCCAGTAAAGGAGAGACCAGGAACAGCTTTCACAGTGAAACTCCAAAGCTCCTTTCTCAGAGGTTTTCTTTTAGGCCTCACCATAGAGTCACCAGGAGAGTTTGAATGCCCTCTTGCCACCTCCTCCTCCTGGGCTGTCTGGGTCATGTGTCAGCAGCTTCTTTTCATAAGACAGTGAGTTTTAAAGTTTTATTAGGGTGTTAACATATGAATTGACACTCAGACGTAGAAACATAGATGTGTTGAGTTATTTAAACCATCTCTTTTCCTGCTCCTGCAAGCTAGTTCTAGATAAAATGGGCTTTTCTCTTAGGGTTAACCCTAACCTTGTAGTAGTAATAGTCAAGCAAAACAAGTTCTTGCATTTGCCACGTCCAAAGTATGTCTCATTATGCACCGAGTCCATCACCTCTCAGTCAGGAGGTAGGTGGCTTCTTTCATCATAACTCTGGAATTGTGGTTGGTCACTGCACTGATCAGAGTTCTTGAGGCTTATTCTCCAGTCCTGAGGTGTGTACCCTTTGGAGCAGGGACTGTCTTTTGCCTTTCTTCCTATCCCTACTGCTTAGCAGAGTGTCTGGCACAGAGGAGGTATTAATAAATGTTTATTGACTGACTCTTTGTAGTTAGTCATCTGTCTAGCTTTCTTTTCTGGTTTCAGAGCTAGCTTGTTTCTTCCACCAATTTTCTTGTGGCCATTAAGAATCTACACAGCTGAAAAGACTCAGTGGGTCTAATTAACTGTTGGAGGAGAAAGAACAGTGGACTGGATAATTAGGATGGATGTTGGTATGCCTTCCACTTCTAACATTGATTCAGTGTGCATGTGTAATGTTGGTCAAACATCTCCCTGGCCTCTGTTTGCTTATCTGCAAAATGAGTGGATTGAAATAGATCATCTGTAAGATCTCGTCTTCCTCTGACAGTTTATGATGGCCTTTCTTATTGTCCAGCTGCCAAGTCAGACTCCTTCCTTCCATTGACCGGTGGATGAGTCAACTTACTCAAGGCAACTGAATATCCAAGGTCTCATCTTATGTTTATACTATTGTAATACAGTAAGTCAGTCAACAAGCATTGATCAAGCACCTACTGTGTGCCAGACACTGGTGCTACAAAGACAAAAATGAAATGGAGCTGCCCCTCAGGAAGTATACATGCTATTCTATAGCCACTGCGGGGACTGAGGGAGACAGGAAGCAGGGGTGAAGGGAAAGTTCATCAGGTGTGGGGGAGGGGGTGGTCAGTGCTAAGGCAGGACATGGTGTCATGTGAGAAACAGCAAAGCTAGTTTGACTAGACCTTTGAATAGAGGAAGGGGGTAGTGATGGCTATCGTATGACTAAAAATGTCAGTTGGGTACAGACTATGAAGAGGCCAAACAGAGGGGCTTAGATTTGATTTTAGGGGCAGCTGGGGAACATTGGAGTTTATTGAGTGTAGGAATGTGACAGATCTACATTTTCAGAAAATCACCGTAGCAGCTATGTGGCTTGGAGAGGGTGGGCAAGAAGCTGGAGACAGGGAGGCCATGGAAGAGGGTATTGTATTTGTCCATGTGAGAGGTACTGAGAAACTGAGGTGGTGGCTGTGCAAACAGAAACGGACAGATGTGAGACCCATCATGGAGACAAAAATGACAGGAGGTAGCTGCGGATCAGGATACGTAGGGGGAAGGAGAGTGACAAAGATAATGCTAGGATCGCAAACCTGGATGTAGGGGAAATAGGGGAATTTGGAATTGTGGCTGGGGGTAGGGTGGAGTTGTTTTAGACATGTATGTACCTATGGGATATCCATTCTGAAATCTTTAGTAGGAAGTGGGAGATGTGTAAATGGAGCTCAGTATAGATCTGGGGAAGATATACATAGAGATAACTGAACCCTGGAGAGAGCTGATGAGGACACCAAGCAGAGAAGAAGAGAGGGCCCAAGACAGCCTTAGGTATGCCCACAGCTTAGGGGCAGTGTCAATGATGAAGCAGCAAAGCAGTCATGAGGGTAAGAGAAAAGAGGGCACGTGTTGGCACAGACAACTCCCTGTATGACCTTTTTCCATGGTTTCATTAGAATTTCTAGTTCCATAATCTTTTCAGAGGGAGAATATACGTAATAGCAAATGCTCAAGATTTTCCAGCGCGAATTGACAAAATAAGATGAGCATGAGGACCAGATGATGGCCACCTAAAAGAAGGACTTCAGAGGTCAAATTGTAAAACTGTTGGTCAGAATGTTACTAGTAGCCACTGTGCTGGAGGAGTATTGTAGAGGAAGAGTCATCCTCGTTAAAGGGTCAGATCAAAGCACTTAAAACAGAACCTAGTTAGAGGAAATGACAGTGTGGCTTCAATGAGGGGATGTCCAAGGGATCACTGAGGGAGTACACACCAAAGGGCAGTTAGTGCAATTCCATGGTTTTGGAAGGCCTGTGCTGAGGTGCCACCCAGACATAGGATCAGTAGGAGGGAAAGAGACCCTTTGAGACATGATAATGTAGTGCCAGCATCCCAGATAGCTTCAGGCTGGGAATGCTTTTACTCCACATTTACATTCACTACCTAGAAATGGAGCCCACAGTGAAATCTTCAGGTTTATAGATGTTGTCACTGAGTCAGTAATTCAGACTGTGAGACCTCATAACCCACACATGAAAATCTGCCTCACTACTATCTTAACATTCTTTCTCTGCAATTTCTCACATTCTGTTCTCATGCCTAGAACAAATAAGTCCTCTTTACTTTTCACCTATTGTAGCAGTTTCCTAAAATAAGTCTTCCCACATCCATCAAATATACCTTTTTCGTGTCTACTTCTGGTCCATCTTTTGTTTGGAGCACCAAAGTGTTCCTCACTGCCTACGTAGGAAACAGGGATTGGAGTTGTAACTTGGCTGCTATAGGGTACCACTCTCAGGTCAAGGAGACTCCTCTACCAATGGAGGTTGGCACCTTCTCTGCTTTGAGTTGCCTGGAGTAATGAGAGGTTAAAGTAATTTACCCAGGATCATAGAGCCAGTGTGCATCAAAAGCCAGACTGGAAGTCTGGTCTCCAGGTGTCTTCTGTGCCTCGTTGCTTCTATACAAAATATAAATGTGTGCGTGGTATTCCAGGCTCTCCACTCTAGCACAACCTTACCTCATGTCCTTACTATGATCCAGTCATACTGAATGACCTTCCCCTGAGATCTCCCACTTTTCCTATAGTATTTTTATGGTAGTTCTTACCATACTATGACTGACCTTACTGAGGGTAGGAAAGCTTATTTACACTTAGGGCCTAAGGCTTGATTACAGGAGATGCAGCTGGTGTTGCTTTCTGGAATCTTTACCCAGCCACACAGATCTAGAATTGGGAGGGACCTTAGAGGTCATCTAGTTCAACCCTCTTAAAATGAAGCAGTATTAGAAGCTCAGGGACTCAGTGTCCCACGGCCAGGAAGTATCAATTGGAAGGAAGATGGAAGCTCGGCAGGCAGATCCTCCTGGGTCTGACTCTAGCCTTCTTTCCATTCCACCAGGCTGCCCTGTCACAGGTCCCCCAGCATATTCTCATCTCTGCATTTTGAGCTTATTGTGGGTAAGGTCTCTTGCTTTGAATTAGTGCACTGGTTATTAATTGTCCTTTCCTTTCTATTTTAGGTAGTGGAAACAGGGCAGAGCCGCAGCAATCCCCTTCTAAAAAGACCTGTTAGAACCCAAGCTGTTATTGATCAGTCTGATATGTACACTCATGTTCTTTCAGTATTCACAGAAAAGAAGGTTGGTAAATAAATTGTTCATTTAGTTTATCTTTTCCTCAGGAAATAGTATTCCCCAAAATGAAAGAATTAAGGAAGCAGGTTAAGTTGATAGTATAACTCATGTTTCTAATACCTTGAGTTAATCATAAGAGAGACTCTGGAGTGGTTTCCCTGTACAGAGTGATTTAGCAGAACCCCAAAAATGGTCCCCTGACGAAATGGTCACCTGTCAACCACTCTTTGAGGGGTGAGGGGAATGGATCCAGAGGGTCCAGATCGATGAACCAGATTTGAATTGATAGAGCCCAATAAACAAGATGACACTATTAACTTCCTCCTTTTTTTTTTTTTTACTGTGATACAGACCTTTAATTTTATAGCTCTCCCTTAGTTCAGTTAACCTGAAATCCACATTGGTAAAATTTTGTTGTTTTTTCTTTATAGGAGATACCTCATAAGTTTGTGATAGCAGTCCTAATGGAATATATTCGCTCTCTTAACCAGTTTCAGATCCCTGTTCAGGTATTTTTTAAAGCAGTATTTATTGCCAAATTAAAAAAAAATTTATAACTTCAATAGCCATATTTAAAATTTCAGACAGTTAATCTTAAATAGTCTTTTTCTCTTTTAATCTCCCTTCTGGATGTACTAAAGGAGCATCAAACATGCCTCAAGAATGCTAAGACCACTTCCCTAAGAAGAGCAGGGCATTCTACCTAGCTTTATTCTGTTCTTTTGCAGTCATTGCCCTGAGTAAGGGGAGGCAAAACAGCCCTAACCTCTTTTTCTTCCTTAGCATTACCTGCATGAACTTGTCATCAAAACACTGGTTCAGCACAACCTCTTCTACATGCTCCATCAGTTCTTGCAGTACCATGTCCTCAGTGACTCAAAGCCTTTGGTGCGTGTCATGTAACCCATTGACTTCATTGTTAACTTTGGATTTTGAGTATTTCCTAGTCACACTGTGTTTATCTTTAAAGCTGAAAGTTATCTGAGAAACTTTCTTCCAGGCCTGTCTGCTGTTGTCCCTTGAGAGTATTTATCCGCCTGCTCATCAGTTGTCTCTGGACATGCTAAAGGTAAGGGCGTCATAGTCAATGCTGCTGATGTTTCTGGCCAGGAATAAAGATCTGCCTGCATTTCTACCACATCTTTTCTCCTTTCAGAGGCTTTCCACAGCCAATGATGAAATAGTAGAAGTTCTTCTTTCTAAGCACCAGGTGTTAGCTGCCCTAAGGTTCATCCGAGGTATTGGGGGACATGATAACATCTCTGCTCGTAAGTTTCTGGATGCTGCAAAGCAAACTGAAGATAATATGCTTTTCTACACCATATTTCGCTTTTTTGAACAACGAAATCAGCGTTTACGAGGGAGCCCAAATTTCACACCAGGTAAGAGTAATGAAGAGCAAAAGAATCTGGTAACTCTAGGTTTTTGACTTTTGTTTCTAAATAGCTGTTTAAGTTATGTATACATCATACCTCTTAACAAAAGAAAGAAGGCCTCCTTGGAAATGAATTAGTAGCCAAGTTTTGGTCCCATTCTGTTATGAGATAACACAGTTTCCTTCTAACAAATCTATCCAAGGCCTAACCAGTGATTCACTTTAAAAAAAAAAAAAAGATTCTAATCTAATAAAGTAAGAGCTTATATGGAGAATTGAGTAATAGATTTTTTTTTTAATGGGCTCAAGAAATTCAGGTAGACTGAGATTGCCAGCCATGGCCATTATGGCAAAATACCTAGACATAAAGAATTTCAAGAAGATAGTTAAAACAGTAAATTGTAATGATCTATTTCTTTAGTACTAATTAATTGTTCAAACTTCATCCCACTTCCTTTAGTTCCATACTCAGTGGTAAACAGCTTCTCAGTACTCTTATATCAAAATGAAAGCTCTTTTCTTTAGATCCTTTAGCATTTCAGACTCTCAGCTTTTTGCCTTAGTTCACAAGCCTGTGAACCTTTGATCAGCAACAGCATTCTAGGTTAACTTCTGAAAATTAACCGTGAAGGCCTTCATTATTCTCTATTATGGATAAAATAGTTGAAGGCTTTACTAACTTTTACTCGAATGTAAAGGCAGAAAATTAAGAACAAGTGTGCTTTTTTGGTAGTGACAGGTTTACCTGTCTTGTATTTTTCCTTTCCTCTCCAGATAGAAAAGAGATGTATTTATTGAATTGTCTCTCTTTACTGACAGAAGGTTTTCATATTAAGTAGTTGTGCAGTTACATTAAACATATTAGTGTCTTGTAGAGAAAAGGAAGCTTAAAGCCTAAGAAAAACATAGCATTTTATTAAAGAAAATAAGTTAAAACCCCTCATACATATGTACCAACTGCAAATGTTCATTCTAGGCTTGTTTTCCCCATCAATTCTTAATCTGTGAAATTCCTGAATAGTGACCTAACAGTCTTTATTTTATTTTCCTTTACAGGAGAACACTGTGATGAACATGTTGCTTTTTTCAAACAGGTTTTTGGAGACCAAGCTCTAATGAAGCCTTCAACTTTTTGAAGTCATTTGCTGGTTTTTACAAAAATTGTACAAAGTTAATTTATTGCATTAATAAAGCTCTTTGAACTACAAAATGTTATAAAGTATACATACATACATACATATATATATATATATATATATATATATATATATATATATATATATATATATATATATATATATATATATACATATATACACACAATATTCTGGAAGGTTACTAAAAATATGGTACAGAACCTGTATGAATGGCTTTTTCCCTAAAAGTAGAGGGAGAAAAAAAAACTGCATTGATTTGTTTTTTCTTTAAAAAAAAAACAGTGGCAGTAAGCAGTCTATTCTCATACCCACCAATATTGGCCATCACTTTTGGCTTGCTGAGAACTTAGATATTTCTTCTAGCTTCTCCAAAGTGTCTCAGTGTCCTGCTGATGCATTCAGACTTAATAATGCTGCTTCAGAAGTCCAAGTTGAGCATTCCTGAGTTTAAAAACCACATCTGAAGCTGTTGGTTTTAAATAGTGGTGGTGTTCAGTGATGTCCAGTGCACAAACTAGTAGTACCAACACCACAGTTCCCAGAACACCATAACTGTCCCATGCTAAACCACAGGACCTTTCAGCCACCCAGAGGACTAGAAGTTGAGGAGCCGTTCTCGTTCAGTGCCTCTGTTTCGTTCTTGAGCAGCATGACTTTTAGCTTTATTTACTGATGGCCCTAGAGGGAGAGGAAGATAAGTTACATTTATTGGTTTTTCCCCACAGTGCTGTCAACTGAGTTTGTTTTTTCCTAGTAGAACCATTTTAATAATATAATGTAGTTATTATTATCCCCATTTTACAGATGAGGAAAGTGAAGCAAAAAGAGGTGAAGTGATTTGCCCAGGGTCACTAATAAGTTTGTCTTCTAGTAACTAAGTTTGTCGTTGAGGCCATATTTGAACTTAGATCTCCCTGACTCCAGGCTGTGTTCTCTCTTGCCTGCACTACCACCTATTGAATACTAAGGCTGTAGGGTTTTGAGTTGAACATTTTTATCTCTTGTTCTCCCTGGTCACTAGGCAGTTAAACATAACCTCACATAGAAGGTGGAGAACATGTCAGTAAGAGAAAATTGTCTTCCAGCCCCATGGTCTTTAGGAAAATTCTATCAAGTAAAACTAGTAATCTTCCCTTTTATCCTCTTCACTCATGCTTTGCTCAGGCTAGTTCACTGAGGGCACTGGTACAAAATTGTAGCTGGCTCCCACTAGAGAAACTGACTCAGTTCCTATCCCTGAAAACAGTTAAAGGTCAAGGTGAGGAGTCACGGTAGAGAGATCTCTACTTCAACATTCTTATTCTCATCCTCAAAAGGTTACAAAAAGGGGGGAAAAGAGCTAATACCACTGCAGCATTTGTTAATACCACGAATGATGTGGCTGCATATTTATTCTTCACCAGTCATTTATTCAATAACATTAAACACTAGAAGAGACCAATTACTATTGGTTAATGTTTAACCAGAATTTGATCAGTGTCTCATCTAAGGTCCCTTCTGCTTTTCAGAGGACCAGCCAAAGTAGGGGAATTAATAGAAATTCTTGCTTTAAGATCATGCATAATTACTGGGATTGGTACTGCAACAACTAACATTTGTGGCAACAAATCCTTCATGTAAAAATGAGAATTCCTTAAAATGAATACTGAGAATCAAAAATCACTGGTAAAAACTTTGAATGTTCTTCTCATTTTATACTCATAAAAACAATTTAAGAATCCTTACCTATGTAACTGAGTAAGACTGGAAGGAATATTAAGCCATGGGTGGCTCCCAACAACACCATAGCTAAATACATCCGAAAGTAAAATATCTGGAAAATTTGAGATCTGGCAAAGGCCAGCACCACAATCCCTCCAAATTTTGTTAGTGTGATTCCACTGAAAACCTAAGAGGAAATATGGAAATGTTAGAAACAATTTATATTATATCAATGTAAACAACTGAGTACCCCTTCCTTAAGCCTCAAATTCACATCTCTTAGGAGTAATAATTTAAGGCTAAGAGCTCAATTTAATATATTCTACTCAATGATCAATCAAAGGCAATGGGACAAAGGCATGGTCAGTTACAAGCCACTGACAATCCCAACTCTAAACCATTAGTTTTAAATCCCACGCACCCATTGCTCAAACTGCCAAAGTAATGTCACAGACTGATTTCTTATTCATTATACGTCCAAGCTTCAGTACTTCATGAGCACTGCAATAGATAAAACAATGTGTCAACTGAAAATCAGGAGCACTGATGATGCACAATTGCTTCGTACTAGGTATACAATGATAAAAACAGTCCTTAGTAACCAAAACCAGAATCTAATGCTATGTATTTAGGGCATGCAGGAGAGGAGAGTAATAAGTGATACAAATAGTACAATCATCATAAAATCAAGTGCTTAGGAGAGTTAGAAACACTGGTATGAAAGAATCATGAAGGGAGAGGTCACTTGGAGCCCAAAGAGTTTAGGGAATGTTTTCTGGCGAAGGGGACCCATGAGATCTTCCATTCCTTCAACTCAACAGGCAGCAATTTGGAGCAGACCATCCAGACATGAGAAATGGCATACGCAGAGGCCATACAGATGGCAAAGGGCAGGATGGAAAGAATAGCTGTGCTGGATTGGCTGGGTTTTGGAGTGTGTTAAGAACAGCATGCAGTAAGAATAAGAAGGGAGGCCCATGAGGTAGAAACCTAGAGGGAACCTTAAGTAACTGTCTACTCTCTAACCCCAACATTTTACAGATGAGGAAATTCTAGCCCATAGGTAAAAATGATTTGCCCAAGATTACACAAGGTAATTAAGAAGCTGTGCTAGAATTTGAATCAAAGTCCTACAACTCCCAAAACCCAGTGCTTGTGGCATCATCCTTTTGGGAATCAGATTGTGGCCTGCCCTCCAATGCTTGGCTAAGGAAGGTGGGGGTGTGGGAATGAGGGTAAGCAATGGGAAATCACCTAAAATTTTAGGGCAGGAGAAGGATGGGATCAGAATTGTGCATTAGAAAATTGCTGACAGCAGTGTGGTATAAGGAATGGACAGGACAGACTGACAGCAGGCTGACCAATTAGGTTATTAAAGTAAGTAAAAGGTAATGAAAGAGGCAGTAGGTTGAATGGAGAGAACATGAAACTGAGTCAGGAGACATGAGTAGGATATCTAGGCCTCGTGCTCCTCACCTGTAAAGAGAGACAGTTGAACCTCATGGCTTGTAAAGCCCCTTCCAGTTCACATTTATAGCCTTGTGCCAGAATTCGGCTGGCAGAAGAGGAAGTGGAGAAGTGGAAGTGAGAACATGACACAAATGTCACCATATCCAATGGCCTTTTTTCTGTCCTTAGTCTCTTTGTACTCTACTGCATTTGATGTCATAGATACCACCCTGCTCCAACTTCTGAGTCACTGCAGCTTTGTAGCCTTATAACTGGACCATGCCTCCTGTTTCCTCATCTTTTCCACTTCCTTAAACATGGAGGTTCCAAAGTTCTGACTAGGCTCTACATTTTCCCCTTGGTGATCACACTTCCTCCTACTGCTTCAATGACCACTTCTTTATAATTGCTTTCCAAATCAAAAGGGAGTAATGAACATTTTCCTGTTTGAAAATTTCTAGTTTATCCCCAAATCAATTATGTTCCCATATTATCCAAACACTAGATAGAAAAGAACTGACCTATCAACAAGCATCTATTGGGCAAGTGCTTGACCCCATCCCCTGAAAATAACTTGTAACTTGTGTTTTCTAGTCATAGGATGAATTCCAAAGTTCTGTTTGAATACCAAATTATGAATTACCTTCTTTCAACCAAGCTGTGGTGTTTTTATTTATTAGCTATATTAGACAAAATGAAGCATATGCTGTGAGTTAGCACTGAAATATTTTTCAGTCAACAAGCATTTAAGTACATAGTGCCAGGACCGTGCTATGTGTTGTGAATACAAAGAAAGGCAGAAACAATCCCTAACCTTAAGGAGCTCATGTTCTAATATGCAAGACAACACCTGAACAGCTAGGTACAAAACCAAACACGTATCCAAGAGATGGAAGGTAGTCTGAGAAGGGAAGGCACTAGAGGGGCTGCAGTCAGCAGCAGAGATAAAGAGAGAAGAACACAAAATCCCCCTGCCCTGCTTTGTTGACATTTAATACTTACACAACTGCCCATGTGAGACAGTGCCTCCTCAGCACGTGCTGCCCGAGTCCTCTTCCTGCTTACAGCAAATGCTCTGGTTATATGACTACAGAACTCCACAGAGATGCCGCAACTCTGAAATGAAAAACAACTTTGATGATGGGTGCTCTGAAAATGGCCAACCTTATGCATACACTCCTCCAGTCCTTACCTGAAGGAGGTTCCCAGAGCATTGAGGCGGTAAATTTGCCCTCAGTGTCCCACTTAGCTCATCATCATCATCACATCATCATCATCATCACCACCATCATCATGGGCTCTCTCACTGACACCCAACACCACCACAACCAAAAATCACATCTTTGCTTTGGGAAAATCACAAGGCCCAGTTTGACATTAGGTTTGCCTTTGCTAAGAGGCCAGTGCAGACCCCACAAGAAAACCTCTGAGAGTCACAACAGAAATGACCTTAAGAAAAGGCTTAAACCTCTTTCTATAAGCTTCATTACTGTTAGAAGTGCTTTCTCATTATTTATTTGATCCATTTCTGAATGATGATGTATTTGCAATATCTTAATCTTATTCTGAGGTGGGCCAAATACAATTTTATATTAGGATGTGGGAAATATTAACAGAGATCTCAAATCTCTCCCCTACACCATGCCCTGTTTTTCTAAAGAGCACAAAACTGTTGAGCTGGAGCAAGCAAGAACTACTGCATTTGCTGCTGCATGCTGAAACGTTTGACAATGTTAAGAATAATTCACAAATTTAGCTCGGAACAGACTGGATGTGTATAAGTATTCATCAGTTTACTATAGCTATGCATCAATATTTCAGCAGCATCCTTACAGGGAGGAAGAAAAAAGTCATACTTTCAGGTAGCTCTTTTCAATGATTTCTCTGTTGGCTAACTCTAATGTCCTAACTAATTTTCTCTACAGTTACCAAGACCATGTAACAGTTTTCTCCTCTTACCTATTTTCGGACTGATAAGGCATCCTTAAAAATAAACTATGGGTACCAAGATACAGGGGGTCACAAAACTCACCATTACCAAGTTGACCAAGGAAACAGCATTCAGACTGATGCCCCAGAGCCACATAACTCCAAACATGTTGACCAAAATCATAGCAATTGTAACACACATGATCACTGCAGACCACACATCACAGCCTAGGAGTACTGTAGTCACCAAGAATATTGCTCCCAGGGATACACCAAGGTTAAAGATTGTGTCATCCACAATGGTCAGGTATTGCTCATAGAAGACGTAAAATACACTGTGTGGAAAAAATATGGAACTGTAATGGAGGCATAGCTAAATTTTACTCTGTTCAATCATTCTTGGTTGACTATCTCAAATGCTACAAAAGAAGTATAATGGGGGCAACTAGGTGGCTCAGTGGATAGAGCACTGGCCCTATGCATTTTATACAGAAGGTAAATGAGGCTCAGAGGGGCTAAGTCATTTGCCTGTGGTCACGCAGCAAGAGATCTGAACACAGGCCCTCTCATGCTGAGAAACTTGGCCACAGAAATGCAGTCTGGTTTCCTCGAGGGAGGTTATAAAAAAATCAAAACCAAACAAAAGAGCCGCTCACATCTATATAACACTTTATACTTTTTCAAATCCCTTCTACATGGATCATTTCATTAGATACTTTCAATAACCTAGGCCAGGTGGATAAAGTGAATATTAACATACACTCTCCATTTTCCAAGAAACCTGCCTATCATCCAAAAGCTAGGCTGCCTGTCACTCAAACTGAGTAAAACAGTAATAATCCAAATACAGGATATCCTGCATTTAGAGCTGGAGGAAGCCTTGGAGACCAACAAGCCCAATCCCTCCTTCCTCTTTTACAAAAGAGGAAACTGAGGTCCAGAGAGGATAAGGGACATGACAGTCAAGTCACGGGCAGAAGAACTAGGAATCACACCATACCATCTTCTGACACCCTGAGAAACAGCACCTGTCCCTAACAGAAGGTGATTTAAGAAATGCACCAACTGTGGCCTGTGGAACGACAGACATCCAACCTTACCTGTATGGGAATACCCGGTAGTTTTTGTTTTGGAGGCCCATGGTTTCAGTGATATTAGAGGCCACTATCCTTGCTTTTCTCATAGCATCAATATAGTCAGAGGAAGCATGCAGCACAGTGTGATATGTCATAAAGTATGTGGCTCCGACCTCAGTGTGATTGTTCTTGATGTGAACAGCAGAACTGTACGATGCATGCCCCCTGGGAAGGAAAGACACAGATCATCACTGAGGCAGACCAGCCTCGTTCACTGCATCCTGCATGGAGAATTATCCAGAACACTGAACAAGCCATGTCTGCTCTGAACCATGGAGCTATGAATTCTAAGGGTTGGAAACCCTACTGATGGAGAAGCAGATGAGTGTTTAAGCACATATTCCTTCTGCTAACTAGCTTTGCTTTGCTGTCTTGGGGCTTCAGACAAGTACAGAGGTAAACAGATAAGAGTATTCAAACACTACCTGGGAACCTGGGCCAGCTCCTGATAATGCTTTGTTTACCTCCAAAAAAATGGGAGAGCAAGGCTAAAATCCCCATAAAAGGCCTATCTTTCCTGCTTATAATTTAGAACACACAAATATACATTGTTAGGATCTAGAATATGTTTGTGTGTGTGTATACACGCATATGCATACACACATACATATATATGTATGTGCACACACACACAGACTTTGAAAGGCAGTATGTAAAAATAGTGTTAGCAAGGGCTCTCAAACCAAGCATGAGCCCTTGTTAGACTTCCAACATGAATTATCATAGTATTAGTAGCAGCAGTGACAACACTAGTATTACTATTCCAAGAGATGGTGCCAGGCCTAGAACCAGCCAGACTTCAGTTCAAATCCAGCATCAGACAAGCCATGTGGCCCTGTAGAGTCACTTAGCAATAAATAAATGTTGGCCATTATTACTTCTTTTCCTAGACAAGTAGTTTTAATTCTGACTTTCCACCTCTTATCTGCCCGCATTTGCACAGGGGATAGGCACAGGAGAGTCTGAGGGGAGGAGAAAGGTTACTACCACATAGCTGTCCAGACTAAAATGCTAATATTCCAAGTTTTCTATTAAAAGGAGAGACAGACTAGTGGAGGTTCCCAAGAAACTTTTTCAAAGGGTCTGGGAAGTCAAACCTATTTTTATAGTCATACTTAGACATTTAAATTTCCAATGATCTATAGTTTTTAAGTGTAAAGGAATCCCGAGACCAAAAAATTTAAAACTCACTGAAAGAGACCAACGGCACTCACCCTTTGCCACATTTAGGACTGGGGTTATCAGAAAGAAACATAGGCAGAAATTTCATGAAGTCTTCGCCCTGAGGCCTCCTTTTGCCCTCTGGAGTCAAAGGCCGACAACGGATACAGGAAGGGTCAACAACTAGAACCAGAATAAGGCAAGGTTTAGGAGTAAAGTTTTGCAGGTTTTATTGTAAAGTAAATTCATAAACCACATAATAGTGATTATATATTATATATATGTATACACACACAAACATTTATGTTTATACATACAGAGAGCACACACACAAGCATTTTGTGGTTGTTTAGTTGTTTTCAGTTGTGTCTGACTCTTCATGACCCCATCTGGGGTTTTCTTGGCAAAGATACAGGAGTGGTTTGCCATTTCCTTCTCCAGCTCGTTTTATAGGTGAGGAAACTGAGGCCAACATGGTTAAGTGACTTGCCCAGGGTCACACAGCTAGTGTCTGATTTGAACTTAGGTCTTCCTTACTTCAGGCCAGGAACTCTACCCACTGTGCCACCTAGCTGCCCTATATACACAGACATCCATATTCATATACACACAAGATACATATGCTCATATATGTTTAGCAGGGTCAATAAAGAAGCTTAAAGAAAACTCTCTCTTCCCCCTTCTATGATGTGTGATATTTTTCAGTGCAATGTTCTAAATTAATTTGGGGGGCTGTCATTAGCAACAGCTACTGTGAAAGTTTGTTGGGAGAGATCACCAGACTGAGCTGACAGAAATCTGCATATACAAGCTAGATGCTGGAGCAGGGAGAACACTGGACTTCCTGCCTGAGATACTCATTAGCTGTGCGACCCTGAGCAAGTCACTTGACCTTTCTCAATCCATTTCTTCATCCATAAAATGTGGATAATAACAGCACTACCTTCCAGGGTTGTTGTGGGGATCAAAAGAGATAACACAAAACATGTTTTGCGAACCTTTAGGCACTATATTAATGCTGATTATTTTTCTTATCAATCCTTTAGCCTCTCTAAGCTTCAATGACCTTGTCCACAATATTGAAAGGATGGGGTAAACGAGCTCTTTCTACCTCTAAAATGTCCATAGACATCTGTTCTTCAAAATATGCCTTTCCACCCTGCTACTGGAAAAGACCTTGAATGTCAGTTATCAGAATATAATTTCTAGGTTTTTTTTTTAAACCATGGGTGTGTTTATAGTAATGGCTCAATTAATTCTTAAAACAAACATAAAGGAAACACTGAAAAGAAAACTGGAAAGCGACCCAAAGAGAGACTCACCTGGGCCCTCAGACAGTCATGCCAGCCACCAGTCCTGCCACTCACTACTCTGAACTGGACACTACCCTGTAAGACTTGACCATTTCAGCCCTGGAACTGGCCAGTACCTGCATGCCTCAGTGGCCCCAGCCACAGTCTACCTTACTCCCAACTAATCCTCTTACCACCTGCTCAGGTGCCACAGGTAGCTCCTTCATGCCTATCTCCTTCCCCTCCCCCTGTCCATTCTGGCTCTAAATAGCAACATGAACTGGCCTGTGATTTCCAGGCCTTGTAATCCTCACTGGTGTAGGGTATGGAATGAGGTACGTCCTCTACCAATGCAGGTCGCTGCCTGAAATGTATGGTCTTCTATATATAGAAGACTAAATTACTTGCCAAGGATCATAAAAACTCAATCTCTGGAACAAAAATATAATTTAATTAATGCCATCCTACTACTGGAAAGAGTATGCCATTTTACTTATGGCTTCGCTCATTAGCCCCATGACTTTCCAAACCAAAACACCTCACCCTTGGCCACCATTCCCCAATATGTGGTGTCTCCCCCATTAGAAAGAAGACTCCTTGAGGACAGGCATAGTTTCACTTTCACATCTAGACACTAAGCACTTATCATAGTGCTTAGCACATAGTTACACTTAATAAATGCTTTGTTTTCATTCATTCATTTAGAGGGTGGTAGATCTAGAGCTAAAAAGGATCTTCAAAGTATTTTAGACTACATACAGCTAAAGAAATTGAGGTCAAGAGAAGTTCAATGACTTGCCCAAAAATTACACAGAGAATAAAAGTGGCAGAACCAGGCTCTGAATCCACATTCTCTGAATCCAAACTAGGGAACCTCTTACTACCATAACATAATGTCTCCTAGTAAATTAAGCTTTGCTCCAAGGAACAAGAATTTAGTCTTCTTATTTCAAAACAATAGGATGAATCAGTAGTTTTTAAAGGGTCTGTTTGAACTATGATCCACTCAAGACAGTTTTTGGGGGTGGCACTTGAGAAATAAGCCATCATTGTCTATTTTAGCCCATGAAATGCTAAAATATTTATAAAGAAATAATTCAGAAAATTATAAACTAGTTGAAAGCTGTCACTCTAAGCTAGTTCAATTTCAATAGGTTATGCAAAAACTTTTCATTTCACAAAAATCACAAAATTTAGAAGTTTTAAGATGCTCAAAGAAAAGGGACAACTTGGAAAGGGTCTTACCTGAAGCATTACAAAATTGGTCTGTCTTATTATAAATCCGGCAGCAGGAAGACTGGGGTTTAATCCAATCAAAATAATCATCAATCCAGGAAGACGGGGCAAAGCCTATCTTTGTGCTATGGGACACAAGACAATGACAAATTAATGGCTAGGATGAGCAAACATCAACTCTTCCATATTATTTGATCACTTACTTAAAATAAAAATCAATTTTGGGCTAAATTAATTTCTGAACATTCTGATCCATGACAACTGAAACTGAGCACACATTTTGCCTTCTAATTATGCAAGCAAATGTAGAAAGAGTTTCAAGTCTGTTCTACTGCAGTGATGGAGAAGAATGTAGTACTTACTAATTCTCTAGTTCTGCAGCATTAAAAATTTGCTGCACAAGTGAGTTGTTGTTACATCCCATTCCACCACACACCATGTTCTGCCCTTCTAAAGAGGTATAGTCATGTCCTTCTTCTAACACAAAATATACAGGGGGACCTGCATGTAGGTACTGCTTTATGGAGCTGAAATAATCCTGTACATAAGAGTCCTTAAAAACAAAACAAAGCAAAATCATGCAACAGATTAAAGCAGAGAAAAGGCAAGGTAAAATTCAGGTAAGAAAAATCTCTAAAAGATTATAGGAATGCTGCAAAATCAAACTTGGTGCCAAAGAAAAGATGATAAGTAATCCCACTCCCAAACTTTTCTGCAAAGGTGGTGGATTGTGGATGTGGGGAACACGGTATATATTATACTTTTGTTTTTTAATATGCTGGTTATTTTTCCTGAACTGTTTTCCTATTTTTTATTCTGTATTATAAGGGATGACTCTCTAAGAAGGGAATGGGGAAGGATACATTAAGAAATGCAGGTGATGTGAAATCATCAAAAAGAAAATTTTTCCTTTAAAATAAAGATCATTGGAAGCTGCTGAATGAAGACTCCTTTGGCAAAGGTACTTGAGAAAGATGGGAAGAACATCTTATCTACATTCAAATTAGAGGTTAATCTTAAATCCTGCTACAAGCTGACAAACTGGTTGTTCATGCTCCAGTTCTGGGTCTAAAGAAAAAGGCACAGTGAACAATGGGAGTAACCCAAGTTTGCAGATCTTTAGAGTGACACCCTTACCATTAGTGAAGGCTGCCTGTAATTGTATTTATCAGTTGTCATTTTCCCTGAATACCTCTATATAAATGTTCTTGGTTAACCAATCAAATCAAGTCAAAATAAAACAAATCTCACATCTGGTACTGAAAGAGATTGATCCAAGCCAATTTCCACTTTGTTGAGAACTGCTATACTGAATGACAGAATACCCACAAACACAGAAATCTGCAAGACAGAAAAGGAGTGGTGAGGATGTGAGGTTTCTGCACAGCATCTCCACAATTAGAAAAACAAACATTTGCAGAAGGCCACATACCACAAGAGGTCGCATCCAGTCCTTCAGCAGAAGTGGAGAGAAGCCATTTTTGAAAAACTGAAACAAACAACTCTCTGATGGCTGGGGGCTGGTTCTGTCTTCAGCAATTCTGACGCAACACAGAATGTCCAATTTATTTTTCTGATTTGGTGAAAAAAAAATACATCATTGTAAGAACATTATCTGTCCACTGTCATTTAGAGAGACATAGATGGGGATCATTTGCCACAATTAGATACCTTACCTCTTGACGCTTAATGTCCAGTCCCAAGAGACTCACAAAACATGTAATTTGAAGGAGGAAGTCAATGAAAACAGCCATTCCAGCAAAGAGAGAAAAAGTTCGAACAGCTGGCATGGTTGACAAAGCCCCTATGGGACAATAGAAAGGGAGACTGGTCATTCTTGTCCCACATTACCTGTCATTTCTGACATGTATGTGGCAAAGGAAGTTGACATACCAATAAGAAAGTTCCCCTAAGAAGTGAGAAAGATGACAAGATTAGAAAGGAGTGTTTTGGGTGGGTGGGTGGGGGTGAGGGGCTTACATTATCAAGCTCATTGTGCCTCTATTTCAATTCAAAAAGAGGGTGGCACTTTACCAACTTGTACTAGCTCAATTCTATTTCAGCACAGACACAGCAAAAAATATTTTTCAAATCTCAGACTCTATCTGGGTGTTCCTACACCAAGAATCTTATCTAAAAATGACTGGGGAAGTTTCATTTACATTCGGGGAGTTAGGCAGAAAGCTGTAGACCAAACATTGATAGAATTACGACACAAGTGTGCTCAGGTTTTGTTCTTGTACACTCTCAGTAGCAGTAGATTGAGAAAGTGTTCTTCCACTAGCATAAATACAAGCATGTGATCATTGGACGGCTTCTATTTAACTCAGTCCAACAGCTAGCTGAATGACCTCAAGCAAGCTGCTCCCAGAGGCTGAAATGTTTGTATAATAAGGCTCAATGGGAAATGCACTTTATAAATGTCAAAATGCCACAGCAATGTAAGACATTTATTACAAGTGGAAGAAGTGTATGCCTTATCTATGATAGCCTTCCGGTCCCAAAATCGATGCTTAACTTCAAGGAAAGGTAGATATAAGTAATTCTTTTGAACAACACCCCATCCCCCAATAAAATATTCTAATCATTTGATGAATGTTAAAAGGAGGCAAAAGAAGGGTATTCAGATGTCCACTTGCAAACTTCTTGTACCATACCAACCAGGCTCAATGAAAGCAAAGGCAGAGCTGTATGAGGAGAATTACCTAAGAAAAAGGCAACAGTCTCTGAAAATGATGACAAGAACATGCTTGGAGCCACTTCCCCCAGGAGCCTGCCCAGTTGTTTATCCAGTGTTTCCCCTGGAAGGCGTTCATCTCTCTGAAAGATAAAAGATCTTTTTTACCCAACAGACTACAATTTTCCCTCCACAACTCTCTAAAGATATATGGCCCACTTTAAGAAGAATGAAAAAATCCTTAGCTTTAATTCACAATGAGGATTGAGAAGTCTGAATTTCCTATTCTCCCCATCCAAAGTAGAATATTAATTATAATTCAACCCAAGAGATTCCTGGTGACCCTTCCCCATTAGTACACAGGTGAGAAATACAAGGAGGTGACAGGTTCACCAAAGTAAAACAGCAAGGCCCTCAGAAGCCAATTAGTTCAATCCCTTCATAGGACATAAGAAACCAAGGCCCAGAGAGAAGTGAAATAACCAGATCACATGGACAATTAATGGCACTGATGGGATCTGGACCCATGAGTGGATACAATCAGGATCTCAACATGAAGAAAGGAAATAGAATCAGTCTTCAGCCCCTAGAGCAAGCACACCTCTCTTATTCTCTCTCCTATCCCATGCTGGCTATTACTTTCCTTCTTCAGATCACACATCTGAAGCTTACATCTCTCACACACTTACGTATTATTTTATTTTACAATCATCCGAGTATATGTAATATGCTCTGTTAATTTCAAGAAGGCAAAGGCTTCTCAACTAAACATTTATCTTCCACAGTGCTCTGTACACTGAGAGCTTAAAAAGCATTTGTTAAATCAAACATGTGAAGATGTATCATTATTTAGCATTTATACCTCAAGTTTCTTTGACTCAGCTACCTTAAGAGATACTGGGCAGAAAACCACCTTTGTAATAAAGATTTATTTTATTATAAGTCAGAGGCAGTGTGATAGATTGGACAGGCTGGCAACCTGAAGTCAGGAAGACCAAGTTTCAAGTCCTGCCCTCTGATACTCATGATCTCAGTGACCAATGGCAAGTTTATAACTCACATCTGAGCCCTGGATTCCTGTGAAATGGGACAAATGCCTGTATCTCACCTTATGTGGCTCAAAGGAGGTAATATGTAAATTCTTGCAAACTTTAAAATATACTGTTATTATTGATCACTTCCCCTGGTGCTAACAAACCTACACTACTAACTATTAAAGTGTCCAAATAGAGTAGAATTTGCAGACATATAATGAGAATGTAATAAGTTTCAGCTAAGGCATTTTTTCCTCTTTTCAATGTGCTTTCAAATCATTTCAAAATGGAACCAAATGCCAAGATTGGTATGTATGCATATACCTGAAAGGTCTGAACTAGAATAAAAATGTTGTCTACTCCAACTGCAAGCACCAGGAATGGGATGACTTCAATGACAATCAGAGTGAGAGGAATTCCAATATAGCTGAAGAAACCTAGAGAACACACTACCGAACTAAGCACCATCAGGATACCTGCAATGCCCAGGGAGATTTTAGAATCTACCTGAAAACATTAATAAAAGAAAAATGGTTAGTTTAGATTTTACTATATTAGATTGGACAAACCCAAACAAGGAAGACTTCAATGAATACACTAGCCCTCTACTAGTAGTAGATGGGAAATATATTCATAACAATTATATTTTAACAATTATATTTCATAATAGTATAAGTGGGGGTGGTAAAGAGACACATCAATAAGTTTCCTTATTTATGAATATCCTATTTAAACTTATCCCAATTTTTAAAAAAATTATCAAAATGAAGATAGAGAAGAGATGCATCAAAGAACTTTGTTCCTTACAAATATGAAACTAACTTTATCTGCTTTAAATATAAAGCTGACTATATTAGAAATATCTTAGGGAGATTTTTTAAAAGTCTCAACAATACTGAAAACTATACAAAAACTCAATGATATCACATACCAAGCAAGCTACAACAGGTTTTGATTTCAACAAATATAGTAATCCTCTACCAGTGGTAGATGGCAAATATATTTGGTCTCCCCCAGTAACAGTCATATTTTATAATAGGAGAAGCTGGGATGGTAAAAAGACATGTCTGTAAGTTTATTTATAAATGAATTATTTATACATGTCACAATTTTTTTAAAAAATTACCAAAATGAAGAAAGAGAAGTGATGTGCCAAAGAACTTTGTTGTTTACAAATATGAAACCTACTTTATCTGTTTTAAATATAAAGATGAATACCTTAGGGATATTTTTAAAAAGTCTCAATTATACTAAGAACTATATGAAAATTCAAGGATACACATATACATACCAGGAACCTATGACAGCTTCTGATGTGTCCTAAAGCGATGGAAATATATAAAAACATGACACCGTAGCTAATTAGAATGGTGACAACATCACCGTTACTTTCACGATTTATCTCATCTTCAATACTTCGTTCAGCAGAGAAAGAAATAGTCAGGTTTGGGTTCCTGTAGTTTTTTACAAAGTGGATAAATCTAAAAAGTAAATAAAGTGCACATCAGGGGAAGAAGCCAGCAAAAGAAAGATTCTTAGGATTACTGATTGATAGCTAGAAAAGCCCCCGGGGGGTCATCTAATCTAACCCCTTCATTTGACAGATCAGGAACCTGAGAACAACAGAGATTCAGCCTGAGATTTTACTATCTTCCAGGCAAAAGTAAGTGACAGAGCTAAGATTTAAATACAGGTTCTAGGGATTCCAAATCTAGCCCTCTTTCCATTATACCAACACAACATCTAAACTTTCTTCTGTAGAGTTCTCTGTGAGCTGTGGATTAAATGACAGCTACTTTCAGTTTGGTCAGTTTCTGGTCACTTAAAAAAATATTCAAAACAAGTTCACTTGGATTTCTTAAAAAAAAAAAGTGCTCTCTCCCTCCTATTTGGTAAAAGATGGTCAAGTTGAACAATAAAAAACAAAATGTGATCTTGAAATGGATCACCATTTTCAACAAGAATTTAGGACTTCAAGTGTAGATGTTTTCCCCCCAGTCTACCTAACAGCACTGAACAAGGGAAGAAAGAGGATCTAAAGTTATTTGCTCACTGACTTAAGAAATATTGAGAGTAGAATAGCAAACTCACTGTCCAGTGATACAAGCAACTCATTTAAACATGGCAAGACACTTACTCTGTCTCCCAGGCTTGGGCCCTCTGTACCTTCTCAGTATTGTTGTAGTAATTATTGACAGGAAGAGTAATCACAAGGGCAGTAGCATTGTTATAGTTTTGTTCTATAAAGGAAAAATGCAGCGACACAAAGATTATAAGCCTGAAGCTGAGGAGACTCCTAAACAGAGAGCTCGTAGCCTAATGACATAACTAGGGCAATTTACTAGCAACAAACCCTGTGTACCAAAAATTGGACAATTACCAGACAAATCTAGAGTGCGGCTTATGAATTAAGACTCATCTATCTAAAAGGAGCCAAGTTCTCATTTAGCAGGTACATATTTAAGGCTGTAGGTTAATCTTTCCTCAGCACAGGGGGGATGCCCAAGAACTATTACTGGCTGTCTCCCTCTGCAGAAGAAAACCTTGTCAAACCTCTTGTAATTAAACCTCACGTGCCAAAGATGCTACTGCACCATACTTCACTGCACCACTGCACCACTGCACACTGGGCAATCTGCTGTGATGTGCTATGGGGACTAGCAAAGAGAAATTAAACCTGTAGTTTCCATATTTAAAAACCTTGAGTGGAATACATATATGGTTGAATTTCTTAATCATTATCAACTCAAAAAGATAAGATAACCACTGTGCTTCAGTGCTCAACTACACAGTACTTCCTTTAAGAGACTATTGAGGCTAAAGACTAAAATCTCACTCTGGTGTTACAAACATGTGAAGTTTTAAAATAATCTAATTTAAAAGAGGAAAAGAGAAAGAGGAGGAAAGGGCAAAGATTTTAAAGTCAAGATGACATTTGATGCATTCACATTCATTTAAAGATAAGCCATTACAAAAGAAGTTGGTTGTGCTGATATAATACTAAAGTCTGTTTTCATTAAAATGCAAAACTGAAAAAAAAAGAATTTTCAAGTTAAAGAAAAAATAAAACATATGCCCTGAATTCATGAGACAAGAAATGAAGTTTTGATATCTAGGCAAATTAAGCTCTGATATCTGAGGTCCTGAGTTAATAGCTATCTTTGGGATCAACCTCCCCACTCCACACCAGAAAAGTACTTACCATCATATCCTCCTAAGACAAGCCAAGGGAAAATAGGTCCACCAAACGTTCCCAAACAAGAATCATGAAGCAAACTTGTATCATTCAGAGAGGCAGGAGCCCTGCCAAAAAAAAAAAAATATAAAGAATTATTATGCATTGGAACAAGAAATGTTTTAGGGGCTTAACTGCATGACAGTAAAACTGAGAGAAAAGTCACAGGAAACACACATGTGGAGCTAAAAATTAAAGGAGCCCAAGCAAGACAGATACATCCTCAATTCTGTAAATATAATAGATTCAGATTCTTCACACACATATGTAAATGCTGGGGAAATGTTCCATTACTAATTCTTTGCTGCAGCAGGGTAGCCTCTACTTAAATATCTGGAAAATACTGGTCACATAAAATTCAGGTATTGCTTTGAGGGAGTTTCCTGGAGAAGCTCAAGACCACATTCTCCATTTCAGGATAATTCTAGTGGAGGCTCTTGGATGCCAAGGAATCTGGAGCAGGCCTTGAGGTAGCCAAAGGACCTCAAAGGGCAACAACAACTGGCAGTGACAGGGGGCTGGAAAGTTCACAGAGCAAGTTACATACATGAGCACCTACCAGATTTTCATACCCATTTTACAGAGGTGGGAAGGGGAAGATGAGGGATTCACTGGTTTGCCCAAGGTCACACACAGCTGGTACTTGGGATGGGATGCAGACCTTGGGCTCTCCTAAAAGTGCTCTTTCTACCTCCCCAGAGTAAATGTCTGTGCTACTTCATTGTATTTGATAAAGGTCTCTGAAAATACATGGCAGTAGTGCACAGGCTAAGTCCTTCCAGGCATGTTGGCAGGCACAAACCCAAGCTGTCACAGAAAGATGTAGGCTTGCACGACCATTATCTTTTTCAGATGAACACTTCCTTGAGAAATAGGGGAAGAAAACTGGAATTCACTGGGAAGGCCAAGGTATGTGTGTGTATACACACACACACACCCATACACATATGCTTCAGCACAAAAAAAAAAAAAGAAACTATGCCTCAGTAAAAAGGGACCAAATCTTATAACTAAATTCTTGGGAGACTAATTTCTAAGTAGCAACACATTCAGAGATGATCAGGTATATGTTTCCTTATCTTTATCCTGAAAACATAATAATTATCATGACTAGAAAAGCACCATTTTCAAAGCCAGCAGGTAAATTCGATGCTATCTCTTCCTTTCACCCCATTAAAATTCAGATATCAAGATATCAAGTTTATCTTACAGGTCACCAGGCAATTATCTAGCAACACTCTGGAAAGTTCCAAATCTGGAAACCTCATTGAAAAGCTGATGCAAAAAGTAGTTACATACTCATTCAATACCACAGTCACCCTTTTTTACTCGAAAGAGTCTTTAAAGCAGTCACTTCTTTAAAACAGGCCTTTTCGAGGGCCAATTAATTCATTTTCCTCCTTTAAAATTTGACGCAACAATTCTCTATACTTAAAGATTCACCTGACAGCACTAGGCATTCTTCTCACTTAAAAGAGCTTGAAAAGTATTTTCTTATGCTAATTCACCTGACTGAAAATCTGACTCATCAATTGATAAAGACTCATCTATGTAAAAGGAGCCAAGTTCTCATTTAGTAGATACATATTTAAGAGCATAGGTTAATACATAGAACTGTATGTATTTATGTAGTCACTTGAAAAAGCTGTCATTTAGGATTTTGGCAGACACACAGACACACACAGACAAAGACAGACAGACAGACACACACACACACACACACATACACACAAAATATTTTCTCCTGAATCCCAAGACAAGAAATAGAAATATATTTAAGACTTTTATCTGGTGTTTCTTAACACTGTTACTTTTATAAATACACTGGTACTAAAATGAAGATATGACTTTGTTAGCCCCTGCTCAGTAAACTTCATAGGCTTCTTATTACCTCCAGGACCATATATAAGATTAGCACTGAAAACTCTTGACACCCTTACCCATTTCTACCTCTCCAGTCTATCTTACTTTATTCTCTGCCCTCTGCACCATTCTGGATGCAGCCACACTAGTCTATTTGCTCTTTCTCAAATAGAACCCTTCTGTTCCCATCTCCATGCCTTTGTACTTGATTGTCCCTTATGTTTGGAATGCTCTGCCTCCTCCTGATTTGTTTTTTTTTTCTTTTGAGACTGGTTTTCCCTAACTTAGAGCCCAGGTTAGAAGCACAGCAACTATTCCTGGCCCAATCCCAATACAGAATATCATGGAAACTTTATCCTGATGTTTTTCTGACCTGGTCTGGTTCATTCCTCCTTCAGCAGCCTGGCAGTCGCTCTGCTCCAGGGGGTTCACTATATTAATCTTAGACTTAGTGGGAAAACTCGATAACCTTTAGCCAAACTCCTGAGCTCAACCAAACCATTGTTCTCAGCCTTCCCAGAAGCAGGAACTACAGGTGTGTGTGTGTGTATATATATATATATATGGTATATATACAGGGTACTTCTTCAAAAGTCATTTTCTCAATGGCCAATTCCATCCATACTCTTGCTTACCGTGTGCAGTATAAGAAGTGGGTGTGATAATCTGCATAGACAAAGAAATCATCTCCTTTTTCATGGTCCAAAACAGAATGGCTGTTCTGGAAGTAATTTAGTACACTCAGAATGGTACAGTTGTTGTTGTAAGGAGATAAGGGGGCCACACAGATGTCCTGAAGGGTCACAGTTTCATTGTTATAAGAAGCAGTGATGTTCTCAATGGCTGTCTGTAAGTCTAGCACCTGGAAGAACAAAACCACATTTACATTAAATAGTTGATTAACAATTGACTAACATTTTGATAATCTGTTAGGGTCAGAAGATGGGAGGGGAGAATTCCCCTAACACAGGGGTTCTTAATCTTTTTTATATTGGGTATCTTTGGCAGTCCAGTGAAAACTATGCACAAAATGTTTTTTTCACAACATGTTTTTCAATGAAAATAATAAAATATATAGCATTACAAAGGAAACTAATTATAGTGAAACACTGAGATCATGATGTCAACAAAAAAAAAAGTTCCAGAAGCCCTTCTCCAATCTGTACGAGGATCACATCTGAAGCAGAATTCTCCTAAGTATGCAAACCAGAGGCCAGAGCATCCTTAAAATATGGACAATTAGGCTGACTTACCAGACTTCACACTTTAGGGAATCAGGAATGGTTATAGAAGGACTAAATGGCTGAAGGGACAAATTTCTCAGAGCAGCAGAAAGTTAGAGAAGACAGCATCAGCAAAAATGAGGTCAAACCCCCAGTGGCCCTTAAAAGAACCTCTTCTGACAACCTTAAACCTTCCAAAACCACCTGCAGCAAGGAAGTATGGAGCTGTTCTCAATGGGATTCTTCTGGGTGTTTGATCTGGCCAAGGCAGATAGGAGAAGTATGCACATACACAATTTGTATTCAAAAAGGTAGGAAAGGTGGATGTGAAACACTAAACATCCTACTTTCTGAAATAAGACTTTTTTGCTGTCATCTCCTTGAAGTATAAAAAAGCTTTCCCAAGGGATTGTTAGTACCTTCCCTACTTCTCCCCCATCCCTCACAATTACTTCGTATTTACTTTGTGTTCAAATCTACTTCTGTATGTAAATGTTTTGTCCTATCTCGAGTAGCAGGGAGAGACACAACTTTTATCTTTACATCTTCAGTCCCTAGAATAGTGCCTGGCACACACTATTTCTTTCAAAAAGGCTGGTTTAATCTGATGGAATTTACAATCAGGAATCATGTTTGAGAAGATTAAACATATGGAACTGTATAAAAAGGAGTGGGATGATTTATCCACAGGCACAGGACAGTATGAAGTATGAGATGGTCTTAAAAACCTTTCTGAGAAACTGGGTGGCATCACTTTAATAAGTGGAATGGAAGTCAAAATATGAGGATTTCAGGATAATTACTGCAAACATGATCAATACAAAACAAGCTTCTTTCTTAACAAGCCAAGTAATAAGTCTTAGAAAGTTCATCACTCAGAGAAGCCATTTAACTAATGACTAAAAAAAAAACCAAAACAACTGTCATTTTGAGAAAATCCACAATGTCAAGTTTTAGCAAATAAATTCTTTATGAGAAAGGAATTTCTGGTAAAGTCTCCCCTTTGTTCAGACACATTTTTCCCATCCAACCTCAATAAAAAGGCAGGTTTTGCCACAAGAAGTACCTAAGAGTGGAAGCCACCATAAAACTCTACTGGTTTTTAAAATCTTCTAGGAGAAAGCATGTACGTTTACTCAAGAATCTTGAAACGTAATAATGTCTTTCTAATGTGTGGTTTGAATGAGTGGGACTGGCCTGCCATACTCTCAAGTAAAGGACAGAGAAGAGGCCTTCAACCCAGAAAGAACCTGAGTTCAAGTTGTACCCCAGACATATAGTAGTTGTGTGACCCTGGGCAACTCCCTTAACTTCTTAATGCTCCAAGCACCTCCTTGTTTGCAGAGAAGGTGCTGTGGGAATTCTTTACTGGGAGCTGATGAAATTACAAATCCAGTCTGTCCCCACTCCCCCAAAAAAGGCCTTCCTATAGGACGTACCACAAATAAAGTATGTACCCCCTGAGCTGACATTAGCAAATGGCAGATTACCTGGTGCAGGATGCCTTTGTCCAGAGGGGCCCCAAAGGGAACATCTGCTCCAGAAGGATATGGCTGGTAAGTGTGCTGCTTAGTGTGTGGAGCCTGGATTATAAGCTGTTCAGTACGGAAGAAAGGTCCAAAGTGGGTATCAAAGTATTCTTTCTCTAGATGAGCTTGGCTGTTTGGAGCAGACCAAAGATCAACTGGATTGGTAGCGAGCCTCATAAACACCAGACCTGAACAGCACGCTGCGATGAAGACCAGGGAGCAGAAGATGACTGGCAATGGGTTTCTAACGCAGAAGGACCCCCATTGTGTAAACCCTTTTATCAAGCAGCCCTCAAATGCTGCACCGAGCTGTTCACAACAGGAGGCCTCCCCTGGAAGAGCATGAGAGGAAGGGAGGTTGGAGGTTAAGAGCCAAGCCATTCCTGAAATTTGTAACAGGAAATAAGTTAACAAACTTCATACAGCAGTGACTGGATTAAGTGCCTACATGGGGGTGGGAAAAATCTTTGACTAGCCAAAGGTCAGTGATACAGACACAAAATCCATGATGATCTGCCTCCCAGAGGTGGGTGATTCATACCCTTGTCCATGACAGGAATGAACTTTGCATGTAAGGAGTCCCTTTCCCCATACTAAAAATTATTTTTTCCTAATCCTGATACCTGTTCACCTCTGTAGCTCCAACCCCCCTTTTATTTTTCGAATCACAAATACACATACCTCGATCACTGGCATTAACAGAAAAGGCTATATTGCCATCAATAGGTGTGTACTCAGAGACAAAATACCGTTTTCTGGGGGGAAGAGAGTATAAGCAATATTAATAAATTTTTCATTATGCAATGATTCTGAAAAGATTACTCTGAAATCACTATAATCCCACAGAAATCTTTTTCCCTGTTTCTTCTCCTTTTGTTCAAGAGTATTCCTCTTTCCTACGTACTCATCCTGAAAAATGAATCTGCTTTTTTTGGCATGTGTTCTTTACATAGTTAACAAAATAAAAGTTATTTTGAAGTCTTCCTTTTAAAGTCTGCATCTTACAAATTTTAGGCTCTCAAAAGGTATTCCAGACTAATGACAAAGTAAATACTTATTCAGAAACTCAGGTGGAAAAAAAGGAATTTGACTTGATTGAATTCTAATGATCTGATAATTTTAGCAAAGAATAGCCAGTTAGAAAAGAGAAACTCCTATGAACTATATGTAATTCAGAAAAAATTGGCTTAGTGTTTCAACAGGCCTCAGAATGCTTTCTTGCTTAAAAAAAAAATTCATTTTCTGTATTAATTCAGAAAACTGTTTCCTAAACTAATTACTATTAACTGACAAATGTCACATACAAGTTTGCTTTCTTACCCCCCTCTAAGGAGATAAAAAAACTTAAGTCCTTACCTGTAGCACCATACTATAAAAAACATTCCAAAAAACACAAGCAAGAATGCCATGTAGAAGATCCACATGATGACATACATGGCATCCAAGCCAAGTATCAGCCAAGGAGCAGGAGTAGGTGGGGGCTGGGGCTTGGGCCCACAAGTAATGGAACAATCCTGACAGCTACAAGGTTCAGTTACATCATCCACTGATTCGTTACAGCTTTTGGTGGCATTGTTCATTGGTTCCATTCCATAAACGGGGATGTCTAAGAGATTAAATAATGTTGAGTTAATACATTTAATAAATTCACAGATTAACAAATTAACAACACACCTTAACAGAATGAGAACTTGATTTCATTTGAGAGGCTGGGTTTAAATGACAACACACAGAAAAGAACCATTTGTAATATTCATTATACATATATATACATATATATATATACATACATGCATATATACACCCACACTTATATGTATATACATATTTTAAAACCACTATCAGAAGAATACCTTAAGAAAACAAAAGAATTGTCATATAGAAAAAGTCTCCCTCTTTCTCTTCAACTTGATTTACTTCTGATTTCACAAGTTCAGGCAATTCCCAGTGAGAAGATTCCCTTCTACTGAGTGTCAGGAATAGATTCATTTCCCATCATAGACACATACTAGCTATGGGACTCCAGGCAAGTTCCTTAACTTTTTGGTGTAATAGACAGTTTTCTATTTCTCTATCAGCAAGCCTTCATTAAGAATCTACTATGTGCAGTCATTCTGGAAAGCTATTTGAAACTGTGCCCCAAAAGTTCCTAATAGTGCATACCCTCTGACTAAGGAATACTACCACTACTTGGTTTATACACCAAAGAAATCCAAGTCTCCATATTTAGAAAAAATATCTATAGCAGCAATTTTAGTGGTGGCAAAGAACAGGAAATTAAGGGAGTATCCATCAAATAGGGAATAGCTGAACACAATGTGGTCTATGAATGTAATGGAATATCATGGTGCCATAAGAAATTACAAAAGGGACAGTTTCAGAAACACTTGGGAAGACTTGTATTAACTGAGGCAGAATGAAGTGAGCAAAACCAATTGAACAATGTATAAGAACAGCTACAATGAAGTACAAACAAACAGCTCTGAAAGACTTAATAACCCTGATCTGTACACTGACATACAATTCCAGAAGCCCAGTGATGAAGAACAGAGGCAGCTAGATGGGGCAGTAAATAGAGTGCCCAGCCTGGAATCAGGAAGACCCACCTTTTTGAGTTCAATCCAACCTCAGATACATACCAGCTGTCTGCCCCTAGGCAAGTCATTTCACCTTGTTTGCTTCAGTTTCCTCATATGTAAAATGAGTTGGAAAAGGAAATGGTAAACCATTCCAGGATCTTTCCCAAGAAAACCCCAAATAGGGTCACAAACAGTGGGACATGGATAAAAAAAATGGCTGAATAAATGATGACGATACCACCTTCCTTCAAGACAGAGTCAAGAAAAATGAGATATAGATTTCTGGACACGGCCAATGTGAGAATGTTTTGTTCTACTGTGGATATCTGTTACAAAAGTTTTGGGTTTTATTTTTTTTTCTTTCTCAATGGGAGGAAGTAAAGAGAAAATAAATGCTTGCTAATTGAAAAAAATTTTAATTAAAAAAAACTATAGTACTATAGAAAGGCAAGGAGCTCCTATTTTTTTAATTTGAAATTAGAAATGAACAATTCTTTAACTTGTTTTCTCTTGTCTGAGGGTTACTGAATATTGTAAGGGGCCCAGGGGGGTGCAAGTCCTGTGACCAAGGCTATAGCAGAGGCAAAGCCTGTTCCTGTGGGATTTGTGCTTACTCAAACCCTGGCAGAAGCTCTGTATGACCCTGGAACCTGATGTTCCTGCAGATACTGATGTTCTGTACAGTAAAGTTGCAAGTGGGCCTGGGAACCCAGGAACTAGCTTCAGGAACAAGATAAGCTTCCTTACTTACTGCGGGTGTAAGGATGTGGAATAGTCATGAGATGGTGAAGTAATGGGATGAGCTCAGCCTGTATGTGATTGGTGGATACAGCCTTTATAAACCCTGACTTTCAGCTGAATAAAGAGAGTTGCTTAGAATTGTTTATCATCTTGTCTCCAGTCTCCTTCCTTCAAAGCTCACAGATCGCTCAATCCAGACTGACAGGCATTTAGAGACCTGTTGGTCAGGGGGACCGAGGGGGCTCGGGCCCTGACCCCAAGCAGAATATTATGATTTCTGACACACAGGCCAAAGAAGAAAGAGAGGAAAAGCCTCCTATGTGCAAGGTACATGCTAAGCACTGAGGATACAAAGAAAAAAGTGAAAACAGTCCCTGCTGTGAAGGAACTTAGATATGAAAGGATAAAACAACACATATACAAGACAGATATGTAGTAAATGGAAGGCGGAGGGAGGGTGTTTGGAGAACAAAAGTAATGGAAAAATTAGCACACCCCAGATAAGAAGGGAAGTGGTCAAATGGAGGAAACAATCTTTTTATCACATTTCTCTAATAAAGGTTTGGTATCTGAAAAGTATGTGTTTGTGGGTGTAGATGCCCAGCAATGTCATGGAGTACTACTACGCTGTAAGAAATGATGTGAGTGTGATGAATACAGAGAATCACAGAAAGATCTATATGAACTGATGGCAAAATGAAGTAACAGCAGTCAAGAAAACAACACACAAAGTGACTTTAACAATGCAAACAGGAAGAATAACACAAAAAAAGTAAATGTAACAAAACCATAAAGGTAAAAGAAGCCTCAAATGAAGATATGTGAGCGGACACCCCCCACTCATCCTCTCCTGGAGATGGGAAGTCCACAGGGGTTGCACACTGCTTGTTTTGGGACTTTTTCAAAATCCTTATTAGTTGGGCAGATTTTTTTTTCCTTCTAAAAAAATATATGTTATATGGGATGGTTCCCTGAGAGGAAGAAGGAATACTTTCTAAAAAATACATTTTATAATGATAAAAGAAAAAGATAGTAAAACAAACATATTTAAACGAAAGGAATGGGGAAGCTCTGAGGAGGAGTGGGTTTCTCAGGGAAGTGTGAGATGCCCACTTGACATTAACTTGCAATGTCCCATAGGCCGCTTGTGACAGAGTTGGACTAAGAAAGCAAATTAAAGAAAGTTCAGAAACAAGCAAGAAGAGAGGGAGGGGAGGCAAAGAGAACTGACAACATTTTCAAGTTTAGCTGAAAAGAGAGAGAGAGAGAAAGACCAGATGTGGAGATAAAGCAGGCATGGTAGAGTATGGTGAGGAGTGGTTTTTTGTATTAGTTTTTTAAAGGATGGGATAGCCCTGGTTTGTCTTTAGGTAACAGAAAAGAAACCAACAGATAAGGAAAGATTATAAATCTGAAGGGGGGAGGAATAATGGGGACAGCCTGCTGGAGAAGATGGGAGGACATGGGATCACAGGTACTACTAATCCTCTAAATTGCTAATAAGCTGCTGTAAGCACCATCCTGTCCTCCATAAACTAGATGTTACTGTACATGATGTGCCATTAAGCTTGGGACCAGGATTCTGTCATTACCCATATTCGTATACTTTCTTCTCCTTCACTCTTCAATTCAATCAGTTCCCAGATATCCCTGAGGCTACCTCTGGTTCACCTTCCCCTATAGTACAAGGCCTCACTACTATCCTGGACAGGTGGAAACAGTGGTTTCCTACTAGATCTTACTGCTCTACTTCTCTTCATAATCCAGTTCATCTGTTGCCAGATGAATCCTCTCAAAGCACACATCTGTTCATGTCATTCCTCTGCTTGCCTCTTCAGTAGGTCCTCACTGCCTCAGAGTTTTAACTCCTCTGTCTGATGTTCAAGGCCCACCATAATCTGGTACTCCTCTACCTGCCCATACAGCCCTTTCTCATATTCTTGCCTATGACATGCAACAGTCTGATTAGATAATGGACACCAAAAACACCTTCTGTGTTCCTTCGCCTGTCCCTTAGCTTGGCCAGCCCTTTTTCCCTCTTTTAATCTATTTATTTCTTACTCACTTTAAAAAATCCAACTTAAATGCCAAATCTTCCAGGCCCTGTTTATCAATAACAACCTTACCTGGGGACCTCACAAGTCACCTTGCTTCTCTTTAATGAAACTACATAATTAGAATTATATTAATTCATGTTAATGTCTTATCTCCCTACTACCATGTAAACTCTATGAAGGCAGAGGGTATGCACCTGGCCTAAAGGCTGTCCTCTATAAAGTTGCTAATGATCTTTTAATTACCACATCTAGTGGGCTCTTCTCAGTCCTCATCCTTCTTAACCTCTCTGCTGCCTCTCAAACTGCTGATAACTCTTTTCTTTCATAGGTTATAACACTATTTTTTCCTGGTCCTCCTCCTACCTCTCTGACTACTCTTTCTCAGTCTTTTTTGCAGGTCATCCTCAGGTCACACCCTCAAAGCATGAGTGCCTCCACAGGGCTCTGTCTTCTCTCTGTATACTACCTGACTTGGTGATCTCATCAGTTCCCATGAATTGAATTATCATCTCTATGCTAATGACTCTCATATCCATTTATCCAACCCTAACTTCTCTGCTGACCTCCAGTCTTGCATCTCAAAATGTATGTCCTGTAGTCATCTTGAACTTAACATGTTCAAGAATGAACTTGAACTGCTATCTTCCCTCCCAAATCCCCTCCACTTACAAAATTTCCTGTTACTGTCAAGGGCAGTCCCCCAGGATGGCAACCTAGGTGATACCCTCAACTCCTCACTCTCTCTCTCCCTCCCTAGATCTGTTGTCAAAGTTCACTGATTTTATTTTTGTAACATCTCTGTCATACACTCCCTTTTCTCCTCTACTACTGTCACTATCCTGATGGAAGCCCTTATCACTTCACATCTAGACTACCACAATAGCCTGCTAGTTGGTCTCCAGGGCAATGAAGTTCTCCCCACTCCAGTACATCCTCTACTAAGCTGTCAAAGTGATCTTTCTGAAGTGTAAGTCTGATCATATCCCTCTACTAGTTAATAAACTCTAATAGCTTCCTATTATCTCCATAAGCAAACATAAAAACTTTGTTTGGCATTCAAAGCCTTTGTAATCTGTCAGTACCATACCCTTTTCAATCTTCTTATACCTTAAAACCATTCCTATTACTCTCCAATACAATAAGACTGGTCTCCTTGCTGTCCCTTGAACAAGACACTCCACCAAGCTCCCAAACTGAGGCATTTTCTCTAGGTGTGGACTGTGCCTAGAATCCTTCCCCTCCTCATTTCCACCTTCTGGCTTCTCTGGCTTCCTTCAAGTGTCAGATAGAATCCCACCTTCTCCAGGAAGCCTTCCCCAATTCCCCTTAATTCTAGCACTCTGTTGATTATTTCCTATTTATCCCATATAAAGCTTGTCTGTACATAGTCAATTGCATGGTTCCCCCATTAGACTGTGAGCTCACTCACAGTTAGAATGTCTTTTGCCTTTCCTTGTATCCCCAGCACTTAGCATAGTGCCTGGGACATAGCAGGCACTCAAGAAATGTTTGACTGACTGAGAGTGAATAATACTCAAGATTTCTTTGTAGACAACAGATTTTTTAAAAAATGTTTTCTGAATTGAATTAGTTCTGTGAAGAACAAAACTAAGGAATGCTATCTTTCTGACTTCTAAGGAGTGGGGGCCGACTACAATGGTGCCACTGGCAAGATGCCCCTCTTTTGTTTATTAACAGCAAACTACTTTTAGCTGTAGTCTTCTATTTCATTGTAATTATATGCCTTTTGTTCCCAAATCAGAAGCAAGACATTTGTTTTGGAAATCACTTTAGAGTTCACATCACCACCAGGCCCTTTAAGGCCACCTAGTGCAACCTCCTCTTTTAGAGGCTAAAGGTCAGGCCCAGCATCACAGAGTACATGTGAGATTCAAACCCTGGGCACCAGACTCCAAAGGAAGCCTTCTTTTCACCACACCACTGACTGACAGAATTTGATGAGTCTCATACTACAGAATATAGGTATGAGGAATTAAATTCATATAATGTCAATCCTCCCCACCCCGCAATCCATTCTGTTTGGCATGAAAACAACAGACTTTGAACATAACAGACAAAGAACAACTTTCCCTACCTGAAAAAATAGGCGTGATGGTGAAAGGTGCTTGTCCATTATCTTTATTGAACATGTACTGAATCCAGTTGGTAGCATTGCAGTCTTTAGCATCTTTCCCACAGAGAAGCCCCAGGGCTTTATCATTACTTGAGGGGGCCTCAACATCTTGGCAAGCATTATACATGGCTAAAAAACAATGGGGGAAAAAGGTGAAATGGAATATACTTGTTTTAGTTCACCTGCCTCTTCTTATAAAGTCTCCCCCCTACCCAAGAGGTGTTCGTAAATAACCAGCTCCTAGAATTCTAGAGCCCATGTGAACAGGGTGGCAGACAAAGAAGTAAGTACATGGGACCTGTACTCACTGTCAACAGCTCACACATGCACAAGTTATCCCAGGCAGAACCAAAGTACATCAAAAGAAACGGAGAAACTAAGTGGGGATGTTTGTGCTTTCTCTTCTCTGGACAGTATGTGTAAACTCTTCCCTCAATTCATTTTGTGCTTCCAAATAACAAGAGAATCAAAGAAAAGCAAGAGAAATAACCAGGCCAGCAGAGTCTGTCTCATCTCCAGAGGTGTTTCAGGCTCAGAATGTGCAGAGAAACCCAGCTCAATTTTAATAGTTTTCCAAGTATTATGCCAACTATTATTTCTACACCACGAAATAATAAAAACTTGGCTTATTTCCAATGTGTTGTTTTCTATTAGAGGCTGCTAGGAAGCATTGTGAATACAGTGCTAGATCTGAAGGAGACTTCAGTCTGAATCCTACCTCAGACACTTACTAGCTGTGTGACCCAGGGTAAGATATTGAACCTCTCTGTGCCTCAGTCTTTTTCTCTATAAAATGGGGATAATAATAGTACCTACCTCAGAGGGTTATTCTAAGGATCACATGAAATAAGACATGCAAACTCTGAAGCACTATATATCTACTAGCTGTTGTTATTATTGTGGTGGTGGTGGTTGCTATTCTGTAACAAGAACAGAAATAATGTGCAATCCGGATGGCACTTAAGCAGAGGTCTTCCAGCTCAACAGGAGTTCTTGCCTTACACCACACAGTTTTCTCTATATGAACTTACCATCTGCAAAGCTCTGTCCAATGTAGTACTGTAGTCCTTTTACATTGATTCTGGTCTCATTTGTGGTGGGATCAACACGGCTTTCAGTATCTGTAACATTCAGAAACCAGCTTTGTCGAGGGCTACAGGTCAGCTCACAAAACAGGTTCATCAGGTTGTAAAAACAGGATGGACACCTGAAGAAAAAGTCAAGAAGATGTCGTGTTAACCAAATCCTATGGTGCGTAGGTGAACACAAGTGGAGCTGTGATGAGAATGTGCCCCATTCCAAATCCCTACTGGTTTTTTGAACAGAAAGTTTCATGGAAAGAAAAATATTTCTTCACACTTATCAATTCATCTGGAAATGCAGTCTGTCTTAAAACCTGAGAGACTTAGAATCATCTCACTGGCAAATGTCAAAGAACGTAAACAGGAAAAAGAGGTTTAAATTTTCATCCTGTAACCACCTAATGGCACTAATAATTTTGGTTTTCCCATGTCCCACCTCATCTAAGCCTCCCTTAAAAATGTGGCAGGACTTCTAGGCTGTTTAAAGAAATACTCTGATTTCTCTTCAGATCATATAAATCTTTCACTTTTTACTAAAGATTTCAATGGAGAGGAGCAAAGGGTTTATAACTAATTTTTCAAGGCCTAGTTTACATGAGGGTCCCCCCTCCCCACCCTTAAATAGTCAAACCAGCCCAGCTTTACTGCTCTCAGTTTATCAGTGACTAGGTTTTTAGGAGACTGCTGTCTTTCCTGTCGAAGAATAAAGCCGTATAGCTGTCTGGGTGTACATAAAAAAACCCCGGTACAGCAAAGAAGTTTTTCTACACTGTGCATGTGACAGTCCTTTGGTCAGTTGCTACTGCAACCGCAAATGCTTGCCTGCTCCACTGTGCTGAGTCAGCAGTAAGATTTGTTTTGCAGGATTCTGGAGTTCACCTCCTAATCTAAAGGCATTATTCTCCAGGACCTGAAGAACTACTTCTGCTTTAACACCCATGGCTCCCCTGCCCCGCTGGGACTCTACCACTCTCTTTAGCTTGCTCCCTGCTCAGAGAGCCTGCTCTCATCTCTATCCACCCATATGAACTAATAATGTCTCTAAAGTACTGCTTTGGTTTCTAATCCAGGACCATTTAAAAAACCTTTAAATGTCTGTCAAGTGCTTTTAAGGTACAGAACACTGTGCAAGGTACTCAGGTAGGTAACGGGTAGGTACAGAACACAATTCTCATGCACAGAGAGTGAGGTGCAGGAAGCAAGTAGGGAATTCAGTAAGGACTGGCAAGATGAAGAAAGTCTTCATGTAAAAGCAGGGATCTGAATTACACTTTAAAAGGATGAGCAGGAACTCACCAAGTGGAAAAGGGAGGACATCCTAACCAGAAGAAGCAACCAGTCAACAAGCATTTATTCATGCTTATTAATACCAAGCACTGTAGTAGAAAAACAAAGGTAAGCAAAACACGGGGAGGGCAATGATGAGATTATAGTACATATCAGGAGGGAGATAAAGTACACACCAAGATACATAGTGTATGTGTTTATACACATAAACACACATATGCATACATACATACATACATACATACACATATCACACAGAGGAAGACATCTAAAGGGATTCAGGTTCAGAAGGAGAGATTTGAGTTGAGTCTAGAAAGGAGCCATAGATTCTAAAAGAGGTGAGGAGGGAAAGCATTCCAGACACGGGGACAACCAGTGCAAATGCACAGTCAGGAAACAAAGCGTCCTCTGTGATGAACAAGCAAGTAGGCTGGCGGAGCTGACCACAAGGAGCGTTTGTTGCAGGGGTCAGAAAGAATCATCCAGATGTGTGGAAGAGAGTAATAGATGATGTGGCTGAATAAGTATGAAGGTGGGTGCCAGATTATATAGGGCCTTGCACATCATACAAAGGGGTTGTGACTTAATTTAACAGGCAAGAGGGAACAACCACTGACCATCTTTAACAGAGGACTGATGGGACCAGGTCAGTGTACAAAGAAGATTAGGCCAAAAGTGATAGGAAGGGTAGAAGAAGCTGCAGTGGGTAAAGGAGAATGGAGATGCCATTTCACTAGAAAGGTGACAACAAAGGCTCATATCAGAGGGGCAGCAGCGCCCAATACAGAGAAAGATACAGGCACAAGGAGTTACAGGGACAGCAGAGACAGGGATCAGATAACCTACTCGACAACAGAGAGGGAGAAAAAGAGTCCAAGGCAATTTCAAGATTTTATAACATCAGCAAGTGGATAGTGACAGCAATGACAAACAATTAAGTCAAAAAGAAAAACCAGTCTGAGGTGAGGTAAAGAATATGTTCATTTGAGAATTTACTTTTAAGAACAATATTTTTAAGACAAACAACTCTGAAAGACTTAAAAACTCTGATCAAACTATGACCAACCACAATTTCAGAAGATTCATAACGAAAAATGTTACACACTTCCTGACAGTGGTGATGGGCTCAAGGCACAAAGACCTTTTTTGGATATGACTAACAAAGACATATGTTATGCTTGACTTTACGTATGTGTTACCCACGGTTTTGTTTTATTCTTTTCTAATGAAAGAGGAAAAGGTAGGAAAGAGAAGATGATTTTTATTAATTAAAAAAATTTAATTTAAAAATACATCTATGATCCTTTAAACAAAAGAAAGCATTCAATTTGAGAGATCTCATTTTTAACTGCTCCCCTGTTCCCACCCTCACTATTTCAGGAGGCAGCGAGGTGACTCAGTGGTTAGAGTGCTGGCCTGGAGTCAGGGAGACTTGAATCCAAATATAGCCTCAGACACTTACTAGCTGCATGACACTAGTAAGCAAGTCATTTAACTTCTGGTTGTTTCAGTTTCTTCATGTGTAAAATGGGGATAATAACAGTACCAGTTAAGTAAAATAACACTTAGCACAGTACCTGACACATAGGAAGCACTATGTAACTGCTAGTTATTATCATTATTGCTTATTCACCAGTTGCCTTGATGTGCATATGTTCATACCAGCTGTCTGCTCCTCTCCAGGTCTACAACCATGATTAAATCAACCCTGCCAACACTACTGGGAGGGATGTGTCCTCACTCACTATGCTTGTAACTCTCTCTCTCCTAGCCCCTATTCCTCTATCTGGGAAGTCTCCCACCACTAAAAGGTAAGTTTCCTGAGGACAAGGACTGTCTTTTTATTTGTGTCTCCAGCATGCAGCTCAGTCTTGACACATGGTAAGCACTTAATAAATGCTTTTTTCTTTCATTCACTTTGAGTTTGAGATGTCAAAAGGAGATTGAGGGAGACAAGAGGGATCAAACTCAGCTTGTGCTGCAGGACAGAATCTTGAGGATCACCTACAGTTAAAGGGTGTGATCAGGAAGGGAATCCAGCAAAGGAGAAAGAAAAGGAGTGGTCAGATAGGTAGGAGGAAAACCTGGAGAGGGGTGTGCCGAAAATCCAGAGAGAAGAGAATACCAAGGAGGAGACAGTGCTCAACAGCATCAAAGGCTGCAGAGAGGTCATGGAGAATGAGGATTGAAAGAAAAGGCCATTGGATCTGGCAACTAAGAGATCATGGATAACTTTGGGGAGAGCAGTTTCAGGGGAATGATTAAGGTCAGAAACAGAAGAAAGTGAGAGGAGAGGAAGTGGAAGCACCTATTGTAGGTGACCATTTTGAGGAGTTCAGCTACAGAGTACAGAAGAGATAAAATATGATAGCAGACATAGAAGGATCAAGTAAGTAAGGGTTTTTTTTGAGGACAGGAAAGACATGGGCATCTTTGTAGGCAGTAGGGAAAGAATCAGTAGTCAGAGAGAGACTGAAAATGTCACAAAATGGGGATGACAGAGTGGGCAAAAAAGTTGGGGGGGAATAGGATGGAATGGGATTGCTTGAACAGGGAGAGGGGTTAGCCTTGATAAGGAATAAGGCAACTACATCATGTAAGACAGGGGTGAAACAGGAGATTGTGGCAGAAGGCATCTGAGTTATAAGAGATGAGAAAGAGGGGAGAAGAGGGAAATCACACAAATGGCCTCGATACATTTTGTAAAATATGAAGCAAAGGTCTCAGCTAAGAGAGTCTGAGGAGAGGGAACCACGGGAGGTTTGAGGAAGGATGAGTTTTGGAAAAGCAATTGTGGAGACCCGGTAAGGGAGCAACAGGCAGAATGCTTAGCAGCAGTCATTCAATTCAAATAAACATTAAAGTGCTGATAGATGCAACATGCTGGAGATTCAAAGACTAAAACAGCCCTGCCCTCAAGGAGCTTAGTTGATAAAAAAGTGAGAGTTGAAGCTCTTAAAAGCAGATGCTGAGCAGGAAGAGGGCAAGGAGTCAAAGGGAATGAAGGGAAAAGGAATGTACAAGGAAAACCAGGCTAGTGGAATCTCTGAAGTCAAAGGAGAAAGGGCACATTCAGGAATGGGGGTGATGGTGGTGTCTAGTGTCCAGTGCTGCAGAGATGTCAAAAAGAAGACATCTGAACCAAGGCCACTAGATTTAGCAATGAGATTACTGTTAACCTTTCAATACAATGGTAAAAACAGAAATAAGATTAAAAGGGACTAAGAAAGAGTGAATGGTGAAAAAGTAGCCTCCCACATCAACTGATTCCAAATTTGTTAGTGACTGGGGGGACAGAAATGGGAGGGTAGGAAAATGGGGTAGAAGGGTCAAGTGAAGGGTTCTTTTTGGACCCTGTTTGTTGGCATATAGGAAGGACAGGGAGATTGAAAACTGACTATGCACACGGACTGATTGTTGAAACAAAGTTCTAAGGGAGAGAGGAGAAGAGTCTGCCATGCTGGCCAAACTTCGGATTCTCACTGTCAAAAAGAGATTCTGTGTCTTTGCTCTGGCTGTGTGTGCCCCATGCCCTGCCCCCTCAACTCCACCTCTTGGTTTTTCTTTCCTTCAAGACCTGGGTCAGAATTCTATTTTTCTGCAGATCTTTCTAGGTCCCTCAGATTCCTTAAGCTTTTTTTTCAGATTACCTTCCATTTATTCTGTATATCCTACATGTACCTAGACATTTTTCCTCCCCATTTCAAAATACGACTCTTGAGGGATTCTCTTCTTGAGGTTCTTTGTATCCCCAGAGCTCAGCACAGTGCATTTAACAGATGTTTGCAAAATGACTGATATTAGCCTTATCTTAGAAATTAGGAATTCCTCCTCTTCTCAGACTGGAGAATGAATGAGATAAGTGGGGACAGAAAGAATGAGAATAGAGGGAGCCACTTAGAATGGCCTCAATCTTCTCAGGAAAGTTAAGTCATCGCTTTAAGTGAGAAGCATAAAGATCTGGTGGAAGGCCTTGGCAAAAAAAGAAATTTTAAATAGTTGCTATTATTGGGAAATGATACAGGAAGTCAAGAAAAGAATAAGATTGTTGAATAGTGGTAATGACAGAACTAGATCAAAATATCCTAAATAGTCTTTCCTTGCCATTCTCGAGGTAACTAAGAAGATTTTAAGCAAAATCAATTAGCCATTATTTATTGAGTACCTACTAGGTACCAGGTACTATATTTAGGCACTGGTGATAGAAGTACAAAGAGCAAAACAATCCTTACCACGAGCTCATTTTCTAATGGGAAAATCGACAAACATATGTAAAATATATACAGTACACATATAAATATGTGTATATAAAATCTAAACAGTATATACACAAATATGTAGAGTTAACACAAATATGTAAAAAAGTGGTACAAGGTAGTTTGAGAGGTTAGCAAGCGAGATTAGCAATTGGGAAGTTAAGCGAGAAGATCAAGAAAGGATTCATGCAGAAGACATGTTAAAAGAAAAGAAGTAGAAGGAAAGAAGGAATACATTCCAGGAATGGGGGATGGTCAGAGAGAGGAGAATAGTTTGAGTGGATCCCAGAGCATACTATTGCCCAATAAGCCTGGAAAAGTAGGTTAGGGCCAGGATGTGTAAGGTTTCAAAAGCTAAACTGAGGAGTTTATATTTGATCATAGAAACAATAGGGAGCCAGAGGAATTGTCTGAACAGGAGATTCATATGGCACTTAAAGAAAATTAATTTGGCAGCAATATGTGGGAAAGATTCTCTTATGTGTTGAAGATGGTTGCAATTAGCAAGGTGAGAAGTGATAAAGAAGTTGTGACAGTAAAGGAATTCTGTGCAAAGAAGATGTGAAAATATAAAGGTCAAGAATTCCCATCTGTTTGGAAATGCAGGGTGAGGGAGATTAAGGAGTCCAGAAAGATTATGAAGCCGAGAAACTGGAAGGTTGGTAGTGTCCTTGACAAGAATAGCAAAGTTTAAGAAAGGGGAGGTTTTGCAGGAAAGATGCTAAAGTTCAGTTTTAGATATACTGAGCTGTAAGATGTCTCTGGGACATCCAGTTTGAAATGCTCAATAGGTAGTTAACGACTGGGGACCAAATTGGGGCAGGAGAATGGCAGGAAACTGAGACTGTATACATACATCTGAGAGTCATCTGCATAGAGATGAGAGTTTAACCCCATGGAGCCAATGAGATCAGGGCCCAGGCTATAACACTGAGGAACAACTCCCATATTTAGGAGGTACAATGTGGATGAAAAGGCAGCAAAGGACACTGATGAAAGAGCAGTCAAGCAGGTAGAAAAAGAACCAGGAAAGAATAGTAACACAAAAACCCAGAGGAGAGTATCTAGGAAGAGAGGAGTGGTCAACAGCATCATATGTAGCAGAGGCCAAGAAGTATTAGAACTGAGAAAAGATGAGCACATTTGATAGTTTTGGAAAGAACAGTTTTGTTTGAGTGAGGTCAAAAGTCAGATGACAAAGACTTGAGGAGTGAAAGAAGTGGAGGCATACCACTAAGGAAGGGAAAAGAGATACAGGGAAACATGGAGATCCAAGTTCAAATTGCAGATCAGACATTTTCTTAGCTGTACAACAATTAACCTCTCTCTGCTTGTTTCTTCATCCATAAAAAGGGATGATAATAGCATCACCTCCCAAAGTTATTACTGTGAGGATCAAATGAGATAACATGTACAGCAAATCTTTGTAAATCTTAAAGAACTATATAAACACTAGTCATGTTGACGCTGCTGCTGCTGCTAATAGCTTGAGAGGATAGTAGGGACTAGCAAAATAAATTTTATTTCAGAAACATGGAAGAAGTACACCTATTTTATACTGTGGAAAACTATATTCGGACACAGCAGTTAAAGCATGTAATAGTACAGACATTAAGATGTAATGCCCAATTAGGATGGTACCATTAGGATGGTAATGCCCAAAGAGAAAAAAAAAATGGTGGCTTAAGGTGTGGAAGGACATGGAAGAAGTCAGACTTTGCTCCAGTATTAGTGGAATTTGCATAATTATTTTCCTTTGTTATAAAGAAAAGATTCTGGGGTAGGTTGGGGGAGAGGGAAAGGGGCAGGGTGAGCAGTGAGACAAAGGGGATAAGTTGCAGTACTAAATAAAAAACAAAAAAGTCAGTAAAATATTTTTTAAAAGTGAGTTCACCCTCTTTATTGATTTTTTCTTCTTGTGGGCAGAAGTCTCCCACAACATTCTGCACATCACTGTGTTCAACCCAGGTACTCAACAATCGCATGAGTGTCAACCTCTCTGATCTGTTGATAGAGATCTGTAATGGTGAAAAAACTATTGAAATGAGCACTGGATACAGATTCAAAGAACCTGAATTCAGTTGCTGGCTCTGGTTACTGCTATGTGTTTGACTATGGACCAGTCACTTCTGTGTCCCGGTGGCTAGACAATATGACCTCATAGGTCCCTTCAAGGGCTGGGATGATCCTACAAATGGATTTCAGAATGCTGATTAAGGACTCTGGCTTCCCTGGTACAGAGGAACAATTAATCTGGTTTTTCACCTTTAATGAACAAAAATAACTAATTAAATTTGTAACCCTAGTTACAAATGATCCATGATCTTGGGAAGAATATATTAATTGCTTCCAATACAATTATACCAGTGTACAGAAGCCACTCTATGATGGGAATTCAAGGACCTTCATGTTGTTTGGCAGCTGACTGCACTGAAAGAATAACATTAGTTTCCATATACACTGCCACATACTTTATTGGAACTTTACTGGCTAAAAAAGACTGAATCCTGAAACTCTGCTTTACATACTGGGTCAAAGGAACAAGTCAATCAGGAACCTTTTAGCTTTCACATGACCAAACAAACACACATCAGCATCACAATCTTTAGGATCTCAGCAAAATTACAAGACAAAATTGCTTACAATTGTCAAGGTTCACTTTTACTTAAGGATTAAGAACACAGAATAGAGATCCAAATCTAAAACAGAGTGAAGGAGTACAACGAGTTCTTGAGGAGAGGAAAGCAGCTGAGCACAAAAGGAAATGAGTTATGGCCACAAGGAGAAAGGATCTGATGTGGCTGTTAGAGGTTCAAGGACTACCTGGAAGCCATCTCTCTCCCTCTCTCCCTCTCAAGATACAACTACTAGTTTGAAATCCAACAATCCCTAAATTGTCAAGAGCAAAGTATAACTAATACTATTCAACAAGCACTTGTGAAATGCCTACTCTGTACACAGCATTGTACCCTGCACCTTCAAGAAGCTCATATTCTCCTATGGACACCTAGATAGTATAGTGGAGTCAGGAAGACCTAAGTTCAGACATTCACTAACTGTGTGACCTGAACAAGTCACTTAAATTGCTTCTTGACTCAGTTTCCTGATCTGCAAAAATAAAAAAATGAGGATAACAATAGCACCTGCCTCCCAGCACTAGTACTGTTAGAAGGACTGAATGAGATGATACTGGTAAGATATTTCACAAACCTTAAAGTACCATATAAATGCTAACTATTGTAAAGAAATAAAAAATATAAGCAAAAAGTAAAATATAAAATACATTCACAGCAGATGCGTTGTCATTTCAGAGGGGGCATTCCCTAAAAAACTGATGTTCAGAAAAAGACTTATAGAGGAGATAGCACCTGGACTGAGCTTTAAAGGGAGATAGGGATTCCAATAGGCAGAAGGGAAGAAAGAGAGTAAGCCAAGGTGGCTGAAATATAGGGCCCACTGGGAAAGCAATAAGAAATACACCTTGAAAGGAGGGCTGGAACCAGCTCATAACACAGGGTTTTAAATGCCAAGGAGAACAGTTTATATTCTGTCTTAAAGGGAATCTAAAGCCACTGAAAATTCTTGAGCAGGGGAGTGAAACTGTTAGTCGTGGGCTTATGGAATATTAAAATTGTCAGCCACGTGGAGGATGGATTGGAAAGGCAAATGACTTAAGAGAAAGGAGACCAATTAAGAGGCTTCTTCAAAGTCAAGGTGCAATGTAATGAGGGTCTGAACTAAAGTGGTGGTCACCTGAATGGAAAGGAAGTATTATAACTGCTGAGGAAGCAGATATGGGGGAAGAGGAAGAGTGACTAGAATGAATGAAGCAAATGACTAAGTGGAAGGAGAATGGGGATGCCCTTCCTTAAGAGAAATGGGGAAGTCTGGTGAGAAAGTTTTTAGAACCAATGAGTTCAAGAAATCTATGGGACATTCAGGTGGGGATGAATCTAACAGAGAGTTAGCAATACAAAATTGGAACTTGGGGTTAGAACTAAGGCTTGAAAGATTTAGGAATCAACTGGATAGAGGTAATAATTGAATGCATGGGAAGTGACAAAATAACCAAAGGAAAAAATATAGAGAAAGTAAAACAAAACAAAAAAACTAAATCCAATTGGAGAACTCAAAATTTAAACTCTTACCAAAAAAATCCAAAATCTGGCATTTACTAGTTAATATTTCTTTGCAATTAGTCTTGATAAAAATTACTTTCCTAAATGTCCTCTGTGATTTGCCATCCTTCTCAAGTGGATCCAAACGACAGTTTAATGGCTCATAAAAACCTTATTATGAAGTGTTTGTCTTCCCTACCTGCCAAAGTCATCCACTTACCTGGACAGAAACTGTAGAGGCAGTTGTAAATTATTTTTCAGTGTCTGAAGCTGCTGTACGTCACAACAAAGACTGACATTACCAAAGAAGAAGCCTGGGCAGAGTTCCTTTTAGAGGAGAGAAAGCAAACAAAGGAATGAAGGTCAGTAGAGTTAAAACAGAGGGACCAAATGATGGTTCTAAAAAAAGCTATTTCATAAATGATTCTCCATAGGGTAAAAACATACATCAATAAAACATTTTAAAAAGCTTCCTAATAATTTAAAAAATGAGCCAGAATGTGTTAGAAGAATTCCAGGGAGGGAACCTCTTATAAAGCAGAGGATCCTGGACCTGGAGGTAGCAGATCTGGGTTCAAATCCTGGCTCTGCTACTCTGTGTGACCTTAGGCACTTAATCTCTTTTGACCTCAGATTTCTGTCTTATGAAAACTATTCCCATCTTCCATTAAAATATTTGTTGATACCACACATGATATAGCATAGAGTGAGCCATGTTTTGAATATTTGTAACAATAATAATGATGATGATAACCATCATTAACAAGACATGTTAAAGTCTGCCAAGTCTTTTATATATATTATCTCTTTCTATCCTCATAACAACCCTAGAAGGTAGGTGCTAGTATTATCCTCATTTTACAGATGAGGAAACTGAAGCTGACAGACATCCGGAGTCAGGGTTACAGAGCTTGGATCTGAGCCTGGATTTGAACTCAGGTTTTCCTGACTCCAGGTCCTAGGCTCTAACCACTGTATTACCTTGCTTCCTATTTTATAATATAGACATAATAAAAACATAATAAACTCACCTGCACTAAGTCATATCCATCCTTTGGCAATGGTTTTGGTGGCCCCGAGTATTCACAGTTGTATCTCTTACCTTCAGATGCTATGTCACACTCTCCATACCAAACACACGACTGTGAAAACACCTAAACAAAGAACCCAAAATTCTGTAATCAAGTCAAATACGAACAACCTTAATGCCAAAACACATTTCAACAATAAGAACCTGAAGTCAGCAGAGGTTCTTAACCTAGGTTCTGTGAACTTATTTTAAAAAATGTTTCAATCACTGAATTTCAATAATTGGTTTCCTTTGCAATCCTATGTATTTAATTTTATGCATTTATAAATATCATTCTGAGAAGCGGTCCATGACATAAAAGGATTAAGAACCCCTGATCTAAAGATTGCCTTTGCTCTAAGCACGACTCCCTCCTTCAAGCCAAGGATTGGAGGGACAGATAACTTTAAAAAGGAGGTCTTCTGGAGTTTTTGTTTAAGTACTTAGGCAAACATTTATTGAAGTACTCAGAATCAGAATTCTGCTTTCCCATATCTGGTAGTGGCACACACAAATGGAAAGCTATTTTAAGGAAGTGATATTTACCAACTTTTCTATTTAGGGCTTCGTTAAGTACTGAGAGGGGGAAAAGAGAGTTTCAGGTGTGAAGAGGAAAGACTTGCCAGCAGGAGCAAACCAGCCAGGTATGGAAAGGTGGGGACAAGGGGTTAATCTCTAATTCACAGGCTCATGACGTAATGCTACCCAATCCTACAATCTCTCATCACACAAGGAACTAAGGGATGTTTTAGATACATTTGGGTTAGCTGGAATAAACCAAGGTAGGAAGAATGCAGAGTGCCTAGGTCAAGAGGCTCAAGATCAGCGAAAACAAAGATTATGTTGATGTAAGTGGCCTCAAGGGTATCATTTAATCATTCAAGGCAACAAATCTCTTACTTAAAAGTTTCTCAAGAGCCACTCATTCCTCATGTGACAGTCACAAGGTTATTTAAAAAATTTATCAGAAGGAAGAGGATGTAGTTTGAAATTATCCAGCAAAGTTTCAATTCTAGGTAATGGTGGCAGCACCCTGAAATCAGAGTTACTGAAAGTAACCTTAATGGCAAGACTGACAGTGAGGATTAACCACACAGGTTCTTCAACCCTATGTCACAGAAAAAAGACACTAAGTATTCTTAAAGCACATCTGACCATTTTTTTAAGGTAACTAAAGAAAAACTATAACAATCTGCTTAAAGCAACTTCAGGGAAGTGCTCAATCTACTAGTTCCTTCACTCTACAGGCATTAAAGACAGAGGATTGTACTGGATGGTAGGGGTTTAAACAAAGGTCCCTCACAATCAAAGGGATATATGCAAATTCACTATAGTATGAAATAATAATAAGTGATGCACAAAATGACTAATATGGAAATGTTTTACATGATTGTACATGTATAACCTATATCAGATTGCTTACTGACTTGGGAGGTGGGGAGAGAGAGAGGGAGGAATAGAATTTAGAACTCAAAACTTAAAAAACAATGCATGTTAAAAATTGTTTTTACACGTAATTGGGGGGAACCAAAATATTATTTTAAAAGTACACAAAAATAACACATAAGTGAATTACAGTAACACATCTGCAAACTTTTTCTTAATGTATTGATCAGTTTTGCTGATTTCATTTCTTTTATTATCTTTAAAATGTTATGTTATATGAGATGGTTCTTTGGGAACATCACATATACTGGGAGGAAATTTTGGTGATGTATAAAAATGAAATACATCAACAAAAATTTATTTAAAATGTGTGTGTATGTAGCTGTGTGTATTTATGCATGTGCATACATACATGTACACATACAAACATGTGTGTATATCCATTATATATGTGTGTGTATATGGATATATATGTAAAGTAGATACAAAAGGAAGGCAATAAATACTGGCTGGGAAAACCAAAGAAAGTCTTCCTCCAAAGAATGACACTGAGCTCAGTCCTGAAGGAGGCCAAGGACTCAGAGGCAGAGTTTGGGGGAGACAGCATTTCAGACAGGAGCACGGAGCTGGAGGATGCAGTGTCTGTGTGAGGAACAGCAAGGAGCCCACAATGGCTGGACTGTGTTATTGTTTAGTCATTTTTCAGTCATGTCTGACTCTCTCTGACCCCATTTGAGGTTTTCTTAGCAAAGACACTGGAGTGCTCTGCCATTTCCTTCTCCACTTCATTTACAGATGAGGAAACTGAGGCAGACAGAGTTAAATGACTTGCCCAGGGTCACACAGATAATAAGTATGTCTGAGGCTGAATTTGAACTCAGGTGTTTCTGACTCCAGGCCTGGCACTCTATCCACTGTGCCACCTAGCTTCACTATAGATTGTGGGAAAGGGAATAATGTATAAAAGCATAAAAATATGAAGGGGCCAGGTTATGAGGAGTTCTAGATCAGCATTTCTTAAACTATGGGTCATGACTCCATATGGGATTTTGACCCATAGTTTAGAGGCACTGAAGGGTTTGTGAGTAGAAAACGTTTAATAAATCCTGCTCTAGAAGACAAAGGGGTTTATATTTGATCTTAGAGGTGACAAGGAGTCATTGGGGCTTGGAAGCAAATAGGATGAGTTCAGCAAACTCAATCTCTTCCTTTAGCCTGGAAAACAGACCTGACACACCGTCTTCAAATATCCAAAGGGTTGCCATGGGGAGGAGAGACTAGAATTTATACTGCAGGGCTCCACAAAGGACAAAAAGAAAAGATCACTGGGTAAAAATTACATAGAGGAAAACAAATTCTGACTTGATGTAAAGAATTTTCTAAAAATGAGAATGCTCTAAAAACAGAATGGTGATCCCTCATGAAGCAGTGAATTCTCTACTGCTAGAAGGACTCAAAGGGCAGGTACCAATGAAAGGCCAGGTGACTGCTGTCAGTGACACTGCAAAGAAGACTTGTTTAATGGAAAGACTTGCATGAACTTGCTGAATCAAGTGAGCAGAACCAGAACACTTATACAGTAATAGCAACATTGTTCCATGACCAGCTCCAGGAGACTTAGCTTTCTCAGCAATACAATGATCTAAGACAATTCCAAAAGTCTCATGATGGAAAATACTATCCATATCCAGAGAAAGTACCATGGAGTCTGAATGCAGATGGAAGCACACTATTCTCTCTTTTTTTCTTCATTTCTCATGGTTTCTCCCTTTTATTCTGGTTCTTATTTCACTACATATCTAATGTGGAAATGTTTAATATGATCGCACATGTATAGCATATCAGATCACATGCTGTCTCGGGAAGGGGAGAAGGAGAAAAAAATTGGAAGTTAATAAAAAGTGAAAACTAAAAGTAAAAACCCCAAAATTTAAAAAAACTGAAAGATTAAAAAAAAGAACACTCCTGTTTAAGGTAAGAGGCTGAATCAGACTACTAGATTCTCTTTCTACTCTGAGACATCAGGAGTCAAAATACAACTTTCCTTCTCTAAAGGACACTAAATTCAGAGCTACCCTTTCTGTGATTCACAGGACAACTAAGTACTATACTTCTTCATATTCCACATCCCTGATGCGCCACCCCAAGTCTAGGAAACACCTGTGGTATGCAACAGGCTTCCTGAGACGCTCTGACTTTTGACTAGAAGCAAAGGTCTGGCAGCGTTTTCAAGGTATTAGATATACATGAGGCATCATGGAAGCTAAGGAGAGTAAGACATGGATCCCAGAGTTTACATTCCAACAAGATAGACACCCAGGGGCTATAATATTTCAGAGGAAGGAGAGGTTATTTCTAAATCTGTTCTAGATTAAGCCTTTGTAGCTGTTTTAAATAAGAATGAGGCTAGCTATCCATATGGAGGCAGTATCTGCCAGATAAAAAAACCTTTATTTCTGTAGATGGTCCATTATCCAGTCACTTAGATTCACAACCTCTATTTCTTCCCTAACCCTTAGCCTTCAGGTCCAATCAATTCTCAAATCACATGATTCTGCCCCATAATTACCCCTCACATTCACCTCTCAACTCATACATCCAGTTCAGGCTTTCCTTACCTCTTGCATGGACTTTTTTTTTTGGTAGGATGCAGCTATTGATCCCCCAATCTCCAATCTATCCTTGCTCTAATCCATCATCTATACAGTTGCCAAAATGACATTCCCAAGGTGCAGCTCAGCCTATATCACTTCCTGTTCAAGTCATTTGGTCAATAAGCATTTATGAAGCATGTACTATGTATCAAGAACTGTACTAAGCACTGGGGATACAAAGGAAGGCAAAAGACAGGCCCTGCTCTCAAGGAGCTCACAGTCAGATGGAAGAGACAAACAAGATATAAAGGATGAATTAGAGATACAACCGAGGGAAGCTTTAGAAGCTCCTAACCATCTCTAGGATGCAATATGCATATTCCTTCCTTTGGCATTTAAAACACAAAACAATATGGTTCCAGGCTCTATTTCTTGATTGATTCACCCTTACACATTCTATGTTCCAGCCAAACTGGCCCACTTATCTGTATATAACATTCAACATGCAGCCTCCAAGTGTTTGCACACACTATTCTCCTTTCCAGAAAGTAAGCCCTCCTCACTTCTGCCTTCTGGAATCTTTTCCTTTCTTCAAAGATGTGCTCAAGAGCCACTTTCTACAAAAGATCTTTCCTGATGTCCCAGTTTTTAATGTTCCACCCCACATATGTCTTGTACATATTTGGTATTGATTTGTCTATTTTGTTTATCCCCAGCAGAATTAAGCTCCTTGGAGGCAGGGACCATTTTATTTTTCTTTGTATCTGCAGCACCCATAACAGGGCCTCTTCTGTAGGAGGTGCTCAAAAAAAAATGCCTGTTTAATAAATTAATATACTTGAATGGGGAAAAGTCACCTAAAAAAGTTTCATGAACAGCAATGTCTCCAAGAATTATTGGGGAACCATTATTCTGCAATATTATTTTCTCAGCAGTGTTACAAGTTATTTTGGGTATTTAATAATAGTAATGTCTGCTAAGTTAAAAGATCATACAGTTCTTGCACTTTCAAGGAGTACATTAATATGGCAATGGTTCTCAAACTTTTCAGTGGAACTCCACTTTGAACAAAAGCTAGAACTAGATCAGTAAAATCTTTTAAGGTAATTTGTTAAAATGTCTATTATATTAATGGTACCAGATAAACTAAAGTTGATTAAAAAAAATAAACTTCTAAATTCTTAAAGCAAAAATGTGAAAAACTGAGGACCTGGCTTCAAATGCTAACCATGATATTCTCTACCTGTATTTGGAGAAATCACTTAACCCCTTTTAACCCAGTTTCTTCATAAACTTCATCATAGCTAACATTAATATAGAACTTACTAATGTGCCAAGCACTGTGCTAAGCACTTTTCAATCAATCACCTCATTTAATCCTCACAACAATCCTGGGAAGTAGGTGTCATTATTATCCTCATTTGACAGATGAGGAAACTGAGGGGTTAAATGATTTGTCCAGGGTCACACAGCTAGTATAATCTGAGGGCACATTTGAATTCAGGTCTTCCTGACTCCTGGCTTCAGCTCTCTGCTCCACCTAGCTGTCCCATCTATAAAATAACGGGGTTGGACTAAATGGCTTCTAAGATACCTTGAAGCTTCAAATCTGCTATCTTTCAATTGCCATCAAACACTGGTTTATGAAAGTGGAAAAAAGAGAACAGTTCTGAAGGACCTTACAAGATCAGATCTGGCAATATCCAATTACTAAGCGTGTAATGATAATAAACTACCACATCACGCCAAGTCATCTGTAATGTTGACGAATGAAATTAAAACGGATCTTAAAAAATGAAGGTTTAAATTTTTAAATCCCAAACGCCACTGAAGTTTTTTGTTAATACCATAAAGAACATTTTTTAAACCATTTTTTGTTTTGGCAACAAAACAACCTAGTTCTACGACTAAAGTTAAAATTCTTGCAGGTAGAGACTGTGTGCCTTGATCAACCCTGAGTAGGCCTTATAGTACAGTGCTCTCAACGTGAGGGTAAGGTACCTGAGAAATGGAATAAAAAACTAGACAGTGAGTACAAGGTCAAGAACCAAGGACTGTAGGACTTTAAGACTTCTAAGTTTTAATACTTTTAAGATTATGGTGGCATTGGTTTTAAGTTAATGTCGTAAGAATATTTTATAAGCATATCTAGAAGCTTTAAGCACTGAGACATAAGACCCAAAAGAATAACGTTTATTTGTTAATAAATAATATTAATTATTAAAAGTAAGATTTAAAGGCAACAGGTTTCCTGACATTAGTGACTTTATCTACCTTCAGAGCAAGCTTTACAAACAGGTCTTTGTGAGAACATTTTTTTCTTGAGTGTCTGAGTGAGACAGTGTCTCAAATTAGCAAAAAGAATGATATTACCTCAATCTACCACTGAGTCAACAATCCTCAGTCTTCACCAGTTTCTTCTACTTCAATTAAAAAGAAAGTTATTAAGGACCTACTACAAGCTAGGCACCATGCAGAGTACTATAGATGCAAGGAAGGAAAAAAATGTCTTTCTTTTAAAATGCTTTCACTCCGGGAGGAACAATACATAGAAAGACAAACAAATACACAATTCAAGGTAGGATGTGGCAGCAAAAAAGTTTATCCAGATCAAGTGCCATAAGAAAACTAGAGGAAGGTGAGATCAGTTTTAGCTGGAAGAGATGACAGTTATATAGAATACGTGTGAATGTTAGAATGTTTCTACAGAGTTTCATCTCAACCTAGACTTTGGGAGTAGGGCTAATACACATCCCAAAGCAAACTGTCCATGCACTAGGGTACAACACTGCACTATACACTGCCCTTTAAGGGTTTAAATATTTCCAAATTCCCATTCTGATGAGACACAATGGACTAGTAAATAAGAGTCACAAAAACTGAGCAATGACTCCAGTTCCACCTCCAACCAAGTGGCCTTTGGGTCAATCACTTTAATTCATGTCTCAGTTCCCTCTCAAAAAGTGACATAAGTCATATCTCTTCTATATAATAGGATTCACATAGGGTTGGTGAAAAGCGAAAAGTTACATAAATAACTACCTAAAGGTCATTTCTGGACTTGGGGGTCAGAGTTCTGAGTTCAAAACTAATCTGACACTTACTAGTTATGTAAACTTAGGCAATGCAAATGCTAGTTATTGTTAGTATTATCATGAAATTCTACTTCTAATACTTCCTAGTTGGGTGAATATGAACAAATTATTTAACTTCTCTGAGCTTTGGCTTATCTGTAATAAGGGGTATATATAATTTAAAGGAGAATGTACATAATAAAGCAATTTAAATTTTGTAAAGCTCTTTATTATTATGTACATTCTCCTTTAAACATTTAAGCATTTACACAGTACCTACTATGTGCCAGGCACTGTTCTAAGTACTTAGCAATTATTATCTCATTTGATCCCCACAAGAACCTTGAAAGGTAGCTACATGATTATCTCCATTTTCCAGAGAAGGAAACTGAGGGGAACAGGTTAAGTGACTTGCCTAAGGTTACATAACTAGTAAGTGTCTGAGAAACATCATGGATATACTCTGAATGCCCAGTTAAAGGCTGTTTCTAAACCTGGATCAGTAGGTACTAATTTTCTTGAAGGTGACACCCATCTTACTTTTACAAATAACAAAACAAAAATTCTGACAAATATCCCTAAAATTTATTAAAGGGGGCAAGGCCTCAGAAACAGAGATTATGTTGTTTGGATTATAATGAGGGATTCTTTGCTCTGAGTAATACAACAGTTGGAGTATCACAAAGACCTATTCAGCCTGTCTCTAACCATCTGCAACTAAGAATTTTCTTTGAATTACTAATATATGACATTCAGGTTGAAATTTAACTTCCTCCCCTCTCCAAAAAAAGAAAATAAGGTACAATCTATCAAAGTATTAACTAAGAAAAAACAATGTTGCCCTGTTTCAGTGTTTCCCCACCTCTCACCTTCTCAAGTCAAAAGGTCTAACTTTTTGCCTAATACCTATTGAGCTGGCTCAACTTTCAACTCTGTTAAATCCCATTTTCTTATGTGTAGAACCCATATAAGATTGTGGCTGTCTCAGGGAGGGAGTGAGAAGGGAGGGGGAAATGAGGGGGAGGGAGTGGAAAAAAATCTAAGATATATGGAAGTGACTGTTGAACACTGAAAACAAAGAATTCAAAAAAAAAAAAAAAGAAAGCCTACCAAAGCAATTTGGAACTATGTCCAAAGTTACTAAACTGTGAATTCCCTTTGACCCTTCAATATCATTACTAGGCCTGTAACCCCAAAGAGATTAAAAAGGAAAAGTACTCATCTGTACAAAAATATTTTCCAGCAATTTTTGGCAGGTAGATGATACAGGATAGAGTATTTGGCCTGGAGTTCCATTATACCTGAGTTCAAATCCTCTCTTCAAGACTTACTAGCTGTGTCATACTGGACAAACTGTTTGCCACGGTGTTTTTTTCACTGTAAAATGGGGATAACAATAGGACCTACTTCACAGCATTGTTGTGAGGATCAAATAAGATCTTTCTAAAATGCCTGGCACACAGTAGGAGCTATATAAATGTTAGCTATTATCTTTGTAGTAGCAAGGAACTGAAAATCTAGAGAAGGCCCATCAATTTGGGGAATGACTGAACAAACCAAGGTACATGAATGTAATGGAATATTATTGTACCATAAAAATTTATGAAAGAGGAAGTTTCCATGAAACCTGGGAAGATCTGTATAAACTGATAGAGTAAAAAGAACCAAGAAAGCAATGTATAAAATAGCAATATTGCAAAAATAATAATTCTGAAAAACTTTAATCCATGTCATAAACAATCCATGATGAAACATACTATCCATGTCTTGCCAGAAGTGATAGACTAGGGTACAGAATGAAACACTTCTTGGACATGGTCAAAATGAGAATCTTCATATGTTACAAGGTCTTGTTTCCCCCTGCCCTGCCAGTTGTGGGGAAGGACGACCAATGGAAGGGAGAGACAACTGATTTCTGTTCACTGAAATAATTTTTCATTAAGGGAGGGGACTCATGATTACTTACAGACAGAAGAACAGGGATTCCTCAACTAAGAATGTTTTCCAAAATGTTATGAAATAATTTTGGCCAACTACAAGCCTTAGAGATGGTTCCACACATTAATGCATCGCTGGAGTCCTGGAGGGATCCAACCATTCAAGAGAGTAATCTTGAACTATCCCAAAAGGGCTACAAAAAACTGTGTATACCCTTTAATCCAGCAATACCACTACTACGTCTGTATCACAAAGAGATCAAAGAAAAAGGAAAAGGACCTATATGCACAAAAAATGTTTATAGTAGCTCCTTTTGTGATGGCAAAGAATTAGAAATTGAGAGCATGCCCATCAACCAAGGAATGGCTGAACAAGTTGTGGTACATGACTGTGATGAAATACTATTATGCTAAAAAAATAACAAGCAGGATGGTTTCAGAAAAACCTGAGAAGACTTCTATGAGTTTATGCAAAGTAAAGTGCGCAGAATGAGAAGAACATCATACACAGTAACAGCAATGTTATAAAATGATCAGCTGTGAATGACTTAATTATTCTGATCAACACAATGACCCAAGACAATTATGAATGACTTAAGATGAAAAATGCTATGTGCCTCCAGAGAAAGAACTGATGGAGTCCGAATGCAGATCAAAGCATAATTTTTTCACATTCTTAATTCTCCTTGCTTTTTTTGTAATGTGGTTAATATGAAAAAGTTTTGCATAATTTCATGTGTAACTGATATCACATTTCTTGCCTTCACAATGGGTGGAAAAAGTATGGGAGGGATAGAATTCAAAACTCAACTTTTTAAAAAAATGAATGTCAAAAATACTTTTTAAAAAAAATGGCTCTAGGTCAAATGCTATCACCACTGTTGTTCAATATGGTATTAGAAATGCTAGCTGTAGCAAAAAGAGAAGAAAAAGAAATTGAAGAAATTAGAATAGGCAAAGAAAAAATTAACTTATTATTCCCTGCAGATGATATGATGATATACTGAGAGAATCCCAGAGAATCAAGTAAAAAACTACTTGAAATAATAAACAACTCTGGCAAAGTTGCAGGTTACAAAATAAACTCAAATAAATCATCTGCATTTCTATATATTACTAACAAAGCCCAACAGCAAGAGATAGAAAGAGAAGTCTCATTTAAAGCTACAGAAGACATAAAATATCTGGGAGTCTACCTGCTAAAACAAATGCAGGGACTATATGAACACAATTACAAAACACTTTTTGCACAAAGTCAGATCTAAGTAAGTGGAAAAACATCAGTTGCTTGTGGGTGGGCCAAGCCAATATAATAAAAATGACAATTCTACCTAAATTAATTTACTTATTCAATGCTATACTTATCAAACTACCAGATAATTATTTTCTAGAGCTAGAAAAAATAATATCAAAATTCATCTGGAAGAACAAAAGGTCCAGAATATCAAGGGAACTAATGAAAAGAAATGCTAGGGAAGGTAACCTATCCCTACCAGATCTCAAATTGTATTATTGAACAGCAACCATCAAAACCACTTGGTATTGGCTAAGAAACATAGGGGTAGACCAATGGAATAGGCTAGGTACTCAAGACACAGTAGTTAATGAATATCACAATCTACTGTTTGATAAACTCAATGCCTGAAGCTTCTGGGATAAGAAGTCACTGTTTGACAAAAATTGCTGGAAAAACTGGATAACAGTATGATGGAAACTGGGCACAGACTGATGCCTGACACTGTACACAAGAATAAAGTCCAAATGGATGCATGATCTAGGTATAAAGATTGACACTATAAACAAATTAAGGGAGTAAGGAATAGTGTATTTGTCAGATGAATGGAGAAATTTATGACCCAACAAGAGATAGAGAACATTATGAAGTGCAAAATGGATAATTTTGCCACATTAAATTGAAAAGTTTTTGCACAAACAAACCCAATGCAACCAAGATTAGGAGGGAAGCAGAAAACTGGGGAACTTGCAACTAGTGTCTGTGATAAAGGCTTCATTTCTAAACTATATAGAAAACTGAGTCAAATGTACAAGAATACAAGTCATTCCCCAATTGATAAATGGTCAAAGGATATGAACAGGGAATTCTCAGAGGAAGAAATTAAAGCTATCTATAATGATATGAAAAAATGCTCTAAATCACTATTGATTAGAGAGATGCAATTCAAAAGAACTCTGAGGTACCACATCACACCTATGATTGGCTAACATGACAAAACAGGAAGTTGATAAATGTTGCAGAAGATGTGGAAGAGTTGGAACACTAATTCATTGTTGGTGGAGCTGTGAGTTGACGCAACCATTCTGGAGAGCAATTTGGAACTATGCCCAAAGGGCTACAAAAGTGTGCATACCTTTGACCCAGCCATATCACTTCTAGGGCTGTTACCAAAAAGATCATATAAATGGGAAAGGGTCCCACATGTACAAAAATATTTATAGCAGCTCTCTTTGTGGTGGCCAAAAACTGAAAATCAAGGGGATGCCCATCAATTGGGGAATGGCTGAACAAGATGTTGTATATGAATGTAATGGATTACTATTGTGCTATGAAAAATGATGAACAGGTAGACTTCAGAGAAGCCTGGAAAGACTTATATGAACTGATGCTGGGTGAAAGGAGCAGAACCAGGAGATCTTTGTACACAGCAACAACCACAGTGTGCGAGGAATTTTTGTAGTAGACTTAGTACTTCATTGAAATGCATGGACTTAAAAAATTTCCAATGAACTCTTGAGGCAAAACGCCTTCCACATCCAGAGAAAGAACTATGGAACTGGACTGCAGATAGAAACAGACCATTTTCTTTTGTATTATGTTTTGTTTTGTTTTATTTAATAGTTTCTCCCATTCATTTTAATTCTTCTATGCAACATGTATTTAATAGGAAAGTATGTATAGAACTATATAACATTGTATGCTGTTTCAGGAAAGGAGTGGGGGAGGGATAGGGAAATGAGAGAGAGGGAGGGGAAGAAAATCTAAAATATATGGAAGTGACTGTCAAACACTGAAAACAAAATAATTTAATTAAAAAAATAAAATTAAAAAAATGGCTCCAGGCCAAATGCTCTCATTTTGTTTGACTTATCGGCTGTTAAAAAAAAAAATTAAGAGTTGAGCAAGAGCAGCCTCTTATTCCTCTCTCCCTCCACCTTCCAAAGTCAAGATCAGATTTATTGCCGGGGAAATTACCTTGCCACTCCTAAAACTGTCAATTACCACTTTTAAACAGAAGTGAGGCTTTGTTTGTGAAGTTTTTACTGACAGTAGCTACTGGATTTTAATTAGCAAGCCATTCCACTGGACCAAAAACCACCAAAGCAAGTCAAGTTGTTTTGTAACAAAAAGAATGTTGTAAGGACTATCATTATGTTAAGATTTAAAGACCTTGGGAAAAGCTTCAAGGCATTTTGCAATACTTAGTTTTAATCAAGGACCTCCCTCTCTGCATGTTATAGAGGGCTAACTACGTAGGGGTGAAAGCATTGGCTTTCCAGATTATCCAGGATTATCCAGAATAGGGATCACCTTTTTAAAAAATGATCATAGCAGTAGGCCAACTGGCCAATATAACACCACTTAGTGAGATGTATAACGGGCAAACTTCTCTCTCCTCCCTCCTTGATTTTCACCAGGTATTTGGCTCCTTGGAGATTCTAAGAGGGGAAAAAAATTCCCCAAAACTTTCTTTACTTTTCTTGAGTAGTATAGTATGAGTGTTAAAAATCTGATTTTTAAAAAATGACCAAAATAAAAACAGTTTTGTATGGTATACAAATCCTTCCAACCAGGTATAGTAAATAAGGATTGGGGTGTCCTACACCTGGATGTACTCTTTTAGTAGAAATGTACCAGTATATACCATTCTTGAGAGAGGGCAAATCACAACACTCAGAAGTTACACATACACCTGCTATAAGGAAGTTCCCACTTGACTTGCCAGTTTTTCAGCTTTTGTAGAGGCTGGTATCCACCCCAATCTTTAGGAACTCTCCCCCTCCCCCAAATCAACACAATGAGGGTACTTAATAAATTTTCATCTAATACTTTAGCTGTCTTCAACTGTGATCTTATAAATGGCATTTTTATTAAAAAGTGTGCACTTGGTTTCAATTGTCACCTTGAACCATTTTAATGGCTGGATGATCCTAAAAGTTGCTCTAGGCAACTCTCAAGTTACTGCACAGAAGGTGTAAACCTTCATTGCTAAATGGAGTTAAGGTTCCAATACCAATAAAATCACAGGTCCAATACCTGTGGGTGGGGTGGGTATGTTCTTAGGGTAGCAATTAAAAAGGGACAAAAACAGAGAAATAAGATCCACCTGCTTCAGGATACTCCTCCAAGTCACTAGGTTCTTAACGCTCTCTCTTAGGAAGCTGTGATTCAAGAGCCCCGCCCCTTAAGAGGATAGACAAATCCTTAAAGGATAAGGAAGCTTTCAAGCAAGCCCCTGGTGTGAGGCTAAAATAACATTTGACAAATATGAGGGCAATGCCTCAGGTTAACTGCATGCTACTCTACAAAGAGCAGTGAGTGGCCAGGGAATCCAAAGAATAAAGTTCTGGATCAACTCTCCATTCATTACCCCCATGTCTTGGCAAGTCCATTCTCCAGAGCCCTTAATTTTCAGACTTGTAAAATAGAGCAGGACTAGATCAAGGTTTATTAACCTGGTGGGAAGGAGAAGGGGGCAGTGTCTACGGACAGACTTCAAGGGATAGGGAACTTAGAGGGGTCAAAACAATTGCAATCTTCATTTTCCCATTCTAACTGAAATTCAGCATTTTCTCCAATTATGTAAAAACATTGTGACAAGCGGTCCACAGGTTCCACCGGACTAAAAACCAAAGGATTAAGGGGGAGGTGTGTGTTACAAGCTTGTTCCCCACTGTCACCAAGCTTACCCGTTCCTTCCGAAGCTAACCCACCTGACCAGGTATGGTGGAGAAGCGAACCCATGCAAGAAGCTGGCGAGGACCCCCTGGCAAGGCGGTCCTTTCTTCCTTTTAGTTCCAGTCTCCTCTCCCCCCTCTCTTCCCCTCAGACAACTCTAAACTCCACATCGTGGGAGGGCATCGGCCAAGATGGCCCGACCGCGCTCAGGCCGGGGGGCATGGCTGGGGTCACCACAACCCCTGCACAGCAACCCCCATCTCTTCCGCAGGAGAGAGGCAGCAAAGGGGAGGGAGAGGAAGAGGGAGAAGAGAGAGACACAGAGAGAGAGAAACTGGGGAGAGAAAAGAGGGAGAGGAGACACAGAGAGAGAGAAACTGGGGAGAGAAAAGAGGGAGGGAGAGGAGAGAGACAGACGAAATGGGGGAGAGGAGAAGAAAGTGGGCAGGGGGTGTGCAGAGGAGGCCAAGCTGTGGGGGGCAGAGAAGCCGAGCACCCCCCCAGCCCAGGGGTGACCCGGGGTCAGAAGCCCGAGGACCGAGGTTAGAGTGCGGCACGGCTCGGGTGCGGCCGACACAAGCGTCCGGGTCCGGCCCACGGAGCCTCGGTCCGGGGCAGGGGTCCCCGGGTCGCGGGAAGGGGCGCTCACCTGCACCGGACAAAGCAGCGCCAGGCCGATGGCCAACAGCAGCCCGGCTCTGGGGCCGAGCGCCCTCATGGTCGGCGGCGGTCACCGGGCCCGCGGGGGCAGGGGGAGCAGGGGCGCGCGCCGGAGGGAGGGGAGCTGAGCCCAAGGGAGCCGGAGCCGTGCCGTCCCGTCCCGTCCTGGTCCCGTCCCGGTCAGCTCCCCCGCGACGCCGCCTTCGCTGGAGCCGGCGGAGTTTAGTGAGCCCCCGGCAGGATCGAGCTAACGCGCAAGTCAGGAAGGAGGGAGGGGAGGGGGGAAGAATGGGGGGCGTCGCGCCTCCTCCTCCTCCAGGGTGGGGTTACGCATGCGGTCCGCCCCTTGGCTCGCCCCGGGAGCGGCCGCGGCGGCTCGAGGGGAGGGGTGTGACGGGCGCCTGGCTCACGCCCCGCCTCCTCTCCCCTCTCCCCACCTTCAGTGGGCGGGGCCTGGAGCCGCCCGGCGCTGCTCCTCCCCTTCTTCCTCCCCCCACCTCCGCCGAGCGCGGGGCCGCAGCTGCCGCAGCTCTCCTTCGCGTCCTCTCCTAGACCCTCCCAACGATCTTCCCTCCGCCAGTGCCCCAGCGCCGCCTTAGGTGTCTTCTCGGCCGCGGTCTCTCTCTCCTAGCATTATTAATCCTCGGTGCAGGCGGCCTTGCTTTTCGTGTCTCTTTCCTGTGGCTCTGCTTCCACCTCGCCCGCTCCTTGCCCCTTTCAGTGGCCCGGAATCCTAGCGATGCCCCTTACCCCCTCTCCACCCCATTCTTCACCTTGAGTCCAATGGTTTCATCCTAACTCAGGGACCTCCATCCGGCCCCCTCCCTTTTTTCTGGAATGCTTTAGGGGAGGAGAATGTCCCCAGGGACTTAGTCATTTTTCCTTGTCCAGAGTGACAGTTCACCTTTCCTGGGGACAGCGAGGGGCCCCAGGGTCCGGAGACGGCCTGTTTACTTCCAGAATTGGAGGGTGGGTGGTGTGGAGTCCCTCCAAAGGATATCTCGTAGCAATTGTTTCGAAAACAAAACCGCATCCACCCAAGGGAAATGAAGTGGTCGGGTTTAGGAGCGGGGCGGTTGTAAAGGAAACACCCCTGCTGTGAGCCACGAGGCCCGAGATCAAATTATGCCTCTGAGTCAGCTTTATCGAATCTTTTCACTTCAGTTCAATCACCTTTTGTTACGCCGGCCAGGGGATACGGAAAAGAAGCCAAAGACGGCCCATGCCCCCAAGGAGTTTACGGTGACCACGTGCAAGCAAATATATACAAAGCAAGCGATATACAGAATAAATAGGAAATAATTAACAGAAGGCACTGGAATGAAGAGAGGTTGGAGAGGGCTTCCCCAGGGAGCCGGGGAGATCTGAGGAGAAGGGAGGGCATTCTAGACGTGGGGAGGGGCGAGGGAAGGGAACTGTCCTAGAGAGGAGGGGAAGAGGGAAAGGAGAGGAGCGGGGAGAGAGGAAGGGAGAGGATGCGCTCTTAGTTTTCTCATCTGTAAAACAAGGAGATTTAACTAGAAGATCGCTAATGGGCTGTCCAGCTAGGGACGCTCCGATCCTGGCCGCCCCACGCAGTTTTATTGGCTAATACTGCACCACAAACACAGCTCCCAGCAGGACAGCCAGGGCAGTGGGATCGCTCCCAGCGAGCTTGACGCGCGGTGGCCTGACCCGTGATGTGAGGTTATCAGACAAGCCCAAAGCCAGAGAGGAGTTAGTCATTGGCGGAAGGGAGGGGAAGGGAGGGGCGGTGTGGGGAGACTGTGACTCTCCCTGGGAGTCACGCTTTAGATTCTCGGGGCCTGATATCTAATCGTCACCGACCCGACTGTGTTTACAGCTGGCTCCGCCAAAGCTCCCCGAGTGCTTGAAAACACATCTTTCTGTAAAAGTCTGCATTGCTGTTTGCAAGTACCTGCAGCTAACTGGGGAGCTTGAAAACCAAGCTGCAAACTTTTGTCTGGTGTCACCCTTCTGGTTCGGGGCCAAGGAGACTCATCTGCCGCTGAATCATCGTGATAGAGAATAAGAACCCTTAGAGACCCATCTAGTCCAATCCTCTATTTTATTAATGTAAATTTTGGATCAAAAAGTTGAATTTTCAATAAACACCAAATAAAATAGGCATATCTATATAAATAGTAGGACAGAAAAAGGATTGTACATGAAACTGAATCTCTATTATGTGCAGATAACTTTAATATATTTAAAATTCAACATGTAACTTTGTAAGTCGTTCTACTTTACGATTCTTTTTGGCCTTTCTGCTTTCTCTTAGGAATTTTTAAAACAATGGTTCAATGACTTTTTTCTTTTTTGCTGTCTTATACTTCTCTTTTTGTCCCTTTCCCTATCCTGCTCCCCACTGGAGGAGAAAAAAAAGACAAACTAAACCTCTGTGACAAAAATTCAAATTCAAGCAAATAAAATTACCACATTGGCCGTGTCTGTCACCCCTATTTCAGGAAGTATCAACCCACTCATTTAAGGAAATTTTCCTAAAGAGCTAAAATTATTTGATCAAAGTTAAAAAAAAAAAGTTAGTATTTCTTTACAAAGTAGAGGTTAATTGACTTGTCCAGAGTCCCACATGTGATCGCTATCTGAATCTGGACTTGAATTCCCCTTCCTGGCTCCAAGTCCAACATTCTAATGTTTCACTTGCCAGATCCAAGATTTGCATTTGTGTTACAATGACACCAATACAAAAACATTCTAACCTACATTTTGCATCCTTGTGGTGACAGTTTTTCCCCCCAGATTTCAAACAAATTGTTTCTTGCAGCAATCAAAATTACTAGTTATTTGCTTTCAGTAGTTAAGGGCATTGAGGCAAGGATGACTTTTCCCAACAATGGAAGGCCAAAGTAGAATGAGGTTAGGCTATGCTACTATAACACTCACTCTGGATTCAATCTGCCAACTTCCATCAAACTTGGTCTTTAATCCTCAGAGAGGAATGACTACTTTTCTCCTCAGGATTCTTAGCTGTTAACCCTGAATGGTTGTTGTGACTTCCAACACTTTCACTCCTAAGTTGCCTTTGATTGTTTCCCATTACCAAGCAGCCTGGGGAACCAGAGTAGCTTTTAGAAAAGGTATTTACTAAAAAGATACTGCAAGAATAGTTAATGCATTACCATCTCTCTTTACATTTTAATCCACTCTCCTTAGGGACCTTGATGTCCCTGGGGAAAGTGTGTTCAGATTTAAAGGAAGATGATAATGGAACATATGTATAAAGGACACATTTGGCCAAGGAGTATCTCCTAACTATTGGTCCTGGAAGTCTTATCTCCTTTTGTGGAGTCCTCATGAAGTTCCCTTTAGGTGCACCTCTCTGCTGGACTCTAAAGATTAGTGCCTTTCTCAAGTGCATAGCCAACACTCCTCTCTATCACAAGAATCACTGTCCTTGAAACTGCCACCATCCTCAGATGACTGTTTTCCATCTATCCGTAGGTGCATCCTTTGTCATCAGCCTTTACCATTCCAGTGGCCACTAATATTGACTCCAATCACTGGTGAAAATTCTGCTGGAACCTCAAGATACCCTAAATGTCCAAGTTCACCTAGTAACTCTCCTCTTGGAATATATATATATATATATATATATATATATATATATATATATATATATATATATATATATATATATATATATACACACACACATATATATATATGTATATATATATATGTATATATATATATATCTTTTAACTTAAGATCAGAAAAGAAAACAAAACAAAACAAAATGAAAATGAAAGTGAGATCTCTGATGTCTAGGTGAGAGATAGGCCTTCCTCCTACTCCAGCAGCTCAGAGTAATCCTTACTTCACACAAAATCACACATTGCTGGAAACAGCTTCTCAATCTATACACTGGACTGGAGTCAAGTAAGGAATATTTGACAGTGCTCTGTATAAGCTGGAATACAATGGAGTCAGGCAGTTAAGTAGTACAGTGAATAGAATGCAAGGCCTGGAGTGAGGAAGACATCTTCCTGAATTCAAATCTGGCCTCAGACATTTACTAGCTGTGTGACCCTGGGCAAGTCACTTAACCCTGTTTGCCTCAGTTCCTTATCTGTAAAATGAGCTGGAGAAGGAAATGGCAAACTTCTCAGGAATCTTTGCCAAGAGAACCCCAAATAATGTCACAAAGAGTCTGAAATGACTAAGCAACATCAAACAGTGGAATCAGCTTCGGTTAGCTCAAGCCTATTGTTAAATTTTTCGTGTAAATACCTCAGAAACTGGCAAATACTACAAATTAGCTTGATTTCTCATTTTGTTGATTGTCTAGACTTTAGATAGTGATGGAGAAAATATTAATAATGCAAATTCAGCTTAAAATTGTGTTGGCATACATTTATTTATTTGTCTATCTATCCATCTATTTATTCGTTTATTGAGGGAAAGTAAAATAACCCTATATAAAGGAAAATCATTGCTTGCTTCCCAGATGAAGAAAACTGCAAATATTTTTGCCCTCTTAAAATAATAAAAGACTAATAGTATTTAATTTATTCACTCTCTATACTCATACTAGCAATATTATACACACATATAGATATATGAATATAAAATCTCATTCTCATCTTTTTTATGGGGTTACTCTTGCCCAAGTGAATCAAATAATTGCTTCTTATAATTGGATAAAAGTAATTGGATATAAGACCACCTTCTGTTGGCTCACTGAAATCATCTTCTGGGTAACTGTTTTAGCAGACTGGACAATGAGAATATGGATTAAGTACCTTCTCTGCAATTTCACATGATTTTGATTCCTTTTGCTTGGTTTCTATTTTGAAAGCTTTTTATTCCACAAAGCTTTAGGATTATGTGTATTTTGGAGTGGAGTTGTTTAGTAAAGGATAGTCTTTAAATTTTTGTGGTTCAGAGTTATGCTCCATTTCCAACACAGTTTGTTGAATCCTCATGAATTTTTTGATGTCTATATTATAACATGGGTATTTGTTATCTATGAGTCCACAGAATCTGGTCAACCTCTGATGCATAATTCTAGCCTCTGAGTCATTCTTGCTCAGTATTTATTAGGAACAAAAATTTTACAGCCTGGAGTGACTTGGTTTCTACCATTTCTTTATATAATCTTCATTGATCACTAAGTTCCTTAAGTATAAATTGTCTGTAATTTCTCCTGTTGATGACCTGGTCCTGAATTGCCACCATAAACTTTTCTATTACCATAAACGCTATGACCCAACTATTGTTCAACCCTTCCTTGTTGACATATTGTTGGCCAAGTTCAATATACCTTGGGTGACAGATACTCAAGTTTTTGATTCCTCTAGGATCTTGGCAATTTCATAGGCTCCACCCCAGAGTAAATCACTTCCAGTCACAATGATGATGATGATGATGGTGATGATGATGACGATGTTTTTCTCTTTCTCAAAGGGGTTCAGATAGAAATGGTCCTGGAACAAATGCTACTGTTCTTTCATAATATTCTCTGGACTTTTGTAATTGAATCAACTCCATTGATCAAATTTTAGATTTTTTTTTAAACTTTTCATGTTTTCTTGGAACATTTTTCTTGGTTCTCTCCCCTACCTCCTTCAACTTCTCCCCTTTCTCTCCACATAAACACATACACTCTCAATAATGTGAGGTCCTTGAGGGCAGAGACTGTCTTTTTTCCCTTTATGTCCTCAGAACTTAGCATAGTGCTTTACAAATGGAAGATTATTCATAAATACTTGTTTATTTGAATTCAGTGATTACATGAGACAAATATCCTCAACAAAAGTTACATTGTACTAGAGATGAAGATAGGGATGATACATTGTGAGTTAAACTTATAGACTTGAAAGTAGGAACCATAGGATCATAGTAGGAACCATGAAAGTAGGAACCATAGAATCATAGATTCAGAGCAGGAAAAGACCTCGATAAAACTGGACACACAGCTCCCCTTTTCAATACTCTATTAAACTTATAGCATAGTCAAAAAGGTCACTAAAGAGCTCTTTATTTTTTAAATTTTATTTTGTTATTGAAGTTTTTAAATTTAAAATTTTTTAAATTAAAAATTTTTTTTTCCAAAAGAGAATAGTTACTTTATAAGCCAAACAGATGATTTTATATTTGATCCTAGAGGCAAAAGAGAACCATCGAATTGAAGTGGGGCTGTCCGCTTTAATCTTAGTGCCTTTTCTCTAAGGTCATCTCCAATTTGTCTTGTATATCTATTTTTTTGCATATAGTTGTTTGAATATTGTCTGGATTAGACTATGAATTCCTTGCCTGTAGGGACTAGGTTGGGTTTTTTCTTCTTCTTGCTTTTCTTTATGTCACCAAAGCCTCACACAGTTCTTGGAATGCGTTGTTGTTCAGTGGTTCAGTCGTATCTGACTCTTCGTGACCATGTGGACCATGCTATTCATAAGATTTTCTTGGTGGCTCATGGATCTGTATGAAGGAAATGATGATTTATCTATTTGCTGCATAACCTCTAAGTAATTAAATATGTGTTCAGATGTTTTTCAGTCATGTCTAATTCTTCATGATCCCATTTGGGTTTTCTTTTCAAAGATACTGGAGTGGTTTGCCATTTCCTTCTTCAGCTCATTTTACAAATAAGGAAACTGAAGTAAACAGCGTTGAGTGACTTACTTAGGGTCACACAGGTAGTAAGTGTGTCTGAGGCCAGATTCGAATTCAGGAAGATCAGTCTTTCTGACTCTAGGCCAGGCACTGTACCTACTGTGCCACCTAGCTGCCCCAAAGTAAAAATAGACCTAATAAAAAGAAATAAGCAGAGAAATTACATTTTGATAAAAAATTATCATAGACCAGGGGTGGGAGGCCCAAGGACCTAGAACATCACAAGTGACCTTGAGGCTTCAGGTTCCCCACCCCTGTCATAGTCAACGAATTAACATAAGTACTAAAATTATATGCACTAAGTAGCATAGTATCTAAATTTTTAGGGGAAAAGTTAAATGAGTTACAGTGAGAAATAGGCAGTGAAACCATAGTAATATAGAACCCCAATTTATTCCTCTTAGATCTAGATAAATCTAACCAGAAAATAAACAAAAAAGAAATAAATGAAGGGCCTCAATAGAATTTTTGAAAAGTTAGTGATGATAGATCTCTGGAAAATGCTGAATGAGAAGAGAAAGGAATATACCTCCTTAACTGTGCATGGCACCTTCACAAAAATTGATCATGTATCCAGGGCACAAACACATGCAGAAAAGCAGAAGTTTGAAATATATCTTTTACTAATCCTAATGAAATTCAAACAGCATTCAGTAAAGAGCCTTTGAAGCAGATTAAAAATTAATTGAAAAATAAATAACTTATTTGTAAAGAATAGATGGGTCCAAGAGCAAATCACAGAAACAATAATTTCATTAAATAAAATGACAACAATAAGACAACATACCAAAATTTTGGGGATGTTGCCAAAGCAATGCTTAGGGGAAAATTTATATCCCTAAACATTTTTCTTTAATAAACCAGAGAGAAAGAGTATACCAATAAATTGTGCTTACAATTAAAAAAAACTAGAAAACCAATGAATTAAGCCCCCCCAATTAAACACCAAATGAGAAATTTTGAAAATCAAAGGAAAGATTAAAAGTGCATTGGTGTACCCATTTTTCCTCAGCTCCTCCAACATTTGTCATCTTCTTGTTATTTTCTTTGCCAGTCTGATGGGTATGTGATGGAACCTCCTCTAATTATTAGTTATTCAGAGAATTTTTTCAACTGTTTGCTGATAGCTTGATTTTCTCCTGTTTGAAAAATCTCCTATTCACATCCTTTGACCAAGTATCGAGGAATGGCTCTTAGTGTTACAAATGTGAATTGGTTCCTTATCTATTTTGGTTATGAGACTTTTATCAGGGAAATGTTGCAAAGACTCCTCCCTTCACCCCAGTTACTGGTTTCCCTTCTGATTTTTTACTACATTAGATTTGTTTGTGAAAAAACTTTGAAGCTTTATGTAATCAATACTGTCCATTTTATCCTGTGTGATCTTCTCTTCTCATTTGTTTAATCACAAACTCTTCCCTTATCCATAAATCCAAAAGGTAATTTATTCCTTGTTCCTCTAATTTCTTTTGCAATGTGGTATTTTATGTCTAGGTCATTCATCCATTTGGAGCTTGCATTGGTGTATTATGTAAGATGTTGATCTAAATTTCTACCAGATCACTCTATAGTTTTCTCAGCATTTTTTTGTCAAACATGAGTAATTTCTCCAGTAACTAGATTCTTAGGTTTCCTGAACACTGTGTTACTGTGTTTGTTTCTGTATGCTGTGTACTTAATTTATTCCACGGATGAACCTTTTTTTTTAACCAGTACCAAATCACTTTTAAATATTGCTGCTTTGTAGTATGGATTATTATTTATTAATATTGTTTGAACTTAATTTTATATGACTAGAGATTGTTTGAACCCAGAATGTCATTCTGACCTCAGTAATTCTCCAGGATTGGCACAGATGGCTACAAGGAATTTTGAGTACCTCCAGGTTTCATTTGGGGTCCACCAAGGCTAGTGTTTTGGCTTCACCCAAATTTTATTTATTGTTTATTTTTACTGATATCCACCTCAATCTATCTTGCTCCCAAGTTACCTTTTCAGCAAAATTGCTTAACTACATATGTGTGGTTTATGTGGGGAATCCTTGTCTAAATCCTATATAATGTAAACCTTCCAGAACCTAGAGGAGATGGAACCATACCTCTTTTTTTAGCTTTCTCTACCAAATGACCTAATAAATTTCTGTCTAAAACTATTTCAGATTTTGCTCTCATAAACAACAGTATTATGGCTTTTGAACTGTTAAATACATATTCTTTTGCTTTTTACTTTAAAAAATATTGTTACCCTTGAGATTCTTGATCTTTTTGTTCCTATGAATTTTGCTTTAATTTTCTTAGGTCCATAAAATATTTGACATTGCTATTATGATATTCATTACTGAATAAGAAAATTAATTTAGGTAGTATTGTCATTTTGATTACATTGGCTCACCATGAGCAATGAATATTTCTGAAATTATATAGGCCAGCCTCTAATTCTTCAAAGAGTATTTTATAGTTAGATATGTATAATCCCTAGGTGAATCTTGGTATATATGCTTGCACATATTTTAGCTTCTGCAATTATTTTGAATGGAATTTTAAAAAATTTTTCTTTCTGAGTTTTATTGGTTTATTTATAGGAATGCTATTGATTTGTGTGCATTTATCTTTGTGAGGGCAAGCAAAGTAAGATCTTTCGCTGTTTTTGTTTATACCATGAAGTATAATGCCTCTTAATAATGTGATTAAAGAGAATCTTTCCCACCCATTGTTGGAGCTGGGTGTGTGTGTTCATCCTTCGTTGCCGAAGAAGACCAGGACATCAGAGAAATGATGACATGACTTGCACCTGACTTTGTTTTGAGTGAGGGAGGGAGAGGGGAGAGTTGGGGCTGGGAAGATTTGTAGGAAGGCCCAGACCTTTTGTTAATGAAGCACTGGTTTTCAAGACATGTGATGCCCTCTGGCTCTAAAAAGTGTTTAAAGACTCTGAGGTGAGGTTTTACTTTGGGGTTTAGTTTTTGGAAGAAGCTTTGCGTGCCAGATGAGACTCGGAGAAGTCGCTAAGCAGCACCCTGGCTATGAAAACCCAGATGTTTCCCTCTCTCGTAACTATGGTCAGACAGTTGGACCTGTCTGTTGAATTGTGATGTATGTATTGCTTACTGTTAGACAGTTTGGAAGCTCTGTCTTCTGATTTAGATATCTCTGTATTTCTCTGAAATTCAGGGTGCTGACTTTTCCCTCTGAACTAACTGAATGATGCATGTGCTTGATTAAAGTGATTGTTAACTCTTCGTTTTCCTTTTAGAGAAGCAGATCAAAGAACCTGTGATCGCAGGCCCCCCCTGTGTATGTTGGGGTGCTCACTGATACAATCTTATATCCTGCAACTTTGCTTAAGTTAACTGTTTTCTACTTTCTCTGCATTGCCAGTGCTTAGCACAGTGCCCAACACATAGTAACACATAATAAATGCTGCTTGACTGATATTTGCTACTTAGGATTCTAGCTTGCTTCAAGACTCAGCTCATGTACCACTTTCTATGGGAAGACTTTGCTCATCCTGATAGCTGTTAGTCTCTCCTGCTTTCTCAAATTATCTTGTATACATCTTTTTCCCTCTAGTAGAATTCAGGTTTTTGAATTCCCTCCTTTTTCAATCAGTATGGTGCTTCCCTCATAGTCTTCCCCTCCACCTTAACTCCTGCCCTCTTACTAGAAAACGTCAACATACATATTGTTGTTCTCTCAAATACCTAAATTCCCAGTTCCTCAATCAATTTATAGCCAACAATCCACTCCTCTCCACTTTAGCTATACATAGGAATGGCCATACTCTTGATCTTGTTATCGCCCCACAAGTGTTCCGTTTCCATGTTCATATACTCTGAAATTCCATAATCTTTTCATCATTGTCCCTTCTCTGTGTCTTGTGACACTTGACTATTTTTCTTCTCACTGTAACCCACAGTCTCTCCATTCTTCAGTGCTTCTCCAAACCATCACCCCTACACTGAATGAATATATAATCCCCTCTTCCTTTCTCTATCCTTTGGTGAACCTCTATCCTTTAGTGTAGAGTTCAACTATACAATATTCTCTACTCAGATTCTTTTCTCTCTTTTCTTGTAATCAACCATAGGTCCTGTATTATTCCCACTATCTATCTTCTTTAGTCCTACTCATATGATGCTTAATGGGGCTGGAGGAAATCAAGACACTATGATGACAAAGTTAACTTCAAATTTTTACTACTTAATCTCTTTTTCAATTCTCCTCCCCCCAATCCCCTCAAACATTGATCATTTTCCTTTTCTGTCAGTCAATCTAATAGATATAAGGTAGTACCTCAGAACTGTTTTAATTTGCATTTTTTCAATCAATAGTGATTTAGATATGCTATTTAATCTCAATTAGGCCTTCATTCTGCAGAAAAGACAACCCTTCTAATCCTCCCTAATCAGTTCTCCCCATGGTTTCTATCCTAGATTTTTCTCTGGTCCTTTTGGACTTTGGAATCATTGGAAAGCCCTCTTAGAAAGGAGCTTTTCTTAGGATAATGGATTAAGGGTGGTACTTAAACTTTTTCTATAAAGAATAACTTTTATCTTGTTCATATCATTTTATCTCCACCCACCTGAATGATTGCTCTGGTACTCATACTTCTCCACTGATAAAGGATAAAGTTATTATTGAAAGGAAGGTTGTAGCCAGTGTCTCTGATAAAGGCCACATTTCTCAAATATATAGAGAACTGAGTTCTAGGGCAGCTAGGTGGTGCAGTGGATAGAGCACCAGTGCAGGAGTCAGGAGAACCTGAGTTCAAATCTCACCTCAGACACTTGACACTCACTAGCTGTGTGACCTTGGGCAAGTCACTTAACCCCAATTGCCTCATCCTGGGTCATGTCCAGTCATCCTGATGAATATCTGTCTGGTCACTGGATTCAGATGGCTCTGGAGAAGAAGTGAGGCTGGTGACCTGCACAGCCCTCCCTCACTCAAAACAAAGTCAAGTGCAAGTCATGTCATTATTTCTCTGATGGCATGGTCTTCTTCGGCAATGAAGGAAAAGCACACAGAGAACTGAGTCAAATTGATAAGAATACAAGTCATTCCCCAGTTGATAAATGGTCAAAAGATATGAATAGGCAGTTTTCAGATTAAGAAATTAAAGCTATCTATAGTCATATGGAAAAATATTCTAAATCACTATTGGTTAGAGAAATGCAAATTAAAACAACTTTGAAGTACCACCTCACACTTTTCAGATTGGTTATTATGACAGAAAAGGAAAATAAAAAATATTGGAGAAAATGTGGGAAAATTAAGACACATTTATTGTTGGTGGAGTTGTGAACTGATCTAACCAGTCTGGAGAAAAATTTGGAACTATGCCCAAAGGGCAACCAAACTGTGCATATCCTTTGATCCAGTAATGCTACTACTAGGTCTTTACTCCAAAAAAAGGGGAAAAGACCTATTACTACAAAAAATATTTATAGCAGCTCTTTTTGTGATAGCAAAGAATTGGAAATTGAGGGGATGTACATCAATTGGGGAATGGCTAAAAAAGTTGTGGTATGTGTTTATGATGGAATACTATTTATTGTGCTATAAGAAATGATGAACAAAATGGTTTCAGGAAAACCTGTAAAGACTGACATGAACCAATGCAAAGTGAAGTGAGCACAACCAGGAGAACATTGTACATGGTTACAGCAATACAGTATGATAATCAGCTGTGAAAGATGTAGCTATTCTCAGTAAATCAATAAACCAAGAAAATTCCAAAGGACCCATGATGAAAAATGAAAGAACTGATGGAGTCTGAATGCAGATGTTTTGCATAATTATATATGTATAATCTATACCAGATTGCTTGCCATCTTGGGGAGGGGGAAGGTGAGAGAGGCAGAAAAATTTTGGAACTCAAAATCTTAAAAAAAATGAATGTTGAAAATTATCTTTACATGTAATTGGAAAAAATAAAATAATATTTAAAAAAAAATATTAATGGATGGCAAGAGGTCCCTTTGTTTACTCCAGGCTCAAGAGGAGTGGACAGAATAGGATGGATACACATTTGATTATTCAACTGTTCTTGAATATTTACTCAAATTGTATTTTTACATATTATGATCTTTTTTTTGTTCAGAGTTTCTATAAATATTACCATAAATCATCTTGAGACCAAAATCATGTTGGAGAGCGTGGAGTACAATGTTAATTTGAATATCTCTCCCTCCAAGCTAGAAATACTTGGATATTAATGTTAAATAAAATTGTTTCTTGCAGACTTAAGCTTAAAAACACATAATACAATGTTAATATTTATCTTTTTTCTCTGATAAAGAGGCCCTTTTCCTTACCAAAAGTCATCCCCTCTATATGCATTATTAATGAAATCCCTTCCTGAATTTTCCAGTAGAATTTTCCCTATCATCCCCACTTTCTAATCTTCAACCTCTGTCTATCTGACGAAGAATATATCCATTATTTACCTATCCCTGGAAAATCCCTCATTTGATCCTACCATCTCTACTAGCTACGTTCTTCCCTTCTCACCTAAATACAATGGAAAAGTCATTTTCACTGGCTAACACCACCATTTTCGGACCTCATAGTTTAGCTTGAACTGCCTTTTCCAAAGTCTTCAAAGATCTCTTTGCCTTTCTCACCTCCTCCTGAATTATCTCTCCTTTCTAGGTTTTTGTGACAGTGCTCTCTTGATTCTGTTCCTACCTGTCTGATGGCTCCTTCTCAATGTCCTTTGCTAAATCTTCATCCATGTCACATCCACCTGCTGTGGGTGTCCTCCAAGTCTCTTCTTGGTTTTTCTCTTTTCTCTCTCCGCTCACTGTCTCACTCAGTGATCTCAGTAGCTCCTGAGGATTCAATTATCATCTCAATGCTAATGATTTCCAGGTCTGTACATCAATTGATCAACAAATATTTATTAAGTACTTACTATATCCTAGGCATTGTACTAAGCACTAGGAATAAAAAAAGAAAGCAAAAGGAATCCTTGTCCTCAAGGAGCTCATTTTTAAAAAAAGATATGTATTTTATTTATTTCTATCAGCAAAAATCAGCCTTCTCTCCTTGCCATTGTGACTCTTTCCCTTAACTGAAAATGAAAAAAAAAAAAAAACCCAACAAATCCCCTGATACAAATGTGTATAAACAAAACAAATTTCTGCACGGACTATGTCTAAAAAAATATGTCTTATTTAACACTGAGTCCTTCACTTTTCTATCAGGAGTATATTTTATTATTAGTCCTGTGGAATCATGACTGATCAGTGCTTTTAATTCTTATAAATTTATTCATTTTTACCATATTGTAGTCATTGTATCAGTTGTTCTCCTGGTTTTGTTCACTTCACTCTGAATCAGTTCACACAAGTCTTCCCAGGTTTCTCTAAAACCATTCCCTTCATCATTTGTCACAGCACAATAGCATTTTATCACATTTATATACCATAACTTGTTCACCCATTCCTCCATTTATGGGAACCCCCTCAGATTCCCATTCTTTATCACCTCAAAAAAAACTATAAATATTTTTGTAGTTATTCTTATTTAGCTTTTGTTTTGCTTAGGACTCATCTTTTCTTTAAAATCTACCTTTCTTCTAATGCTAGAATTATTATTTCATTAATAAAAAAAAATTTTAAACTCTTTTTGGTACTCTTGCTTCAACTCTTCTAGGAATTCTAGTTGAATTTGTGCACAGGCTGTATTTTTCTTTAAGGCTTTGCTTGTAGATGTTTTGGAGTGACTCTCTTTTTCTGGGTTTGGGTCTTGAGTATCCCTGTCACCATAATAACTGTTTATGATGGAACTCTTCTTCCCCCTCATTCCTGCAGCCTATTTCCTGATTTCCAACTTAACACACATTTCTAGAGGGAAGGTGTGGGCAGGTCTTGTTGTTTCTTGGGGAGTGTCTTAAATGTTATGTTATTCCAGGATCTCAGGGACAGTATTCAGTTCTGCAAGCTTTCAGTGCTCCCAAAGTAGTCTGATCCTGGGCAAAGTCTGATAGAATCTGAGCTCTGCAAGTTCCTGACCTGGGTCTGTATCTGAGTAACTATAAGTTGCTGCTGGACTTAGACTTTGTCAGTCAACTGAGAAGCTCTACCAGCTTTTGTGATGGGAATTCAGGCTCCAATTTGGTTTGGATTGCTTTATTAGTTATTTCTCTGCAAGCTTCCAACTGGTCAGAAACTAGAGCTGAGACCCTGTTCTGCCTTTGTGGTCAGATTTACACTACTGCTATTTAACTCTGAAATTGCGCTTCTCAGGCTAGGGGACTTGTGGCAGATTCTTACCTTGGAATGCCATCCCTGGACACATGTCCCCTTCTGCTCTGGACTGCAGTCCTGTGACCCGGATTTGAGTAGGGAGCGACAAAACTGTCAGGTGGTATTCATTTCCAGCATGGAGCCTCAGTATGGGTCTGGGAATGCCCTACTTGTGTTTTGGACCTTTTGTGTGCTAGTGCTCCATTCATGGTGTTCTCCAAGCCAGACCTCTTTCCTAGTGACCGCAGAGCTCCCTGTCTGTCTCTCTCTTCTGACTTGCTCTGGTAAAATGATTCATTGTGACTTCTTTTTTTTCATATATATCAAAATATTTATAGCAGAACTTTTGTCATTGCAAAGAACTAGAAACAAAAGAAATGCTCATCAGTTAGAGAATGACTAATGAATTGTGGTACATGAATACCTCCATGTAAGAAATTAAGAATGAGATAAATACAGAGAAGCATGGAAAGTTCTACTTTAACCAATGCACAGTGGGGTAAGCAAAACCAAGAAAACAATAGATACAAATGGAGCTGGAAAGAAATGGAAATGGAAACTGGAAAGAATAACCACATATAAAATATCAAAAGTGAATTTAGCAAAATGATGAAGATAAAGCACAACTTTCAAAAATAAATATGTAAGGACATCTCCAACCCTTCCCTTTATGGTGAGGGGTCCACAGTTATATAATAACCATGCTTTCAGATGTTTTCAATATATTGGTCAGTTGTACTGATTTTGTATTCTTCTCTTTTTTTGTCATTAAAAATACTATATGTTGTATAAAATAGCTCTTCAGGAGTAGGGGAAGAAGGACTGGGGAGAATTGTGAGAATAGAATAAAACAAAAGACATTATTAAAAATTGGTGCATTTTCTAGATCTGTTTGGAAAAGCTGGCTTTTTAATTTCTTTTTTTTGAGGGGGAGGGGAGGTGTTGGTCGCCCTGTTTCCTGCTGTTCCACTATCTTTGTTCTGCCTTGTCATGCTTACTTTCTAATTGTGGAGACAACATGCACGTAAAAAGGTATGTAAAAGATAAATGCAGGGTAGAGGGACTTTGGGTGTGCAGGCATCCACAACGGGTTGGGGGGCACTCGGGAAGACCCCCTCTGGAAGAGAGTGCTTGAGTTGAGTTTTGAAGGGGTACAGAGATTCCTAGAAGCAGAGATGAGGAGGGAGCACATTCCAGGCAAGAAGGGGCAGTGAGTACAAAACACAGAAATCACAAGTGGTTCCCTGTTGGTTCCCTATAGTCATCAGAGTAAAATGTTTTGGTAAACAACGAGGTTGTAACTAGAACCCTCAGGAAGCTATAGTGTGAAACATTTTGAGAACCATGGTTCTGTAATAGTCTTCTTAAAAATTCACATGTGCAGCGAGCTGAACTTTACAGGGGTCTCATTTAAACTGACTTTGGTCAGTCATGACTTTAGTGCCACAAGTTAAGACTGAGGTAGAAATGAAGTTTCTTGTTTAGACCTACAGTAATATATCATTCACCCTGCTAAAAATATTCGAGTCAGTGACTAATTCAGTCATGAGTTGTGGTGATTGCAATACCACATGTGATGCTCCAGGCATAGTAAGATCTCGTTTGGGGACGTGGGTGTTTAATAATCAGTGGACCAGGTTGCCAAGCAAAGCTGTAGAAATTCCCTTTTATAGAGGACTTTAATGACAGAAAAAATTCTTTTGTTTTTGGCATGGTTTTAGTGTGATCCTGCCTGAAATCAGAGAAGAGAGGAGGGAAACAAGCATATTTATTAAGCACCTACTATGTGCCATTCATTGTGCTAAGTACTTTACAAATACCATCTCATTTTATCTTCACAAGTCTATGACATAGGAGCTATTATTATCCCCAGTTTACAGTAGAAGAAACTGAGACAGATAGAGGTTCTACGATCTGGGGCCACACAGTTAATAAGTATTTAAGGCTGGATTTGAACATAGGTCTTCCTGATTCCAGGACTATTGCTCTACACACTGTGCCACCTAGACACCATTTTGATTCTGTTTCTATCAAGGGACAGAATAAATCAGATCCTGTTCTGAAACCAGAGCTAGGCCTCTGTGGCATCACTGTGGTATCTTTCTGGGGGTGCAGTCTTACCTGGATCTATAGCCCTTTCTCCACATAGGCATCCAAGTTTTACTATTTAAGTGGAAATGTAGCTCCAGTAGCACTGTTGATGCAGTGTTGGGGCATGTGGGAGGTTTCCATGCCTACTATACATGGCCCTAAGAAATATGCTAGTCAAACCTGTTCGGTTTCTTCCTTGAATATTTTGAGGGCTTTAGTGAACCTAAATTAGGGCAACTCATTGAAGCCATTAGAACAAGGGTGCTTTGAGTTCAAGGCGTTTAACAATGAGGAGGAAACTTGATTAATTTCTCTTAACCTTTTCCATTCCTTTACTTGGCCTCTCCAAATGAGTGGTTATGTGGTAATCCAGCATCCATATGAGGGAAAGAAAAAAGGATGAAACACAAGTACAAGAATTATGTGTCCAAAGGAACGGGGGAAGGAAAAAAAGAGGGAGGGACAGGAAGTACTATAGTTAATCCAAATCTGTGCATGGATTGGGACAATATTGTTCAGTCATTTTTCAGTCATGTCCAACTCTTCATGACCCCATTTGGGGTTTTCTTGGCAGAGATACTGGAGTGCTTTGCCATTTCCTTCTCCAGTTCATTTTACAGAACAGGAAACCAAAACAAGCAAGGTTAAGTGACTTGCCAGGGTCACTCAGCTACTAAGTGTCTGGGGCCAGATTTGAATTCGGGAAGATGAGTCTTCCTGACTCCAGGTCTGGCACTCTATCCATTCTGTCCACTGCACAATCTAGCTACCTGTGCCATCTAGGCTGGGATGTAATAGTTTCTGATATAGTATCATAGGTTTCCCATTTTTGTGCAGGGAAAGTCTTAATTCCCATTGATGTTAAAAGTACTCTCGTCTTTACAGGGATGCCAAGATGGTGATTGGGGAGGGGAGGAGGGAAGGTGGCATTTACTTCTACAACTTCCATGTCTATGCTTTGGGGTCTCTGAGCTCAGGTATAGGATGAGGGTAATAAGAATGTGAAATTTGAATATTTCCTGATTTAGGTTAGCTAACAAGAGGAATGTGGAGGGTCTTATCCATTATGCCAAATATCATAGAGAAGTTTGAGTCACTTATCCAAGAAATTATAATGGTGGAAAAAGGGATAGACTATCTTGGCTGGTTTTAGGAGCAGAAGCAAAAGAAAGCATGCAACACTTACCAGATACTAGCCAACAGATGTTGGGCACAAATCTTCCCAGAAAGTTCTGTCTCTTAAATTGCCTGGTTGGCACCAGAAGAATCACTTTGAATTATTCTTTCAGAGTAAGGAGACTTATGGGAATGTTTAACGCCTTTCCCTCAGAGTTACACATGTGAATGATTACCTTAGAATGCAGAGGGAAGGAGGAAGCTTTCACAAAGATTCTTATATTAAGAAGAAAAAGGTCTTCGCGTACTAAGATGCTACATACTACCTATGCATGCGTATGTATTCAGAAAGTACTATTGACTTTTCATTTTATAGAATAAGGTTGGTAGTTACATTTGCAAAAAAAAAAAAAAAATCCCAAATAACAAATATATCCTTATATACGTTCTTGACAGGAGTAAAGAGAATAAACTACAGATACATCATTGTATCATTTAAAATTTCAAGTCTTCATTCGCCTTTATCACCCCCTTCAGTAAGTTGCTAAATTTTGTTAGCTTTTCTACAGAATCCTAACCTGCACCAAGCTGCTTCTAAAAAAGTTCTTCCTCTTGTTTATCTTGCCTTAAGAGGCAGGTAGGTAGGTCAGTGGATAGAGCACTGGGCGGGGAGGGAGGAAGACCTGAATTCAAATCCAGCCTCAGATACTTAATAGTTGTGTGACCCTGGGCAAGTCACTTAATCCTGTTTGCTTTAATCCACTGGAGGAAGACATGGCAAACCACCCAAGTATCTTTGTCAAGAAGACCCCATGGACAGTCTGATCCACGGAGAAACAAAAAGTCAGACATGACTGAAAAAGACGCAGCTAGGTAGCACAGTCAACACTGTTGGACCTAGAGTCAGGAAGATTTGAGTTTAAAAATCCCATCTCAGACACTTACTAGATTTGTGCCACTGGACAATTCACTAACTCTCATCCTGTTTCCTCATTTATAAAATAGGGATAATGATTTTTTCCCTTACAGGGTTATTGTGAAGATCAAATGTGTTAACTTACCAAAAGTGCTTTACAAACCTAAAGCACTATGTAAATGCTAGCAATTAATGCTAAAGACAACAATAATAGCTGAAATATTCATCTCATTTTAAAAATTATTTGTTCTTAGATCTAAAGCACATTTGTTGAATCCTGGATTCCATGATCCCTTAGGGGACTTTCCTGTTCTAGGATTCCGTCATTCTGTTCCCCTGAAGGCCCAGGACAGAGTATTCATAGACCTGCTTTAAACTGTTCCAAAAACTCACACACCTTTCTAACTCCCTTGTTACTGTTGAGGGCATCATCTTCTTAATTATATAACCTTGGCATCAGCCTCAACTCCGCATTCTCCTTCATCACTCACATTCAGTAAGTTGCCAAGTCTTGTCAATTTCATTCCATTCATATCTCCCCTCTTCTCTTAATTCACAAGCCGCCATCCCAGTCCAGGCCCTCATCATCCCTCTATTGCACTATTGCACTAGCTTCCAAACTGGTGATCTTGTCTTAAATCTTTCTCTTTTCTAATCCATCCTCCATACAACTGCCAAAATAATATTTCTAACGCATAGATCTGATCATGTCCTTCTTCTGCTGAAAAATCTCCAGTACCGCCAATTATCTCTAGTCAAAAATAAACACCCTTTCTGTTTGTCATACTCCTCGAGGACAGGGGCTTTTTTATCTTTCTCTTTGTACCCTCAGTGTCCAGGACGGTGCTTAAAAAAATTAACCTATGTTTGATGATTGTTTGATTAAAACTCAACTAAAAGGCTGCCTCCTCCATGAAGCTTTCCCTTCTTGGTCCCCAGTTAGGAATGACCTTTCTCCTTGTCATCACAAAGCACTTGGTTTAGTAACTCCCTAATGCACTTAATGTTTAATATGCTTTCTCTCTCTTTCTTCTCTCTTTTTCTCTCCTCTCTCTCTCTCTCCTCCTTCTCTTTCCCTCCTTTTTCTTTTTCTCTCTCTTCCTTCCCCTCTCTCTCACCTCTCTCTTCTTTCTTCTCTTTGTTTCTCTCTCCCCTTTCTCTTTTTTATCTCTGTCTTTCATCTCTCTTTCTCCTCTCTCTGTTCTTTCTCCTCTCTCTTTCCCTTTGTCTCTCTCTTCTCTGTCTTTTCCCTCTCTCCAGCATTCTTTCCTTCCCTCTCCTCCTCTTCTTTCTCTCTGTCCTCTCTCTTTCCTCTCCTATTCTCTCTCTCTCCCTCCCTCTCTCTCTCTGTCTCTCTCTCTCTGTCTCTCTCTCTGTCTCTTTCTCTCTCTTTCTTACACTTTCTCCCCCTTCCCTCTCTTATCAGTCAATTAATTAATCAGATCCCCTCCCCTTCTACATCCCCTCTTACGTACCTGTAAGGTGAGGGGTTGGAACTTTCTTTTAAGCTCTCAATCTATGATTCTACGATCTTATGAATGGAATCATTTGTGTCATGATTAATTATCCCAAGGAACCACGGATGCTTTATCTATCGATTTGAGCCAGAACAATTGTTTTCTTCAATTTTCTTTGTGAAGATATAACCACATGCAAGTTAGGGACTATTTTCATATACGTGTGTGGAAGACATCTCTTGAGGAAAAAAAAAGTTAAGCTCTAATTGTCTGTTTTTAATATGTGATCTCTTATTTCAGTATGATGCTGCTATTTCTAAAACACCAATTTGAGCATAATGACCTCCATCCCCTACTCAAGTCTTCAGTGGCTCCCTATTGCCTCTAGGAGATAATACAAAATCCCCGGCAAGACATAGAAAGCTCTCTGATATCTGCTTCCCTATGTTTTATTCATTCTCCATTTCATCAGCAGTCTGTCAGTGGTTCCCTCCTCACACTGCTCCATCTTCCCTCCCCATGTTTTTGTACAATCAGTGCTCTCATTTTGAAATGTACTGCCTGCTCACCTTTGCCTCACAGAATCCCTAACTTCCTTCAAAGCACAGCTCCCGTGAGGTCTTTCCTGACCTTCCAGGTGTCAACTGTCTTTCCCTGCTGCAATTACTTTGACTTTCTTTGTATTTGCTTATAGGAGAATGAAATTTTCTCAAGAATAGGACTTTTTTTCCTTTGTATCTCCAGTCTGGCAGATATTTTTTTCCAACCAGACTTGTGATTTCAGTGTTGTAGGAAATTCCCTTTATCAATGCAGATTGCAGCTACTGGGCAACTCTTAGTCTAAGAGAATGACTGAGGACCCTGCTCTGCTTTGTGGAATACACAGGGTCCCAGCCAGAATGGGTCAGAATTACAACTTGTCTCTATGCCTTCTTGATTCCTAAGCCAGTGCTTTATGTATGATGCAAAGCTACTTAGCATATGCCATTCAGTTGTTTCAGTCATGTCTGACTCCTCATGACCCAATTTGGGGTTTTTTTTGGCAAAGATACTGACTTGCCTGGTTTGCTACTTTCTTCTCCAGTTCATTTTACAGAACAGGAAATCAAAACAACAAGGTTAAGTGACTTGCCCAGGGTCACACAGCTAGTAAGTGTTTGAGGCTAGATTTGAATTCAGAAAGATGAATCTTCCTGACTTCAGACCTGGCACTCTACCCACTTCACCACCTAGACACCATCTCCCCAGCACACAGTAGGTGCTTAATAAATATCTGATCAATTGAACTGAATTGCCTTGATGAGGTCTCCAACCATGCCCTTATTAGCATTATAGTCTAATCAAGCGCTTGACAACTAAATGGTTTCTATACAAATAAATGTGAATCCTAGCTGGGCATTGACTGGTTTCAGGCTGGTCTCAGAAGACAGATTTTCTACATCATATTTTATTTTTGCTAGTATAGAGATGGTTGTTATAACTTATTCTAGTATGATGGCTATTTAGTGACTTGTGAATGTGGAGTCATTCCTTCTGGATTGCTGACCAGATTAAAAATTAGCACAGTTCATTAGGATTGTTAGCATTTTCTGCATAATTAAAAATGTAAGAGTGGGTGAATTTTAGCGAGATCAGGACTCTCTTGTTTGCTGGCAGCATGGGTTGTGAGCATTCTGTAGGTGGGTCCATTGGACAGCCTAGAATATGGGCTCCTCATGGTGACACGTGGGTGTCCTGGAATCTTTTAGGGAAGGGGAGGGAGTCACAGTGACTGTGCTTTCCAGATTCTTGGGGCACCATACAGTTCATAACACTGTTGTCTGACAAACAGGAAGTTCTGGCAAAAGCACTGGTTTATTTCACAATGGAGAGCTACTGAAAAGGCCAAACATAAAAGTCAGTCAGCAGTTCCATTTCCCACATCTTTTTGGGAGTAGGGGGTGGGGATGAAGCTGAAGCTTAGAGGTGGGGAAAAGGTTATGTTTGAACTCAAATCTGCTTAGGAGCAATCGAAAGGTTAACCACAGTATAGATAATGAATTAACAGGTATATCCAAGTGTAATGATGATGATCATGCTGAGGAAGTTGGCAGTAATAAACAGTACTAATATAGGTCTTTAAGGTTTACAAAGCACCCTACACATCTCACTGGATCCTCACAACAACTCTGTGAGGTAGGCAATATTATTATGTCCACTTTACAGATGAGGAAGCAGAAGCTAAGACACTTATCCAGAATCACATAACTGGTGCAGTATTCAAACTCAGTTTTTTTCTGACTTCAAGCTCAGAGCTTTATCTACTTTGCCATCTAGTTGACTCTTCATGATCTATTAATGGCCTAAAACAATTTATGTATTTAACACCAGGGTTAGATTAGCCACACAAATTGTATGCTGCTAAAACAAAAATCAGTTTCTAATAAAAAAAAAGTGAACACAAACTGTGTAGTATATTCATTTTAATTTTAATTGTAACATTGAAAATGGATGACAAGATATGTTGTTATTCAATTGTATCTCACTCTCCAGGACTTCGTTTGGGGCTTTCTTTGCAAAGATATTGGAGTGATTTGCCATTTCCTTTTCCATTTCATTTTACATATGAGGAAAGTGAGGCAAACAGAGTTGAGTGACTTTCACAGGGTCCACAGCTAGTTAGTGTCTGGAGCCAGATTTGAACTCAGGTCTTTCTGTTTCCAGGCCCAGTACTCCATCTACTATGCCACCTATCTGTCTATCTATCTATCTATCTATCTATCTATCTATCTATCTATCTATCTATCTATCTATCTATCATCTATCTATCTATCTATCATCTATCTATCTATCTATCTATCATCTATCTATCTATGTATTTTCTATCAGTGTATACAAGACTTATTATTTCAAGTTCTCAGGATAAAGAGCTAATTCAATTATTGCACAAATCAGTACCTACAAAACGAGTTTTCTACCTGTTTCTGAATGAATAATAGTCTCCAAGAACTGGCTTTGGTCAGATGATTCATGCGGGCATCTTGCCTGGTACAGCCAATATCAAATAGAAATCCCTCTAAGCTAAATATAACACCCTTTCAAACTGCAGCTAAGAGACATTCCAGTTAAATTATGTTTGAAGTTACTATGTTCTCTTATAAGCCTTTAAGCCTGTTCTAGATTATTATCCGCTTGATCAATTAAATATGCCACAGGCAGCAAATCTGAATAACTATAGTTAGACTTGTGATTCTTTTTTTCTTTGTCTTTTGGCCTTTTCTAGTCAGATTCATATCTCTAGTGATGCTCTTTTGGTTTTTATAGGACGTTAGGATCATAGAATTTAAAGCTGGAAGGAATCTAGAGATCATTTAGTACAACCCTGCCATTTTATAGCTGAGGAAACTGAGGCCCAGAGAGGTGATGTAATTTGCTCAGAGTCTTGAAGTTGGTCAGTGACAGAGAAATGACTGGAAACCTGGATCTCATTACTTCCAGGGCAATACTCTAAGACTTTGTGTCTCACTCATAAGGTTCTGCTGCAAAATTGGTTCAGCTCTTAGAGCTAATAAGGATGATTTTTTGTTAGTACTAATCAATACAAATTTTAAGGATCAATTTCTAGCTTCAAAAATTCAAATGCATCAATTTGGAGAGGTAGGTGACACAGTGGATAGAATACCAAGACCTAGAGTCGGGAAGATATCTCAGTTCAAATCTGGCTTCCAACACTGACTAGCTGTGTGACCCTGGGCAAGTCCCTTAACCTTGCCTATTTCACTTTTCCTTGTCTGCAAAATGAGCTAGAGAAGGAAATGGTAAACCATTCCAGTATGTCTGCCAAGAAAACCCCAAATGGGGTCACAAAGAGTAAGACACAACTGAAAAACATCTGAACACACACTTAATTACTTAGAGGCTGTGCAGCAAATAGATAAATCACCATTTCCTTAATACAGGTCCATGAGCTGGGAACCAAAGCAAGACATTAACAAGAAAGCTAAAGACATCTTTAAGATCCTCAAGATATTCTATGTTCAAATGATAAAAACCTGGTTGTGTGTGTGTGTGTGTGTGTGTGTGTGTGTGTGTGTGTGAAATTAGGCACTGATTCTGAGGCAATTAGACACCATTGATAATTAAGTGCATTCAATAAAATTAAGTGCATTTAATATGCCATGGTTTCCCCAAAGGAACAACTTTAAAATAAAATAACACAAAACCCAATTCCTTTCTTGAAATCAATCAGTATGTCCCATGCACAGGTAAATATTTTCTAAATTAATAACATTTAGGCATAACTTACATAACTGTAGTAGTAACAACACATCTTACTTTTTATTCTGGGCCCTCAAAGTCTATTGCATAAAGCAAAGTGATATTAGAAGTTCTAGATACTTCTGTAGATACAGAAAGTCCCTTTCTGTCATGGGAAAGATTTTCCAAAGGGTAGAACTCAAATTAAAGCTCAAGGGGAAAACCCCAAATTTTTGGATATTTTTGCAATTTCCCTGAATCAGAGTTAAAGTGATTTTTTCATAGGATGATAGATTTAGAACTGGAAGGGGCTTTAGGGAGCCTTAGAGTTCAACTAGTCTCCCCTCCCTCATTTTACAGATGAGGAAATGAGGCCCAGAGGGCTTGCTACCTGTCCAAGGTCACATTAGTGACGAGTATCAGAGTTGAGATTTAAACTCGGTTTCTCTGACTCGATATCTGGTCTTCTTTCCACTATCCCACACTGTCTCCTTCAGAAATAACCATTTCGTTTTCTCCCATATCTTAGTCAAAGATGTTATTTTAATGTAAGGAACTGGGGGATGAGCTCACAAAACACCAGTTGTTCTTTAGAATTGAACACCTCCTCCTTGAGAAAGAAGCTTGTGCACTCTTGACAAATAGTATGGATATTCTTCAACAAGAGTACATTTGGGTTTGCCATTTACCTGGCTTCTAATCATGATGGCTGTGATCCTTAAGTGGAAGAAAAAATATTGCAATTAAATTAAAGAAACTCCCTGCCTAGATGAATATATGCATATATGTTTCTATTAACAGAGCTACATGTGACACAAAAGGAAAAGTGCACCTAATTAGCTAAATGTCAGACTTAGAGCCCTCTAAAGTGGGTAGAACTGCATTCGGCCTTGATTAGGGCTGGAAGCCCTGTTCACTTTAGAACGGAATTAACTGAATGGTATGAGGGAGTTTCTTTCCACTCCATGAGGGTGCTATAAAACACAGTGGAGTCTAGTTAACAGGCCAGTGTGTAAACTTTGTTGTAAGGGACAGTGAAGGCGTCTGAGAGCTACCCCACACCCTGAACCTGGGGCACAGAGTGGAGACCCTAAGAGAGTCCAGAGAGCAGCAGTGTTGGCATTGTGAGCCAGTTAAATAAAATGCTTTCAAGAACCGAAGTCCAAAACCGTTTGCAGAACAAATTTACTTTCTTACTGATGTGGACAGGCCTTAGCCTCCATGAAATACCAGCTGAATTAGCACTTCCTGTGTGTTTCCTTACTTCGGAGGAGACGTAAAATGCGTTCATTTTTGGTTAGTTCTGCTGGTAGTTCATTTGCCTGAAAGGAGAAATACAGCGCATTTAGGAAACTCCAGCTCAGTTGCCATGTTGTGCGTCTTGACACACCTGCCCCCAATCATGCCCCTTTCATAGATCTAAAATCCCCACGTTATTTACTTATGGCATTGTGTCTTTCTAACTCCAGCACTGTCCAAATTGTAAACCACAGTGACTCATGCTGCACGTGGTCTGTGGTCTACAATTCAATAATACAGATACACTTGATAGTGTTATTGGGAGACAGTGTGGTTTGGTGGAAGGCTTCTACATAAACATTTGAAAGACCTGGGTTTCAATTGTGGTTGTGCCAACTTACTAGTTATTTTACCTCAGGCAAATCACTAAATATCTCTAAATAATACGTTCTCTTCTCTTTATTAACCTCAGTGTTCTATGGGGATCATACGAGCTTATGAACAAGCATAATCTAATATTGTCAAAAGCTAACCACAGGAAAGAAAGTAAAATGTTAAAGCAGAATGATGTTCTGGGATAGGCAGTTCCACATATCAATGTTATAAACGTTTAATTAGTGGGAGGAAGTTACAGTGGGATTCTGGATCCCTACAGCAGGGGCTGATTATGATGCACGGATAACATTCTTGCAAAGTGCATTGGTTGGGACAACCTCATCAAGGTATGCTGTTCCACAGAAATACTTTGAAAAATGTAAAGCATTATACATTTTAGAGGTATCATTTCACTTGATATTTAAATTACACTTTTCTATGAGTCAAGTCATTGAATCAATAGACATTTATCACCTACTATGTGCCAGACACTGTGCTAAGCACTGGGAAAACAAAGATCGGTAACAGACAGTCCCTGCTGTCAAGGAGTTCAGTCTAATGAAGGAAATAACAGGCAAACAACTGTACAAGGAAGACATTATGTACATGTACACATATATGCACATAAACATACATGTGCACACATGCATATATGTCTGTATGTAGTACGTATAGGCATGTATCTGCACAAAACATACATCATAATTTGTGTGTATTATACACACATATATTTGTATATATGTATAAGTATATTAGATGTACACATTTTAATTCCTTTTATTATTCGGGACTCAGCCATTCATCCTGCAAATTTTGGCTAACTAAAAGTCTATATTTCATTAATATTAACCTCACCTGATCAAAACTTGTCCTAAGAGATATGAAAATTTACTTAGGGCTTTAAACATTCCTTAGATAAGAAGCCTGGGGAAGAATTTCAGCTGTCCCTGACTCCTGACGCATAAATACTCCTTAATCTGCCTCTCTACAAATCTGAATGTAGTTTGAGCTCCCTATACACTAGTTTAGCTACAGAGTTTATGTGGTCAGATTTGTTTTTTCCTTAGGGGATGAATGACATTATGGCTGTTTGTTCAATCTTAATGGCAGGGAAAGGAAGGGAAAGGAAGAGAAGGGAAAGGAAAGAATAAAATAGAAGGGATTTTGGATCTATTTTCTTTTTAACTTTTATGACCGAAGAGGAATGTACAAGACTGCCATGTGTAAAAGAATAATTTCTCAGTCATTCTGAAATAATCTTGTCTATAAGACACCTTTTAAGAACTCTTGTGGTCATTCAGGTTTTCTCTGAGGCCTGAAACTATGTCTTTGCCTAATGATATTACCACTATGATTTATACATTGTGGTAAAAATATATTATATTTGGTAGTAGTTACCCAACACAAGAACTCAGAAAGGAGATATTTCTCCCATAACAACTATATTTAAAATAGAGCTCCATAATATACCTTTAACCCATTAGGTAACTAAATAGAGGGTACTTAATGAAATCAACATGGCGGGAAAAGGATTACCCCCTCGTCCTGTAGGGAAAGACTGTAGAGGAGTATGGGTTCCTCCAAATAGCTATTATTTTTAACCGTTTATATAGGTTTCCCCAGGAAATAGAGGGAACCAGGATCTATCTCTCCATTTCATTTCACTGTTCTCTCTTCGTTTTCCCCCTGCCTCTCTATGCTTCAAAACCAAAACCAAACCCAACCCAAAAAACTCCAAACAAAACTCCTTTGAAAAAAATTTTTTTACCCCAGTACTGCCTACCTATTTGGCCACTTCTCATTTGCTCATCTCTTTTGCTGGATTTTCACATTTGCCATAGCTACTAACTATTCCCCAAGGATCTGTCCTGGATCTTTTTCTCTTTTTTTGTATGAGAAAGCTATGAAGTCAGGAAGACCCAAGTTCACATCTATCTCAAGACACTTACTAGCTGTGTAACTCTGGGCAAGTCATTTAATCTCTGTCTGCCTCAGTTTTTCCAGCTGTAAAATGGTGATCATAATGGCACCTATCTCCCAGGATTTTTATGAGGATCAAATGAAATAATTGTAATGCACTTAACACAGTGTCTGGTACATTGTATTTGATTAATAAATGCTTATGTCATTCCTTCTGTCTATATTTTCTCATTTGGTGACTTAATTAGCTCCCATGGGTTCAATGATGCTTCTCAAATCTATGTATCTAACCCTAGTTTCTCCCCTGAATTCCAGTTCAGGATCACCACTGCTTGTTGAACACATAGGAATTAATGTCTGTAGGAATTTTTCACTCAGCATGTTCGAAATAGAACTCATTATATTCTATTGCACCACTCCCTCCATCCATTCCTCTTCCAACCTTCGCTACTGCCATTCATTGGAATTGTTTATCTAGAAATTGTTTATCTGTTGTTTCTATCTTTATTTCTTTCATATAGCATCTCTCTACTCACACAGTTACTACTTGCATTCAGACCCTCATCATCTCTTCCCTGAGCTACTACAACAGCCCTATTTCTACTTATGTGATCCTGGCCAATTAGATGGCTCAGTAGATAGAGCAGTGGACTTGACATTAGGAAGACTCATCTCTATGAGTTCAAATCCAGCCATAGACAAGTCTCTTCTTGATGCCAAGCCCAGTATGCTATCCACTATGTAGACACAGCATCAAGAATGCATCCATTGCTTACCACATTTCATGCTTTGACTGAAACCATGACCTAAGCTAACCTTTCTGTCTCCTTTTCAATTTGGAAGTGGTTTACCATAAAGAGAAGTAAATTAACCACCTTCCCTTTCCTGCTTTTCCTGCTAGGAAGTGGGAGAGATCGGAGATTCTTACTTAACTCTCTTCTCAGGTCAATCAGGCAGAGACTATATAGCATAGGACTACTTGAGCAGGGCACAGGCCAACCTCACAAGTATTTTGACAGTTTGTACTGGAAGAGTGAGAACAGATGCATAGTCACACTGGGGTCTTTCTTGAACTGAATGGCTGAAGGAAGCCTTAGAGGAGGGCATCTTTATATCCTGGTATAGCAGCATTGAACGTAAATAAAAAATATTTCTTATCAGTTTTCTTATTATTAATATAATTAATAGTATATCACATAAGAATAAATAATAATAATAATTTCCTATTTCATTTAGTTGTTAATATGGTAAAAAAAAACTTCTTATTTTTTTTATTAGAAATGTATAGAACTCCAGGGATGGGCCTTCCTGAAGCAGTCCCCATCATGGAATAAATAGGCTTTAGAAGGAAACCTAGCCTGGGAACCTAATTTCCATTTATAATATGGTTTCCTGTGGGGGTAGGGAATGCATCCTCAGTTCAAAACAAATAACTCAAATAAACTTTTGGAACATAATTAGTTCCTAAATTGGGAACTCCCTGAATATCCAGATGTTACTTGATGGAATTTGTCCCAAAAGAATGGTACTAGGCAGTAGAATTTTTAAAAAATCTCTACAGCGTATCTTTGAGCATAACTATGTCTCTTTACCCCAAGGGTTCAGAAGCCATTTCAAGACGAAAATTATCTCTTGGTGGATGGTTTTAGTCCAATATGGGCCTCTGTTTAGCGACTTCAAGGAATTAAAGGCACAGTAAAATGGGTTACCTTGTTCCTCAGGGCAGGGTCTGCACCTGCTTCCAGGAGCAAGGCAACTGCTCTGATATTCCCACTGAGCACTGCGGCGTGGAGAGCTGTTGTTCCGTTCTAGGAGGAAAATTTGTGGTATTAGTAGCAACCACAGAAGGGATGAAATCCTTCACATAGTTTGAGCATTGATTATAAACACAAAGCTCGAAGAACAAGATTGTCAAAACATTAACAGCAGTATTATTTTTCCTATACTTCCCCTTTTTCTTTCTCAGCCTTTCTTAATGCCTAAGACCTACTTCCTTACTTTATACGTGGGAACTGTTTAGTAAATGCTAACAGGTCAATGGCAAAGGCAGAGACGGAAAAACTATGAAAGGCAGATATGGGAACTGAAAAGCACAGGTGTCTGGAGACATTTGCTTTAGGGGAAATAGCCCTTCATCACTTTGTAGCCTCTGGGGAGAGTACAATACAGTATCCCAAGTAACTGGTATCGATAATGATGATACAAAGTCATCAATAAAACGTTTCATTACATTTAGTGTATGGTAAGAAGACAAGGAAAGTGTACGATAATTTTGGAAAAATTTCCACCAAAATATATTCATCTTTAATGAAGTCCTTAGCATTCAACATGGCTCATTCAGATGGATAAAATTTTAACAATAGTAACAATAATAATAGTATTTGTTATTTCAGTTGTGTCTGACTCTTGGTGTGAATTTTTTTGGCAAGGATATTAGAATGGTTTGCCACTTCCTTTTCCAGCTCATTTTACAGATGAGAAAACTGAGGCAAACAGGGTTAGGTGGCTTGCCCAGGGTCACACAGCTAGTAGTGTCTAAGGCTGGATTTGTACTCAGGAAATCTTGATTCTAAGCCTAGTGCTCTATCCACTCTGCCACCTAGTTGTTCTGTAATAATAGCTCCTGACTCTAAGGTTTTCAAAGCACTTTCTAAATATTACCTTATTTGATCCTTGTCAAAACCCTGTGAGGTAGGTGTCCCATTTTACAGATGAGGAAACTGAGACTGAGAGAGGTTAAGGAACTTGCTTAGAGTCACAGAGTTAGTCAGTGTCTGAGGCAGGATCTGAACTCAGGTATTCTTGATCCACTGCCCTACTTAGCCATTTTACTGTTCTGTATGCCTCCTTTGACTATGGAGGGCAACCACAGATAACGTCTATTTACTTCAGATGATGAAAAGAATGGAACAGAAAACGTTTATAAGGATATATCTTATCTACCTTTCTGGAGAAAATTCATAAGCAACTGGGATTATCAGCATATGATTGGTTTCTTAATGAAACTGTTTGATTTCTAATCCTTAATAGTTCAGGTTTTGTCTTTCAGGAGATGTGGATGGTTGCTTTTTTTTTTCTGGAAAATATAGTATCAGAATTCCCTGGTCAATTTCATCTCTCTCCCCTTTTATGTGTATGCTATGTTTATGTCTCCCCAGGTCCAAAATGGTGTTTGTCCATGCTAGGGAGGTAAAAAAAAAATTCTGCCAATAGGTAGCCATACCAAAAACTTCCACATGTAGACTTCTTCCATTCTAAGTTCCTTTCACTGCAGATGATTTAACTTCCTTTTCAGATCTTACCTTTAATAGGCCAAGGGTGGGAGAGAACTTCAGCAGTTCCTCGATGACATCATTATAGCCTTTATTGGCAGCTTTCAATAATGCTGTTGTGCCATCCTTAACGGAGGGAGAGAGGTAGACAAAGGTCGGTTATGAGAGGAGTAATGCATTAACTCATAGATGGATGATGGAGGATACAGAATGTGCTAGCACTATGCTAAGCCATCAGGGAACAATTTTTGGTAGGCAAGTTGTATAGACTTAAAATGTTGATCTCGGACAATCTCCTAACAGACAGCCACCATTAAGCACATTAAATATTGTTGATCTCTGACAAAACTATAGGAGAACCAAATAGATTCCTACGTCATACTCTTCGAAGATGGGACCTTGCCTTTGGGAAATTTATGTAGCTCTATTCTCAGGATAGAGAGACTGGCAGGGCAAGGAGGCCCCCAAGTGACATTTTTTCCAATTAGTCACTCAGCAATGTTGAATGAATCCTGTTGAATTTCATACTAACTCTGAAACACATTTCTGAGCCAATGGCATTTTTTTTCATTATGTACTCAGCAAAATTTTCGAGAAATACAAATAGTTAAATAAAACATGGAATAAATTTCCAGATAAAACTTCAAATTCCTATTTGCATTTTGACTAGAAAAATAGTGTAATCTACATTTTAGCAAATAACATTTGTTCCGTGTCCCCTTCCAAATCCATCCATGTGTTGATAAAAAGCTGCCTTTGTTTATAATATGATTATAGTCATTAGTATAGCATTCTTATTCTGTCCACTTTTCCTGACACCAATTCATAGAAATCTTTCCATATTTCCTTATTTTCTTCATATTTACCATTTCATCACATTATTAAATTATATGAATATGCTATAGACATTCTTTATTCATGGAGACTGCTTCCAGTTGGTTTTGTTTTGTTTTTTTACAGAATCATTGAATCTCAGAGGTGCAAGAAGACCTCAGTGGTCACTTAATCCAAAACCTGAATAAAGATCTCTTTTATCACATCCTTAATTTGTCTGAAGGTCTTCATTGCCTATCTCCTACTATCTCCCCTGTCATCCCATTCTGTTTTGGAATAACTAAGCTTAAAATTTGCTTCTCTGCAACTTTCATCCTTTGCTTATAGTTCCTCCCTCGAACCAAAGTCAAAAAATTGCTTTTTCATGTGACAGTCCTTAAAATACCTGAAGATAGCTATTATTTCCCTGAACTCAACAAAATGTCAAAAATAATAATAGCTTATACAATAATCTGTAGCTTATATATTATGTATTACATTAATATATTTGTTATATAGTATGCTATATGTACTATATATAATTACATATAAATAGCTTATACAATAATTTATACAGCACTTGAAGATGGGCAAAGTACATTACATATGCCATCTCACTTAATAAACAGCATCTATACATGAGGCAATGTTCAGAGTGTTGATGATACAAAGGCAAAACAGAAAAACAGTTCCTACCCTCAAGAAGCATATATTCTATTGGAAAGACACAACACAAGTACACACATGTAACCTTCTCTTGGCTGAGGTTTTTTTTCTTTTTTTGGTCTTTCTGCATTTTCCTACCATTTCTAGGGACCAGAGAAAAGAAGGAAATATAGAGGTAAATTGCTCAGGATATTTATCATAAATACTTGTTCTGGTGTTACAGATTAAGGTGAGCATTTTAAAAGTGTCATCGTGTTTTATAGAAAGGACTAGAGGAAGAAATGAAAAACTCCTCTCTAGAGATCTGTTGGAAAAGATGTCAAAATACTTCAGGCTCTCTGGTGAGCAGTTTGTTAAACTGACAACGGAAATATCTTGAAGAGTCCATGAAGGCAGTGAGTGACAGTTGAAAAGGTAACAAGGAAAGTCTTTACAATCCCAGTATGACAATGGGGAGTAGATGTGGTGACCTGAGACAGAGGATGCCCTGTAGCCTTTACTTTGGGGACCAGAATGCCTAGAGGGGTGGTCCCCCACCACGACAGTCTGTGTGTGGTTCTGGGAAAAATTAGGTGAAGAAAGAGGGGTTGGAGGCAGTTGAGATTTCAGACATCAACCAGAGCAGCAGATTGTCTATCTGTGGGAATTTTTAAAGGTGGAGCTATTACGTTTCTTTTCTCTGCATTAGAATTTTGTACATATTTGCTTGCATGTTGTCTCCCCCAGTAAACTCTTTGAAGACAGGGACTGTTTTTTTTCACTTTTTTTTTTGTATCTTCAATCACTTAGAACATCTGACACATAGTAGGTGCTTAACAAATGTTGACTGATTGATGTAAAGAAATAATCCTTTCAGGTCACTGAAGTTGAGAAAGAGATTAGAATCTCAATGTAAATGATATTGTCCACAAGCCAAGGTATTATGGATCATGATATGGTTAATTTTTATCCTTAGAGAAGAGCCCCAGAAAAGCAGAAAAATGGGTTTTTACTTGTGGCAAGAGTAAGCTTTGAGTGCCATCTAATGACCTGATCTGATAGAGCGATACTAGATGCAGACAGTGTGCTGAGCTCTGGTAGCTTGACCCCAAATCACCACCTACTGACCTACCCAGATATTAGAAAGCTACCTCTAGTCTTCTTTCCAGAAAGTCAGTCAATAAACATTTATTAAGTACCTACTATGTTCCAGGTACTGTGCTAAGCACTGGTGATACAAGGAAAGGTCAGAGACTGACTCTGCTCTTGAGTGAGGCAGAGATAAAGAGAATTTGAGAAGTAACAGTTGGGCCAAAGGTGGCATGTGAGGGAGGTTTTGCAGGAAGATGGAATTCTAAGAGGAGGGAGTGAATTTCAGGCACGAGGGACAGTCTAGGCAAAGGCAGTCAGCTTAGAGATGGAATGGCAAGTTCAAGGACATCTGTGTCATCCAAATTGACTGGAATGTGGTATGCATCAAAAGGAATAAACAAAATAAGTTTGGGAAGGTAGGCTAGTGCCAGATTGTAGAAAGCGTTTACATTTTATCTTGGAGGCAAGAGGTAGCCACCGGAGATTTTTGATCACACTTGTGTTTTAGAAAGATTATTGGAGGATGGATTGGAGAAAGGACAGTCTAGAAGCTGGGACACCAAAGAGGAGGCTATTGTTTTAAAACAGATAGGCAATGAGGGACTGAATTAGGGTGATAACTATATCAATAGAGAAGGGGGATGGAGGTCAAAGACATTACAAAATGACAAAATTTGCTAATTTATTAGATATGGGAGGATTAGGGAGAGGAAAGAGCCTTGCTTTCCTCTAATGTTTTACCTTGGTGACTGTAAAGATGGTGCTCCCCCAACAGAAATAGAGCACTCAGAAGGGGGATGGGCTTAGGGGAAAAGATAATGAATTCTACTTTGGACATGTTGAATTTGAGATGCCAACAGATATTGAGACAGAGATGCCCAGCAGGCATTTGGTGATGTGGGAGTGAAGTCAGGAGAGAGACATTAAGATTGGATGTATAGATTTTGTAGCCATCTCACTGCAGCAGACATGTACCATTCATTCTGGGTTCCTGGAGCTCTTAGGGATAAGATTTTATGATTTAAATTTCTCCTTAAAGTGCCTTTCATAATGTTACTCTGAAGGATAAGACAACAATAAAACTCTTATTTATGTCATTATTGGTCCTTTTCCATTCTAAACTCCTGAAGGGTACAGAAATCTTCAGCAAAAGAGAAGCTTGGGTTCCTCTAAGTCTGAGACTTATGTCTTCCAGTCTGTTTCCTCTTTGGCTATTCCTGGCCCCGAATAACCCGGTAAAAAACAGGCTTTGAGTGATTATACTCAAAAGGATAGCGGGCAAAGGCTTCTTCCCATGTCTCTGGGAGAGCTGCTGAATGCCTGAATTACCCTGCGTAACTATTCAATAAATTTAGCCTACTGCTAGCACCCAGGAGCATTTGGGGTTTTCCTAATGGAGAACCTTCAAACTCATTAATGCTGACACAGCTAGCCTGAACACTAAAGACAATGTGATCTTAAGCGCAAGCAGATATACTTCTTGGAGTGTCCCCAAGGTAGAATTTTGCTCTATGAGGTCAAATGCTTTCTTGGCTGTTGGTAGGCAATGCACTAGATAAAAGCATAAACCAAAGATTAGCCACTTCATTGGATTTCTTAAGAATTCTATTAAGTCCATAGACAGCCTAAACCTGTGTAGTGCCCAGATGTCACAAAGGACACAGAAATAAACAAGTGTGCCTTGTACCTTTATCAAGACATTAATCACTTGTGATATCAGAGAAGCGAGGCGAGTTTTAGGAATCTGAGGTAAGGCTCATATAAGCTATGATTATGCAGGAAAAATATTTAAAAGTATGGTTCTCTAATATTCTAAGGTTTATTTCACTGTTGAAAAAAAAACAGCCAACATTTTTATGTTGTGCTGTGCACATGGAAATGGTTTTTTTGTCTTTATGTATTTAAGTTCCAAATGAATTTCTAAAAAATGATTTGTCCTGCATTTATAGACAACATTATTTGTGTAGTGAGATGACAAGAGTTGGGGTTACTTACGTTCCTTGCAGCATCCCGATCTGCCCCCCGAAGCAACATTACTCTCACTACCTCACTGTGTCCCATTTGAGATGCTATCCACAATGGAGCTGTTCCATCCTTTAGAGGAGAAAAAGGCCAACAAAGGGTGTAAGTGTGTAGCTATATGTGCTCTCACTCCTGGCTTCAAGGGACACCAAAGCCGTTTAAACTTCTAAGGATGGAAGACACGAGCAAGACACCAGACTCTCTGGAGAACAGATAAAGAGAATTTGAGAAGGGACAGTTGGGCCAGGGGTGACATTTGAGGTAGGATTCAATTCAGACCAGTAGCTGTTCTGCAGTTTTTCTAGTCTTGGAGAGTTGTCTAGTATACTGAGAAGGTAAGAGACTTGCGCAGGATCACACAGCTAGAATGTGGCAAAGGTGGAATCCGAACCCAGGCCATCTTTGCTCTGAAATCAACTTTCTATCCATTTACACCAGAGGTATCAGATATGGACCCACAGGCTCTGCCTGCAACACTCCCCAGTGCCCTGAATCAGATGAAAACATAATTGGGAAATAGTTAACATAATAAGTAAAAATATCATCCATAAACCATCCAGGAAATTCAAGCCTCAAATAATCCCAGAATAGAGTCCTGACTTCTGAACTTTCTCTGCCAGGCCCCCACCTTGAGCTCCCCCCAGTCATTTCCTTTCGTTGTCTTCTATTAGAATACAGGCTTCTTTAGGACAAATGTTTCTTTGTGTTTCTGTTTGTATTTGGATTTCCTGGGCTTAGCACAGTGCTTGACATGTAGTAATCGATTAATAAACGCTTGTTGATTCTGCTTGACTTGACTATAAATCTGCCCCTCGACGCCTTAGGTCATGGGATCATAGATCTACAACAGAGGGTTCTCAGAGGTCTTCTATAATCCTCTCAGATTATGGGATCATAGCTCTGCAATAAAGGGCTCTCAGAGGTCTTCTGTAATCCTCTCAGGTCATGGGATCAGAGATCTATAGCAAAGGGATCTCAGAGGTCATCTATATTCCTCTCTCTCACTGTTCAGATAGGAAAATGGAAGCTGATTTTCCCCAGGTCACAGGGGAAGCATGATGAGGGATTTGAACCCAAATCTTCTAAGCCCAGAGCCTCTTTCCATTTGATCATGTAATTTCCTTAATCTGTATAATTTGCCTATGAAAACTACTGCAGGTTGGGTTTTCATAGAGCAGGGAAATGTGTTCTCACCTTCCCACTCCTCCAACCCTAGGGCAGGAAAAGGGGTTTCCTTTTTCTCATAGATAAATCAGACCTTCCCATTTGTGTTAGGGAATGTGAATCTTGTTAAGTCTTAAAGGTCTCTCTCCAGCAGAGGGTGCCAGCGACTAGTTTTTATGTTAGACATGGCCTGACCCAGCTTGGTAATCTAACAAAGAGAGAGTTACTTGGACGGTGTGTGGACATTGCCCTGTGACTGTTCTAATGCTGTTCCAGAGGGAAAAGGCATCCTCAGGCTGAAACAAATTTTTCACAGTCCTAAGAAGTCATTACATGACCTCTTCTATATTTAATGTTCATAAAGTAGAGTTCCCAAGAAAAGCTCCTTGGAACGTCTGCATTACCCCAGTCAACCAGCTAATGAATTCTTGTTTTTTCTTTTTTGAGGCAATTGGGGTTAAGTGACTTGCCCAAGGTCACACAGCTAGTGAGTGTCAAGTGTCTGAGGTGAGATTTGAACTCAGGTCCTCCTGACTCCTGCACTGGTGCTCAATCCACTGCACCACCTAGCTGCCCCATCTGAGGTCATATTTGAACACTGGTCCTCCTGACTCCAGGGCTAGTTGCTTTATTCATTGCCCAACTTAGCTGTCCCTTAGCTAATGAATTATTGTTTCTTCTTTTTTGAGGTAATTGGGGTTAGGTGACTTGCCCAGGGTCACCAGCTAGTAAGTATCTGAATCAGGATTTAAACTCAGGTCCTGGTACTCTATGTACTGCATCTGGCTGCCCCTTAGCTAATGAATTTTTTAAAGTTGTTACAAGAAACTTGAGCTTCCTCAAACCTTGGAAACAAGACAGTTTCATCCCCCCAATATTAGCATAATTAAAAACAGCTTCTGTTTAGATTGCACTATGTAAACACTTTCACATATACTATCTCATTTGCCCTAGTCACAGCAAATAGACAGCACAGGTATTCCTATTTTGCAGATGAGGAAAATGAGATCTAGTTTACTCAGGGATCCGTCCAAAGTCACACAACTTGTTATTGGCCCGTCCAAGTCTTAGGACTCAGGTCCTCCAACTCTTGCTCCGAGGCTTTGTTTATGACAAAATGCTTCCTCTTCATTAAAAGAAGGGATTCATACAGAGATGGTGCCAACACACTGGAAACTTAGATGACAGGGCTTAAGTGGCACCAGGGCAAAGATTCTGTTAGTGTGGCAGATACCACTAGCTTAATCCTGTAGGAAAGAAATCTTACCCCTTTGGATCCTTCTATGGAAAGTCACAAAGAAAGATGAGTACTTAAAGAATGCCAAGGCTGTCTCCAAACAATCATTAACAACCATCTCTCTCCCTCTCTCTCTATCCCTCGCATACACACACACACACACACACACACACACACACACACACACACACACACCCCCTTTCCTTTTTTTCTGTCCTTTGTAGAGGTGATGGTTGTGGTTAGGGCCCCTGTAGTATCTTGGAATTCTTAATACTAGATAACCTTTACACAGTACTTGCAAGTTTACAAAGGGTTTTATGTATATTATCTCATTTGAGAGTCACAACAATCCTGTGAGGCAGGTATGATTATTATCCCCATTTTACAGTATACTGAGGCCAAGAGAGGTTAAATGACTTCCCTAAGGTCACACACAACTTGGAAATGTCTAAGGCTAGATTTGAACTTGGGTCTTCCCGACTCCAAGTCCAGTGTTCTATCTGCTCTACCATATTGCCTCAAGTTCTTGTCGGGGAAGCACCGGCTACCTTGGGGACACAATCAACTTCTCATTGGTCTAAATCTTTGGCCAAGAGAAGTTTTTGCAACCAGACACTCCTAACTGGACTATTTTTTAAAATTAGATGGAGAAGTGGGGTGAGATTTAATTATTTGTTTCAGAAGTCCATCAAACTCTTTGCTTTATTTGTGCAATTAATTCTGGTTGAATTTACCTGGTTCAAGATGTTTTGTTGTTTGGGAGGGATAGCATATCAGATTAGCTAACCAAAACACTGGTAGGGATGTTAATCTGGCGAATTCACTGCCACCTAGAGTCAAATACTTTTAGGATAGTAAACTAAAGGTACAGGACATAGGATAAGAAACTTTGACAAGGGAAACTAGGGGAGTAATTTAGGTACCGAAAGATGTCTCAGTGGGAGATCTTGGGCCAACAGAATGAAGTCACAGAATTGACAGGGGAAGTCAAAAGGGTTCTGAAAGGATGGGCAAAAATATTTCAAAATCAAACTTCATCTATTTTGTAATTTTGCCTAGAACTGGCTTTTTCTCTCAGACTGCATGAAATATTACTGCATGAAATAATGTTTTTTATTTTTTTAAAGGGTCACTGCTGCATTAAATGTTACTGACTGTCCATTCTCAGTTACCTGATCTGTTATTATCCCAGGAGTGCAGAACCTGCAGCCTTGAGGCCACACGTGGCCCACTAGGTCCTCAAGTGTGGCCCTTTGACTGAATCCAAACTTCACAGAACAAATCCCCTTAATAAAAGGATTTGTTTTCTAAAACTTGGACTCAGTCAAAAGGCTGCACCTGAGGACGTAGAGGGCCACATGGAGCCGTGAGGTGGTAGGTTCCCCACTTCTGAGAGGGTTCTACAGTATCTCATACAAGTTCTAAGATTTGCTATCTCCTTTGCTTTAGACATACTGTTCTCTTTGCCTCTAATGTGACTGCTGCTGTTCTTACAATATATAATAATTGAAATCCTATCCATTTTTCAAGACCCAGTTCAAATGCCACCTACTCCCCAAAGTCTTTCCTGATCCTCACAGTCATAAATGAGTTTCCCATCCTTGAACCTAGAAGAAGTTCACATTTATTGCTTTTAAATTCCCCACTGTTAGCTTAGGCCCGTTAATTCATCATCTTGAATTCTGATTCTGTTGTCCAATGAGTTACCTATCTTTTTGGACTCTGTGACAACAGCAAACAAGTATGCTTATTGATCTCTTGATCTAAGTCATTGATTAACAAATATTAGATAGAGGAGAGTCAGTGATGAAGACTTCTAGTTGGACACTAGACGTTTTCCACAGTGACCTGCCATTCAACATTCTTCGGGTAGGATTGTTCAACCAGTTCTGAACCCAAATAATTATATTATTATTTAATCTAACTTCATCTTATCCACAAACACAGCATGAGAAACTGTCAAACAGCTTTTTGAAATTTAGAGGCACTTATATATGCAGCATTTTCTTCATTTACCAGTCCAGGAACGCTGTCAAAGAACAAAGGTATGTTAACCTGCATGATTTAGTCCTAGTAAGTCTCTGCTGGGAATCACCACTTCCCTTTCTAGGAGTTCAAATATTATTTAATAGGAACACAGGATTTAGAGCCAGAAGAGCCCTTAGATCATCTTGTCCAGTGGTGTCAAACTTAAATAGAAAGAGATCCTTGAGGATTGCCTATTGACTTAGAAAATCACAAACTGACATTATCTATCTTGTATTGTGTTTTTATTTATTTTGTCAAACATTTCCCAATTACATTTCAACCCAGTTCAATCCTTGATTTGGGAGTATTGTGGAAAACTTTCAGCCTGCAGGTTGGGTAGTTGATATCTTTGTGTCAAATAAATGACAACTAGATTCTAGTTCAACCTCCCTTATTTTACAGATGCAGAAACTAAGACCTAAAGAAGTTAAATACATGATCACAGGGATAGTAAGGATTAAGTAACAGAGCTGGGATTTAAATCTGGGTTTACCTCTAACTCAAAATCCATTGGTCTTTTCACTTTTCCATTTTCTTTCTCTCTCTCTCACCTCCCCCTTCTCCCCTTCCCCCCTCTTCTTCTTCTCTCTCTCTCTCCTCCACTCTTTTCTTCCCTCTTTCTGTCTATCTCTTCCCTCCCTCCTTCTCTCTCTCCCTCTCTCTTCTCCTCTTCCTCCCTTCCTCCCTCCTTCTCTCTGTCTCTCTCCATTCTTCCTTCCTTCTCTCTGTCTGTCATATAAATCGCAAAGCCAAGTTTAGGTCCTCTGATTATAAATTCCGGTTTATTTCCCTGGCAACGTGTTGCTTCTCTTTAATCATCTGTGCTAGATGTTTTTCAGCAAATACTAATTGAACACTGACTACACGCCAGGCACTGGGTTTTAATTTTTCCTGATATCAGTGTCAAGCCTTCCAAACTCTAGTTGATGATGTCTCCCTTTTTTCTCTTTTGGGAAACTATGATACTATTTTTGCTCATCTCTAATTCTCCATCTTTCCTCTAAGATTACTGATAGTGCTACCATGGTCCCAGCCTCAAGTTATCCTGATCCCTGGGTGGGGAACCTGCAGCCTCCAGGCCACATGTAGCCTTCTAGGTTGTTGGGTGCAGCCTTTTGACTGAGTCCAAGTTTTACAGAACAAATCTTTTTATTAAGGGAATTTGTTCTGTGAAATTTGGATTCAGTCAAAGGGCCTAGAGGAACACATGTGGCCCCGAGGCTAGAGGTTCCCCACCCCTTCCTGAGGTGTAATTCATGTAGACCAAGAAATTTAAACTCATTTGGAGCAGGGATTCTTAACTTGGGGTCTGTGAACTTATTTTTTTCTTAAATCTTTTAATAACTTTATTTCATTATAATGGACTTCCTTTATAATCCCATGCAGTTTATTTTTAAACATTTTTACGTGTTTTAAAAACATTATTTGGAGAAGGCATCTATAGACTTCACCATATTACCAAGGGGGTCCATGACAATATAAACATTAAGAACTCTAGATTTAGAAGTTCTACCGACTTTCTTATACTTATCTCCAATCAATTCTCTCTTTTTTTTTGAAGAAAAGATTTATTGCAAACAATCAAATATCATTACGTCCAATTAAACTTGCTTAGTAACCATTTACATTTAAATAAAGGAATTTCAATGTGTAAAATATTATAACTTTTCAGTCACTCCCCTTAAGAATTTAAGAGAGTTGGGTCTCTTTCCTTTTCCTTTTATGCTGTTGTAATTAGTGTGCGTTATATCCTTATGGTTTTGTTTCTTTGACTTTGCATTACTTCATTAGGTTTCTTACTTATTTTCATTTCTCATCATTATTCATCTTAATTGTATTAATGTCCTACAGTTTATTTAACCACGCTTCTATTCTTGAATGTTCAGGTTGTTTTCATTTTTGCTTTTTTTGTCTTTTGCAATTTTAAACACTGATATAAAAATCTTTGAAGAATCCCCTCCCTTTTTGATAACACTTTAGATTTACTCCCAATAAATAATAAAGTCAAAGGGCACACTTATTTTTATCACTTTTGTGTAATACTTCTATGTTCAATATTGTTTTCTCCCCAAAATTCTATTTTTATAATATTACCAGCAAAGAATGAATGATTCTCTGAGCCTCCATCCCTCTAGCACTGGATTTCATTGTTTTTCACTATTTTTGCCAGTTTGACAAGTGCAGGGGGTTGCTTCCTCTTAATTTCCTCTTAATTCTATCTGCTCTACCTTTTGCTGTCGGAAGAGAAAGCAGGGTGAGCTTTAGGACCTAAAAGCAAGCTCTGGCGCTGGTGAAAGGGCAGCTGAAGGGTTGGGCTGGGTGAAGGTCCCCTGGATGGGCCTGTGTTTGTTCAGGTCCCTGGGCTAACATTACTGTAGAGCAGACTCCATTTATTTGAATAGCAGGTGACAGAGTGTTCACCCCACCTTCAGGCACCAAACACCTGAGCTATTTTAAAATATCAAACTGTGAAGTTAGCTGGATTTCAGAGGGCACAGGGTCAGTAGAAAACAAACATGGCAAGCAATGGAAGAGTCAACCATTAACTTGGACTCTTAAAGACTTTCTTAGGCATGTATTTTCCCAGCACTGCCCTGGGCTTCTTTACAATGTTGCTGAATGAACGTGGCCAATTCAAGAGCTAGGGATGAACATTACCTGCCTTGGTTGGTTGACTTTTGCTCCAGAAGATAACAATAATCGAATCACATCCAAGTAACCTCCTTGGGCTGCGAGGAAGAGTGCAGTGGCTCCATCCTGGAAAACACCAAATGGAGAAAAAAAAGGAATTGCCATTCAAGTGTATTTTAGAAGAAATTAGATTTGGAAAAAAATGCACAGATTAGCAGAATTTTCAAGTATTTTTTTTTGTTAGTTTAAAACAGGACCTCTAGAAAAAATATGAGTAGGGAGCAACAGGTAGAAACCCCTTCTACTAAAGCATCTTCACATCCTTCTCCTCTACTTAATATTCTTTTTTTAAAAAAATTTCCATTTTATTTTATTTTATTTCCAGGTCTATATTCTCTCCTGTCTACCTCTTCCTTCCCTCCCCTCACTGAGAAAGCAAGAAAAAACCCCCCAATACAAAATGCATAGTCTAGCAAAACAAATGAATACATTGGTCACATTGGGAAAAAACCCAACCCAATGTGTGCCCTGGCCCACACTCTGAGTCTATCAGGTTCCTGTGAGTCTGCTGGAATTGTGCCATCTCTTTTCTTAGGAAGTCACCTAGACTACTGAGAGATTAAATCACTTATCTAGGGTCACATAACCAGCAAATGTTGCAGGCATGACTCAGACCCAGGTCCTTCTGACTCTGAGGTCAACTCTCCATTCACTATACCATGATGCTTGTCAGGATTAAGCTTTGATAAATGTGAAGAAAGTATTGCATGCTACTCAGCAGCCCTGTCATTTCTACGTCTCAGACCCTTGCTGTCAATGCTGTTCAGTTGTGTCTAACTCTTTGCGATGCCATTTGAGGTTTTCTCGCTAAAGTTACTAGAGTGGCTTGTCATTTCCTTCTCCAGCTTATTTAACAGATGAGGAAATTGAGGCAAACAGGGTTAAGTGATTTGCCCAGGGTCACACAGCTAGTAAATGTCTGAGGCCACCTTTGAACTTAAGTCTTCCTAACTCCAGGCCAGGCAATGCTATATCTACTCTGTCTCCTAGCTGCCCCTACTTCATAATAATAATTTCCAAGGGTTGTGTACGTGAGTGTGTGTATGTGTGTGTGTGTGTGTGTGTGTGTTTCTTTTCAGCCTTTCATAGTCTGCCATGGCTAAATATTGTTACAAATACATTTTTGTGGGTTTTAATGAATGGAGCAAGATTTCCTTCTCATTAGATTTTTTTTTTCCATTTGTCTTTCTGCCCCTGTTGCTAAAGGATGAAATGTGATGCCTTCGAAATAATTGCTCCTCTAAGATATGTTTGAAGTCCCTCCTACGTGGAACATGCCCATCCCATAGACAGCTACCACCTATGAACTCAATTAAGCAATATTATCTACAATAACAGAACATGTGCTTGTTTCTGTTTCCATTTCATTATCATTTGTAATTGGGTGTATGTAGCTTTGGGGCATTTTTTTGTCCTTGATCAAAGCTGGTGAAATGATCTGTTATGAATCTAGAGGACAACATGATTCATTTGATGGCAGGTACTTTATTTCCTTTTTTTCCAGTCACATCTGATGGGAATGAGATTTATTTTTAGACCACAGTGGAAAACCTTAGCATACCCTGGTGGAAAAGACAGACCAATCTGGCTAGCCATCATGCCTCAGGTTAGGAAAGTAGCCATTAGTGTACACCAATAAATACCAAGCACCATTCTTTGCCAGTCTAGGTGCCTCACGCAGAGGGTACTATTGTGTTTCCAAAGGGTGTCAGCTGAGTTGGCAGTCTTTGGGCAATACTCAACATGGAATTTTAAAAATTAATTAAATATTGTACAGATTTTTTTTTTAAGAGACGTTTCATGTGGGAGCAAAAGCTTCAGATGCTGATTTGTGCTTTCCTCTAAGCTGGCTTGCATGCCACCAACAGCTGCTAATTCTCTGACAATTCTTTAAGAATGCTTTCCAAATCCCGTTGTTTTTGTCCTTTCAGTTCACAGAAACTCTAGGGTCTTTGTGACCTTTTTTTCTCTACACTTTAACTATTTTGGATGCTTTTACTAGATCATCTGGCCAAGGGTCATAGGAGGGGCAGGGCCATAAAGTAAATGGAAGATATGATGGTGCTGATGTCACTGTTGGGCATGGAATTTCTTGAGTTTTTAAAATACTTACTACCTCATGAGTTATTGTGAAGATCAAATGAGATAACAGACATGAAGGACTATGGGAATGCGAGGTCTGAGCTATAATGAGAGCTTAACAAATGGGAGTAGGCAAACATCTCTTTTTTTCTAATAATGTGACATTAAACAGGTGTGTGTGTATGTGTGTGTGGGTGTGTGTGTGTTTACCCCACATGAGGTGACAAAAGGTCAAACACTACTGACATAACTCAACAATAGCAACAACTGTATATAAGTGTATATTTATATTTTATATGCATATATAGAAATATGTATATTACATATGTTATTATGAGAACCAGATAAGAAAATGTATCTAAAATGCTTCGCAAAATATTAAGCACCATATAAATGAGGGTTATTATAATTATTTACTATTCATGTGGCACTAATGCCAAAATCATGATTTACAGGCCTCACCTGAGAGAGGGCAGAAGTATCACAAATGACTTCTGCCTTTGCAATGATCCCTACTAACAGGAACTGCAGAGTCATCAGAGTCCTCAGGCCCTCATTCAGTGCCTGAGTCATTCCATCTGCATTCATGGATCATCCATGATACTATGAGAGGTATATATGGGGGCAGATGAGGGTGGGGATGATATATTTTTTAATTTTTAAAAGTTTTTTCTTTTATAATTAGTTTATTTTTAGTTTTTTAGCTTAGTTTTCAATATTCACTTCCATAAGATTTTGAGTTTTAAATTTTCTTCCCCTCCCTTTCCTTCTCCCTCCCCAAGACGACATGCAGTCTGATTTAGGCTCTACTTCTACATTCATATTAAACGTATTTTCACATTAGTTATGATGTAGAGAAGAATGAGAAGTAATGGGAGGAACAACGAGAAAGAAGAAACAAACAAATTAACAGCTATAAAAAAGAGCAAATAGGGTGCTTCAGACTCCATAGTTCTTTCTCTGGATGGGGATAGAATTTTCCACCATAAGTCTTTTGGAACTGTCTTAGGTCCTTGCATTGCTGAGAAGAGCTAAGTCTATTAAAGTTAGTCATCGCACAATGTGGCTCTAACTGTGTCCAATGTTCTCCTGGTTCTGCCCCCCTCACTCAGCATCAGTTCATATAAATCTTTTCTGATTTTTCTGGTCTGCCTGTTCATCATTTCTTATAGCACAATAGAATTCCATTACATTCATATACCACAGAGGATGTTCAGTCATCCTCTAATTGATGGATACCCTCTCAGTTTCCAATTCTTTGTCACCACAAAAGGGAGGGGGAATGCTATTAAGGCACAGATATGTGTTAACCCTTAAGTACCCTATAATTTTTAAGGCATACCTTGGGGTGCAAGTAGAATATGATAAAATGAAAAATTCATATCTAATTAGCACATCTTCCTTTGTATATACATACATATACTTATACATATATAAACACACACATACACACACACATATATATGATCTGAATTTAAAGGCAAAAAGTCTAATTGCAGGATAACATAACATCCAGGGCATAAATAGCTGAAACCAGCAGTTGAAGGGTTAATTTTGATTTCTCCACTCATTCCCCAAGAGACCCAAGTCACTTGATTGCATTGTAGTTATAGGAAATTTTAACTTTCAAAAAATTACTTTATTTCTAAAATATACTTTAAATTTTATTTTAAAATTTAATTAAAAATACTTTCACTTTTAATTTTTAAAAATGGCATAGCCCACTTTTAATTATTTGCTGTGGTTAGAGGAATCTTTTTCTAACTACTGTAATTAAATTATTAATTCTCTCATGCTACCACCTACAAAATAGAATCATATTTATTATATACCCTGTAAGTTGGTATGATTAATCAATGAGTAGAGCCCTTGGGAAATGTGCTAATTGCCAACTGGCAGAAAACTGTCCACCCTAGCAGTAGTTGCACTTCCAAGGCAACTTTGGGCTGTGCCTTTACTTCACCTACACTCTGTTCTTCTCCCAGATAGCAGCTTAGCTACTCTTCCTGTCTATTAGGTTTTAAGTTCTTTGAAAGCAGGATTTTTCAATTTTTCATTTTTCTTTACTTTCCATCTCTGGGTCCTCACTGCAGGGCCTTGGACAGAGTAGATACTTTATTTTTGTGGAAATGAACTGTCCCATGTCACAAGCATGTAAAGAAAACATTCAATTTCACTCTTCCTCAGTTCCATATGCTATGTTGGGTGGGCTGTCATGGAATGAAGATGTATGGCATGGGGGGGTTGTAGGATCTAACTTGTTATGAGTAAGAAAAATGACATATGTCAATAGGTTCAAAATTACAGAACCAAGATCAGTATGGTTTTCCTGAAGCAAAAATTACATCTACTTCAATTAGATGTCATCTCCCGACTCTGTAAACATTGCTCAGTCTGAAAACTTACAGTTAATTAAAATATAGAATAAAAGTAGATCTGGGTTTTGTGTGTATGTGTTTGTTTTTTCAAGAGGCAATTGCTGGCAGTTGAGATAATATTGCTGAGATCATGTGTGGCAAGGGAACTGAAAACTGCATATTTAATGTCCATTGGGAACAAACTCACATAAAGTTGATCATGAATGTTGGCTCCATACTTCAGTAAGGTCTCTACCACTCGCATGTGGCCATACTGACTAGCTGCCAGCAATGCGGTGCCACCATCCTAGAGACAAGAAGAAAATAAATGCATTAGAGGCCATGGGTATAAACTTTTGCAAGACATATTTTTCACATGCCCAAGAAGTGTGGAAAAAAATTCCCCAAAGGATAAATGCTTCCACTCCCTTCTCTCATCTACTTTTCTTTCAACTTTTTCTTGACAATGATGACATAACCTATGTATTATTATTTTGTATGTCTGGAGGCTCTTGGTAGAAAGATTTAAGCTGCCTGTTTAAATAATGTAATGTCATTTAAAATTTTCTTCTGTTTGATGAGAATGGAAACTACATTGTCTCCTAAGCTAGAAAAACAAAACAAAAGGGATACACCAACAAATAAAATATACTAGTCTGGCATTTAAAGATTCGTGTGTAGTGGAACCTTAGAATACCACCTTAGGATATAAGGAGCTTTCCATTTAAAGTGCCACAGAAGTATAGAAATGGATAGGATCACCATGAAGTTGAGTTTGTGAGAACTACTCCATGGGAGAAATAGTATTTTATCCATTAAAAGCCTTCCTGATCTTCATGGTCCAGCTCAAGAAGAGAGTTCAAGGGGCACTTAGGTATAAGGTTCTACTCTCTTGAATATGAAAAGATGTATAGGGCTCCAACAACCAGGGTCATAGTCTCAGGCTTCATTATGCCCATTTCCCTAGATCTACAAGGCTAAGAGCAGAGAAGGTATGATAAGAGAACTATTATCTTGTGGTTTTTAGGAAATTTCACTGGGGAAGGAATACAGATTTGAGAATTTTGAATGTGATTGTAGAAACAAAATTTCAATCAGACTACTATATAGAATGGTAGATTCTCTTGACAAATTCCTCTTTCTGTGGTAAACTTTCACGGACATCTTGGATTGATTTGGTGGAAATACAAGTGACTGGTAAGTCGGTATTATCATGTGTTCCATGCCCCATGCAAAATAGTGACTAACTACTACCCACCAGCTAGGGCATGATTCCACTGCTTGAACTTGCTAGGCAACAAGGAGATCTATGCACTGACATACTGTTTTGACAAATTTTCTTTAGTTAAGAGGCAGAGTCCTGGGTTTTAGAGAAGGAATTCCTAGAATTTTTGGTGTCCTTTGGGCATTGTACTGTTTATTATCCACAGTATTTAGATATTGCCCTTCACATATACACTTGTACCTACCTGAGAATGAACGGGAAAATCCTGGGTTTGCAACAGATTTTGGAAAAGAAACAAAAACCACAGAGAATCCCTTTTGAAATTCATCTGTACCTTAGGTTAGACTTTTTTTTTTTTGGAGATAATTGGGATTAAGTTACTTGTTCAGGGTCACACATCTAGTAAGTATCTAAGGCCAGATTTGAACTCAGGTCCTTCTTAACTCTAAGGCCAGTGTTCTGTCCACTGTACCACCCCACTGCCCCTAGAGTTAGACATTTTGAGAGAGAAGAAAAAAAAACTACCTCACTATTCAAAAATTAAAAAATGCTTAGCAATAGGAAAAACTCAGATGTTCCCAAGGGTTTTTCCTGGACAGGCACTCCAATTGGAGATAATTTCTAAGAATTTCTGTTTATAATCAGGTCAGAAATAAGCTGACGCAATTGTGAAATTCCCATGTTTATCCAAGACCGTTTTCCTAATCCAGTGTCAAAAACTTCATCCCATAATATTGTCTTTAACACTAAAATTTTATTTTGATTCCTTCTTGGTTTAATTTGCTCTTGGTTTTCTTGGCCATTTGGGACAAAGGATAGGTTAATGATTAGGGCACAAGAATGACCATGGACTCTTTTTTAAGTGTCACTGATGACCTTATTAGTTAAGATGTTGGCCCTTAAAGTAATCTATCACCTAGTAAACTTCGTGCCTCAGAAATATCCACATTCAAATTACTTCCCCAGGACCACATTAAAGCTTCTGATCATTCTAGCCAGAAAATTGGGAGCAAACTAGAGAGAAAAAAATGTAGATCTACTAGGAAAGTCATAGACTTGTCATCCAAGTACCAACCCTTTAAAATAAAATATAACACAAAAAAGAAACATGATTTGTAGACATAATTCTCCAAGATGTGGAACTTATAATAATTCTTCTTTCACATATACCCACAAAATACGAATTTCCTTGCATTGACCTAGTATATATATCTATATCTATATATCTATATATTGACTTACCTGTGAATATACTGTTTCCCCCCAACAGAATGTAAGATCTTTGAGGGCAGGTATGGTTTCAAATTTTTTTTTTGCCTTTGTATCCCTAGCACCTAGTACGTACAGAGCATATAGCAAGCACTTAATAAATGAAGACTTGAGTAAAATTTGACCTCAAACACTGACTAGCTTGTGACCTTGGGCAAGTCACTTAATCTCTGCTTGACTCAGTTTTCTCAGTGGTAAAATGGGGATTAAAATAGCAGTTATCTCATAGAGTTGAGAGGATCAAATGAGATAATACCTGTAAAGAGCTTAGCACATTGCCTGGCATATAATAGGGGCTATGTAAACAATAGCTATTCTTATCATCATTATTATTATTTGATTGATTTTCTGTGGTTGGGACTGAATTATTGGCTCCAGAACTAGAAAGACCTTAGAGATTATCTGGTCCAATCTTTTCACTATTTTTTGGAAGGAGTTTAAGCCCAGAGAGGCTAAAGGGTCTTGTCCAAGGTTGTAGCTAGTAACTGGCTGAGACAGGAAGGACTTGAACTCAGATTTTTCTGAGTTTTTTAGATATAATTTCCAGGAATCTGTGTGTTGTATTTCTCTCCCAAAGAAGCAACTTTGAAACACCTACCTTAAAAAAATGTTTGAGGGGAAAAACCACATTCATATTTTAGATCAAGAGGAAACATAAGGCATGGGTTGGGAAATATATATGTATTTGAGGCAATCAGGGTAAAGTGACTTGTCCAGGATCACACAACTAGTAAATGACTGAGGCTAGATTTTACTTCAGCTCCTCCTGACTCCAATACCAGTGTTCTGTTCACTAGGCCACCTAGCTGCTCCAGTTCTGAAATATTCTTATGGATACAAAAACAGAAAAACAATTTCTCTTACCTTAGTTCTAAATTCAGTGGAAGCTCCAAATTCAAAGAGAAACCTCACCACATCATTGTGGCCTTGTTGTGCAGCAAAGAAGAGAGCCGTTGTACCTGACTGGGAGGAAGAGAGAGACACTGGTTTAAAAGTAGGCATTTTTTCCTTCAGTATGTGTAGTTAAAAAAGAAAAGAACTTGGAATGATAAATTTCTAAGTCTAGGTAGAGATCCTGTTTGAAGGTAAACATGTCCTTTGGATTACTAGGTAGGCTAAGTCGGAAGGCCATTCTCTTCTTCTTTCAGGGTTTGAGAATTTAAATTTTATTCCACTAATGACATGATTAATTTAGGGAAGAATTCAGGCAGTCATTGTTAGAAATGAGGAAAAGGTTACATTTGTAAGAATCAGGATCCATTCTATTTTACACAGTAAAATGCCAGAGAAACCTGTTTTTGAATTCCATACTGCTCACAGTGTGCTGCCAGTATATTGTCATCTCATATCCTACCTCCCTTCTTTACCAGACTTTATTTTATGTATCTGCATGCAAACTGGAAGCAAAATCTTTGCATATTGATTAAAAAATGCCACCCCACTCATAAACATGCATTTGACAAATGTTTTTGATTCTACAAATATGCTTAGATCCTGCTACTTGAGTTTTGGGAAAGCAAACAACATGTCTTCAGAGACCAAGAGGAAAAAAATTCTTTCATGCCCTTCTGTATCCCTTGAGGATGGAAGGAAATGACCCAGGTGGGCAGTGTCTCAGAAAAATATGCATTAGACACTAACTACGAATGCAGAAGAACTCTGGCTTTTAAGGTGTGTGGGGGAGAATATAATGAAGAGATGGTGGGCACAGGAACAGAACTGCCCTAGCCAAAGTGTTTACTATGTAATATCTATGCCACATCACCAGATCATAACATGTGGTCCCAGGGATGGCTCTGTGCTAATCACATCTAGAATCGGAAGGGACTTCAAAGGTCATTCTAGACCAATCCCCATACTCCATTTTATAGATGAAGAAACTGACATGAGGAGAGGAGGTTAAATTACTTGTCTAAACTCACAACAGGTAGTAGATTCTCTGATTCCAGGACCAGGGATCCTTCTGCTGTACCACATTGCTTTTTCCTCCTTTCTACCTATTTAAAAGGAAGGAAACTTCCTTCTTTTCACCCGTAGAAAGTCATTGGGTCCACTTCATCATTGTTTCCTGAGAGCCTGCAATCTCCTCAACAACAGAGAGAATTGGATTCCATAAACTTAAGACATGAACTGGTTTTTGGAATGGCAAAATTCTTACCGTCTTGATGGATGTGCAATGGAGGAAGATGGACATACTTTTATTTTGGATATGCTTGAGAGTCACTTGTGCCTAGCACAGTGTCTTCCCCATGGCTAGCGCTTAATCAACATTTGCTATTGAACTGGAAAGGATTAAGTTCTATACAAATTTTCTTGATATGTTAATAACCATAGTCACAATTACTTCGTGTCAGTTTGAGCAAATGTCCCAATCTTTAAATGACTGGTCATTATACTAAAGTAATGATGTATAGAAAAAAAAGGCAACTCCCACTTTAGATAATATGGGATCAGACACAACTAACCATACTCGCTTGTCTTATTGAAATAAAGGGCTTCATGCCATCACTTTTATTTAGTTCTTCTCTCTGTACTCTGCCATCTGCCAAGATTTCTGCAAGTTCTCAATAAACAACAACTCCCTTAGGGCCATTAGCTTTTAGTTTGGTATCCACATCAGGCTATATGTCTAGACAGCCCACTAAATAAAGGGATGGCAACAACTTGTGCAGTAAAACAAATATATGACCTAGTATTGCAAAATATTAAGGTTGGTACAAGACAGAAATCTGACTATAAGATGCCAAATCACTTCAGTAACAATACCCACCAAACACTAAAATAGGTCAGGGAAAGGACCTTTCTTTGGCTCTGACAATTCAATAGGCTCAGATTGTATCATGCATTAACTTGGATTCCTGGAGAATTCAGTATCTGCATCATACCACTTTGCACCACAGAGTTTCCCCCTGAATAGGTACATTTTGGACAGCTCCATAAGGGTCAATGGGGGCACATGCTCAAAGCACAAAGAGTCTTTACCACTCTAAGGATTTTAATTGAATAATGAGAACTAAACAAACAGCCAAGCAGCAAACCACAGGGAAACATGCTGGCTGGAAATCAAAAGCAGGTTGCTCTTTCCTCACCCACCCTCTTATGCTCTTTTGAATTATTGTTAAATGATTCCAATGCTCGTTGGAAATGCCTCTCAGGACACACTTTGTGAGTAAGTAGGTCTGGCTCATGTTCTTTTTTATTGTTCGAAGTTTGTTTCTTAAAAGCTCAAATGAACAAGGACTATAAATCCAGGAGAAAAAAGTATATTAGGGTAAAATTTCAGTCATTCTGAATGTGAGTACCATTTAGGGAAATAATTTTGGAAAATGAAAACTGCCCTCCTCCCCACCTTGAACAACAAGTTAGCATTGTTGTCATGTTGTCATGTCTCCTTGGTTATGGTAGAATTGGTGGTGGTAATAGAGTAATTTGAACTTTCTATAATAATATAATGATTATATATTTTATATATAATATATAGCAATACAAAAATAATAATTTACCTTCATCTTTCTATATTGTCTCAAGTTGTGAAAACTAAGATAATATCAGTCTTATTTCTCAGAGGACCATTTACACCAATAGAATGTGACAGATATCTATATTTCTAATTCTTTGATGGTCATATTGATAAGGACCATGTTATTCAGAAAAGGTGAAGGGATAGCCTGGGGAAGACCTGAAGACTTTTCAAACATTGGATTATGCTTTCAAGACCCTTGCAGCAATCTGTTCCTTGTGTCAACATGACGTTATAACTTGATCCAATATGGAGGTAAGGGGCACAAATCTGAAATGAGGGATAAATATTAGGATAAAGAGTATTTTCCTCTCCTCTACTAATATGAAAGATGTAAGTCTGGGTCATGGAAAACCAGTCTGAAGTTTGTCCCAGAGGTCTTATTTTTCAAAATCCTTAAAAGAATGATTCTTTTCTGGGAGTATCATGAGCCTTGTAAGGGCCAACTTCAGGTGACCTGGTTCAGTTCTGAACCCTCTGAAGTCTTGGGAACTTGAATCCCTAAAGGTGATTGTGAAACATTTGGCTTCTCTGATCTTTCCACATTCTTGAAAAAACTGGATCATCTGCCCAGGATTCCTTCATTTAAGATCAACTCCTGGAGTTGCTATTGAAAAAAAGGCATTTTTTCAATGCCTAGAGAAGGCATTCAAGGCCATTTTTCTGTTCAGTATTCATTTGACTAGCTTTCATTAGGTTATTTATTGTTATTGTTGTTTAGTCATGTCCAACTTTCTGTGACCCCCACTTGGAATTTTCTTGGCAAAGATACTGGAATGGTTTGCCATTTCCTTCTCCAGCTCATTTTACAGATGAGGAAACTGAGGCAAACAGGGTTAAGTGACTTATCCAACGTCACACAGCTAGTAGGTGTCTGAAGCCAGATCTGAACTCATGAAAATGAGTCTTCCTGACTCCAGGTTTTATAGTCTATCACTACCTAGCTGCCCTTAGGCTATATTATATAATTTGTATGGAACACCCGTAAGAGGTTCATTTGGGCTAATAGGTCAAGAGGTTTGTGATGACCTGATTATGAAGCCCCATAAGACTAAACTAAAAAATAAAAAAAATTTCCCTTAAAATCCTACATTTCTTATCATATCACCCTTCAAGGAAAGTATGGCTATATAAGGAATGGGGCTAATACCTTAATTCCCTCAAGTGCTGAGATACAGGAAGGCCAAGACACCAGCTAAGAAGTAGTTTGATAAATGGATGTGTTATGATTGACTCCTTAGATCTTATTTTCAGCACACCCAATTCCTTAACTCTGAGCTTTAGGGAAAGCTATTTTTATGGGACTGTCCTATTAGCTTGATACCTCCAGTTCTAAACCACCTGCTCAGTCCCACCCCTATTTTCTTCTCTTTTATTGGTTTTACCCACCTCTCTCTGAAGGTTGATATCTGCTCCTTGGAGAACCAGTTCCCTCACACAGTCTATGTGGCCAGCGTAGGAGGCAACCATGAGCAGAGTGGTGCCATGCTGGAAGGAGGGGAAACAAATTAGCATATTAGACCATCTGTCACATCAATGGCTGAAATCTCATGGGGGGAAGAAAGGACTGCAAAAATGTCAGTACCCCTGCCAAGCAACGACAGACATTCATCTTTAGTCAAGTTTTTCATGTGCAATGGAAGGGGAAGGGAAAGGAACGCAAACATGAACTGAAATGCTTACTCTCATATTAAAATTGGAATTTTCAACTTAAAAACTCGCTCTTACATGGCCAGAAATCTGATCTAAGCAGATGTAGTTATTACAGGAGGCAGCTGTGAAGTGATGACCTCATTTGATGATTAATATTATGAATTTTGCTCCAAAACACTATTATTAACCTGAAGAAGTTATCAAATAAGACTCATTAGGTTTCCAGGGCCAGAAGTCTTTATTAACAATTTTTATTTATTTTATTTATAAGTATCTATTTTTATTACTACTTAATCAATACTAATCTTTATTAATAATTCAGATTGGATGAGAGGCAGGATGTAGAGAGGAATGAATATTGTCCTAGGAGGACTTAGTTTTAAATCCTGGCTCTGTTGTCAACTAGCCAGGTGACCCTGAGGAAGTCACTGACCACTCTGCACCTCAGTTTCCTCATTGCAAAGTGAAGGGGCTGGACTAAATGCTCTCAAAGGGATATTTTTACTTTATCAGTTCCACGACTTGAGAATATGAAATTGCAATTACAAAATTCTTCTAGAAGAAAAAAAAGAAGACAGCTTGAATCAGATAAAAAATTTGGGGGCTAGCCATTTAACTGGATTTGTTATTGTAAACAAAACCAGCCAAGCTTTTATAAACTTTGACTTAAAACATGCACAATTCAAATTAACACCAGCTGATATATAGAATTCCAATCAAAAAGGCTTTTTATAGTCTCATTATTCTTTTGATGTTTTCTTTGGCATTGGAATTACGTTTCCTAACCCTCTATGCTCAGCTATTTGCGAAATCTATCAGATTTCTAGAGTAGAAGTACAGGGTTCTTTCCACTCTGGCGGTGCTAGGGGGTGTGCACCAGGCCAGAACAGGTTTTTAAAAATCCTTGTATTATTTAAATCCAGGACTAGTTGGGGGTATGTGGGGCAGTTGTGGAGGTGTTTGTTATTTACTTTCTACAATCCTTATTCCTTTATTTCCCTGCTTTTGACTCCAGGGTACCAAGAACAACTTTGCCGCTCGTGGCAGCCAGAATGTGTTTACCAAGGTTTTCCAGTCAGGGCTACAGAAGTGTTATCTTGTCCTAAAAGTTATCCTATTTCCTTAAGTGTCCGTGGGAGAGCTGGGGCTGAGGCTTAGCCTGTCTATTCACTACTCAGCTCCATTCTCTTCTGGGGTTGAGGTGAGGAGAAGAGGGAAAAAGTGAGTCAAGGAGTGATATTTTTGGCACAATTAGTTTCTTCTTAAAGTTGAAAGGGCCACCTAAAGATCACCAAAGCTTTAAATTTGTATCTATATACTATGTGTATGTATATGTATGTATGCATAGATACATATCTATATCTATCTATATCTATCTATCTATATAGTGACTTTTTGGTTGTGGTGGGAATGCAGAGGGGAGAAATTTAACTCAGATTTCAGGTAAATAGAAAGCAAAATAATTTAGGATTTGCTCTTTTTTTTAAGAGAAAAATAAAATGTTCAAATAATTTTTTTCCAAATTAGAACAGAGAATACAATTTACATTATTCAGTAGAGAATGAAACATTTACATATATAAGATATATCTATCTAATATATGTGTGTATATACTATGTCCATTAAAAGGTATTTCTTGGGAAGGGTAATATACCCACTGGTATCAATGTACATATCAGCATAGCTTATCAGATTAATCAACTGTTACCTAACATAGATTCCTAAGGAAAGGGGACACAAAAATAGACAAGTTGTAATGTATGTGTATAAATATTAATAGGTATACATGCACGCATATATGTGTATGTGTATATATAGATATATAGTATACACATATATTCCTTAATTCTATATTGTGCTCAGTTAAGAGATTGGGGAGTAGGTATAAAGAGCAGTAAATAAAAGAAGAGGCAGGACAAGGTACCTAAGAAGTAACTGTCAGTTTATGAGTTGTGGCTGAAAGTGCTGATAATAGTCAGAATCTATCAAATTGCCATATTTTTGTTCTCTGATAGAAATGGCCTCATATAGCAATACCTAGAAGTTACATTTGTGACCAGCATTTATTGCATGGTTCTGTATCTCTGTTCCCTCCCTTCCTTCCTCCATAGTTTTTTAAAAATCTAGCTCAATCCTAGTATGTGTAACACACAATTTAATGTGCACACACAAATTCAGCGGAAACATATTCCTTTGGAAATAAGCACAAAGGCTCATGAGTTGAGCAGGACCAAGAATTCTTCTTTTTCTTTTTCTTTTGCAAGATAATCAGGGTAAAGTCACTTGCCCAGAATCACACAGCTAGAAAATGTCAAGTATTTGAGTCCAAATTTGAACTCAGGTCATCTTGACTCTAGGGCTGGTTCTCTATCCACTGTAATAGCCAGCTGCCCTGACCTGAGGATATTTCAAGGTATTGTACTATATCTCTCCTTTCTTAACAAAACTGTGTATAGAAAAAAGCTGTCCCCACTCATACTCCCCTGCTGCTTCTCTCATTCATTTCTCAAACTTATGCAGTCTGGCTTCTGAGCTCAAGTGGGCCTGCTTTTTCCAAAGTTCCCAACAATCTTCTATTTGCCAAATTGAATGGACTTTTCTCAGTTCAGATCTCTTTAGAGCTCTCTGAAATATTTGACACTGTTGATCATTCTCTTTTCCTAGATATTATCTTCTCTCTCTCTCTCTCTGACTCTCTGTCTCTGTCTCTGTCTGTCTCTCTGTCTCTCTCTCTGTCTCTGTCTCTCTCTCTCTCTCTCTGCTCCCCCAACCCCCTACCCTTTAAAGTAGCCCTCTCTTGGGCTCTTTTTTTTTAAGTTCTCTATATTCTTTCTTAGTAATCTCTTTTGATCACATACATTTAATGATCATCTTTACTGCAGATGATTTCCAGATTTATTTATCTAGCCCTACTCTTCTGAGTTCTAGCTCCCAATCACTAATTTCCTATTGGACATTTCTGCATATTCTATAAGCATCACAAAGATCGACATATCAGTAAGTCAGTCGAAGCATTTGTTAAGCTCTTACTATGTGCCAGGCACTGTGCTAAGAGGTGGGGATACAAAGAGAGGCAAAAGATAGTCCCTGACCTTAAGAAGCTCACAATCTAATGTCCAAAAGTGAATTTCTTATCTTTTCCTCCCAATTCACCCTTTTCCCAAACTTTCCAATTTTTGTCTAGATCACCATCCTTCTAGTCACCATGGTTCACAACCTAGATGTCATCCTCCACTACTCACTCTAACATCACATATTCAATCAATCATCTTGTCACTTCTATCTCTATAACATTTCTTGCTTCTCTACCCTTCTCTGTATTTATAAAGATACCACACTATCTTTAGGTGGACCTTTTGCTTGGCTTATTCCAAAAGCTTCCTAATTAATCTCTCTGCTTTAGGTCTCTCCCCATTCCCATACATCCTACTGACAGCTGATTTTCCTAAAGTACAGATCTGGCCATGTTATCTATCTACTTAATAAGCTCCAGTGACTTCCTATTAACTCTAGGAGCAACTATAAACTTTGTTTGGCATTTAAAACTCTTCACAATCTGGCCCCAACCTATTGTACATTACTCTCTTTCATGTACACTAGCGTCCAGCCAAACTGGCCTTCTTATTGTCCATCATATATGGCCCTCCATCTACCTTGCTGTTCTTGTTGAGTTGTTTCAGTCCTTTCTGACTCTTCATGACCCCATTTTGAGGTTTTCTTGGCAAAGATATGGATTGATTTGCCATTTCTTTTTCCAGTTCATTTTATAGATGAGAAACTGAGGCAAACAGAGTTAAGAACATGCGTAGAGTCACTCAGCTAATAAGTGTCTAAGGCCAGATTTGAACTCAGGTCTTCCTGACTCTAGACCTACTGCTCTATCCACTGCCCCACCTACTTGTCTTCTATCTATCATCTAGATGCCCTTACCTTTGCCTTTGAATAGGTTGTCCCCATGTGTAGAAGGTACTCCCTTTTCACCTTCTCCTCTTAGTATCTCTCATTTCCTTCAAGGTTCAGGTGAAGTGCCATCTTCTATGGGAACTCTTTCTTGATCCTCCCAGCTGATAATGGCCTTCCCTCAAAATTACCTAATTTGTACATACCTATATATGTACGCATGGTCTGCTCTGGCTAGATTGTAAACTCCTTGAAAACAGAGGCTTTTTGATAACTTTAGACACTTTTTATCCTTTAGTGCCTAATACATAGTGCATACAGCAGGAGCTTAATAAATGCTTGTTAATTTACCTAGTCTATTCTGTACATGAACAAGAATCCTCTACAGAATCCTACAAGAAGTCACCTAGCTTTTGCTTGAAGACCTCCTGGAAGGAAGAACCTATCCTGAGGCAGTACATATCACTTTTAGATATTTCTAATTATTGGATTTTCCCCTTACATCAGGCCAAAGTTTCTTCCCACTGATCTTCCCTCTGGGGACAAATATAACAAGTCTGGTCTCTTCCACAAGACAATCTTTCAAATACTTGAATGGAGTTATTATACTCCTAATCCCCAAACCTCCAAGACTATTTCAGGTTAAACATCCTCAGTTTAGGCAACACATCTTCAATGTGGCATGAATTTGGGGCCCTTCTCAATCTTGGTTACCTTACATGGGACACATTCCAGCTTACTGATGTCGTTCCTGAAATACGACACCTAGAACTGAACACAATACTCCAGGTGTTGTCTGACCAGGGAACATGGAGTAGGACCTTTGTCCTATACCCACTGCCTTAATGCCATCTAGGCTTGCTTTAGATTTCTTATTGGACTTATCACAATTAGATAATACACAAATATATCCAGACCCTTTTCAAATGAACTAACATCTAGCCATATTTCCCTTATGTTAAACATGTGAAGTTGATGCTTTTGGCTAATGTGTTAACCATTGTAAACCTTTGATTGCTCTTATTAAACCTTTAGAGACTAGACTCTGAACATATAAGTACAGTAGCCTATTGGGGGAAGTGTTATGTTTCCAGATAAATGTCATCTCATACATTATGATGATGAAATTAAGTAAGAGACCAGATCCAATGAGACTATTTCCCTACTCTTGAGCAAAACTCATTGGAGGAAACTAGACATACAGAATTTCATAAATCTAAGAAAGAAAAAAATGCTATATATTTGTGATAAGTGAGTTACTATGTGCCTAACAATTTACATAAACCAATAATTAATGATTTTACATATATATAATGTATGGGTATATATATCTATCTAAATTTATATATATATCTTAGCAACTCAAATTGATAAGATGTTGTATATAGAGGAACCTTGCTTATACACTGTATGACATTGTCTATCAGAAAAGATTTCGTATGGCTATATGGTTATCAAATGGGCCCATGAAGACTTTGCATTCCAACCAAGTGATCCTGGAAACTTGGAGCTGTTACTAGGGGTCAAATAAATTCCAGTCCAAGAAACTCAAAGAGGAACATAACCTTATCATCCCTCAAAAAAATCATCTAGTAGGACTGTCTGTTTTTGGGTAAAGAGAGAGGCAGATGTTTTAGGGTTAGACTTAATAGCAATAGAACATTAGAGTAGGAGAGGATGCTCTCCTCAAAGAGCATCTAGTGTAACTCTCTTATTTAATGGATGACAATATTGAAGTCCACAGCAGTCAAATGACTTGTTCAAGATAATGCTGCTATTATCCAAGAAATCTTCCAAACTTCAGGTGTGAGACAGAGAGCATAACTCAGGCAAAATAAGTGGCAAAGAGTAAAGGTCTTAATCAGGCTGTTAATTCTGAAGGTGAAATTTACATCCTTCAGCAATGGCAGACAGAGAAAGAAGGAAGTAGTGTTTTAATAACTTTACAAGTTCATTAAATATTTTAATCTTGGGTGACATCTACCACCTAAGAAGAAGCAAGAGATTTTATTATGGAATCGGTGTGGGCACCACAGGTTGTTTGAAGTATACTGCACTTTCCGGGTCCTTTATTTAATTTGCTTTAATATTTTGTTGAGTCATTTTCTGTTGTGTCTGACTCTTGGTGACACCATTTGGGGTTTTCTTGGTAAAGATATTGGAGTGGTTTGCCATTTCCTTCTCCAGCTCATTTTACAGATGAATAAACTAAGGCAAACAGGGTTAAATAACTTCCCGGAATCACATAGCTCATAAACATCTGAGGCCAGATTTGAACTCAGAAGAAGATTCTTTCTGACTCCAGATCTACTGTGTCATTCTGATGCTATTTGTCTTAATATAGAAAGTGAATATGTGTTGCCTCTCTCTCCTTCTACCCTCTCCCCGTTGTTTTATAGAATTATGGAATTTTAAACTAGGGGGGACCCTTAGAGATTAGCTAGTCCAGCCCTCTGAGAGATAACTTGAAAGTATTATGTCCATTAAAAGGTATGTTTGGAAGGATAATATATCAGTCCACTGGCATCAATTTACATATCAGCATAGTTTATCAGATTAACCAACTGTCACCTAACATAGGGATCATCCTTAGGAAAGAGGACACAAAAATAAGTCCTGATCATGGGTTGAGGGCTGGGAGGGCACGTCTGGGTGGGTAGATATGGAAGGCACACTAAGACTCCAGAGAAGCATGAGGAAACAAGGTACTACTTATCCAAGGGTGTCAAAGAAGGTGTTGGAAAGAAGGATGGGTAGAAATGTAAAGGACAATAGACAAAGTGTGAAGTAAAGGTCAGTTTCACTTTACAAGTTTGTATAAGCCTAGATCTGTTGATCAATAACTATAAGTAAAATAGAGACAGCACAACAAGGAAGGGAGAAAAGCATCCAGCATGACTAAAATGGCGGGGGAAATGTAAACTGCTTTTAAGCCATCAATGGATTCACCTGTCTGCTAAGTGCACCTGAATCATGCAGTGACATTTTTCTTTTAGATAAATAATAGTATTACTTTAAAAACCTTTAATTATATCCTAAATTAATAACATCATAGAAATGTTTTCTGTTCATCTGTTCATCTGTCACTGGAGATGCATGAAAATCCTGTTGAGTACAGATGGAGAGCAGCACTCGGCTGGGGGTAACAAGCTATGTAAGTGGTATTTGTCCATTGGGGGTAGTATCTATTTTTATTTCCTCTCTGAGATAGCCAATTAGTGCATTTATGTTTGTGAAAGAAAAAGTAAAAGGCCAGGGGAATGGGTGGAGACTTTAATGGTTCAGCTTTCTAACCTTCACATACAGCATGCAATCAATATATTTCCATGTCAATCTTTCTGTCCTGAATTCTTTTGTGATTGCAAACTTTTTTGCGTTCCATTAGAATTGTTTTTGCTTATTCTCTCCTCCTCCTCTTTCCCTTTTGTGATCCCACTTCTCTGTTTTGTTCTTATTGCTCCCTTCCTCCTTTTTTCTTGAATTTAAAATGTCTTAATTTTTTTTCTATACTTGATCCTTGAACTGTGTGGAAGTAAAATAAAGCAAAAACAGCAACAAAAAAGAAATGTAAGTAAGCATTGGGAACTGAAAGGGATCCATGAAATGCCTCCTGCCATCATGGGGAAAGTTAGGTGCTTTGCCATGCATATACCGAGTTCATACACTGTCTCTGCAGTCCACATCCACCCGACCACTGTTTAACAAGAGTTTCAGAAGAGCCAGGTTTCCTTTCCTTGCTGCCCAGAATGCAGCATTTGCAAGTGGCGTTTCCTTCTGTTGGAACAAAATAACAGCATTTTACAACAGGTTTCATGAGATCTTCCTCAGCAATGCTACTACCGCTACACAAAGAACAAATAATATCGTCCACTGGTGTCAGCTCAGACGAAAGCATTTCTTTTTTATTGTCTATATGTATTTTTTTATCTATTGTATTTTCAATTCACAGAACAAAACAAGTATTCCCACAACGCAGTATAATAAAAAAAGGTGACTCCACATGAAACTGCAAATTTATCATGTATAACTTGCTATTTCTTCCAAATATACAGCAAAATTATCATGTAAATGTTTTTCTTTTTTTTTCTTCCCCATCCCCCCCAGGCATGGCTACCATCAGACACAAATGGATATTTATATATGTAAGGTTATTTTATACATACTTCTATTCATCAGTTCTTTCTCTGGATGCAGATAGTATCTTTCTTCATATGTCCTTTATTTTTAATTTGTGTATAGGCAGGATGACTTAATTGCTCAAAGTCATTCTTACAACAATATTGCCATTACCGCTGGTTCTGCTTACTTCACTCTTCATTATTTTTTCTAATTAATTAATTAATTCTTAGTGTTCAACATTCACCTCACAAGATTTTGAGTTTCAAATTTTCTCCCCAACTCCACCCTCCCTCACCCCAAGACAGTGTGCATTCTGATTACCCCTTCCCTCAATAAGAAAGCATTTCTAAACACCTGCCACATCACGAGGAGATTGCTATCCCAACAACTGATAACTATAATACATATTACTTAGACAATGAAATATGGGCTGTGATAATGAGTCATTCTTAGATAGCTGAACTCAAAATCTTGTGAAGCGAATGTTGAAAACTACATTATATCAGACATTTTGTTATTGAGTTCCATTCTCTCTGGTTCTTGTCTAGTCCGTTTCATTGTTCTAGCTATTTTTTAACTAGTACTAGATGGTTTTGATGAATGCTGCTTTATAATATAGTTTGTGGTCTAAAAATGTGTGCATCTGGAACAGAGAGATACACTAGGGACAGATGGATATGGAAAGACAGCAATCCAAAGAAGGAGAGTAGCAGTCAGCCTGAGAATAGTAGTCAGTCACCTTCTGAGGGACCAATTCACAAGTTCAAGTGCAAAATGAGGGGAGTGATTGGAAAATTCCACACTTGCAGATTTGAAAATGAGGACAATTTTATTGTAGTGAAACAGAATCATCAAAAATGAATGTCTGCTTCCTTCCATGTAAATACACTTGGGGAAAAAGCTTGTGGAGATACTCAGTCTTGCTAAAATTTCTTTTCAGAAGTCCCACAGCAGCCCTCAGAATCTGTAAGAAGTCCAATTCCTTGTTACACAGGAATTTGTGCTTCTGTGTATGTTTGGACAATGTCTAGTAATAAGTAGATTACAAAAAATGCTTTGAATAGTTTCATTGCTGATTTAAGAAGAAAAAAAAAGCCTCTCACATTTGAGATTAACAGTTTGTCTTCCCTGAAGTTGTCAGAATTATTTTCAGGAGCCAAACTGATAATTAAATTATGAAATTATGAAATGGGGGGAGGCATGCCCAGTTCTTTGGGTAATTGCCAAGACTGAGATGGCAGCAGGAAACAGGGCTGAAATCACGCTTGAATAACCATAGAACATGTGGGGGCAAACAGGAGAGAAAGTACAGAGACAAGCAGCAAAGGGCGTAGAGAGGCAGATGGTGTGGGGACAGGGGATGGATGGTGAAGGTAGGCAGGCAGCATGAGGAAGAGGATGGGAAGGGGGAGGAGCAGAGAGTATCACTCATGTAACCATGGATTATAATTGGGAGCACTCAGCAACAGGGATCCATATGGAGATGGCAGAATGAATGGTTCAGGGGGCAGGAGTCTGAGATCTCATTTTTATAAGGTTTTTTGAGGGAAGTAAACTAACTCTTATCTATGCCACTTTGGGGTTAGTTCATTAATATACTCAAATTATTTTGTCAATAGAACTTTAAAGATAACATGTCCACATCATCTCAAAATTATCAACACCATTTGGTGATCTGTTAGTCTTTATTGTGGATATCTGGTGGGGCAGCTAGGTGGTGCAGTGGATAGAGCACCAGTGCAGGAGTCAGGAGAACCTGAGTTGAAATTTCACCTCAGACACTTGACACTAACTAGCTGTGTGACCTTGGGCAAGACACTTAATCAATTGCCTCATCCTGGGTCATCTCCAGTCATCCTGATGCATATTTGGCCACTGGATTCAGATGGCTCTGGAGAAGTGAGGCTGGTGACCTGCACAGCCCTCCCTCACTCAAAACAAAGTCAAATGCAAGTCATGTCCTTATTTCTCTGATGGCATGGTCTTCTTTGGCAATGAAGGATGAACACACACACATTGTGGAGGTCTGGAATTTATCTGGGATTTATGTCACAGGACCAAAAATCCCTGACAGATGACTTCCCTTGATTCAGTATACATTACCAGGATGTGGTTTTTGGTTAATATATAATACAATTTATAAATTATGCTCCTTTGATCTTTGGGATGATTTGTACATGACTTCTGAGGTCCCCCTTGCAATCTTATTTCCTGCTATTGATCCTTTATACTGGCTAATGATAAACTTAATACACTGACTAGGAGTGGCAGAGGGGAGTGGTCAGGGGGGCCAGAACAAGATACAATTTTAACACGAGTCTTCAAGCAAAACGGAACTCGTGGCATCACCCATACTGCCAATTTGTCATGGCTGATGTAGTTTGCTGCTTTTGTACCAGCTAGGTTTAATTTGCTTTAGTTATTACTAATGGGGAGAGTTGGCAATGGCAAGGCAGGTTTTAACTGTTGTAAATCCTTAAACAATGACCTTTTAATAAAGAGATTCTGTCTAGCCAAGATACAGTCATTTGGGTGGGTGAAGGAGGAGGACTGTGAGGTTCCCCTTCATCAGGGTTAATCATCCTGAGGCTGTTGGCAAAGCGTGAAAACATGATCATTCTAGATCACATACTTAGAATGCTTTATCATCTCATTTAAACCCACAATACTTTTGAAAACCTCTTTGCAAGGAGCAAACCAGGCTTTTGAAATGGGAGAACATTCCCTCCTCCATGACGCCCTAGGAGCATTTACTCATGGCTTGGCTTGGTTTGGCTTGTTGGCCATAGAGAATGCTACAAAAGTTGAGGAACTGATTTTTATGAAATGCCTGACATCTTTCTGCAATAAATCACCTCCCTTTCCCCTTCTTTAAGGAGGAGGGAGCAAGGCATGCCCTTACAACTTCCAGAAGGTCATTCAGCTTTCTGAAGGTGCTTATTTCTACCTCCTTCTTGCCTTCAAGCTTATCACAGAACAATATGGAAGATGATTTTCTACACATGAGATGTAAGCTGTTAACCCCAAATGCATTCTTTCCCACTCTTCCATTGCCACACCCTCCTCTGTCCCTCCCTACTGCCCCATGATGGGAGGGTCTTGGACCAAAGATCTTCATCCTAGTCACTACACTACGGAGAAACACCAATATCCATTTTGAATGATAAGGGACAGGGAAGTAAATTGAATCACTCATCTCTCGGTGGCCAGCGCAAATAATAGTACCAGATCTTTGCTAAATTTTTGCTTTTCATAGTACAATGCACACACAATTCTAGAGGACTCCTGGGTTGGGCCTTGGCAAGTCAAAAGACTGCTGCTTTTTCTGAATTTTCACAATGGGCCTAACTCTCCTGCACAGAGAGTTGAAACAAACTATGACAACTATAGGCATGCCTTGGCTAACATCAGTAACCGGTTTTGCAAAAGCACATTGTTAGGGAGAAGTTGCAGGTATGTGAGTTCCACAGTAGCAAGGTTATAAATGTACAATTAGGCAAATGATATTTATTATAGCAAGATTTTATGACTAATATTAGGGTAGGGTTTGGAGAGTCAGCTCAGTGGAGAGAATATAGCATTTCAAATCCAATAATCCAGTCCTATCAACATTTGATAAATGTTGCACCTACTATATGTCAGGCACTATGCTAAACGAGGTGGTTACAATGAATAACAAGAAAGATAGTCCCTGGTGTCAAGGAATTTACAATCTAAAAGGAAAGAGAATACATAAGAGGAGGCAGGAAATGGGTGGAGGACACCAGGGGGGTATCTGGGATTTATCTTGTTCCTTGGAGTAGAAATCAGGTAGAGCAGCAGATGCAAAGTGGAGAAGAGGTAATGTTGGTAAAAAGCACTCCCTTCCCTTGGAGTCAGGAACTTTTGGTTTCCAATCCTGGTCCTTCCAGTCAAAATTCTTCTGACAATTACTTTTCCTAGTCATGTCCCACTCTTTATGACCCCCATGTGGGGTTTTCTTAGCAAATATACTAGAGTGGTTTGGTTATTTCCTTTTCTAGCTCATTTTACAGATGAGGAAACTAAGGGAAACAGGATAAAGTGACTTGCCCAGGGTCACACAGCTAGTGAATGTCTGAAGCTGGATTTGAACTCATGAAGATGAGTCTTCCTGACTCCAGGCCAGGCACTCTATCTGCTGATTAGGAGATAACAATTACTAGCTGTGTACAAACTTCTTACTCTTATCTACTAAGTCCTAGAAGGGTTGTGAACTTCAAAGGAAATTCCCACACAGATGAAATCACAGATCTGGTGTGGAATTTTGTTTGTGTTATTTTTTAAAATAGCATTTTGTTTTTATATCACTTTCATTTCCAAATATATAACTCCTTTCTCCTATTTCCAAACATTGCTGTATTCTTACAATAAAGAATAACAAAGAGTGGGGGACAGTTCATAAAAAACTATCAAGCACATCAGGCAAGTCACATGATATGTAGAATTTCCCAGCATGGCAGTGAAGGGAAGGAGGTACATTCTTCTATCTCTTTGAGGCCATGCTTGGTCATTCTAATTCCACAATATTTGGTTTCATTTTTGTTGTTCTTTACATTAAGCTGTCATGCGTGTTCATCCTTCATTGTGGAAGAAGACCATGCCATCAGAGAAATAATGGCATGACTTGCACTTGACTTTGTTTTGAGTGAGGGAGGGCTGTGCAGGTCACCAGCCTCACTTCTCCTCCAGAGTCATCTGAATCCAGTGACCAGATATTCATCAGGATGACTGGAGATGACTCAGGATGAGGCAATTGAGGTTAAGTGACTTGCCCAAGGTCACACAGCTAGTGAGTGTCAAGTGTGAGGCAGCTGGGTGGTACCTGGAGTAGATAGAACATCAGGCCTCAGACCTGGAGTCAAGAAGACCTGAGTTCAAATTTGACCCCAGACACTAATTAGCTGTGTGATCTTGGGCAAGTCACTTAACTTCTGTTTGGCTAGGTGGCATAATGAATAGACTGCAAGATCCTGAGTTCAGATCCAGCCTCTGATATTTACTAGCTGTGTGATGCTGGCCAAGTAATTTAATCTCAGTTGGCTTTAATCCACTGGAAAAGGAAATGGTAAGCTAGTGCAGGATCTTTGCCAAGAAAACCTTTGGACAATCTTGGTGTGCTGTGGTCCATGTGCACACAACTGAATACCAGTAACGGGTATAGACTTTGTTTCAGTTCTTTTGCTACTACCAATAATACTACTATAGATATTTTAATCGATATGGAACTCTTCTTTTGATCATTGAATTCATTGGGTTCATGTCTACTAGTATGATCTCTGAGTCAAAAAATATGGCTATTAGCCATTTTCTTAGCACAATTTCAAATTGCATTCCTGAATGGTTCGTAGTTGCACTAATGGTATATTTAGTGTGCCTGCCTTTCCAGAGCCACCCCAACATTTACTCTTCTCGTCTTTTATTGTTGTTGTTAATTTGCTAAGTGTGAAGTAAAATGTCTAAGTTCTATTCCATAGAGAGCATATGGTTCTTAATAATTTGTCCTTCTTTTGAGAACTTTTTGTTCACATTCTTTGACTGATTATGATATATTACTGTTGTTTTAAAGTTGTTTTTCAGTCATGTCTGATTCTTCTTGACCCCATTGGGGATTTCTTGGCAAAGATACTGAAATGGTTTGCCATTTCCTTCCCCAGTTTATTTTCCAGATGAGGAAACGGAGGCAAACAAGGTTATGTGACTTGCCCAGGGTCACACAGCTAAGTGTCTGAAGTCAGATTTGAACTCATGAAGATGAGTCTTCCTGATTCCAAGCTCAGTCCTTGATACAGTATGGCGCCACCTAGCTGCTCTAATGTGTTACTGAAGTTTCTGCAAAATGCTATTGGTATGGGCAACTTTTTGGGTGGTAGATGTATGCCTGTTCTTACAAACAAATTATTTATCCTTCTCCCTCTTGTTGCCATAATTTTTGGTCATCACATTCTTTGTTAACAACTCACTCAAAGGCTGGGTAGAAGAAGGAAGGGGAGAAGAAATATAAATGTCAATTTTATGATTTTTACGGAATTATCAGTTCTAGAGAAAAGAGGATTTGGAGTCTCACCTGTGCAACTGAAGGTACACCCCCGTTGAGGGTGGGGATCAGATACCAACATTTGGCATTGCATAGGGACCTCAATTTTACATTTATTAATATAAATGAAGCAACATTAGCTTCAATCCAATAACAAATTCCCTTGAAATGGGGTACTCTTTTAAATAAGTATGATATGAGGGTTTGAAAGTCATCTGCAGAAAATTTTACAGGAGATGCCACTTGACTTTTCCAATTTATTATCCTACTCTATGTTTGGCATTCAAGATCTTCAGAACATTTCATAAACATTATATATTGACTCAGCACTATATGTGGTTATCTTTCCTTCTTAACCGAAAGGAAACTGAGGTACAAAAATTAAGCTATTTTGCTTAATGGAGTCATTTTCAGAGGTAGAATCATAATTTCTGGACTTTCTGACCTCAAGACCACAGCTTGAAGTGTGTTAAGCACTGGTGGCTTTGAAAATAATGTCTTCCTATGATTCATTACAATAAATCTAAATCTTACCCTGACTTGCATTGGGATGGAGAAATTTGATGGTTTATAAAGAGTTAGCCGATGCTAAAAGTGATACTGTATCTACTTGGCCTTCAAATATTGATGCTGTTAAAATGAAATCTCTTTGATTTCATTCTAGAAATGAAATGTTCTCTAGAGAGAACAACACTTAAAAAGTAAATGAAATTATAGTCTGTACTCTGACTTTAGACAAGCCAGATTTAGGAAGAAAATACTGACCATATTCTGGCCAGTATGAAATGTACAATTAAACTAACAGATGCTGTACTTTCTCATGTAAGACACGGTCAACCCGATAATCCAATCCAATGAGTATTTATTAAACAGTAGAGCAAGAGAATGTGTTAGGTGCTGGGAGCTGTTTAATCATTTCAGTCATGTCCAACTCTTTGTGACCCCATTTGGGGTTTTCTTGGCAAAGATAATGGTGTGGTTTGCCACTTCTTTCTCCAGCTCATTTAACAGGTGAGGAAACTGAGGCAAACAGGATTAAGTGATTTGTCCAGGCTCCCACAGCTAGTAAGTGTCTGAGACCAGATTTGAACTCAGGATGAGTCTTCCTGACTCCAGGTCCAACACTCTGTGCACTATGGCACCACCTAGTGCCCAGGTGTTGGGAGTACTACGGAAAAAATGAAAAAAAAATATCCCTGACCTTAAAGAGCTCACTTTCTCCTGGGAGGAATAGATATGTAAAACTTGACATGTATAACATAATTAGAGGAAGAAGAGAATACTTAAAATTAGAGAAATAAGGAAAGGCTTCTCATGGGAACAGACATATGAGCTGATCCTTGAAGGAAGGTGGGAATTCTGAGGCAGAAGTTAAGGAGGGAAAGGAGTGCATTCCAAGCATGGTGGACAGCCTGTACTCAAGCTTGGAAAGACTGAGGTCATGAAACAACAAGGACTGTGAGAAAGGGAATGGTGTGCCCTAAATCTGGAAAGTTAGGGTATAGCCAGATTGTGAAGAGTTTTCATTACCAAGGGAACTTTGCATTTTAAACTAGAGGCAATGGAGAGTCACTGGAAGATTCTGTGCAGGGAAGTGACATGATTAGATTTTACTTTGGGAAGATTATTTTAGTAGCTATAGGATGATCTGGATAAAGGAGAGGTTAGAGGTTGGAAGCCTGATTACAAGGTTATTCCAATAGTCCAAGTGATAAGACAGGGGCAGCCCAAAGTGCAATCAAAGTTCATACCCTTTGATTCAGCATACCACTCTGTATCCCAAAGTGATCTTAAAAAAGGGGAAAGCACCTAAATGTACACAAATATTTATAGCAATTCTTTTTGTGGTAGCTAAGAACTGGAAATTGAGGGGATGCTCATCAATTGGGGGATGTCTGAACAAGCTGTGCTGTATGAATGTAATGGAATACTATTGTGCTATAAGAAAGGATGAACAGACAAGACTTCAGAAAAACCTGGGAAGATTGATATGAACTGATGCTGAATGAGGGGAGCAGAACCAGGAGAACATTGTGCACAGTTGCAGCCACATTGTGCAATGACTAACTTTTATAGACTTGGCTCTTCTCAGCAATACAAGATTCTAAGAAAACTCCAAAAGCTCATGATGGAAAATGCTATCCACATCCAGAGAAAGAACTATGAAGTCTGAATACAGATCAAAGCATACTATTTGCTCTCTCTCTTTTTTGTTTTGTTTTGTTTCTTCTTTCTTGTGGTTCATTCTATTGGTTATAATTTTTCTTTACAACATGACTAATGTGAAAATATGTTTAATATCTATGTATATGTAGAGACCATATCAGACTGCATGCCATCTAGGGGAGGGGAAAGGTGGGGGAAGGAGGAGAAAATTTAAAATTCAAAAGCTTATGGAACTGAATATTGTAAACTAAAAATAAATAAACAAAAAGAAAAAAGAAAAAAAAACATAAGAGGGGGCAGCTAGGTGGGGCAGAGGATAGAGCATCAAGCCTGGAGTTAGGAAGACTCACCTTCCTCAGTCTGGATCTGGCCTCAGAAACTTAGTGTAACCCTGTTTGCCTCAGTTTCCTCATCTGTAAAATGAACTGGAGAAGGAAATGGTAAACCACTCCAGTATCTCTGTCAACAAAACCCCAAATGGGGAGTCACTGAACAAAAAAAGTGATAAGAAGTGATCAGGGTCTGAACTAAGGCAGAGGCTATGTGAGTTGAAAGAACGGAATAAATTTGAGATGTTTTGTGGAAATGGAATCAATAATAAATTGGCAACTGATTGGATATGGGAGGTGGGGGAGAAGGAAGAGCCTGAAGTTATGAATCTGGATAAAGTGATGCACCTGGAAGGATAGTGGTGACCTTACAAGAAATAGGGAAGTTTAGAGGAAGATGTATTTAGTGGGAGAAATAACGAGTTTGGTTTTAGAGAAGGTGTGTTTGAAAAGTTTAGGGGACACTGAAGTGAGAATGTCAACAGACAGTTGATGATGCCAGACTTCAAAGTAGGTGAGACACTAGGGATGGATGTCTAGATCTAGGAATCATCTATCTAGAGATCATAATTGAAATTTATGAGGTGGCCAAGAGAGACCATAGAGAGAAAAGAGCAGAGAGAGCAGATTAGAGTCTTGGGGGGTCTGCTCGTGAACAGAATAGGAATGATGATCCAGTCTGAGAAAGATGTCAGAACCAGGAGAAAGTAGTGGCACAAAAACCTGGGGAAGAGAGAGCATCCAGGAAGAGAGACTGATGTTCAGTATCAAACACTCAAGAGTGAATCAGATTTTCTATATCTAAAAATTCCTCAGATATAACAACGTCCCACGAAGTTAAGGTTTAGACTTCTGTCCCCCTCAGTCCTCTAGATCATACCCCCAAATCTTGAAATAGGTTTTTTAAGGTCTTCCAAAAATCCAAACAGCTGCCAAACAAAGCCAAAACATTAAAGTAAAAAAAAACAAAACCCAACTTTACTCTATGGGTAAAGTTACTATGTACAAGGTATATTTAAAAATAAGTTTTACTCCAGATTAATACCTTTGCCTACATGTGTTCATAAACATTTTTATATCCGTGAAGTGCTCATAGAAATTCTGATTAGCTTACAAAACCAGATGGAGATGTGGAAACAACAATGTCTCCTTTTAAAGATAAAGGCAGTTGATTGGGGAACCTGATCAAGCTTGATGAGTTTACAGGATGGTGAGCCTTTGTTTGGGACTTTAATTTCTTCTCCCTCTGCAGGGTGTGGCCATTCCCATTGGCACCTCATTAAGAGGACTGAGAAGATCTCCTTGGCTTGGGTGCTTACCAGTATATTTAGACCTCACTGAGGATGAGTGATAGTCTGAGTATTTGGGGAAGAATTGGTTATACTGAGGTGCTGTGGATCAGCACCTCTCGGTGCTGGGCTTATTTTGAGTGTTTTTCTCTCCCCTCACCCCAGAGTTGAGACTCAATGCAGATGAAAAAGTACAGACCTAAAATGTGGGTCTTGGGGTGAGGGTGAGGATGGAAGAAAGGTCTGTGTATTCACAAAGGGAACTACCAATGGCAGCCTTGGTCACAGGCTCATGGCAAATCCAAGTTTTCTCTCCCTCTTATTCTGAGATGTGGCAGAAAAAGACAGTGGTCAGAGAGAGAGAATTTCTGGATCCTGAACACTGGGCCTAGACACAGAGTAGTAGTAGCTTAACCTTACAGCTTAGATATGGTGAAAGGTAGTTCTATGATGCTAGAGGTCTGGACAGAACCTGTGGTAAAGTTGGCAGTCATCAGTTGGGGAGCAGACTTAATTCTGTTTATGTGAAGGTCTTTATGTGAGTCTATTGTTTTGTCTTTTTTGTGGGATGAAATAAAGGCTGTCCTACACCTGTTAAATATTGTTGCCTTGAGTCCTTGTTCAAGAGTCAGAACTTTTTTACTTATCTCCTTAAAGATCTAGATATAAGCTATATTCGGAGGCTCCCAGAGGAGATTCTAGGTGAGGGAAAAACAAGTTAGAGTTAATTTTTTAGGGGTGGCTTCCTTAAGATTGAAATCAATCAAGTAAGCCTAGGCAGGGGAGGGGAACCTGTAGTCTTAAGGCCACATGTGGCCTTCTAGGTTCTTGGGTGTGGCCTTTTGACTGATTCCAAGTTTTACAGAACAAGTGCTTTTATTAAAGGGATTTGTTCTCTGAAGTTTGGATTCAGTCAAAGGGCCGAACTTGAGGACCTAGAGAGCCACATGTGGCCTCAAGGCCGCAGGTTCCCCACCCTTGAAGAGTTTGGGGCACTGAATCACAGTTCACAAAGTACAGAAAGTGAGATAAACCCTCTCATATTTACAGTGAGCCAAAGGAGCTAAGACAGAGAATCTGAGGAAGCTTCTGAAATTTGATCAGTGAGTTGAGAATTGAAGAAACTCCAAAGTGGCTGGTAATTAGATTCTGCTTGAGACTCAGGGGAAACAGCTATGAGTAGCTTCTGTTTACACTGGGACTATGGTAGATCTCAACTATAGATGCCAACCAAAAGCAACTCAACAAGCTAGCATTGTGACCCAGGAAGACACAAGATACTCACTATCAATACATAAACTTCACCTAGGAGCCCCCAACAACTGAGACTCCAGAAGAGGGAATAAGAGGGACAAATGCATAATTTGCCACAGCAGTGTCCCACAAACAAAAGCTTCCAGCAAAAATGACAAAAAACTGAGTGTCTCACTTCTGGAATGTAGGTAGGAAAAGAAGAATTCTGTGGTTACCTACAGAGAATATGCTATGTTTGTGTTTCTTCCAGTGACAAAGTACAGACTGGTCTCCCTGTTGGGAGAGAAGGTGAAAGGGAAGGAAGGATACCTCTCTACTCTCTAGGTTGTAGTGGGGAATGGAATCTTCTTGGAAAGAATAAAGGGGCTTTGCAAAGATGTAAGAAAAAGTGGAAAGAATAGAAGAGGTAAGAGTGAATTCTAACCTGTATGAAGGACTCCTAATTTGTGGAGGAATGGGATACCAGGAAGAAAGAAAGAGAAGATGAATCACTACCATTTGGAACTCAGAGAGTGGTCTTACGAGGAAGAAGTTATTCTTTGGTTCTAAGGAATGACATAGATCTATAGGTTCCAATAGAAGAGGGTTCATTCTTGAAAGCATAAAAGGAAGACAGGATAAGTAGAGATAATTAGGAAGTTCTTAATTTTTTGTTATTCTGAACTTTTCAAACACCATCAAACATGAAACTCTGAAATACAAAAAGCAGAAAAAGAAAACTGAACATGGAACTAAAAAACTCATTATTTATAGCTTACTTTTTAAAAAAAATTACTCAATTCAGCATGTTAATTCCAAAGCTATATGACTTGTCTCAGTGATGTCCTTTTCTTTTTTCCTTTTTTTTTTTTTAGCATTATGATCATTAGCCACTGCCCTCCTCATTCTCAACAATAGTCCATTCCACTCCTCCAAGAAAAACCCCTTATCTTAAAACAAAATAGCATAATTAAACAAATCCATAAATTGCTCATGTCCAAAAAGATATGTCTTGTTCTGCATTTCTAGTATAACAGCTTTCTGTTATAATTTCAGCCCTCCTGAGTTATGGGTGGTCATCACTGCATTGACCAGAGTGCTTAAGTCTCTTAATATTATATAACCTCTGTGTCATACACAGTTCAAATTTGGCCTCAGACACCTAATAGCTGTGTGACTCTGGGCAAGTCATTTAACTGTTTGTCTCAGTTTCTTTGCCTGTCCAATGAACTTTAGAAGGAAATGGCAAACCACTCCAGTATCTTTGCCAAGAAAATCCTTTTAAGTGGGGTCACAAAGAGTCAGACAGGACTGAAGTGACTGAACAAAAAAAACCCTTCTGTGTTACAAGGTGCAGTCCTGAGAATCTCAGTACTGAAAGTCTTGGAGAAAAATTCTGGAGTCTGTATATATGTGTATGTGATGGTGACTAGTTTTCTGGAGATTTCTGGGATTAAGGCAGATGACAAGAAAGGGAGTTTAAATGGTGGACTGGCTTTCTCTTGAAAGGAGACATGTGAGTTAGCTCAGTACTCTCAATCTGTCTCCCCAGCACCTTCATCCTGAATGACTATGAGAACTGATGACTGAAGAAACACTGATGATGGTGTGGAGATATGATATCACAGATTAGACCAGTTAGGTAAGGCTACCCCTCATAGATGTCCCTGCCACTCAGCTGCCGACTGAGAAGAAGGTACCCATGAACTGCCTTTCTCCAATATTTTAGCAGGAAGTCCTTCTTGCTCCCTGAAGTCAGAAACACCATTGACTGAGTCATTCTCACTGTGCTGATCAAATTTCCTCTCCATTGAGTGTTCTGTTTACTCCCTATTTATGTTCTAATTCATCTTGATGCATAAAACTATTTTAGGGCACTAGCCTTGACTATGTATCATATGGGGGAGTGCTAGAACTGGTCTGGAATAAATCAATGGACTAACTCACTGATGGTGTGATTTTGAGAGATGGTCTTTGGGGCTAAACTGGTTGGTAGAACAATGAGTTATTTTGGCCAATTGCCAATGCCTACTGTATTTTAAACTGGCCCAAGGAAATAAATGGAAGAGGTAAATTAAGTCCAGAGAGAGTTGATATAATAAAACCTAAATTATCTCACAGAAAATCTACAAGCCAAAATTATAAACCTAGTAGTGAGGACAGAAAAAAGAATACAAGACAGGAATTGAACTACATGGTTTCTGTACTTTTGGTACCTTTTGGTACCCTATTCCATAAAAGTTAAGTTACTAAAACCTTATTACATGTGAAATATTGAGGTTCATTATTGTTGTTTTCTAGTCAATCTACAAATTGTTCTTCTGGTTAAACTCATTTCACTCTGCATCAGTTTTATACAAGACTTCTCAGGCTTTTCTGAATCCATCCATTTCTCAATCTTTTGGTTTCAGACATTTTTTCTGGTTGTCCCCTGTGCCTGGCATGCTCTTTCTCCTTATTTCCATCTCTTGGCTTTCCTGACCTCCTTTAAGTCCCAGATAAAATACCACTTATAACAGGAAGTTTTTCCTAAGCCCTTTTAATTCTAGGGCCTTCTCCCTTTAATTTATTTCCTATTTTTCCTGTTTATAGCTTGTTTGTACATGTTTGTTTGCTTGCTGTCTCCCCCATTCAATGGTGAGCTTCTGGAGGGCAGGGATTGTCTTTTGCTTCTTTTCCTATACTTGACTCTAAGCACAGTACCTAGCACATGTTGTCATTTAGCTGTTTAGCCATGTATGACTCTCTGTGACCCTGTGGGCCATGTAATCCATGGGTTTTTCTTAGCAAAGATACTAGAATGGTTTTTCATTTCCTTCTCCTGCGAATTAAGGCAAATAGAAGTCGAAAGATTTGCCCAGGGTCAAACAGCTAAGCTAGTAAGTGTCTGAGGCTGGATTTGAACTTAGGTCTTCCTGACTCCAAGGTCAACATTCTATCCACTGAGCCATCGAGCCTTTCTACCTGACAGGTGCTTAATAAATATTTATTGCCTGATCCTTTCTTTCCTTATTTCTTTGGTTTAATAATATTCCATTCCAGGCATATATCATGATTTGTTTAGTTTAGTGACAGGTAACATCCTCCTCAGGGGCATTGATGCAGACATTTTTTGACCTGACATAAACAATAATTGGGAAGCTGATTGAGAAAATGAGGTTTGAGAATGGAATTTGGATTTCTGAAACTACCCTTCCCCCACTTTGTGCTCATATCCCCACCTTCCCTTTCCTCCTACAATATTCCCCTTTACAACCATCCCTCCTTCTTTTCTTAATTTGCACACTCTTCTTTGTATCCTTGCACCCAAGGTGGTACATATCCAACATTCACAATCATCTACACCCACATTCCTTTTTACAGGATTTCTCTTCCCCTCTTATCCAAACCATCTTTCTCCCATTTCTTTCCTTCTTCCCCCTCTTTATGCCAGGAGAAGGGAACCATTTATTTTCTTTAGACATCCATATAAGGATGAGAGCCAAAGGAAAAGTAGAACCAGTGGGCTCTAGGGCTCAGAAAAGGGAATGGAAGAAAGAGGTGAGCCTTTAGGTTATTTCTTCCATTCTGGGGCAAGCAAAGAATCCAAAATAGAGCACAGCTGCTAGCTTCTGTCTTTAGGTTCCTGCTCCCATTCCAGGGCAAGAGAATAGGGATTCTGGGGTGGAAAATAAGTGGGCAGACAAACCAATCAGGACAGAACTGGGCTCTGCAAAGCAGAAATGCCACTCAAGCAAGTGATGGAGTACAGGAGAGGGTCTAGAAAAGGGTCATAGAAGGTACCCAGATTGGAGAATGACCAAATCTCTAGATTCACTTCTTTGTCCCCAGAATGCCATGGAAGCAGTGGAGAGGAAGAGAGTGGGAAATAGAAGCAAGTAGGAGCAGCAGTGGAGTGGGAAAGTGTCCCTCTCCCCACACAGTGGGGAGAATACCCAGGATCCTAAGTCATCTTCCTATCCTTCCCAATCCTTTTCCCAAAACCTGTATTAGCTCATTTTGCACAGAGTACTGTGTTATCAGAATTAATTTCCTTTAATTTTATGAAAAATATTGACAAACTGTAGTTCTTTCATAACAAGAGAGGATTGGAAACCATGAGGATAAAAGCCAACTGAAGTTCTTGGGAATAATGAAATAAAAAAGGAAGAACACAATATTGATCTTCAATTCTCTGTCTTCCATTTCTAAGCCTTTATATGGAGCATGCTCCTCAGTCACCTGTGCCTTGGAGAATCCCTAGCTGCCTTCAAAGTTCAGCTCAAGTGCCAACTCTTACATGAACTCTTTCCTCCTTTCCCCCAGCTGGCTAGTTCCTCCTCTCCTCCAAACAATATATTGTATTTATTTTGTGTTTACTTATGTATGTATTGCTATCTCCTTTGATAGAATATAACCTCCACAAAGACAGGGATTCTTTCATTTCTATCTTTGTATCCCTAGTGTCTAGCAGAATTTTGCACACAGCAGGAACTTAATAAATGCTTGTGGACTGATTGATTCATTCACATATTTGAAGGGCTGTCACATGGAGAAGGATTTGTTCCACTGGGCACCAAAATTCCAGAGAGACTTGGCTTTAGCAAAAACTTTCTAACAGAGTTCTCCAAAAATAACATGATCTTAGTGAGGAGATGGTAATTTCTCTCTCCCTGGAAATTCTCAAGCAGAAGCTAGATGCTCACTTGTCTGGAATGTTTTAGGAAAAATTCCTGGTTGGAATGAGTTGGTCTAGAAGGTCTCTTAGGTCTCCCAACTTGAAGATTCTATAATTCTTTGATGTCAAAATTAGCATAAAAGCTCTCCCTACCTCCCTTTCGTTTGTTACTTAGCTAATGCTCTACTTGAGGTACCCCTCTAATGGACAATGTAATTCATCACTAATGTGTATAATAAAGTGTTATTTTCCTGTTCTCAATGAGCTGTTACTTTTTTCCCTCATCTTCTATTTCCTCTGGTTCAATAATATTCCCATTATGCAGATTATTAGCAAGTACATAATCATATGTACTTGAAATAAAGGAGGAGCTCTTATTTATATGTCTAGGGGATTTGTAAGGAGAAACTAAAGAATGAGAAGACAAATGTGGTACTTCAAGGAGAAACTAACTTGTTGTTGAAGAAGAAAGAAGAAAAATCTTGGGAGCACTTGAGTAGTTACTCCATCACAGAGGACATGATAGAGAAAAAGAGAGATAATCTGATGTGCACTGTGGATTTCGGGAGATCCAATTTCAGAGGTCCAGAAAAGTGACTCAATGGCTTGACATTTTGCAGAAACAATTGGCTCAACCACGAAGGAAACCACTCACCAAAAAAAATGTGAAGACACAAGCAGAAATGATTCTGATGAGGAGAAAAACAGGGGAGCTGTCTAGAGAGACCACTGTGGACACACAGATGCAGCATTAACAAAAAGAACATCTATAGGACATAGATGTAGGGACAGGCAAGGGAGGATGAATATAAGAGAGGGTAGGATCTTATAAGAATTGTCAGGAATAGCTGGAGTTCAGAATAAGCTAAGATTGGAAATAACAATAATAACTACCATTTATATAGCACTTCTGGATCTGCAAAGCACTGTACAAAAGTTATCCCATTCTATCCTTCAAGCATCCCTGGGAAGAGGGTGCTATTATCATTCCCATTTTACAGATGAAGAAACTGAGCAGACAGAAGTTAAATAATTTTCCCAGGAAGTGTCTAGGTTCAGATCTTTGTGATTCTGGCTCCAGATGCCTCATTAATGTTAGGGATAACACAAAGGGTGTTTTTGTTGCTGTTTTGTTTTTCCCAATTAACACTGGGAATAAGGAAGATTGAAGGCTTGGGATGACTACTGGGGATGAAGACTGGATTTTAAAAGTTATGTTAGAGACAAAAGAAGGACCAGAGAAGGGCTCCAGGTAGAGGGAATGATGATAACAGGTGATGGTGATGAGTTGTTTTTTTAATTCTATTTTCTTTTCTAAGGAGAATGATCTTTTGATTTGGAAGTTTAGAAAAAAAAAAAGGTAAGAAAAGGAGCAGACATCCAAGATGAGAGGAGGTGGTCATAATAGCCTCTAGCTGTGTTTAATGAGTTAAAGTTACCAGGCCCAGTCTAACTAAGGAGGAACTGGTGAATGAGATTACAGGGCTGCTGGCTGTGATCTATGGAAGATCTTGGAGAATGGGAGAAATGTTTCAAGACTGGAAAGAACAAATATCTAAATTTTCAAAATAGAGTAGTTAGAATCTATAAACTATAGACAATTAGCTTGAGACTTTCATTTCTGGAAAAATTATATTATTAAAGGTTTGTGAGCATTTAGAAAATAAAGCAGTAGCCATTCAAATCCAGCAAGGCTTCATCAAGCATTTATTAAGTGCTGACTCTATGCTAAACCACTCCAGTTTCCTTGCCAGGAAAACCCCAAAATGGGGTCACAAAGAGTTGGACACAATTGAAATACCTGAATAACAGCAAGAACAACAACTAAATGATGAGTTTGTCAAATTTGCAGATTTTCTGAAGTTTACAGGGATAAGGGACATATTGGATGGTAGAGTTCGAATCCAAAAGGTCTTGCCAGGTAAGACTGATGGGTGCATCAAATAAGACTGAATAAAATGTGATAAGTACACATCTAAAATTCTACATTGGGGTTATATAAATTAACTTCACAAATACAGGTTGAGAGAGAAAAAACTAGACAATTACTCCTGTGAAAAAGATCGGAGTGGGGGGCGGGGGTTGATGGTGGCGGGGAGCGTTGATGTTCTGCAAATTCAGTCAGTGTCCAGGTTTGGATGCTGCTAAGCTTTTGTCCTAAATTAGACCACACCCAGCATACTATGTTTCCTTCTGAGTCCCATAGAAGGATGCCTCTGAAATGTATAAAAAAAAGAGGGCTCAGGTTGGGTGAAGGGCCTCAGGAGCAAGCTGTAAAAGGATTAGCTAAAGGAATTTTGGACATTTAGCTTGGAAAAGATAATGGCTTAATGGGGACATGGTAGCTGCTTTCAAGTATGAGACATACTCACTGCTCCTTGAGGGGCTAATCTGGGTCTCTACCAGCAGTGAATAGAAAGTTGCTTGGGGGCACTGAGGCTCAATTTAAGGAAAAACTTCTGAAAAATTAGTGCCATCCAAAGGTTCGATGGGGTGGAATCCCCTGTCCCATTAAAAGTCTCCAAGATGATAAATAACTACTTATGGATATTGTCAAAGTGATTTTTATTTTTTATTCACTTTTTTCTGATTGTTATCTTTTATTCTTTTTCCATTACAATTTTCCCTTGTTCATTTTATGTAAATAGTATATCATTTTTTTTTACAACTACATGTAAAGATAGCTTTCAACATTCATTTTTTATAAGATTTTTCCTCCCTCCCTTCTTCCATTCCCCACTCCCTAAGACAGAAAGCAGTCTGATATAGGTTATACATATGCAATCATGTTAAACATGTTGGAAATGATTTTTAGAGAGATGGATGTGATCAGTTTGCCTATGAGATTCCTTCCAACTCAGATACTGTGATGTGACAAAATACATTATTTATGCAAAGACTGAGTGAAAACCTAAGCCAAATAAACCAGAATCAAAAAGTTATGCTTATATAAATAAACCAAAACATTAATGTAAATTTACATTTGAATAATTTATAATGGTTAAATTAACATTTATCATATATACCATATTGGGATATAGATGGATTAGGGATAGAAGCCTAATGGATATCTGATTTCATGGATAAAGGAAGTTCCTGGCTCTACCAAAGAAAATTAGCACCCCTTCTATAATTTAAGGGTTTAGAGATTTAGAGCATTATGAGGCAAGGTGACTTGCTTAGAGTCACACATACCTAGCATTTGTTGGGGCAGGACTTGAACCAGGTCTTTCTGGCTTCAAGTACAACTCTATCCACTACTCCACATTGCGTCGAATTTGGCATATTATGAACAGCTTAAAAAAACCCAACCGAAATTAATAAAGCAGAAGCATCCTAGTGTAGGGGAAAGACATTGAATGCGGAGTTAAGACACGGGGTTCTAGTTCTGATTCTGCCACTTACTAGCTCTTTGACCTTGGGCAAGTGGATTTATCTCTCATTTTTCTCTTCTTTAAAATGGTGATAATCATTCATTACTCACCTCATTGAATTGTAATCAAAGTGTTATTTTTGTGTATGAAGCACTATATGAATGTGTAGGAAGGCTCTCTCTCCACACATAGTATAGGGGTGCTGTGTGGCTTAAAGGAAAGCAGAATAGACATCTCTAGAGAGTTCTCCGCCCCCTTACCCCACCCCTCTTCTCCAAGGGAGACTTTTGGGATTCAGGTTACAAATGTTATTAATAAATACACATTTAATTGGCATACAAAATGAGAAAGAAGAAGTAAGAAACAGAAAGGAAATCATGAGCTTGAAATACTATCAATGTCTGAACATTGCCAAAGTCTGGGGGAGGGGGACGGATAGTCCCAATGTGAAAATTAAAAATTTTAGAATCTAGTTTTAATAATCGAAGAAGCCAAAATAGATAATTTATCAAGTGAAAACTTTGTTTAGATGATTGCAATTTACTGAGCAATAAAGAAAAGGCTCTGTAGAAGTTATAAAAGAAAAAAAAAAGTAGATTTATCTTAGTAAGACCCCTGATTTTCAAGGAGAGTTAGGTCAGGTTCTACCCCCAAACATCCTCTGCTGAGTTCTTAGACCAAATGGTTTCTTTCTGAATCCCGGCATCCTGGTAGACACCTACGGTTTCACGCTATAGTGAGTCATTCGATCCGAGACTTTGCTAATTTCAAAGGCCCAGCTCTTCAATAGAGTCTAACTACGAGGAAGGAGAATATGCAGATGTTTGTGCAGATGTCGCCAAGCACCACTAGGGTTTATGGAAGAGAAATCAAGACCTGAGAAAACTGGTTTCGGAATCTGTAGTCCTTGCCGAGAGAGGAGTGACTGCCCTGGTCAGAAAGTGCTGACCTCCTACAATCTTCTTTCATTCTCCCCTCCCTTGCCCGCCCCGCCCCCCCCTTCTCTCCCCCCCCCCCCCCCCCAGTTCCCCATCTCTTCTACCTTCTCATATCCCAGTTTGAAGACCTGTTAATTAAGTCCTAGACTGTGTCTATTTATCCTATCACGCCACCCTGGGCTCACTTAGACCCTTAAAAAAGAAAGAGGATCTTTCAAAACCAAACCAAACCAGAAAACCGCACACCAGATGCAAACCTCCATCTCCAGCTTCTCCTTGTCCTGCCAGTTGGGGGGTGGGGGAAGAGCGGTGTCTTTCACTCTGCTCAAATGCTCAGCGGGCATCCGCACTCGCACCCGCATCCACACCCGCACTGGCAACTGAAGGTCAAGGAGAGGAAGTGCCCGGGTGAGAGGCACGCCGGATCCCCCACCCCGGAATGCCGCAGCCTGAGACCAGGACGCCCGAGCATCCTCTCTGGGTCAGTCCAGATGCCCGGCCTGCCTGCAGGGGTGATGCACACCTCCCTCCTGCATCTGCGGGGGCTTACCTTGAAAGACATCCTGCACATGTCAGCAGCGGCTCATTCCAGACCGCCTGCCTCAAGGCAAAGGATGTGGCCAGTTTTCCTTTCCAGAGGCTCCTTTCCTCACTCTGGTGGATAACGAGGGACAGACAGAGTGAGACACCAGTTTAGGGTTGGGCTTTTGGTTGGCTGGGTCTGCGGGAGCCTCACACAGCGCCAAGGCTGAGCCTCTTAGGAGAAGAAGCCGCAGCTGCTGCCGCAGCAGAAATAGCAGGACGCCCCATGGCTGGTCTGGCTGTGGAAGGAGCCACAGCTCTCCGCATCCGCCACAGGCGCAGAAATTTGCTGTACTTTCTCTTCCTCGTGTGCACCGCCCCTCCCGTCCCCCCATCCCTCTCCATTCTCGCAGACACCTGTCACCATATGCTCGGTGAAATATTTTGCCCCAAAGAGCGCACGCACCCACACATTTTCTTAAAAGCGCTTTCTACAGTTTTCACAAGGTAGTTCTCTCATCCAATAAATGCCTTAAAAAAAACCCAAACAAATTTGATTTCTTTCAATGGGGAGAAGGGTTGTTCAATCAATAAACATTAAGCCCTCTACCATGTGCCCCACACTGTGTGGACATATAGGACAAATGATGGTCCCTTCCCTTGAGAAGCTCCCAAGCCAATGGTGGAGACGAACTATGTACATACAAACAAACTATATATACACAGGATAAATAGGGAATTATTGGCAGAAGGAAGTCATTCAAATTAAGAATGGGGAAGGCCTCCTGTAGAAGGTGGAATTTAATCTGGGATTTCAAGGAATTCAGAGAAGTCAGGAGGCAAAGATAAGGGAAACCTTCCAGGCATGATGGAGCACTGCTGAAAACAATCAGTCTTTTTGTGTAAGAGGTATAAGCAGACCAGTGTCACTGAATTGAAGATCTAGTTGTCTGTGGATGAAGATGAGGTGACATTTGAGTTCTCTTTTCTCTCTTTCCATCCTATATTTAATTTGCCTTTCTCATTCTTCTTTGAAAGTGTTTCTCTCATATTAGGTCTTCATTTTAGTTCCTGTCATAATCCAGACCTTTACAACCCTTTCCCGGACCATCCCCTTTCTGATTTTCTCTTGTGTCTCCCCACCCCAATCCATCACAACATTACAGTTAGTCAACGAACATTTACTATGTGCTTACTCTGTTCCAGGCTAGGTAAGCATTGGAATAAAGAGAAAGGCAGAAATGCAGTCCCTGCCTTCAAGGAGTGTATATTTTAAAGGAGGAGACAAGTAAATCACTAGACACCTACAAGATAGAGAGTAGATAAAGTTAAGATGAGAGGGGAAGGGCACTACCACCTGTGGGAGACCAGGAAAGACATCTTTCAGAAGGTGAGACTTGAGCTGAGTCTGCCCCTCCTGACCACTGAAAACACTACCACAGACAGTGGCTTGTTTATCAATAAATCTGCATTGCCTTCAGCATTAAATTAAGGACTTGTATCAGCAAGGACCAGACATACACAGGAGGGCCTGCTGTATAGGTTCTTAGATCTGATTTTCCGAAAGGAAAACTACTTTTGAGGGGTCAACAATGTACTTTAATCAAGCACATACATCATTCACTTAGTTCAGGGGAAAAAGTCAGCACCCTGAACTTCAGAGAAAATGCAAAGACATAATAATCAACAGACAGGGGTTCCAACTGTTTGACCATAAGCAATACCTACATCTCAGATCAACAGACAGATGCAACTTTCTGATCATTACATATATGCATAGTCACCAGAGAGAGAACCACCAACATCTGGGTTTTCAAAGCCGGGACTCCTTCCAAAGAGTAAGCCCCAAAGTAAAACCTCACCTCTGAGTATTTGTAAACTTTTCAGAGCCAGAAGGCATCACAACCCTTGAGAACCAGTGTATCAGAAATTAACAAAAGGTGTGGGCCTCTCTTAATCAAGCTTCCCCTAATGGGCAGGCCCATTAATGGGTGGGGAAGATTTTTTCTTTCTTTTAATCTACTTATCATCTTCCTACTGAAAAGAGGAAGAAGAAAAAGAATATTCGGTGCCTTCTATGTAACAAAGCAATATGCTAAATGCTTTATAAAAATTACGTTTCATCCTCACAACAACCCTGCAAGCTAGGGATGATTATTATTCCATTCTATAGATGAGGAAACTGAGGCAGACAGAGGTGAGATCAGATCTGAACTCAGATCATTCTGCCCCCAAGCCCAGCATTCTTTTATTTCCATCTTCCCACTGATCTTTCAAAAGCCAAGAAAAGTCAATCTTGCGACTTCAATTGCCTGACTCCCAGGTGGTTATAATTCTCTTAACATTTGATTATATATGACTGCGACTCCCTCTATGGTTATTACATGTATGTTAATCTCATTTTCCTAACCAACTCATAGACAAGTATCCAATGCAATGGATGAAGTGGGAGATTAGGAATTAGCAAACCTGTGTTTAAATCGTACCTCAGAGCCTCAGTGTCTTCCTAGGTAAAATGGAGATGGATATAACACTTGCTCAGTGTTAAAGCAACTAAAGAATTTTGGAGGCAGAGTTCAGATTCTTGGTCAGCTATTTGTGACTTTGAGCAAGCCACATTTCCTCTCAGGGCCTCAAATTCCTCATCTGTAAAATGGAAGAATTAGACTAGGTAATGTCTGAGGCCCCTTCCAGCTTTCGATTTTAAGCGTCCTGTCTTTTACTGCTCATACACGGCACAAAGGGAAGCATAAGTTTCAGTATGGTGCTGTGCCCTAATTTCTAGGTCACACCTGTTTACTCCCCTGCAGACTCTGCCTAGACAAAAACTGGAAAGTAGGATATGTCTTCTGAGCCCTTTTCCTTCTTTTTTTGGCATTACCTCCAAGTATACAGCGAGTTCTGGGTCACCTCTATGTTACCTTCCTCCGGAGCTATGTTCCCCTTCTTTGCCACATTCATGAATGAATGAAAGAATGCTTGACTTAGAAGAAACCTTAAAAATCATGTATTCCAAGCCCCATGCAAGTTAAGTGACTTGCTCAAATTCACCCAGGGAGTTAGTGGCAGAGCTGCCATTAGGATTCAGGTCTCCTAGGCCCAAATCTAGATCCCTTTCTGCTACAATAGAACTTTATCTGTCTCGTAGCTTATTCCCTCAAGGTTCAAGTTGCATAGCAAACTAAACAGTATCAGAACAATATGCGTAATGGCCACAATAATGGAAAGGGAAATAATACCTATAGGTGCCCAAATTTAGCTCAATGTAATGGCCATTTTTGATCTCAGAGAACTGAGAATGAAACTTCCTCTCTCCTCTTGGTAGAAAGGTTTTTGTCTTTGTAATAGTAAGGACTAGTCAATGAGGGCCCAGGCCTTGGAGAGTACACTCAAATTTGCCCTTCCTGGTGGGTTATACATAATATGGACAATATACACCAGCTGGTTCCAATCCAATAGGTGAGGTCTTGGGGAGACTACTTCAGGCTATGAGTGACTGAGGGGACAAGGGGTTAATGTGAGAAATGAATTCCTGCTGCTGAACCAACATGAGAGACTTAGAAAGTTAGCTTCCAGGTAATTCATGGAGACTTGAATGGTGACCTTTTGAAGATAGTGTCCCCATCTTCACTGTCAGGCTGAGGTTCATGGGGGGCCCAGTATGATACCTTTATATAGCTTTCAAGGGGTAGTGGATAGAGTGTCAGCCCTGGAGTCGGGAAGACTCATCTTCTTGACTTCAAATCTGACCTCAGACACTTAGTAACTGTGTGAACCTGGGCAAATCATTTTACCCTGCTTGCCTCAGTTTCCTTAACTGTAAATGAGCTGGAGAAGGAAATGGCAAATCACTCTAGTATCTTTGTCAAGAAAACACCAAATAGGGTCACAAAGAGTTAGATGTGTTTGAAAAATGACTGAACATATCTGGGTACTGGGTGGGATTACACACACACATGCACACACGCACACATACATAGAGACAGAGTGCACAGAGTGAATTGAAGAGGATGGGATCATATCTTAAAAAAAAATGAAATCAAGCAGTGAGAGAGAAAGATATTGGGAGGAGAAAGGGAGAAATTGAATGGGGCAAATTATCTCTCATAAAAGAGGCAAGCAAAAGACTTATTAGTGGAGGGATAAAGAGGGGAGGTGAGAGAAAAACATGAAGTCTACTCTCATCACATTCCACTAAAGGAAAGAATAAAATGCACACTCATTTCGGTATGAAAACCTATCTTACAATACAGGAAAGTGGGGGATAAGGGGATAAGCAGGGTGGGGGGGATGATAGAAGGGAGGGCATGGGGAGGAGAGTGCAATTCGAGGTCGACACTCATGGGGAGGGATAGGTTCAAAAGAGAATAGAAGTAATGGGGGACAGGATAGCAGGGAGGGAAATATAGTTAGTCCTATACAACACAACTATTATGGAAGTCATTTGCAAAACTACACAGATTTGGCCTATATTGAATTGCGTGCCTTCCAAAGGGAAGGGGTGGAGAGGGAGGAGGTAAAGAAGTTGGAACTCAAAGTGTTAGGATCAACTGTCGAGTAAATGTTCTTGCCACTAGGAAATAAGAAATACAGGTAAAGGGGTATAGAAAGCTATCTGGCCCTACAGGACAAAAGAGAAGACGGAGACAAGGGCAGAGAGGGATGATAGAAGAGAGAGCAGATTGGTCATAGGGGCAATTAGAATGCTTGGTGTTTGGGGGGGGGAGGGGATAAAAGGGGAGAAAATTTGTAACCCAAAATTTTGTGAAAATGAATGTTAAAAGTTAAATTAAAAAAAAAAAAGAAAAATGACTGAACAACCATACCCTTCAAATCACAATGTATAGGTAACTGCTTATTCCATCTATACAGAATGTCTGGTCTTCAGACATTCATACTGGTATCAGGAATGCAGGTTTATCCCAGAAATGAGGCTAAGGGTTATGGTTCAGAAAGTTGGACAGGCACACAGGGGGATGATATTAGCAGAGTACTAGAGGCAGAAATGGTCTCCTGAGTACCTGGTATAACAGAGCAGCAAGAGACCTTATCAATCATCTTAGCCCAACTCCCTAATTTTCCACGTGAGCAAACCAAAGCCCAGATTCACCCAAGATTATCCACCTAGGATTTCGATTCAGCACTTTACATCCAGTGCTCTTTCCAATAACCCCCAATGCTTTATGTTTAGGCTTATATGATCTATAACTTAAAAGTGAGGATCCACTTGGATATCTATGTTAAATTATTTCCACTTCCTCCTTGCGACACCTCCCAGAAGGACACCTTTCCCTCAAAGAAGGCGAGAGTCAATTTAGAGCCCCCTACATTTACATCAGGAATAAAAGTGACTTGTGAATTGGTTGCTGTCATACCATCTCCCTAGGTACTTGAGGTGAGGTTGGGGTGGAAGGGTGGAACATTATTCTGGTTTAGTCATCTCAGACTCTTTGTGACCCCTTCATGTGGGTTTTCTTGGCAGAGATACTGGATCAATGGAGTGATCTGCCATTTCCTTCTCCAGTTCATTTTACAGATGAAGAAACTGAGGCAGACAAGGTTAAATTGTTCAGGTTCACATAGCTAGTAAGTCTCTGAGACTGGATTTGAATTCAGGAAGATGAGTCTTTCCTGACTCCAGGCTTGTTGCTCCATTCACTGTGCCACCTAGCTGCCCTATTTTCCCCAATTGATAGGCATCCTCTTAGTTTCCAGTTCTTTGCTACTACAAAAATGCTGGAGTAAATATTGCTGTATATACATGTCCTTTTCATTTTTTCTTGGTTTCTTTGGGGACTAGGTCCAGGGGTTGTGGGAGAGTGTGCATTAGTAAATTTTGGGGCATAGTTCCAAATTGCTTTGTAGAAAGGCTAGACCAGAGGTGGGGCACCTGTGGCCTCAAGGTCACATGAATTTGTTCTGTGAAGTTTGAGTTCAGTCAAAGGACAACACTTGAGGACCTAGAGGGCCACATATGGCCTCAAGGCTGAAGGTTCCTCACCTTCTAGGCTAGATCAATTCATAGATCCACCAACAGTTCATTAATGTACTTGTTTTTCCCAAAGGTTCTCCAACATTTGTCATTTTCCTTTTATGGCAGCCTTGCCAATATAATGTATGGGAGGTGCTTTAATTTGCATTTCTCTAATTATTAATGGTTTAGAGAATTTTTTCATATGGTTATTAATAGTTTGGATTTTTTTCCCCTAAAAAACTACCTGTTCATATCCTTTAACCATCAACTTTTGAAAGATTAGTATACTATGATGTCATATGGTTCTTGACCTGTCTTTGCTTGGGAAATTGGTTATATTGGCCATCTGTCTTAGCCCAAGAAGTTTGCCCTCACTACAATTGATAGTTATTCAGCATATGAAATGGCAATGCCAGTAGTCTTCAGCTATGGAAGCTACCAACAAAGTCCTTATACTACATGTCCTTCTTTCTTATACTACATGACCCTACTATGCCATTGCTTCTGATCAGGCCACCCATTTTACTCTGAAGAATGTCTGATATTAGACCCATTGCCATTACATTCACTGGGTTCTTCATCTTTGGTACCATCCTCAGGTAGCTACTATCGTATAATGCTGGAAATGACTTTAGTCAACACCTTCATTTGACCTTGCTCTCTGATAGGCAAGATTTTACCTCATCTTGTCCAGAATGGGGTCACCATGCTGCTTCCCAATCATTTTCAAACCATTTATAACTTCTCCCTTGAAGTGTTATCTTCCTTTATTAGAATGTAGGCTCCTTAAGGTCAGGAATTGTCTTGCTTGCTTATATTTGTATCCTTAGCTCTTAGTACCACACCTAGCACATTGTAAACATAAATACATATTTTTTCATTCATTCATTCACTTATTAATTCATTCTTTTATTCATTACATCTCCAATTATTGCAGTGGATTGATTATTGCGGTTGACTGTCTCACTTCCTATGGGCTATTTCTTTGATAAATCAGCTCTACCCCAATTAGGAGGAAGGCTTTACAGTTCAGCAGTGTCTTGAATTCAGTCTTCAGAAAGACTTACCTTAATAAGGATGGACTACTTTTGAAAATAGTCTCAGTCAACTACCTCCAACGTTTGCTTTTTCCACTCAAGTAGGTGGCACAGTGAATAGAATGCTGGGCCTAGAATCAAGAAGACCTGAGTTCAAATTCATCTCCCCAGATAATTACTAGTTATGTGACCCTGGGCAAATCATTAACCTCTTTTTGCCTCAATTTCCTCAACTGTAAAGTCAGAATAATAATAGCACGTACCTTTCAGGGTTGTTGTGAGGATCAAATAAGATAATATTTACAAAAAACATTTAGCACAGTGCCTTGTCCATAGTAGATGCTTTATAAATACTTCATCACTCCCCTCCTCTTCCCCCATTCCATGTGTGGAATTGTCCAGATCCAGATCTTGAGGTTTCTCTCTCTTTATAAGGTTTTATATAACTTTGGATAAATGGTTCAGGTGCCTTTTAACTGTTAGTTAGCCCTTGCCCTAGGATGGTTTGTGAAGCTCCTTCCTATAAATGATTTGCAGAACCAAGAAGTGACATGATTGGAAATCATTTGTTTTTTTAATAATGTGGGGGAGATGAAATTTTTTTTATTGTTTTAATCACAAGTTCCCAAACTTATTTGGTTTACCACCCCAATAAAAATTACTCAGTGCCCCCCAAAATCTATTTTCTTTAACCCTTTAATGTTTTTTTAAAAAAATTTACATCATTTCAAAAAAATGTGATATTTTAAAAAAATATGCATCTTAAATTTAACAATTTATTGTAAATTTGTGGGTTGTTTTTTCCTGCATTGAAATTTTGATGATGCAATATTGTGTCATGTAACCATATATAGTATTTTATGGTAAACAAATCATTACATGAACATATTCCTTCCAATGCATGCTGGACTCCCTGATAATGCACGACATGCTCGCCTGCCAACACTTACTTGTTAAGACCTGTTGTCAGACTTGACTACTGATTGATTATAACTTGCATGTTGTATGTTTATTTGGAAAATAATGTAACCACTACAATTTTAACTCTGTTATACAGCAGATGAAACACATAGGAATGGTTTTTCAAAATTTTCTTCTCTTCTTTCCTTATGCTTCCACCAATCCCTTATTTTTATTCAATACCCACCAATTGTATCTGAGGTTACTGCTGACTCCCTAGTTCATTCCAGTGCCCCCAGGAGGCAGTATTGACTGCTTTGGGAACCTATGAACAGGAATTCACCTGAAATAATGGGGGTCTATCATGTGAATTGGTTGTAATCTGGAGCCCTTGAATGAAAGTGAGGAGACGTCTTCATCCAGTCCCTACAGAGGAAAAGGGATTGTCCCTCAGTAGAAGCCTACAGAATACAGGACAGGGACTAAATTTGTGACTTCATTGTTTTAGGAATTTCTGGATGGTAAAACTATTTTTTTCATTATAGGTTAGCACCTTTCTTATGACTTCCAGTTTTTGAGATTTATTCAGAGCACTGAGAGGGCAAGTGAATTTCCCAGGGTTGCAAGACTATATATCTGACAGATAGAATTTGAACCCAAGTCATCCTGTTTCTGAGGTCAGCCCTTTATCTACTACATTATATACCTTCACCTAGAGGCCTCTAAGGGACCCCAGATGTTCTACCATGTCAATAGTGAGCCTCCCATAAAGGAGAAGGTTTAGCTAGTGGGCCAGGGAACACTGAGAAGATGGCAGCATGAAGAATCAGCTCCAATCCCAGGACAGGGTGCATGTAAAAAGCTTATGGCCTCTTCACGACCTTGATACAGATGACCCAGATCTGTCATGGGGAGCAGTGATGGTGCCAGAAGCAACACTCATGCTGTGGTTCTGATATTCCTAAAGCTGCTCCTGGCCATTGTCTGCCCATGACATTATCCACACTGAATGAATAGAGAAAAATTTTCTGAATTGTATTTTTTAGAAGATTGAATTTTTAAAACAATTTTTAAAAATTTTTTTATTTTTCAGTTGAGTTTTTGCTTCAATAGCTGGGATCCTTGGGTTTACCAAGCATGAGGCTACTCTGCTCATTTGTTTTTATACCTATCTGTTCCACTGATTTACCTTTCTATTCATTAACCAGTATTATATCACAACTTGTTCAGCCTTTCTCCAATTGATGGACATCCCCTCAATTGCCAGTTCTTTGCCACCACAAAAAGAGTTGCTATAAATATTTTGGTACAAATAGGTTTTTTCCCCCTTGAAAAAATTTCTTTGGATTTTAGATGTAGGAATGGTATTGCTGGATCAAAGAATATGCACAGTTTTGTAACCCTTTGAGTATAGTTCCAAATTGCTCTCCAGAATGGTTGGATCATTTCACACCACTAATGTCCCAATTTCCTCACATCCCTTCCAACATTTATCATTTTTCTTCTCTATCATATTAGCTAATTCTCCAGACTTTCCAGGACTACTACACATTAGTCTCCATCCTGTACTCCACATAACTGACTTGCTTGCTGGTTTTTGTATACAATATTCTCCCTTCCCACCTCTGTATCTTTGTGCAGAATATTTCTCATAGCTAGGATACTTACTCTCCATCCTTCTTTTTCTTTCCTGGATTCCCTATCTCCCTTTAAGAGCCTTAAAGACTCAGCAAGGTAATACCTTTAAGAGGCTTTTCCTTCATCTCTGAATTGTTAATACCCCTTCCCACCACTCTGTATTTATTTATTTCAAAAATTTATATCCTATAATTCTTTATCTGAGAATTTGCTGTTTTCCCTAAGTAGAATTTCAGGTTGAGAGTAAAGATAGTCTTACTTTTGTGTTTGCCTACCATAGTGCTTGGCACATAGCAGATGCTTAGCACAGTGACTGGAACATAATATTAGAGAAATGTTATTATTAATATTAACCATTATAACATATACTATCATTATAATTATTAATTGTAATAATTAAATTGTTATTTACAATAATGATAACAACAATAATAATCACTGACCAAAGTTACAAATACAGTAAATGTCACAGGTGAGATCAGAACTCAGGTTTTCTGATGCTACAACCAGTGTCTGTCCCATTGTACAATCTTGCCTCTTAAACACTTTCTTATTGGTTGATTGTCTGTATTCATAGAAGGCTATATCGCACTTTTGCATTTATTCTTTTACCTGCCCTCATTTCCCTCTTCTGTACGTGACTCTGTAAAGCATTTTACTCACAGCTATCCTATGAGGTAGGTGGTGTTTACTGTTTTCTTCATCTTACAAATGAAGAGCCTAAGACTCAGAGAGTTAAATGACTTGCTTAAGGTTCATAGCTGCTAAGCCTTGGAGCTGCAAATTGAACCTCTATCTTGTGACTCCAAATTTATTTTTCTTTCCAATGGGTCTGATCTTCCCAAGTTGTGTGAGACCAAACTGTCATCTCCCAGCTCCTGCACCATGGTGTCCTTATGCTGACCTTGAATTGACTTCCCTGGCTTTTCGGCTGCTACAAATCACATTTCACATCTCTCACCTAACTCCCTGAATGTGGTTTCCCAGTGAATTCTGGCTTGAGTTAGCAGGACTTCCTGTTTATTGTCTTAGATCTTGACTTCAGACCATGTTCTTTTCCCCCAGGAGGTCTTTTTCCCTCTGGCCTTGATAATTGCATCCTAATCAGTATCAGGCATCTGGTCCATCCTCTCTTTAGGGAGCTGGGATTTGACAGCTCTGACCTTGGGTAAGTCATTTAATCTCTTGAGACCTCATCTGTAAAATGAGGGAGTTGGAATAAATGATGTCTAAGGCCTTTCCAGCTCTGAAAAGGTCTATGTTATTTTAAATTCTATTTATGCAAGTTGAAGAAGAGAATTGAGCTTTTTATATACTTCAATGAATCTGTGATCTCATCCAAGTAAATACTTTCTTCAATGGTTCAGATCACAATCTATCCAGGCCTTCTCATTCTGAGAAATTCTTGTCCAATTTTCTCATAAATCCTCCATGTGGGATCCACCTAGTGCGCTGGGGGCATCTCTATAGCTCTCATACTATAACATGACAGTCATTGGTTATCCTTTGCTCTTTCTACATGGCCACTCACTTGTTTTCTCCTTCTCCTCCTTCTCCTTCTCTTCTTCTTCTTCTTCTTCTTCTTCTTCTTCTTCTTCTTCTTCTTCTTCTTCTTCTCCTCCTCCTCCTCCTCCTCCTCCTTCTTCTTTTTCTTCTTCTCCTTTTTTTCTTTCTCTGTCTCTGTCTGTCTGTCTCTATCCTTTTCTACCTATCCTTTTGGCTGTTGTATTTCACTCTGCTCATAAGCATCAGGCCTCTCTCCATTGTGCTCTAAGTCACTCACAACTTCAGACAGCAAAGAACAAAAGAAAACTCACAAGGAAGCAAAAAAAAAAGATGGACAGTTCTGAAAGCAATATGTATGCAGTATTTAGTATGTAGGCTTTTTTGGAATGGAAATGTATTGCTGTATATTTTGAATCCTCTCGTGTTCTGCTGTGCACATTGCAATGCTTTTTTCTTTTGTTGTTTTATATTTATTTAAAATAAATAAATACAAAATTCTTCAGACATTGTAATGTATTGTGATTCCTAGACATCACACATCCCTGGAAGAATATTGCTGTTAAAAGATGGATCTTTCATTCCCCAATTGATAAATGGTCAACGGATATGAACAGGCAATTTTCAAAGGAAAAAATTAAAGATATCTATAGTCATGTGAAAAAATGCTCTAAATCACTCTTGATTAGAGAGATGCAAATCAAAACAACTCTGAGGTACCACATCACACCTATCAGATTGGCAAACATTTCAGAACAGGAAGATAATTAATATTGGAGAGGATGTGGGAGAGTTGGAACACTAATTCATTGTTAGTGGAGCTGTGAGCTGATCCAACTATTCTGGAAAGCAATTTGGAACTATGCCCAAAGGGCTACAAAAATATGCATACCCTTTGATCGAGCAATATCGCTTTTAGGGCTGTATCCCCAAGAGATCATAAAAATAGGAAAGGGTCCCACATGTACAAAAACATTTATAGCAGCTCTCTTTGTGGTAGCCCAAAACTGGAAATCAAGGGGATGTCCATCAATTGGGGAATGGCTGAATAAATTATGGTATATGAATGTAATGGAATACTATTGTGCTATAAGAAATGATGAGCAGGAAGACTTCAGAGGGGCCTGGAAAGACTTATGTGAACTGATGCTGAGTGAAAGGAGCAGAACCAGGAGAACTTTGTGCACAGCAACGACCACAGTGTGCGAGAGTTTTCTGTTAGACTTGGAAATTCATTACAATGCAAGGACTTAAAAAAATTCCCAGTGGTCTTTTAAGGCAAAATGCCTTCCACACTCAGGGAAAGAACTGTGGAATTCAATCACAGAATGTAGCAGATCATTTTTTTTGTATTACGTTTTGGTTTGTTATACGATTTCTCCATTTATTTTAATTCTTCTACGCAGCATGACTATAGTGAAAGCTTATTTAATAGGAATTTATGTATAGAACCTATATAAAATTGTATGCCATCATGAGGAGAGACGGAGAGCTAGCGGGGAGGGAGGGGAAAAAATCTAAGTTATGTGGTAGTGATTGTAGAACACTGAAAATGATAAAATTAATATAAAAAGATGAACCTTTATAGTGTCTGAATACATACTGAAGCATACTTTTTTCAGCTTTATTTTTCTGGAGGCTTTTTGGTCTATGTTTTCTTTCACACCATGACTGTTATGGAAGTGTTTTGCATGACTGCACATGTATAACCTATATCAAATGGCTTGCTTTCTCAGCGAGGGGGTGGGTGGGTAGGGAGGAAGGGAGAGAATTTGGAACTCCAAGTTTTAACAACGAATGCTAAAAATTGTTTTTATGTGTAACTGGGGAAAATAAGATACTAAGTTAAAAAATAAAATAAAGGGAGGAGGCATGTTAAAAAAAATGGATCCTTATTTCAGGGAGAAGATTTGGATTATTAAAACCTTTGCTCCATTTTCCAAAAGGCTCTGATCCTCCCATTCAATTTTCATCCCAGCTCATTGTTGATGTACGGTATCTGCCAGAAATATGAGCCAATGGACCAGCTCTTTCTTTCTTTAAAAAAAAAAAATGAATGTGGACCATGAAGCACTTTGAGGGGAGCAGGGCATCACACAATTAGGGAGGCAAAAATAGGGTATTGCAATTCTCCAAAGGCTGGATAGCTTAATACATGGAATCACAGAGTCATAGAATTTTAGAGGTGGAAAGGAACTTAGCAGCCATCTAATCCAATCCATACCTAAAAAAAGAATTTCTTCCACAACACACTAGAAAAGTGGTTAGCCAGATCTACTTACAGACCTCCAATGACAGGGAACTCACAACCTCCTGAAGTAGCCTATTCCACTTTTGAGCAGTTCTAATTGTTAGGAAGTTTTCCCTAATGTAATGGGAGGATTGACCAAGGAGATTCCAGTCCTTACAATGTGTTCAGATTTGCCTTCATGGTTGACTATATGCAGATATTCCCTGCCTGGCTCTAATTTAACATGTGGAGACTTGGTCAGCCTACTCCCAGACATGATTGCCTGAGGGGTGGGTATTGTGAGGTGATGAAGAGTTTTCTAATTGGCTTCAGAACCAGAAGGATTGATGATTCAGGAGAGGTTGAGTCAGAATTGTATGCGCATGCAAGGGGTTCAGGGGAGGACCTTTTAACCTCTCTCCTTGTGGCTTTAGAGTGAGGAGAATTACTTTGAACTTCCAGTTTGGGAGAGCTGGCTGCTTCCTCTGCCTGCCCCCCTTCAAGATGATAGCATCTCTATTTCTTTTATGTTTATTCTTCTTGTGAATGAGTAACCTGAGATTTGAGTATCCAGGTTACCAGTGAGTTTGGGAGGTCCATCAGAACGATCAGCGGGGTCCCGCCAGTACCTGGAGTCAGTAGCAGATTCAAAATGGTCAATGACAGAAAAGGCACTTAAAAGACAATCCCCTGAAGATGGCAGTAGCTTTAGGAATTGTAATTCCCTCACTGCTGAGAGAGACACTCTAGTTATGGATTCTAGAAAGATACCAGTCCTTGGGATCTAGCAGAGATTATCTAAGGGATCAGAGAGACACCTAAGGGGATTGCATGAGGTCTCCATGAAAGGAGAAAAGGACTTCCAGGACCCATAGTCAGGAGGTATCCTCTGGCCATATTTTCTCCATACTTTTGTACTTTTCAATTTGAGCCTACTCTCCCCAGGGACATTGTGTATACAAGGAGAGAGTGCACTCCTGAGTTGGGGAGAATGTTTTGTAAGTCCTATTCTTGCTATACTTTTTCAGTTGATATCCTTATTTAAGAGCTAATAGAGTTCTATTGGTTGATTGATTTTTTGGGGGTATACCTAATGGGGGCTTAGAAGCTACAGTTTTACCCACATGTACAAAAATATTTAAAACGGATCTTTTTGTGATGACCAAGAACTGGAAGTTGAGGAGGGGCCCATCATGTGAGGATGGGGAATGACTGAACATGTTGTGGTATATCAATGTAATGGAATACTATTGTTCTATAAGAAATAATGAGCAGGCAACTTCAGAAAAACCTGGAAAGACTTACATGAACTGATGCTGAGTAAAGTGGGCAGAACCAGGAGAACACTGTACACAGTAACAAACATTGTGTGATGACTGACTTTGATAGCCTTAGCTCTTCTCAGCAATGCAAGGACCTAAAACAAGTCCAAAAGACTCGTGATGGAAAATGCCATCCACATTCACAGAAGGAAGTATGGAATCTAAATAAAGATCAAAGCATACTATTTGCTCTCTTTTTTTTTTTTTGTTTTATTTTGTTCTAGTTCTACCTTCCACATTGTTCAGTCATATCCAACCCTTGGTGACTCTATTTGGAGTTCTCTTGCAAAGATACTGGAGTTGTTTGTCATTTCTTTCTCCAGTTCATTTTATAGGTGAGGAAACTGAGGCAAATAGGGTGAACTGACTTGCCCAGGGTCACACAGCTGGTAAGTGTCTGAGGCCAGATTTAAACTCATAAAGATGAGTCTTCCTAGCTTTAGACCTGACACTTATCCACTGCACCACCTAACTTTCCTACCTTCCATATCACAACTCTTCATACCCTTAAAGACAGCTATTAGATGTCATCTAAATCTCTTCTCCAAGCTAACAACCCCTTCAGTTCCTTCCGGTGACTCTCATATGCCACAGGATCTTCACCATTCTGGCCTCCTTGGGACACCTTCCAGATTTTCAAAGGTGTTCCTGTGATGTAGAGATCTAAACACAACATTCTAAGTGTGATCTGAGCTGGGCAGAAAACAATGGAACTACCACCAGCTTGTTCCTGGAAGCCAAGCCTCATTTAATAAAGCTTTTTGGATTACCCAACCATGTTGTTGAGTCGCAGTGATCTCGAAAGTCCTACAATAACTGACTCCTGTCAAAAAAGGAAATAAGGTTAGTCTGGTATGACTTTTTTGGGGTGAAGCCATATTGGCTCCTTGTAGTCCCCATTTCCTTTTCTAGAGGTTCAGTAACCGTATCTTTAGCATAGCATTTCCCCAGAAATTAACAGCAAGCTCATTGGGCTATGGTTTTCAGGTTCTGTTCTTTTCCTTTTTTTGAAAGTCTGGACAACATTTGCTCTTCTCCAGTCTGGTATCTCTTCTGTTTTCCACATATTTCTTTTCCTTCCTTCCTTCCTTCCTTCCTTCCTTCCTTCCTTCCTTCCTTCCTTCCTTCCTTCCTTCCTTCCTTCCTTTCTTTCTTCCTTCTTTCCTTCCTTCCTCCTTCCCCCCCAGCCCCCCGAATCTGGATGCCATGGGTTCAAGTCTCATTTCTGATACATACTGGTTGTGTGATTTTGGGCAAGTCTTTTAATCATTCAGTGCCCTGGATAGTTCTGTGAGGCTCTAAACTGAAGTTTGCAGACCAGTTCCCAATCTGTATTGGTAGACAGCATTTCCTCCTTGGGAGTTCTCTATACTGACAAAAATTTTCTCCCTTTTAGCCATTTTTGCTCTGTCTTTTCCTATTTAAATGCCCTTCTCAGCAGAAACAAATTGAACCATAGTAATATCAATAATAACTAGTATTTATATAGTATTTATTATTTGCTAACTGCTTTATATTTATCTCATTTCATCCTCACAACAACCCTGACAGGTAGGTACTATTATCATCCCCATTTTACAGCTGAGGAAACTGGGGCAAACAGGGGTTAAGTGACTTACAAGGGATCACACAGCTAGTATCTGAGCACAGATTCACCTTCCGTCTGCCGTCAGTTATTCTCATCCCATCCATCCCAAGCAGAGATACTGTTCCTTAATTCACCTTCCTCTTTTCCCCAAATGGTTTTTATTTTTAAAGCTCCTCTTCTTTGTAGTCTTTAGTTTTCCTCCATAGCTCCTGCTCAACGACAAGACTCAGGCATCCCTGTGAGTCACTGCTCTTCCTGTGTTCTAATTACTGAATTTATTCTGAACTTGGCTTGGGTTACAAAGGATACCAAACATGGCTGAAGGGTCCAAGTCACTGGCAGTTCTTGCTCAAGAATTCCAGGAAGGGATTGGCAGATGTGTCCCACAGTGCAAAGACAATACGTTGGCAAGACCCGAGCATTGTGTTATTGACAGACACCATCATATTTGTCCCAGTCTTAAGAGGAAATAGGAGCAATGAGGAAAGGGTGCCAGACTTGAAATGAGAACTGGGTTCAAGTCTTGTCTCCAATACTTACCAGCTGGGTGACCCCAGGCAAGTGAGAAGCCCTCTGAGCTTTAGTTCTTCATCCTTAAAATGCAGATAATAATTCCTGAGCTGCCTCACAGGATTAGTGTGAGGGGAAATCTTTTGTAAACCTTACAGTGCAGTGTAAATGTAAATTTTTAATATGGCTCAGAGAGGGAAAAGAAAAGAAAAGAAAACTAGCAATTAGGGGAGGCTCTCACTGTTGACTTTGCTTAAGTTACTGACATAAGATTGTGTACAGGGTGTGCTGGGTGGAACCAGTCACACCCTAATATAGCAAAAAAAAAAATGCAGCTTGTGTCTCATTTTTAAAGTTTGTATTTTTCTAGTGTTTAGTTCTTAATTTTAAAATTAACTTAAAGTATTAGTTTCTTATTTGATAGACAAAAGTAATATCCTTTATGATTGCAAATTCAATAAATGTTCATCTTTAACAAAGAAAAACTATTTCTGGTTGCACACCCTAATGGAATATGCTGTACATGCCTCAGGTTACTGGTTATGTATGTTTGTGATTCATTTTTTTGCCATTTTAAAAATCATACAAAGTTGTTATAAGGAATAACAGAGAAAGAATTGAAAAAATATCATTGAATATATCTTAAATGGTGAATAATACTCAAATCATCCACTTTCACATCCATTAAAATTAAGAGAAGTGTATTTAAAGATGACAGAAACTAATTTTATTCTGACAAAACTAACAAAGAGGAGGACAGCATGCTGTTGGGGTAAAAACCACAGGACTTGGAGTCAGTCTGAGCTCTTTTATAAAAAGATCTCCAGTTATTTTAGTTTAAATTGCACTCTCACACTTTCTAGCTATGTGACCATGGCTAGGCAAGTCACCTCCTCCTCCTCCTCTTCGTCATCATCATCACAATAATAATAATGTTTAGCATTTATATAGAGCTTTAGGGTTTGTAAAGTGCCTTAAATATTATCTCATCTCATCATTGCAAGATATTGTTATAGTCCCCATTTTATAGATAAATAAACTGAGGCAGACAGAGGTTAAGTGACTTGCCCAAGGTCACGTAGCTAGTAAATTTCTGAGACTGAATTTGAATTCAGCTTTTCCTAACAAGTGAGGATAATAATATTTATGCTCTCTACCTCACAGGATTTTTGCAAGGATAGAATTTTATAAACTATGAGTTACTATATGAATGGGAGTTATTATTATTAATTTGTCTTTAAACTGTAAATGTGCTATTACAGGATATTAATGTTTACTTAGACTATGTAAGATATTTGCATAAAACATTTTCCATAGTCATTTAAGAATCAGTTTAAATACGAGTGCATAGCACATGTACCTCTTAATTTGGCTATCTTTTAATGTGATCAAACCAATATCCCTTTCCTCTGTCAATGCTGCATTACCCTGACTTCTGAGTCCAGTGTTCTTATGGGTTCCATTTGCTAGTCATATAAATATTTATTCCTATTTTTATTGATTTCTTTAATTTATAACTGGACCATGTGCCCGGCTTCAGCTGTGCTAAGCTTAAGTATTCCACTTGGCTGTCTTTTTTTTTGGGTACAAAATATTTCTGTCTGCCCAAGGGAATACTCTGGGCTACAGCTAACAGGGCTTCCTTTTTGTCCTGGACTAACAGACCATATTCCCAGAGAGTCCAGAGTAGGGTTGGAAGGTACCTAAGCAGTCACACTCCCTAACATTTTATAAAACTGTGAATTAACAATTGTGTTGACAGAATTCCTCTTGGTGATTGCATTTAGCAAAATAATTTGATCGTCCCGTATAATCAGTTTGAGGAATAGAAGTTATTGATCATATTACAAGACTGGGCCTCAAAATGGGAATGTATTTCACCAAAGAAATGTTTGTCCCCAATGTCCGAGATCTCTTTCCAAGGTCTCTCCCCTACCAAATGGATTTATCTTTAAAAAATCAAATTGAATACTGCTTGCTCTGTATCTTATTTTAGTACTTGCCTGAGAGTCAGATCTATGGTTTTTGCCATAGACAAAAGTGATCCTCATCCCTTACCTTCTGATCGGCAGAGGAAGACCCTACCTGTTCTGGACATGTTCCACTCTTCTGATTCTCAGCACCATCAATGCCCATGGAGTCTCCTCTCCTCATCCCAACTCCCTCCTCATGGGAGCAAGGGTCAGATTGTCTCTTCTGTGATGACTGTTTCTGTTTTGCCCTCATCCCCACCTTCACCCCAATTAAGGCTGCAAGAGGGGTCTTGTAGTTAGTAAGTGGCAGATTTCAGATGTTAAATTATCTTCAAATATATGAAGTTACCTAGATGTTGAAATGGATAGAACACCATACTTGGCATCAGGAAGACCTGAGTAAGGTCTGTTTTAGACACTTCCTGGAGTTATTCCCACTCTTACTCCCTCAACTCATTGTTTAACCCAAGTGAAAATTTTCCAACTTGCAGGTTTGCATGTATAACATCTTTAAGCAGTATCTGCTCAGATGCTTCCAATGTGATGCAGGCCCTGTCTGCTTTAACCATCTAGTAACAACACCTAGCTTTTGGTCTGATATTTAAAATTTTTCCTATGGATTTTCTACATCATGTAGATATATAACCACTGAGTAATTGGTTCAAGTGCATGACAGATCACTCAGCTACCTCAGATATTGGCATATAGTATAGTAGTAATCATCATTCATACAGCATTTTAAATCTTGCAGAGCACTTTACAAAAATCTCATTTTGTCCTCACAATAACCCTGGGAGGGAGGTGCCTTTGTTATCCTCACTTTTCCAATGAGAAAAATTAGGCAGGGTCCAATAGCTAGTAAGCATCTGAGACAGTGTTTGAATTTAGGTCTTCCTAACTCTGTCCACTGCAGTGCCCAAGGGCTACTTGCTTGGCTACTCAGCAAAAACAGGAACTCTGAAACCAGCTGATGCATTTGACCTATCTTTGTCAGTTTTTTGGCAGCCAGCAAGAAATATATCCTTTGGTGGAAGTGCCAGCATCCCATGGAATCCTTCATAGTGTTTATGTGGGAAACCTGTTCCTTCGATAATATGTGGGTCCCAGATGCTAATCATTTGAAATTAGAGTCAGGCTATGCTGTCAAGCTGCTAAAATCACATGATGCAAAAATGTCACACGTAGACAAGGTCTACTTTCTATATTGTTTGCAGAGTTGGCAATTCCTTTACTAATCTCAAATTGAATCAAAGCCATTTAAGAGAAGCCAAAAGAGCTGAGTATAGTCCTTGGGGAAAATGAGCTAGAAGATTCTCATGCTATGGAAATTCTCCCACGAGCTTGCATGGGAAGAAAAGTAGATTCTTACTACGGTATTGTTAAGTGGAGAGAATAGATTTCTTTTGCTTTGTTTGACAATGCCAAATATTTTTGTTTATATCTATTTTTTGGCATCTGTCAAACACTTGAAAGGTTATTCGGTCAATGCAATTCAGAAGATTGAATTAGGAGATGGTTTTTTTTTCAGGGAAACCTATGGTGAAGGCTCCAATAAGCCTGAAGACAAGAAGCTGCGTTCAATTTGGAACTGTACCCCCAAAGTCACTAAATTGTGCATACACTTTGATCTGGAAATACCACTAATAGGCTTATACCTCAAGGAAACCAAAGGATGAGGAAAAAGGATCTATTTGGACAAAATTATTTATAACAGCTCTTTTTGTAGAAGCAAAGAACAGTGAGCAAAGGGGGTAACCATCAATGAACAAGTGGCTGAAAAAATTAGACAATTTATGTAATGGAATATTATTGTGTCATAAGAAACAATAAAAGGGATAGTTTTCACAGAAACTTTGGGAAGACTTGTATGTAGTAATGCAAAGTGAGTGAGTAGAACCAGGAGAACAATTTATGTAATAATAACATATAATAATTATTATAAAGTAACAACTTATATAATAATATATAATTATTATAAAATATCAATTTATATAATAATAACATGATAAAGAAAGGCAACTCTGAAAAACTTAAGAAAATTATGCTCAATATGATGATCAATCACAGTTCTAGAGGAGTGATGATGAAGCCTGGTACTTATCTCTTGAGAGAGGTGATAGTCTCAGGATATAGTTCAAACTCAGGCAATGTAGGAATTTGTTTTGCCCAACTAAGCAAATTTATTGTAATAGTTTGGTTTTTCATTTTCTTCTCCAATGGGAGAAGGGTGGAAGTGAGAAAGAACATAGGGAGAAGGTACCAAAAAAAAAAAAAGAAAGAAAAGGAAAAGCAAGAAGCATTTTTTAAAATACAGAAAAGAGAACAAAATGATGCCAGAAAAGAATAGATAAGCAGAATGACTGTGAAAACTGTATTCTATATTTTTAAAGCTAAGCAAGCTATAAATAAAAGAGACTTGCAATTCCTAGATGATGCAGTAGATAGAGTTCTGGGCCTAGAGTCAGGAAGACTAACCTTCATGAATTCAAATTTGGCCTCAAACACTTACTAACTGTGACCCTGGGTGAGTCATTTAACCATTTGCCTTAGATTTCTCATATGTATAATGAGTGGGAGAAGGAAATAGAAAACCACTCTAGGATCTTTGCCAAGAAAACACCAAATGTGGCCACAAAGAGTTGAATATGACTGAAGAATAATTGAAAAGTATGGAAGAAGCAGCACAACACAATGAATGGAGAACTGACTTAGGAGTTAGGGATACCTGAGTTCAAGTCTGTCTTCTGACACATAAAGTTACTTAACGTCATAGGGCCACCTAGGCAACTCTCTAATACTGGAAGTCTCCTGTTGCAGCTCAGCATTATAGTGTGAGTTTCCTCACCAAGAGTACCCTGTGTCAATGAAATCACAGGTTGGGGCAGCTTAGTACATAGGTTTTGCATTGGCCTAGCTTACATGTGCTTTACCATGGGATCCATTTTAAGCTTGAGCTTGCCTTTAGCATTTATGAAAACTGGTTTTCTCTTCCAGTTTCAAATATAGATCCTCTTCTTTATCATCTCCCCAGGTTCCATTTCTGGGAACCTTAACTCCCCAAATAGTTGTCTTCCTCTGGGTCACATTAATGATGACACCTAGCTTCAACTACTTCCCTAAATTTTCAAATGGATGACTCGTCCTCTGACTGCCTCTGGAGAATCTCATTTTTACAACCTTCTGATATTACTGTTTTAAGGATTCTGTAAGCACTCTGTTTCCACCCACAAAGGAGAAGCATTCTTTGTGCTACTAACTTCCTGGTTCTGCCCAGGCTCATAGGACATGTGTTTCAGGGTCATGGGCTGGAAGACATGACTATCATTTCTCCCTTTTCTGCATGTGGGATGTTCACTGGAGTAAGTGGGAGTTTTCTACATGGAGAATGAGACACACTGCTAGAGAACTGGAGGAACTAAGAATAGCTTTTGGAGAGAAGAAATCTATGACATCTTAATTGGTATATATTGAGGGTCTGGTAATTTGGACAATGACTTGCCTAGGATCCTCAAATATGGAGGATGATTTTGATAGTAGAGAGAGAATCTTCCAGAGTATGGGTTACCTTCACTCAATGTGAGGAGTAGGTTTTCACCTGATGTAATCCAGTGACACAGTTGCCCTTTATAATGAATCAGTCAGCAATATAAGGGCTTACATCATGAAACAAGCTTCTCTACACCCACCTCTCTATGCAGAGGCAAGTCGTAGATGCTATTATGGAGCCAGAAGAGCTAATTTTAACCTTTGAAAATGTATCATTTCTTTTGAGTTGTTTGGGCACAATTACTCACACCAAGCCAAGAGATCTCAGCAGGCTATATCATGCCTCTGCTTGGAAAAGCTGCCAAAGTCAAACTTTTCATATCACTTCTGTGCGGTATTGGGTAAACAGTGAGGTGACAGCATCAGTTATTTTCTTGGTGAAGATATATCAGGGAAATGTAATATTGAAGATTGGAATCCATCAACTAATATTTATTAAGCAGCACCATACCAACCTTGGGATTGGCAAAGACCTTTGGAGTTCCTTTAGGCCAAATTGCAATACATAAAGAGTAGGCCAGTTAGATAAGATCCTAGATTATGATTCTTTTCCTTCTGAGTCTTTATTCTTTTTGTCAACCAGTTGGGTGAGCACATCTCTTACATAACAGGATTATTAAAAGGTGCTGTGAATTTATAAGCCAACTTTTCTCAATTTGGGAACAAAAGAGAAAATTTTCGTTCAAAAGATAACCTGTAAACTGAATGTAAAAAGTGAAATGAGAAATTTAATAGAGGTTAACAGACAAAAAAAAGCTAAGAAGATAATTAAAAATGAGGAAAATTCCAAAGTAAAGACTACAAATGGTGGAAAAAGTCTAACATCATAGTTAAAATTACATAAAATCTGACAACTAGGCTGTAAAGGAAGACTTCGCCTATAGAATTCACATAAAGATAGGTATGAACGCTAAAGAGAGTTTTCTCTCTAGAAACTCATTTCTGGCCGTTCTTAAGGCAATGGCATGAGACACATTCTTGGGAACTTTTTCTGACAGAGATAGAAGAAAACAGACTATTGGCAAGAGTAAGAAACAGGGCATGAGAGACAAGGGATCACATTTTATTTTTCCCTAGATGATTACTCATGGGCTCAAATTAAAAAAATATTCAAGGGAACATTTTTTTAAAAAAGAGGTTCTCAAATATAAATAAAAATTTAAATAATAAGAAAAAATTTTAAAATAAGAGAGGGGAAGTCTTCAGCAAAGGTCTTTTTGGGCTGAAAGATGGACTTTGATGTGCAAAGGGTAAAACATTTTGAGGCAAGATTTCCTAACTTCAAGAAAGAATGTAGGACTTGAATAGCTGCTTAATTAGATATAAAAAAGCTAGAAAGAAAAAAATGAGTTTGCCTCCAGGATATAACTGCATTCATGCCTTTGCTCTAGCCACTCATTTATATAAAATTCCTTGGGGTGGCTGGGATATAGTCCTTCATTGAAATCAGTCTCCCTAAGACCAAGTGGAATGATTTACTGAGGGAAGGGGCTTCTGAACCAGGAAGGATGGTTGAATAAGAGAGACATAACTTCTATCATCTCTAGTCTGAGGGTGACCACCTCAGAGTTCAACCTCTGAGGGAGTCAAAGGGAAGAGGCTTCTGCCAGTAGAAACTTACCCAGTAAGGGTAGCTGAAAGAACTCTGTAGCCCACCAGTTAAAAAGAACAGGAAAACACTATACACCGAGAGTGCAGTACCACCCAGTCAAACCAGTGGCTGATGCTGGAAAAAACTGCAGCTGCCTGGTGAATAGCAAGGCCAGGGAGGCCAGTAGGTTGACCTGTCCAGCAGAGATGCTATACCCTGAGAAGAGCCCTGTGAAGGGACAACCTGCCTTGCCCAGCCTGGAAGCCATAGTCCAGGGTCATTATGGTCTATCTGTCAAGCAGTTGCAATCTAGTGGAGCTGCATCCTGTTGCAGCTGATCCTGATAAAGAACCAACACAACCACCACGTTGGAGGGAAATACTTTTAAACTACTATTCTTCCTATGCCATTCAATAAATGCCTTTGCTCAAACCTAAGTCTACTGGCTGATTATTAAAAGGGAGACACAATAGTGGGGGCTTGTTTTTCTTGCCTTTTTTGGCAACTTTTCTAATAAGAAAATATGTTTTACATGACTTTGCATATATATATATAAGTATATATATATATAATGAGTATCATATTGCTTTCATTCTCAATGAGTGGTAAAAGGGCAAGAAGGAGAGAGAGAATTTGGAACTCAAAATAAAAAAAATAGAATAAAAAAACCCCCAACCAATGGGATCTTTTCAGCTAGGGTTAGGAGACTAGGCACTCAACAGTTTACTCCTAGAATTATGAAAGTTGTAGTAGCCACTTCTCTGGGGAGCTAACACTGCTAACCAAAAGTAATAGCAATTCTCTTCCTAGGAACCCTACTTGCCAGCTCCAGTTTGAGGTAAGGGAAGTGAGCCATGAGGAGGCAGTACATCTGCATCCTTAGAAATTTCCAGAATCTAAAACTTCCTTAACTAAGTAAACAGAAATTTTCTACATTTTGTGTCTATTATTCCATAACCCAAGGTTTTTAAGAATGTGATAAGTAATTAGAAAGAGACCATAATAAAGCTGAATTAGCCATATGAACAAGTTGATCAGAGTTCAGGTTCAGATTAAAGGGTTATGAACGTGACCCACACAAGACCTTTGTGAGGCTAGAGATAATTAAAAGCAGCTGGAAATTTGCAACTCTGCAGTTTATTCTCACTAGATCTGAATCAGCAGCCTCATTTAGCACAGTTATACCTGAGCTCCAGCTTTCTATTCTCTGAAATGTGTCATCAGGAAGGGGATGCCATGACTTGCAAGTGAATTAAATTTAAGTGAGGCAAGGCTGTGGAAAGACACCAGCCTCACTCTTTCCTTTGCAGCCATCTAGGTCCAGCGGCAAGATATAGATCAGGAGGACTGGAGATGTCATTGGACGCAGTGGGAGACCTTGGTCTTTTCAAGCTAAGGTCTTTCCAAGTTCTCATTTTGACTGAACCCAACACTCATTCAGTGATTAAAGCTAGGTAAGAAATAAGCCAAGGAAAGGCCCCCTTTACCTAATAAAAAATCATTCTGGGAAGGGGAGACCCTCAAGGTTTTTGGACAAAACAGAAACAGTTAATTTACATTCACTCTGATCTATCAGGGTCCAAACAACGATGACCTTGGGCTGAGACCTATTGTTGGCCAATCAATGAGAGACAGAGTAAACTGAGTTTAAGGGATGGTCTTTAAGAAAGAAATATAGTTAATAAACCCCAAATTATCTTGCTAGGTTTCAGCTATTAAAATTTATATTCCTTTGGGCAGAGCACCCACAGGTAAGGTTATGATACCCTATGTGGACAGAGGAAGAGGAAGGAAAGGAAAGGGAAAGGAAAGAAGGGAAGGAAAGGGAAGAGAAGAAGGAAAGATCTGCATTACTCAACCGGAACTGGTCAGTTGGGTCCCCAGTGGGGCAGATTGGACTACTCACAGGTTGTTGTTTGTCCTTCATTCTTGAAGAAGACCATGACATCAGGAAGGTGATGTCATGACTTGCAAGTGAATTGGATTTAACTGTGGGAGGGCTGTGCAAAGTCACCAGCCTCACTTTTTCCTCCAGAGCCATCTGAGTCCAGTGGCAAGATATAGATCAGGAACATGGAAGATGCCCCCCACCTCCCTAGAGGCCCCATTAATTGAAGTTGAAGGGTAACAAGGAGGACATGTTGCTCTGTGAACTTGGTGGGACTAATGCTATGTAGAAACCATGCTAAGTGTTTATTCACTCTCCCCAGTGATGGGATATAGGGGAGCTTGTGCCCCAAGTTGTTGGAAAAATGTTTGTATATGTGTTCTTGCTATGTCTTTGAAATTAACAATCCTTTGTAAAAGCTAATTGACATTAAGTGTTAAATAGTGAAGGGAACACAGTTGGTAGGGACTTGCGCCAATAGAATGAGAGAAAGATACCCCAATGAGTCTGGTTACTCCTAAAACCCTTGGAAGAGGTAGATATAGCAGCTTGGATAGTAGGGCAAAACATTGCTTGCTACACACACACACACACACACACACACACACACACACACACTTATATTTACTTATCTATGCACATATGCACTCTTCTACCCCCAAGTAGAATGGAAACTCTAGAGAAAAGATTGATTTCTTTGCCTTTGTGTCTCTAGCACATAGCAGAGTGCCTGACACATAGTGGGCACTTTTAATAAATGTTTGTTGAATTGAATTAACTAGGTGATCTCTAAGACCCTTTCACCTGTAGGGAAATATTTCTAGTTCTTTCCAGTTCTGGAAGCCTATGACTTAATGTCTCCCTCCTTGAATCACTCCCTCTTAACACTTTTAAAAAACACCTTTCCTATGAACTTATAGTCTATTTTGGTTTATTGCTATTTATATACCTATCTTATCCACAACTAGACTGTAAACTCCTTAAAGGCAGGGTTACAACTGATTTATCTTGTTGTATCTAATATGGACCATAGTGTATTGCACAGAGTAGGCACTTCATCAGGGTATCTGAATAAATAAACAAATGAATCAAACATTCAATATTGCCTCAAATTACAAGAAAAATGTTTGGAAAAGATGTATTTATCTATGTTGGTTGCTTAAGAGTTAAGCTACTGAAGCAAGGATTTTCATTTGCTTTGAATGTAGCATCTGCTATAACAGCTTCTCAGTAGGTATAGGGTATCTTAGAGGTGGCAGTAGGGTGGATTAGATGCAGATGACCTCAAAGGGCATCTGTTAGTGTTGTGTTCAGTTGAATTCCCTGAAAAGACTTTTTGAAAAGCTTAAGGACTGATGATGAAGCATATCACTCACTTCCTGATGGACTCAAAGTGAAGGAGACCTTTTTAGGCATGGCCACTGGGGAGTGGGCATGGAAGTCCAGCCCATGGCTGACAAAATCTCAGGCTTCTAGTCACATCCATAACACTGTGGGAACAGACTGAGCAGGAACTGAGTTGTGTAAGCAGACCACAGGGTGTTTCCAAGGCAGGAGTGGGGGAGAAGTAGCTAAAGTAACAGACAGCAGGTTTCACCTGGCTACCTGCCAGAAGGCAAAGTTGACAATTGCTATCGATCTCATAATGAGACAGAAGGAGCTGGAGCATGGTGTTTGTCCTGTGACTGACACAGAAATTGCTTGATAGCACTTCCTTTATAAAAATTGTATTTTATTTTTTTTCCAGTCAGCAAAAATCTGCCCTCTCTCTCCTACCCCAACTCCTCCTCTCCCTAGCTGAGAATAAAAGAAAAATGAAAGCCCTGTTATAAATATAAAATCAAGCAAAACCACGTTGGCCATGTCCAAAAAGCGTATGTCTTCTTCTGCACTCTGAAATTCACCTTTATGTCAAAGGTAAGCTTCATATTTCATCTCAAGGCCTTTGGGACTATGGTTGGTAATTATGTAGCTCAGAGTTTCTAAGTCTTTTAAAGTTGCTTGTCTTTACAATGTTGCTGTTACAATAATGCTCACTTCATTTTGCATCAGTTCATCAAAGTATCTTTGGGTTTCTCTGAAGCCATCTCCTTTATCATTTCTTATAGTACAGAAGTATTCCATCATATTTATTCATTCACATTATCTATTCACTCATTCCCCATTTTACGGGCACTTCCTCAGAGTCCCAGTCTTTGTCACCTTAAAAAGAGCTATAAATATTTCTGCACATCCTTAGAGCTCGTTTTGCTTAGGACCAATCTCTCCCTCAATCTATCATCCCTCTAATTTCCTTTTTTCCCTACTCCCCTTTCCCAAACTGCATTTATCTAACTATATATGTACCTTCATGTGTATTCTTTTCTCCTTTTATCACTTCAGATGAGAGTGGTAGGAAGTAGTATAGATATGCTCCCCCCTACAATTTCTGTAGACAGATCTAGAAAATGCATCCCACTTAATCCTCATGGCTATATCCAGAAAAATTCACAAAATCGTTTATCTAGACTGGCTTGTCCTCAGGAGTCAGATAGAGAGATCTGTAGATACTAGGGACTGGCCAAGAGCATGCTGAAAGTGATCACCCTAATGTCAAAGAAGCAATTATTTACCAGGGCAAGAGAAAGCTCCCAATCCGTACTGGGATACCACCAGACCCATATACAATGAGGACAGGTAGCAGCTGGAAGTTTTGTTGTCTTCTAACCAGTTCTCAGTCACAAATCCAGAGGGGACTGAGAAAGGAACTTGCACATGGGGGCGGCATTTCCAGGTAGGGAGGCTCTGGGCAATGCACCAAGAAAGAAGTTCAGAAACAAATAACTGTTTGGCTCAGATCTCAGCTGCAGGGAAGGGTCTCATTTCTAGCATCTAGTCCAGGCTTCAGAGGAATAACCAGGACTTCTCTTCTTCTCTTTCCATTCTTCTTTCAAGATCATCAAGACATATAGAACCTAGGCCTTATATAATTACAGTCCCTAGGTACCTGTAAGCTCTGATTTCTGTCCCCTAGTCTGAGCTCTGAAAGTTCCTGATGTGGATTTCAGTGTGAGCCAGAGTAGCCTGCTCATACACTCAGTCCCTATCAGCCAGCTGGTAGTCTTTGTTGGTCTTGAGTGACAGAACTGCAGGTTCTCCTTGACTTTAGGATTCCTACTCTAGGTATTCCTCCGTAGGCTTCATATTGGGCTAGAGGCTAGAATTAAGGCCCCACTCTGCTCCTGAAGTTTGAGTCACACTACTGCTTCTGGTTACTGGGTTTGCTTCTTGACCAATGAACTATGTAGGGCTTACAGCTGCTCCCTATCTTTGAATATCACCCCTGGGCATAGGTGTCCTACACCCTAGATCTGTGACTGAGAACTGGATAGTGGGTGCCAAAGCTACCAGTTGGCTCCTGTTCCTGAGCAATGTCCATTATGAGTCTGATACTTTTTGTCTTGTTCATAGTCTTTCCCTTGTGCATGCAAACCAAGAACCTGCAATGTTGTGGGTTCTTTTTCTTTTTTTTTAAATCTCTATTTCCCTTGACTTTAATCATTGACCTAGGAAGGACTAGATGGGAACAATTAGAGAGATACTGGGACTAATTAAATATTTTCCATGTATTTACAATAGGAAGTGAGCTGGCACAACAAGCTTAAAGCACAATGCATTGGCTTGTGTACTCTGAGTATCTGTTTGTATCTATACTCCTTAGTGCTGGTAGAAATGCTGTCATTGGCGGGGGGACCTCAAAAACTTGCTCATTTGCAGGGTCTAGAGTGCCTACTAGCACAGCAAGAATAAATAAAGGTCATTAAATGATGTGATACTTCAGTGTTTATAATAATATTGAAGTTTGTTTTTCCTTTTTATAGCTCAACAGTGATGGTAGATTCATATTCAAACTTTCATTCATTCATTTCCTAATACTTATGTGGATACTGTGGGAGAAAAGCAATATCTCCATCTTTGAGGAGCTTATAACCTTCCTAATATTTAATATCCTCTTAGCATTATTCCATTGAGACTATTTGACAAATCCCTACCAAGATGAATCTCTTTAAGGCAATGCATTTTTCATGAAAATTAATTGTAGCATGAGGCATCAATAGTTATCCACATATTTTTATACCTAGTTATCCATAAGTCAAGGATTGGAGATTTTTTTGAATAAGTGGACATTTCTTAAGTCACTCATTTTTAATGTGAGAAAATGATCTTGATATTAAAAAGAGGAAAATTTATTTAGACATAGACATATGATTGAATTTTTAAAGATGGATGGGACAAAAATATGAGTGCCACCACTTCTGGTATTTGAAGCAATATTTAATTGTAAATCAAAATTTGTGAGTGTAGGGTGATTGAAGGGGAAAGAAGACACAGAATATCATATGAAAATTATAGACTTAAAGCTAGAAGGGACTTTAGGGGTTATCTTATCTAAGCCCTTCATTTTACAAGTGAGGAAGCTGAGATGCAGCAAAGTAAAATGACTTGTCCAAAGTCACTTGAATAGGAAGTAGGAGAGTCAAGTTTCAAATGCAGGTCCTCTGACTTCAAATCTGGTTTTCCTTTCATTACACCGCATTTTCTCCTCTCTGCTTGCAGAATTTTTTCAATAAATTATAAAATGTCCTGAGTGTCAGGACATGATGATTCAATTTCCCAAATCACTACTGGGCAGCAAGGCGACCTCACAATACTTTAGGATACTTTGAGGACAGTAACTTTTGCTTATGAGATGGTGGAAAGAAATTCTTAATAAAAGTGGAAATAGCCTACCGGTGATACTTGTGGTAACACTCACTAACAGCCTATCAAGTTGGGAATGAGATTTCAAGGTTGAAGAAAAAAATAAACCAAAATTTGTCCTAACTAATAACAAGTGTATAAAATTATCAGTTCAGCTGAATTGCACTTGAACACATGTAACACCTCAAACTCACAGGGTAGGTCCCAAGGAGGAGGTTATTTCAGGTTGCAGGAACTATGTGAATTCACATATTCTTTTTTAAAAAAAGTGACAGCTCTAATTTATTAATGCAATAACAAATATAGCAAAATTTTTCTGAAGAAAGCTTATAAATAAGCAGCCTCAAACACAAAAGACTCAGACACTGTACCTCAGGCTTGACGCCTTATTGTAACAGATTCCCATAACTCTGGAAAAATTTGCATAATCTTCTAAAAATACCAAAATGAGTTTTTAGCATCACAGAAGTCTTTAAATCATAAATTGACAAAAATATTATTCAATCATAAATTAAATAAATAAATGGTCCCTAAGAGGAAGGCATATTACTATTGTACATAGTTGTTCAGCAAACAAAAGCCTAAATATAGATATAGATGTGCTATTAATTCCATGGGGGAAAGCAATCCCTGCCTGCAAGACAACTTTGCCATTGTGAAAAGAAGACTATTTTTTCATCTCTTTAGACATTTTTTAAACCCACGATTGATTTTCCTGAAAACAAATATTCTTTTAAGTCCATGTACATTTAAAAGAAATCAAACCAGTTCAATTCATAATATACTTTGTATGAGTAGTCAGTCATTATTTTGCTGAATTTAGGTGAGGTCCAAAATGTCTGCTTTATCTACTTACATGCATGAGTTAGAAATCATCAGTCTTTTCAATGGAGGTAGCATATCAAAATATATATTGCAAATATCCAACTGTCAATAAAGCAGAGGCACTGTTCAGATCCTCTTGTTCAGAGTTGAGATGCTGATCTTGTGATAGAGCATTTTATCTGCACTTGTAGTAACCTGCACATTCATTCAAATCCACATTAATTTTCCACTTTTGACCTTTGTGAAAAATGCTAAAAGGTAGGAATAAAAAAGAAACCCACCAAAACCCCAAACCTGTCCAAGCCCCAAGTTCAAAGGAGCTTTTGTGTTTTATTTTAAATTTAAAACACTTGATGACAGACTTTACTCTTATGACTTTCTGTGGTTGACAACAATGACTTCTGACAAACCTCCAAAGAAAATTCTTTTTGCTGGCCTGGTCTTGTCCTCAAATTTAGGAGCATTCATTGAAAAGTTCCTTTTGACCTTCTTAACCTCCTTATGTTCTTAAGTTTCACCTTCTTAAATATCTTAACATTTTTTGCTCAACCTCATTACAACCTCTTATTGATATAATGTGGACATAAACCAAGACCTTCAGTGTTAAAGCCACCAGTATTGAAATCATCCTTACCTTCTGTTGGAAAACTTTATGGAAAATAAATTGCAAGTCTTCTGTTCAAAATACAATTTGTCTCCAGTTTTCTGAATTTCAAGAGCAAAATAATTAATAGCATCTTGAATATCTTCCGGTTGATGAGCAGGTTAGATTGCTCGATGAAAGGGGTTCAAGTTACCCAGATATCCTCCTCAGACCCTTTGAGCGCTCAGAGGCAGGACCACTGAACAACCACAGTGCCAGAAGATTACTCCAGAGGGTTGGAAACAAGCAGTGTTGAGGCAGCTGGGTTAGAGCAGTCAATGGGAGCCCTCCTTCCACACACACCCTCACACCATAGTTCATGAGCCCCCATTGATGTATTAACCTTACTAGTCACCTAGAGAGGATTCAATTTGTTCAAAGCAAAAACATATAATGAAATAGCATAGTAAGAAAAGTAGCAACAAAACATTTTTCTTATGAACTTGGTGTATATTCTCCCTTAAAAAAATATACTATCAGTGGGAAAAGCAGACACAAATGAGGAACCAGGGTAACCAGGGAAACTTTTATCTCCAATGCTTCAATAATCATCTGGCTAAATCATTGTGCTTTTCTCACCAGATCTACTTCCTACTATCCTCTTTAGGTCATATCATCTGCCCTTGATGTGTAGTCTCTACCACTGTACTGCTGGTCACATGATTTTTTCCAGTCAGCACCAGTCCCATTTGGTATATGGCTCTGAAGCTTCCGGATTCAGTTGAAGTCCTTGGCTATAGGACTTTTCCTTCCTAAAGAGAAGAAGTGAATTTTGTCATACTCTTTTAGTTCAAGACCCATGACTTTTTTTTACAGCTCTTTTAGCAGCAAACTTTGCCTTAGCCATTGGACCAGCAACTTTTGTGGGGAAATTTTTTTCCCCTGTTTTTTTTTTTTTCTCTTAAGGGAGAGGCATATCTGTTCCTTTTCAGAATTCTGACTATTAATCCTTCCATCTCCAGGAAGAGATTCTTTGCATTAGGGACCAAGCTCAGTCTTTTACTTAGACTAAATTTTCTGACCCGGGGCTTGTCACCCTCTGTCACATACTTTAGCTTTTTTGAACAGTCACTATGACTCCCAATTTTAATTACTAAAAGCTAGCCCCTTCCATTGAGGCTAATTGCCCATCATTGCTAAGGGTCCTAAGATTCTGGGGTGTCCAAGGTTGTTAACTCCAAATCCTCTTCTGCTCTCCTATGTAGATGAGTGGGGTCAAGTAAAGGCGTAATCAATCAATTAATCAGTAAGCATTTACTAATGACTTCTATGTGTCAGACATTGTGCTAAGTGTGGGGATATGAAGACAGAAATCAAATAGCCCTTGCCTAAAGGAATTTGCATTCTAGCAGGAGAAATAACTTGTATCTATATATGTATATAAGTACATAAAAAGTAAGGGGCAGCTAGTTGGCACAGGGGATAGAGCATTGGACCAGCAGTTAGGAAGATGTGAGTTCAAATCTGCCCTCAGACACTTAATAGCTGTTTGACCCTGGGAAAGTCTCAGTTCCTCATTTGTAAAATGAAGACATGTTGGAGAAAGAAATGGCAATCCACTCTGATATCTTTGCCAAGAAAACTCCCCCGATGAAGTCTACGAGGTCATACGGAGTTGAACATGACTGAACAACAACAATATACAAAATATATGCAAAGTTCACTAGTGACTGGGAGGATCAGGAAAGCCTTCATATAAAAGATGGTTCTTGAGATGGGTTTTGAGGGAAAAAGAAATTCTAAGAGGAGGAAGTTCATTTTAGACAACCATAGAGATGGGAGATGGAATATTGTATGTGAAGAACAACAAGAAGGCATATATATGCCATAAAATGAAGCTGGAAAGGTAGATTAGAGTCAAGTTATGAAGGGTTTTAAAAACTAAACACAGGGGCCCATGGGTCCAGCTCGTTGTCTCTCCTCTTACCTACTCACATTCCTGGCCTTTCCCGTGTATACACATCCAGCAAAGCCTGAAAAAGACTTTGGACTTATCACTGTACATACATATGAAATACCAGCCAGACCATAAAGCATTCTTTGTAGAGGAATCCAGGTAGCTGGACTGTGAGCTCTTCATGGTCTTTAGCAACTCACCTGACCAGGTAGCATCCAAATGTGAACTAGAATAATGATATGCGTCAAAACCAGTACGAGTATGCAGGGGGTAAGAATATGAGGAAGATATGGTCAGAAAAGAAAATATTATTCTCTTTTGATCAATATAAGTGTGAACTGAGCTGAAATCATGAAAACTGATAGAAAGAATCCTTGCTTATATCTTTCAGCACGCTGAAGGAGAACAGCCTGGGGATCCATACTAATTGATAATATCTTTTATCAATCTTTATTTGATTTCTCTAGTGTTATCTTTTAGGTCAGCAGTTTTTGTAGATATGTCATATTCCAAATTTTTTGTCTTTTGACCTTACTTTCATACTATTGTTACATCTAGTCTTTCATGTATTTATTTCTAGCGTAGAATTTTTTGAGTTCTGTTTCCGCCATCCTTTTTTTTTCAGGGTATTTAATATGTTTCTAAACTTCTAAGCTATTTGTCCCACTCTATACTGTTTCTTTAATTCTTTCATTAAGCTTTTCAACTACTTTTTTTATCCTTGCAGCTATTCCATATTCTTTTCTAGAGTTCTGGTTATAACTATTGTAGAATTATCTTCTTCTGGTGGAGAAGATAAGTTGGGATCATTTTACCTCCCAATATTTCTTCACTATATTAGGAATTTTCCTTTTCTCCTTACTCTATCCACTGGTTTTATCAAACCTCTACCCCTAGGAGGGCTTAATTTTTTAACTCACCCCTGTTGATGGATGGAGGACTCTGAACAACTATTGATGGGAGATTGTATTGGGGTGGCAGGTGAGGGCTACTGATAACCATCTACCTCAGATCCTTCTAGTTAGAATCTCTATTTCAGACGCCTCTTCCTGAGAGCTCTAATCATGTCTTGGATGGGACACCAGCAGAGAAGCACAGGGCAGAGCAAATAGCTCCTCTCATCTTCCAGATCAGAGAAATTCCTTAACAGTTTCCATCCCTGGGATCAATAAGCGTTTGACCTAGGATCCAACCTGGCCCCATAGAGCATGTTTCAATCACAGACTAGTTCCTGTTTTTTTTTTTTATCCTTTTGGTCTTCATACTTTGGACAGCTGGAGAGAAAGGAGCAAAGATGGACACAAATCCCCTGTATTTACTTAGGTTTGCTGTTTGCTTCCTTCACTTTCTACCTGGTGTCAAGCTATCGGTTCATTTTTCCCTCAGAATCATGTCTTCTGCTATTCTCATCCTGCCTCTGAAAAAACACTTTACTTCTGCCTAAATTTATGTATTTTCCCTTAAAGCAAGGCGCATGCTGAAGCTACATAGTTTAACTTGTGCTGGAGGCTTCTAGGTTTAGGGCCAAGGATCTAGACTATTGTACCATTTTCTGAAATAAAGCACGGTGCTGTTCTTGGGATTTTTTTTTCACTCAGTTGCTACTTTAACCATAGTTGCTACACAGTATTGTTGGGGCTGGTGATGGTGATGGTGTTGGGGCTGGGGGAGCATGAGCACCAGTAACATTTGATTTTTATTTTTGTTTTTTAAAATTCCGTGGAGAACTCACTTTTTAATTATTGTTCTTTTATTTAGATTTGGATATTTCTTGTGGGAGGTAGAGATGAAAAGAGTTGGGCTTGGCTGGTATTTCTCACTCAACCATCTCCCTAGAAATCTCTCCAGTATCATCACTGTTACACAACACTGCCTATCAAGAGCCGTCCTGATTTTGTAGAAAGGAGAACAAAACAAAATGATGTGCTCACTTAAATGTGCTTCATTCATAAACAAGTGTTAGATTAATTGTGGCACCAGGGAAATTGTTTTCTTGTAAGACAAAATAGATTTACCAGACTTGCACTCTCAGGTCCTTTCCTCTCGGGGAAATCCTTCTCTAATATAAAATTTGGCATTTAGGGTCAGGCCAAAGAGAGTGTACATAGGTCTTAGAACATACATCACCCCCTTCAGAAGTTTACTTCTGGGAGTGTATAATGACACATTTTGGAAAAGGGGTCTAGTTCTCTAGTTCAGAGCATATGTAGGTATTTGGTGATTATTTCTGGTTCTCTTACACAGGGTGAGAAAAAGCCTTTTAATTGGCTGTTGAGTGGAGCGTTCATTGCACAGCCTTCCTCACTCAAAACAAAGTCAAGTGCAAGTCATGTCATCATTTCTCTGATGGCGTGGTCTTCAGCAACAAAGGACAAACATAGCATCAACAATCATACAAAAGACATCATCTTGCAAAACTGCGTACTTTCTTTGCTGGTGGTGGTTGGGTCAATGGCTGCTGCTTCCCCCTGGGTGGGGAGAGAAAGGCAGTCCCAGTGACCGATGAAGTCACAAGTCAATGATGTACTCTTTTTCTATCTCTGTTACGTTTCATTCTTTTCTGATCTTAGGAGAATGAAAGTTGGAGGTGGAACAGACTAAGCTATGACTTGGTGGCTTCAAAATGTCAGAAGGCTCACCAGAGATCCTGGAATTGGAGTTTATACCAGAGTGTGCCAGCAGTCAAGTGTGATGGAGAGAGTAATTCTGAGAAGTGAAGTAGAGGATCCAGTCTAGCAGTAAATTGACCTGGCAGCAGAGATACCATGTCCTGCAAACAAAGAAATGGATGTCTATCGATTATGCCATATTTGTAAGTGAACTTGGTGGGATTGAATGCTCTGTAGCTACTGCTTTAAGTCTGAGTCCATTCTCCTCGGGGACTGAAGTGCTGAGAAGAGAGTGTCCCCAATTGGAATGGGAGGAGATGAATTGATACTTCTGTTCTTGCTATACCTTCTATGTCAATATCTCTCTCTCTTTTTTTAAAGAGATACAAACAAACTTTTTGTTTGTTATTGTCGCTTAGTCATTTCAGTTGTATCCACTTCTTTGTGACCCCATTTCAGATTTTCTTGGCAAAAATATTAGAGTGGTTTGCCATTTCCTTCTCCAGCTCATTTTACAGATAAGGAAACTGAGGCAAAGAGGGCTAAGTGACTTGCTCAGGGTCACACGGCTAGGAAGCGTCTGAGGACAGATTTAAACTCAGGAAGAAGAGCCTTCCTGACTCCAGACCTGGTACTCTATCCTCTGTGCTACCTAGCAGATCTTATAACAGCTAACTGATATCAGTTGCTTGTCACTGCTATTGGGGAAATATCAACTGGTAGAACTGAAAGTCGGGCGTTAATCATGGCGCTAATTAATGATGTAAGAGATACTAACTGCTATTGATGAAATCGGTAGTGGGAAAACGCATTGGAATGAGCATGTGAGTTGACAGCTTTAGAAACGTGCCTCTCTACTGACTCTTAGCTTCCCTGGCTTTCTCCAAGTCTCTCTGGGACTTTAAAGTCCCAAATTTTGCAGGAAGCCTTTCCCAGTCCTCTTTAAGCTTGGTGCCTTCTCTCTGACAGTACCCTCTATTTATCCTGAATATGTCTTGTTTGTAAATAGTTGTTTACATGTTATCTCCCCCATTGACTAAGTTCTAGAGAATGACTGGGTTTTTTTTGCCTTTCTCTGTAACCCTAACATTTAGCATGGGGCAGCTATGTGGTGCAGTGGATAGAGCATCAGTACAGGAGTCAGGACCTGAGTTCAAATCTCACCTCAGACACTTGATACTCACTAGCAGTGTGACCTTGGGCAAGTCACTTAACCTCAATTGCCTCATCCTGGGTCATCTCCAGTCATCCTGATGAATATCTGGTCACTGGACTCAGATGGCTCTGGAGGAGAGGTGAGGCTGGTGACCTGCACAGCCCTCCCTCACTCAAAACAAAGTCAAATGCAAGCCATGTCATCATTTCTCTGATGACATGGTCTTCTTTGGCAATGAAGGACAAACACACACACACACACACACAATATTTAGCATAGTGTCTAATGTAGGATATGTACTTAATAAATGTTAACTGATGACCAACTGAAAAGCACCTCTATATTTCAGATCCTGAATAGGAAACAAAGCCAACAGCTGTGTAGGGACTCAAACTGTCATGATGAATGGGAGTTTAGGAGTGTGAGCTTCAAAGTGTAGCTTTCCACACTCTCAGGTACTTTAATCTGGGGAAAATCCTTCTCTGACACTACACACTGGTATGTAGTATAACCATCTTCAGATCTGAAGTACACAGCTATGCATGAATCATTTCTGAGGTATTAAGAAAATAGCCAAACCCTAAATTCCCTTGTGCTAGACTGAGTTTTTTCTTTAACACCCAACTATGCATCTATATAGCACCTACCTGGTGCCAAGTAAAATAATGCCATTAGTTGTGTATAGAACATCTCAATAATACTCACACTAAAGCAGAGCCTCTCTAGGGGCAATATTCTTCATGTCTTCCCAGAGTGCACCTGGGAGGCATAGACTGAGGATCAGGGGACCTCAGTCTTGTGCTTTTCTCCATGAAGTTTTAGGGAAGTTATGAGATCTCTTACTGTATCATTTCTTGCTCACAAGACATGATTGCTCCACCTGAAACCCCACCATGTTGGTGAAGTGTTTTGAGTTCTTCCATGTTACATACCACTCCACACAGTATATTATAGCCATGATTTTAGATTTTCGTATTGGATGGTAGTTATTAACTTCCTTAATAGAGACAGGAATAAAGACATAATTGCCTAGAACTTTATTTGATCTTTGACCTCAGAGAATATTGATAAAAGGTATTATCAGTTAGTATAGATAACTCCCGATGTCTATCATTTTACAACAAAATAAGGGAAGGGAAAGAGTCAGGGATACTGGTGGAGAAGACTGCTGAAGAAAAGAGGAGCCAAGATTTACCTGTGTTCACATTGTCCATGAGAAAGCAGAGAATAATTCAAGGTCCCAAAATATCCATCTGACTGGTCCAGGGTCACACACCTAGTAAGGTGTTTGAGGTCGAATTTGAACTCAGGGAGATGAATCTTCCTGACTTCAGACCCAACACTCTATCCACTACACCATTATATAATCTCTTAACATGTGCCAGACATCATGCTAAGTACTTTTTACAAATATTTTCTCATTTCATCCTCACACAGGTACTTTTACTATGCTTATCTTACAGTTGAGGAAACTGAGACAAACAGAAGTTAACTGATTTGCCCAGGGTTACACAACTAGTAAGTGTCTGAGGCCACATTGGAACAAAGTTCTTCCTGATTCCAGGTGTCCACTGGGGCACTAGGTAGACTCCTTTTCTGCCCATGTTATTTACTACCTTACACAACTCACAATATTTGCCCTAATTTGTCATTTACTAGGAATACCATTTACACTAGATATCTTGTTTGTCAGACTCCATACTCCAAATATAGCCCTTACAAGGTTAACTCACTTATAAAATATTTACTTAAGATATACAGTTTTTGTTTGATCATCTTTGAAACTTTTCCCATTGGGCCAAAGGCATGAATTTTATTGTAGGAGTGTCACCACAAAAATTATTTTTTCCTCTTGATGAAATGTGAAGTACATGGCATTACACATTCTTTAGCTAGGCAAGGTAATAAAAAGCTAGGCAAATAGAAATTCTGACTTTGCGTGATGCAATAAATCTGGTTGCCATAAAGCTTAACATTGCTTTTTATAGTAAAACATACAAAATAAAATACTATGAGGAATAAACCTTGACTTTCTATTGATAAATTGCCAGTTATGCCCTCCCCTCCTGACAGTGACAGTGTAGACAGGTGGGAGATTGTTAGCTTAGTTAAAAGAAGAAAGCTTTCAGCCTCTTGTGTGGCAGGAAATTTGCTGTGTCTCCAGACTCTCTGTGAGGAGCTATGATGGGGAGATGGGCTGAACTTTATCCTCTCTACCCTCTCTACTATTCTCATGAAACATGGATTCAGTTAGTTGAGCTTGTAAGCCTTGACAAACTTTCTCCATTTTCCATTTCCTTTCTTGAGTAGGTAACTGAACTTAGTTTATGAGTCACAAGTATATATGGGCTTAGAGACAATCTTGTTCATTTGAGAGGTGGGGAGGTCCTGGGTAGCATTCAGTTGCAGATTATTGATATTCTGAGGAGGAGGTAAAGACAACTCCTTCAGAATTCTTGGAGACAATGACCATCACTAAGTGAATTGGCATCAGCTTAACCATTTCAGCAGCAGACATCTATTAGGAGGTATCTGGACCATATAGAGCTAAGGCAAAGTGTAAAATGCCTAATTAACAGGTCTATTAAAGGTCTTCTATTCTGATGTTGTTTAAATAATCAGCCTTCCAGTGGTTATAATGGTAGTTACAATATTGAATTCTGTTTGAATCATTTTGTCTTATGTACGCTTGTGAATATCCTGTGTTTAGTATTCCTTTTATGTGTAGGGAAAAATTACTTTTCACAGAACTGATTTATATTGTACATTGAGTATGTTTTTGCTCCCTGTTTTTTTTGAAAGTCCAATATATGGGCCATAATTAGCATTTCTTAAACTGTGGGCATTACCTCCAAAATGTGGCAAAAGTAAAAGATTTCTGAACTAGTAAGGACCAAAAATCAATTAAAAATCAAACTTGTAATGAATTCAAGGTGTTTTTGGCAATGCTTGCCTATGTTGCATCTCAAAACTTCACTACAGACTTGGTTCTGAACACAAAGCATACACACTGAGCATGCCATCACGCCACATAATGCTAACACTGTCAAAATTCAAAAAGGCATTGTGGCTGGAAGAAGTTTAAGAAGCCCAGAAGAAGTAAAATCATCCCTGGTTTGCCAGAGTGAAGATAAAATGAGGGTGATCAAATGGAACCTGAATTGAACCTGATCTACACCACATGTTTGGGTACAGGACAATGAGTGGGGACTCCAGCCCCTACCATTTCTCAGAGTTAAATCTCACAACATCTTTGGGTAGTAGGTAGGACAGGAACCATTATTTCCATTTTACAAATGGGGAAATAGATTTAAAGAAGTTGTGACTCACCCATGGTAAAGCATTTGTAAATGTCAGAAGAGGGATTTGAATAAACATATCCCTGACTCACAGTCCAGGACCCCATGTACAGAGTGTTATGGTGTTCAAAGTGTTTTTCATATGTTATCTATTTCATCTTCACAACTACCCTGTGAAGTAGGGTCATTCTGTCAATAAACATTTATTGAACACCTACGATACGTCCAACACTGTGAGAAGCACACATAATAATACTGAAAGTATTACTATCACCATTTAAAAATGATGGAATTCCATCTATGTCACTAATTAGCTTTTAGGGGCTGCTAGGTGGTGCAGTGGGTAGAGTGCCAGGCCCAGAGTCAGGAAGATTTTTCTTCTTGAGTTCAAATCTGGCCTCAGACATGTTTTAGCTGTGTGACTCTGGACAAGTAACTAAACCTTGTTTGCTTCAGTTTCCTCATTTATAAAATGAGATGGAGAAGGAGGTGGCAGACCACTCCAGTATCTTTGCCAGGAATACCTCAAATGGGGTCATGAAGAATCAGACATGACTGCACAACAATAACAAAGCTTTTTGGCTTCCGGCTTACGGTTACAGATGAAAAATAAGAGGATTGAATTAGATCTTTACCATATGCTTCAATTTGCATTCAGACTCTAAAGTTCTTTCTCTGGATGTGGATAGCATTTTCCGTCATGAGTCTTTTGGAACTGTCTTGGATCATCACAATGTTGAGAAAAGCTAAGTCTATCATAGTTGATCATCACACAATGGTCCTGTTACTGTGGAGAATTTCTCCTGGTTCTGCTCAATTCACTTAGCATCAGTTCATGTAAGTCTTTCCAGGTTTTTCACAACAGTATTCCATTACATTCATATTCCACATGTTCGGTCATTCCCCAGTTGATGGGCCTATCCTCAGTTTCCAGTTCTTTGCCACCACAAAATGAGCTGCTATAAATATTTTTGTACATGAGGGTCCTTCTTCCTTTTTTTAATGATCTCTTTGGGATACAGACCTAGTAGTGCCATTAACTGTATCAAAAGGTATGCAGTTTTATAGCCCTTTGGGCATAGTTTCAGATTGCTCTCCACAATGACTGGATCAGTTCACAACTCCACTAGCAATGCATTAGTATTCCAATTTTTCCATATCTTCTCCAACATTTATCACTTTCCTTTTCTGTAATACTAGCCACTTTGATAGGTTTGAGGTAGTGCCTCAAGAGTTGTTATAATTTCCATTTCTCTAATCAGTGGTGATTTAGAGCTTTTTAAAAATATGACTATAGATAGCTTTAATTTCTTCATCTGAAGACTGCTTGTTTATATTCTTTACTTGTCAATTGGGGAGTGGCTTGGATTCTTATAAATTTGACTAATTTCTCTATATATTTGAAAAATGAGGCCTTTATCAGAGATATTTGTTGCAAAAAATTTCCCTTCAGTTTTCTGCTTTCCTTATAATTTTAATTGCATTAGTTTTGCTTGTGCAAACACTTTTTAATTTTATTCAACCAAAATTATCAGTTTTACATTTTGTAATGCTCTCTATATCTTCTTTGGTCCTAAATTCTTCCCTTATCCATAAATCTGATGGAAAATTTCTTCCATGCTCTTTATTTGCTTACAGTACCATCCTTTATGTCTAAATCATGTACCTGTTTTGACCTTACCTTGGCATATGGTGTGAGGTATAGATCTATGCCTAGTTTCTGCCATACTATTTTCCAGTTTTCCCAGCAGATTTTGTTAAATAGTGAGTTATTAGCCCAGGTTTATGCAACTGTAGATATCTATAGTCATTTACTACTGTGTCTTGTGTGCCTAACTTATTCCACTGATCTACCACTCTGTTTCTTAGTCAGTACCAAATAGTTTTGATGATTGTCAATTTATAATATAATTTCAGATCTGGTATGGCTATATCGCTTTCCTTTGCATTTTTTCATTAATTCCCTTGACGTTCTTGACCTTTTGTTCTTTCAGATGAATTTTGTTATTATTTTTTCTAGCTCCATAAAATGATTTTTTGGTAGTTTGATTGGTATGGTACTGAATAAGTGAATTAATTTAGGTAGAATTGTCATTTTGTCATATTAGCTCTGCTTCCCTATGAGCAATCGATATTTTCCAATTGTTTAGATGTGACTTTATTTGTGTGAAAAGTATTTCATAATTGTGTTCATAGAGTTCTTGGGATTTTCTTGGCATGTAGACTCCCAAATGTTTTATATTGTCCACAGATATTTTAAATGAAATTTCTCTTTCTATCTTTTGCTCCGTTTTGTTGTTAACATATAGAAATGCTGATGATTTATGTGGGTTTACTTTATATCCTGCAACTATGCTAAAGTTTTTTTTGAACTATTTCAAGTAGTTTTTTAACCCGTTATCTAGGATTCTTTAAGTATACCATCAAATTATTTGCAAAAAGTGATAGTTTTGTTTCCCCATTGCCTATTTGAAATCAATTTCTTTTTCTTCTCTTACTGCTAAAGCTAACATTTCTAATTCAACATGGAATAATACTGGTGGTAATGGGCATCTTTGTTTAACTCCTGATCTTACTGGGAAAGATTCTAGCTTATCCCCATTAAACATAATGCTTGCTGATGGTTAGATAGATGCTACTTATCATTTTAGGAAAATTCCATTTATTCCTATGCTCTCTAGTATTTTTTAATAGGAATGGGAGCTGTATTTTGTCAAAAGCCTTTTCTGCATCTATTGTGATAATTATATGATTTCTATTACCTTTGTTATTGATACAGTCAATTATGCTGATAGTTTTCCTAATATTGAACCAGTCCTATATTTCTAGTATAAATCCCACCTGGTCATAGTGTATTATTATCCTTGTGAAAAATTGCTGTAATCTCTTTGCTAATACTTGTTTCTTTCTTTTTTTCTTTTATTTATTTTCAGTGCTCCATAATCACTTCCATATAACAGTAGAGTTTTTTCCCCTCCCTCCCTCTCCTTCCCCTCTCCTTCCCCCCTCCCTCCCCGACACTTCGCTAATATTTTATTTAAAATTTTTGCATCAATATTCATTAGGGAAATTTCTCTGTTTTAAGCCTCCTTCATTGTTACCCAGGGTTTGGAGGCTGAGTTTCTTGTGTGTGTGTGTGTGTGTGTGTGTGTGTGTGTGTGTGTGTGTGTGTGTGTGTGTGTGTGTGTGTCTGAGAACATAAAACACTGAAAACAAGGGATAACACTGCACTCCTCTTTAAATTAGACCAGGCAGGCATCACTGCACCCAACACCTAGGGCAAGGAAAAATATTAACACCCACTTGCCCCCGAGCGTTTTCTCTACCCCAGGTAGAAAAAAAGTTAACACTGGAACACAGGGAGACTCCCTTAGTTCAGAAACTTCTGCTGAGTGGGTTTCCTCATCCATTCAATTAAAAATACCAAAGGCAACCACAGTCTCTCCTTTCTTCGACAATTAGAGTGACCTGACTTGCCTGCCACAGGTTTTCATCGTAATGAATCAGGTTCCACTGCCCTCTTTTTCTCTCTCTTTCTTCCTTTTCCCTGGATCGGCTCCGCGCGCTCCACTGGGGAGGCGCTAGAAGCCGCCTCCTACGACAGGGGGGTGTGTTCACTTCTTTCTGGGACAATCTCCAAAAAACAAGAGCAGACCAAGGCAGAGCTTTCTGGCTGCTGCTGCTGCTACTGCTTCAGAGACCACCGAGCCCAGCTCAGAGACGGACGGAAGACTGCGCTGCCCAGGTCCGGTGGACAAGGCAGAGCGGGGCTGGCATTTCCTCTCGGTCTCCAGGTCAGGATGGCCAGCGTACGGAAGGGGACCCCAGCGGCTGCTCCTGCTCCCCGGTGGCTCCCGCGGTTTCTCCTTCTGCTACTTTTCCCCCTTTCCGCAGCCACCGCTGCTCCGGAGCTGGAGAGCGACTTCAGCCTCCACCCGCCCTATTTCAACCTGGCCGAGGCGGCTCGGATCTCGGCCACTGCCACCTGTGGGGAAGAGCCCGGGGGCGCGAGGCCCCGGCATGAGCTCTACTGCAAGCTGGTGGGGGGCCCTATAGCCTCCACAACTGGCCACACCATCCAGGTAAGGCAGAGCAGCTTGCGCGCTGAGGTGGCAGGTTGCCCGGGGAGGTCACAGGTTGCCCATGGCGGAGGGCAGGTTTCCTGGGACTTCAAGTCTACTGGAGGCCTTTGGGAAAAGAGGGCATGGTACTGTAAGTACCAGCTCTCGCGCCCAGCTGCCGCGGATGACCAGGAGGGAACAAATCCCCAGCCTGAGGCAGAGAGCACAGAAGGCATGAGAGCTCTTGGAGCTGGCCTTAGGGGAGAAGCATAGTGGATCTATAGTCAGAGGACTTGGATTCGAATTCAGACTTGGTGGTTTAGAAACCTATGACTTAAGGCAAATCTTTTCACCTCCATGGGCCTCAGTTTTCCTCAGTACAAGTACAGTGCTAAGCTAGATAATCCTTAAACGCCCTTCCATCTCTGAAACCCGAGAACAGGAGACAACAAAGAAATGTCTCTTGGGGGGAATTTTTAGAGAAAGTCCCAAGTACAATCTGGTGCTGGGAGATGTCAAGACAACCAAGATAAACTTCTCCTGCTTAGTTTCAAACTGGCCCCTCCTTCTCTTCTGGGATGTTTTTTCTCCTTGTTCATAGGTCAGTGGTATTGGTTAGATGAATTGTGACAAAGTTTGGTGAAAAGAGCATCCTGGATTTGAAGTTGGGAGTCCTGAGTCTGAGTGTCAGTTCAGTGACCTTGGGCAAATGACTTAATTTCTCAATTTTAGAAGGTCATAGGACAGTAGTTGGAGCTGGAAAAGATTTTAGAGGTCATCTAATAATGAATCCAAGTCTCTATTGGTTGTTCAGTCGTTTTTCAGTCTGTCCCACTTCGTTACCCCATCTGGAGTTTTCTTGGCAGAGATACTGGAATGATTTATCATTTCCTTTTCCAACTCCTGAGGAAACTGAGGCAAATAGGGTTAAGTGACTTGCCCAGTGTCTGAGGCTGTATTTGAACTCAGAAAGATGAATCTAGGTGACACAGTGGGTAGAGTGCCAGGGCTGCAGTCAAGGAACACTCATCTGTCCTGATTCCAAATCTGGCCTCAGACCCTTTACTGGCTGTGTGAACCTGGGCAAGTCACTTAACTTTGCCTCTGTTTCTGCATCTGTAAAATGAGCTGAAGAAGGAAATGGCAAACTACTCCATCATCTTTGCCAAGAAAATCCCAGATGGGGTCACGAAAAGTAGGACACAACTGAACAACAACAAACTTTCTTATTCATCAGGAAAACGATTTCCAAGATTAAAGGATCTGTCCAAGTTCACACAGATAGTAAATGGCAGAGCCAGAATTTAAAGTCAGGTCTTCTGATTACAAATCCAGTTCTCTTTCTAGTTTGTTATACTATGGACAAATATACTTATGCTAAAGTCTTGTTTTTAGTGTGACCAGGTAAAGTTGGTCAGATTTGTAACTAGGGTGGAGTAACTGGGGCTTTTCTTAAGGATGGATGCCAAATTTGGAGGGCCCTGACAGTATTTGAAATTTTTCAGCAGCATAGTAACAACCTTGGAATGAAGTTTAAAAAAATTGATTAAAATAGAAAACAATTAAGTGGTGAACTAGGGTGAATTCTCCCCTCTTCTCCACCTCTCATTTCTCAATTAAAGGCATACTCTGTGTTTGTCCCAAGGCTATGTTAGTGGTGCTTAAGCTCTCAAGATCTTTATTGATGTTTGCAGACCAATTTAGATAAATTTGGAGAGGCTTATCAACAGGTAATAATTTTTTAGTCACAGCAGCTCCAGAAGACTTTCTGTCTATTAAGTTGTAGAGGGGTCGTGATCTAGCTTGGTGGTGGGACATTGTTTTCAGATATCTTGAGGTTTTCAAGACTATTTGCACAACTGACCCCAGAGGACTGGTTTGAGGAAAATTGTTTGTGAAGCACTCTTCAAATGTGAGTTATTATTATAGTTTGATGGGACGTTAGAGATCAATCCATCCAGTCATCTCTTTTTTTCAAACTGATGATGGATTACATTAAAAAAAATTTCCAGCATTCAAATCCTAACTTTTACACTTACTAGTTGTCTGATCTTGAATAAATCACTTAACATTTCTGGGGGCCTCAGTTTCCTCTTTGGGAATTAGGGATAATTGTGCTTATATGACATATCTCACAGGGTTGTTTTGAAGTGCTAGAAAATTGTGTTATTAATATTGCTGAAGAAAAGGCTAGAGCAGGGATAGTTTCTGCCCTCAAGCTGTTTATAATTCAAATTAGTTATACTCTGATTCATGATCCTAGGCAGAAGAGGAAGACACTTTCTTAGATAATTCAGCGTATGCCATCCTTCTAGGTCAGGGTGTAACTTTCAGGAACAGAATATTGTTAGGTGTTGAACTTTGTTCTCTGAAAGTCAAGACTGAAGAATAGTCAGACTGAACTGGGCTGTCTTGTCTTCTTTCAGGAATGAGGGCAAGAGAGGATACAGCAGTTGTTGATGTGAAAGTGTTGTGTCAGGGACAAGAATGGGAAAGCAAAAGGATTGAGGCCACTTTATTAGAATTGTGCTTCAGCCAGGTGTTTTGCAGCAGCTGGTTCAAACTTGCCTCTTTGGAAAGGGGAGGAGAGAAGAAAAGGGAAGAGGGATTAAAATTCACCAATCTCTTCTACTGCAATCAGTGGTGATTGTTCTAGGTACAGTTGCAGAAGTGACAGAATACTGAAGTAACTCAAGACCATTGCTTTATATCTCTGAACTTTCATTAAACAAACAAACAAAAAAACCTCAGAACTCAACTGCTACCAGCCTGGATTTAGAAAATATTTTGGAAAAAAAGTTAAAACATGACTTAGAATTTTTAAAAAAAATCTTATTTTTATGTTAGTGACAATTCAGAGTATTGAGACCTGGATCCTGTTCAGTATGAGTTAATAGCTACGGTCCCTTTTATCTTTTAAATTTTATTTTACAGTTTTTGTTACTTTTTTCAAATGAAGATATGTTTTTATCTTTCAATATAGCCTTCCTTCCACCTCCAACTGAGAAATCAAGAACAACAAAATTGTAGTTACAAACACATATAATCAAGTAAAACAAATTCCCGTATTGGCCATGTCCCAAGAAATTATTTATCAGTTTGTTCTCTGAGTCTATTGCCTATCTTTCAGGAGATGAGTAACCTTTTGTGGCCAAACTCCTTGAACTGTTGAAGTGATTTTCCTAAAATGTAGATCTGATCATGTCACTCCCTTCCCTTTCCTCCCCTTCACCATAAACTCCAGTGGCTCCCTACTTCCTCCAGGATTAAATACAAAATGCTCTGGTGTTCAAAAACCTTTATATCCTAGCCCTTCCCTTCTTTTCCAGCCTTTCACTTTAATCCCTACTACATACTCTGATTCAGTGACACTGGCATCCTTGATGTTCCTGGAACAAGACACATTGTGAAGCTCTGGGCATTTTCTTTGGTTTTACCCAGATGCCTGGAATACTCTTCCTCCTCGTATCTATCTCCTGGCTTTCCTGACATCCTTCAAGTCCCAGCTAATATTCTGTCTTCTATAGGAAGCTTTTTCCAACACCCCTTTTTTGGTTGTTCTATTGTTTTCAGTTATGTCTACTTTTTGTGATACCATTTAGGGTTTTCTTGGCAGAGATACTGGAGTGGTTTGCCATTTCCTTCTCCAGCTCATTTTACAGATGAGGAAACTGAGGCAAACAGGGTTAATGACTCGCCCAGGGTCACAACACTGAGACCAGATTTGAACTCAGGAAGATGAGTCTTCCTAACTGCAGCCCTGGCATTCTATTCACTGTGCCCTCTAGCTGCCCCTGTCTCCCTGTTAAATTATTTCCTATGTTTCCTTCCATAGATAATTTGTTTTTACATATTTATTTGCTTGTCTCCTCTACCAGATTGTAAATTCCTTGAAAGCAAGGACTTTCTTTTGCCTCTTTTTATATCCTTGGTTCAGTGGTTGGCACATGGTAGGCACTTAATAAATGTTTCTTGATTGACTAACTTTCATCATGAGTCCTTCTGAAATGGTAATTTTCATTGTGATGATCTGAGTTCTTTAATCTTTCAAAGTCGATTGTCTTTCTGTTGCTACCGTTATCAGTTGTTCTTCTGGTTCTGTTCACTTAACTCTGTATCTGTTCATATAAGTCTTCTCAGATTTTTCTGAAACCACCCCCTTCATCATTTCTTGTAACACAATAGCATTCTATCACATTCATGTGCTATAACTTGTTCATCTATTCCCCAGTTGATACTGAGGTCTTTTCAACCACTGATGTTTAACAGTTTCTATTAGGTGATAATCTCCCTCTCTAGTTTCTCAGGTCTCAAGTTTCAGTGCCAAATAGAAGGATAAATCAATATAGATTTCCCCAAAGACTACACATAGGCAACTAGAGGCTAAAAAATGATTGTCTGTAGAAAGAACAATTCGCAAATTAATATATTGTTATTTAGCTTAAATTGACTTGTGAAGGCTACTAATTTATTAGCCTGAAAAGGATACTATGCACTATGCTTTGCTTATGATTCTGTGTGGTAAGCCACAACAGGAATATCTATCTATACATACACACCCACAAACACACACACATACATACACACATATAATTTGTTGTTTAGTTGTGTCTGACTCTTTATGACTCCATTTGGGGTTTTCTCAGCAAAGATACTGGATTTGCCATTTCCTTCTCCAACTCATTTTACAGATATGAGAGGAAACTGAGCCAAACAGTGGTAAGCCCAGGGTCACATAGTTAGCGTCTGAGACCAGATTTGAACTCAGGTCCTTCTGATTCTAGACCTGACACTCTATCCACTGCACCACCCAGCTGCCCCATTGTCGTGCTATGTACTTTTGGAGTATGGGACGCTAATAGAAAACCAAGCAGAAGACTGGAGTAGATGAAACTCTTTTCCTTGCTGAATAATCTTCGCATTTGAGTGTATTTACTGACACACCATAGTGGGAAGTTACAGATAATCACAGAGGACAGGAGTAGCAGGAGGATTCAGTGTCCACAGGATTAGGAGACAGTGGGGCATGAGGAGAAGGGAGGACAATGCCTATATTAGACTTCACTTAGTATCCATAAAAGGAAACAATTATTAGCAAATTCCTTAATTATTGCATGTTTGTGAAGGTCATGGGATCACATATTTAGAACTAGAAGGGACATTACAGCCCATCTCATTTTACAAATGAGGAATGGAGGCATCGGAGGAGGCCAAGTGATTTGTACAAAGTCACACAGATGGTGAGTGGCAGAGGTGGGATTCCAACCTGGTCTCCTGCCCCCAAATCCACTGCTTTGTCCACTGTACCACCCTGATGCATATAATCTTGTGTTAACTTCCAGTTCCAATATTTTCTAAGTAAGCCTCTGTGCCTTTATTATATCATTATGTGACAAAAATAAGGAGAGTTTAGGAGATGGCTAGCATTTATACTTTAAAATTTAACACTTCCAACTTTTTAACACTTTAAAATTTGCAAAGCACTTTAGAGATATTATCTCCTTTGAGTCTTACAACAACTCTGTAAGGTAGGGGCTATGATAACCCCCATTTTACAGATAAGGAAATTGAGGCAGACAAGTTAAATGACTTGCCCAGGACCGCTAAGTAAATGCCTAAGGTAGGATATGGACTCTTCCTTTCTCCAGGCCCAGTGCTTCTATCCATATGCCTAGAACATATCTCTTCCTGGTAGATGTTAATGAAGAAAACGGGATAACTCAGATCAAACAAATTCTTCCAGCTGATAACATAAATGAATGTATGATTCTCCTTAATAAATTTCATTTTTTTAAAACCAACATTAGCTCAGATTGGGGGATGACAGATTATAAAACAGTACCTGGAGAAGGCAAATATAAAAGAGAGTTTTCTTTCTTTCTCTTTATTTTTTTTCCTTTCTCCTTATTTTTTTTTAACTGTTTAGGCTTTTATAAGAGACTTGGTTTTTTAATCTGTTTATTATATGGCTCACAAAGATATGAGAATTAATCACTGATATTCTCCTGCTGGCACCACAGAAAGGCACAACAGAAATATGAAAGAGATGCATCTCCTTCCCCTTGCCCCATAGTCCCTTTCTAGTTGCTATGGAGAACCATTTGTCTGAAGCTCATGGCCTCTTCAGGCAAGTGTAGTTTCCTAAGGAACTCTGACAGTCTTTTAGAGCTTGTCAGCCTAGGCATGTCAATACTGTAGCTATTCCTATCCAGGTGTGCATTGCTGACACTGTCTTCTGCCACATTTTTAAGGGGACCCAGCTAACAATGTGTGCCCATATTTGATGTGGGCATACCTATCTTTACCTTCTTCCCTGTTTGCATAAGCCCTTATTGCATTCTTATTTTCCATGGGTTCTCTATAGTCTATAGGTTCATGCCGAGGGGTGTGCTCATAAATGTTTAACAAGCCACTTGCCCCCAAAAAGGAAAGGGGCAGGAAGGGAAGTGATTTGTCCAATCTCACACAGAGAATAAGCTTCAAGATCTCTCTCAGTACTTTCTACACTATTTATGTCAACATGAAAACTAAACAATGTAATGGAATTCCACTGAGAGCCACATAGCACAAATATTTCTGTTGCTAACAAGTAGTTTTTATGTCTTAAGAGGGGTTAATTTTCCTAAAAGACTGGGACACTCCAGTGATGGAAAAAGTGATAGCAGCACGTGTTATCAAACCTCTCTACTTTTCTGGGTCAAATGCATTTCATGGAGTGGAAAATGAAATTCTCTATAGTTGAGACTTTCAAAATGGAAAGCTACAGATTTCATTTTCTAAAAATAGAAATCATTATAAATATGTATGTTTTTCAAATATAAGTAATTTTATTTAACTAATAAAATCTTCATGAGCAAAGAATGGTTAATATATTCCAAACATCTTTGATGGGGTGCAGAAAGAAGCCTTCTCTCTTTAGGGAATGGTAAATCATTTATCAGTTAAAGACTGATAATTCTTTACATACCATACTGCACTATGCATTAGCTTTGAATTAATTATGAGCATGAATAATGCATTCATAAAGCAGATATTCTCCAAATGCAAAAATGATTTCTTATTTCTAAATTAGACACTCTTTTTAAAAACTCAGTTAATTTTTGTCTAGCCCTCAGTTAATTTTTTTCTAGTACAATTTAGTGCAACAAAGTTCTGATTTATTAAGTAGGGCCTGAATATTTCCAAAAACTAGGTAGACTAAGTACAGAGGGAGAAAGACTCTTCAACACTGTGTGCATATGACCTAGAGGCAGATAGGAATTTTCAATTTTGGACAGATAAGCCAAGTATCCTTTTAAAGATGGAAAGCTCTAGAAGTAGCCCTTGATAATAGGGTGATAGGGAGGAAATGAGAGGAGAAATTGTGCAAAGAAGCCTGGTGGAGAACTTAGATTATGAAAAATATGCAGGCTCTATTGTGAAACATGCCAGTTTGAAATTCTGCTACCAGAGCTTCATCCTGACCAAGGTGCCAATGAACAAACAAATCTAGGATTGAATGAAGAAGCCTAAAGTGCTTTCAGGAAGACAGTGGGGCACATGTGATGCCAAGCTCTAGATCAGATTTAAAGGCTTAGAAAACTGTGCTGGAATTCAACCTTCTCTATGACTGTGGGACTCAGAAATGCCATGCATGACATGTGAAACTTTTTGAAGAATTCTCTCAGCATCACATACAAGTAGCCCTTAGCAGAATTAGAGAGAACACTAATAATGAAATCCTGAAAGAAAGCCAGTCCTTGGGTAGTGATGTGGTCTGTCTTCAGTAGTTTTTCTGATCCAGACATGTGGAATGGATGAATGTCTGAAGTGGTTGTTGCATGATGAGTTGAAATGGGCGCAAATTCAAACAGGGTGGTCAGAAGAAATATTTTTTAAAGGAATCCCTGATGTAGGCTTCAAATGACGTGGTATTGTTGTAGACAACTGGGGAATAATAGCTTTACACTTTATTCAGAATGGAGAAATGCAAATTAAAACATTTCTGAGATTTCACCTCAAGCCAGGCAAATTGTCAAAGATGAAAAATGATGAGACCAGATGGTGATGGAGGGCATATAATTCACTGTTGGTGGGAATGCAAAATGGTTCAACCACTTTGAATTTCTGTTTGGAATTATACAAGAAAAGTGATCAAACTTTGACTCATAAATCTCACTAATGGTTATGTACTTAATGAGGTCAAAGACAGAAATACAGGTCTCTCTCTATATAAAAATCTTCATAGGAGTGCTCTTGGTGATAACAAAGAATTAGAAACAAAATGGTACTGATTAAGACACCCCCTCCACCCCTCTATAAACTCCAATGACTCCCTATTGCCTTTAGGAGCAAATACAAAATGCTCCAGTTAACATTCAAAGCTCTTTATAAAATAGCCCCTTTCTACCTTTCCAGTTTTCCCTAAATCTTACTCCCCAATATGCATTCTTTGATCCAGTGACACTGGCTTCCTGGCGGTTCATGAGCAACACACTCTATATCTTACTCTAGCATTCTCTTGGTTGTCCCCCATACTTGGAATAATCTCCCTTCTTCACTCTGACCACTGACCTTCCTGTTTTCCTTTAAATTCCATCTAAAATCCTTGCTCCAACAGAGCATTTTAGCTAACCCTTTTTAATTCTAATGCCTGCCCTGTTAATTATTTCCTATTTATCCTGTAGGTAGCTTGTTTTGTATACACCTGTTTGCAAGTTGTCTCTCCCATTAGGTTGTAAGCTCTTTGAGGACAAGAACTGTCTTTTGCCTCTTTTTGTATTCCCAGAATTTAGCATAGTGCCTGGCACATAGTTGGTTGGTTGGTTAATGTCCTTTGTTCTCGAAGAGGACCAAAGTGACATCATTATGCTAGAGTCAAGTTTCAATGTGTCTGACTGTGGCTGATCAGACCCATGTGAGCTTGGAATGCCCTAGTCCATATGAACTTTTGGGGCAAATTCTCTAAATTTGCATATCTCATATTTCTTTTAAGCTACTTCAATTCTACTTTGTTCATAGAGCATAGTGCCTTCTTTGATCACCCATCCTGCTGATCCTGTGCCAGTGTCACCTATATCACACAATCAATTCCAAATCAATTCCTACATAGTAGACACTTAGCAAACGTTTATTGAATTGAATGAATATGAGTGCAAAGTGGAGTAGGAAATGACAAACATGAGGAATTGAGAGAAATGTAGAAAGATTTGTATGAACTGATGCAGAATGAGAAAAATGTGAACAACGGCTAAAATTATATAAATGAAAAGACCATTAAAAGTAAGGTGAACTGAATAATGGGAAAAACCAATGAAGGTGCTGGAAAAGAGATATCACATTGTCTCTCATGGTGAAAGGATTACTAACAGAGAATATTATGTACATTACCAGATGTCTCTATTACATGATTTTTCTTAACTGGAAATGTGATGGAAAAACAAAACCCTGTAAAGGTAAAATTAACAACTGGGCCTTTAGTGATTAAAACTGAGTAAATCTTTTATGACAAAGGCATTGGTTGGACTGCGTGTGTGAGGGGCAGAGTCATCCATAGGTCTGGATTCTGCAAATAACAGAAGCAGTTATTTGTTCTGCCAATATCAGTCAATAATATTTATTGAACATCTAGTTTGAAGACTGTATTAATCCCTGTAGGGACTTTCCAAAGAAATCATGTCACTGCCTTTGGATGTTTTAATCTCTGCTGGTAGCCCACAAAAGTGTTTTTACAGAGTGGAAGGAATTATTGATCACATACTGACTTTTTCAGTCGTACGTGGGAAAAAATCCAGAAATCATTCAACGTTAGAGTAATCTTTCAATGTGAACAACATATCCAAGGTATGTCTGTGAAGTGATAAGATCCATTTATTTGTGTCGCTAATTGGAGGCATTTTCATTATTTTTATAATGTATGAAGTATGTATGAAGTGATACTGAGTTGATTTGAGTTGCTTAGGAAGAACCATCATTGAGTGAACTGTACAGTACTTTCTTTCCCTTCCCTCTCCCCAGTGTTGTTATATAGGCTAGAATGAGGGGGCCAATTTTAATAGGGATCAGTGTAAGGTCTTACACTTGTATAAGTCAGCTTCACAAGTAGGGACAACTAGACAACTTTTGTTGTTCAGTCATTTCAGTCATGTACAACAGGGTTTTCTTGGCAGAGGTACTGGAGTGGTTTGCCATTTCCTTCTCCAACTCATTTTACAGATGAGGAAACGGAGGCAAATATGGTTAAGTGACTTGCCCAGAGTTACACAGCTAGTAAGTGTCTGAGGTCGTATTTGAACTCAGGTCTTCCTGACTCTATGCCTGAAACTCTATTGCACCACCTAGCTGCCCTAGGAGGTCATAGAGGGAGACTAATTCAAGTCCTGGGAGTGATTCTGTTATGTTTTAATGAACTTTAAAAAAGAATAGAAAGGGAGGGAAAGAAGAATACATTGGGATTCTGGGGAAGAGAGACGAAGAAGGATGGAGAAAATTATCTCATAAGGTCTAATCTTCCCCTAACATTCTTTCCCCATGAGTATTCAGTAACAAATATTCTAATATGCTCTAGTTTTTAACCTAAATGTTTCCTGTATCCTGATTTTGCCTGGAGCACGAAGAGATCAAGGATTAGATAGAAATGAAAAAAACACTTTAATTTTCAACATTTTTGTTTATTTAATTTTTGTGTGTGAGGCAATTAGGCTTAAGTGACTTGTTCAGGGTCATACAGCTAGTATCAAGTGTCTGAGGTCAGATTTGAGATCAAGTCTATCCTAACTCCAGTTCTAACTCTATCCACCACACCGTCCCCCTATCTGTACAAAAAAACTTCAAAATGGAATGGAGAATCAAATTTCTGTCTGAATGTTAAGGATTTACCTACCTGAGTACTCTGAGTTATTTTGATTGTACAAATAACTTTTTTGTCCGATATAAATGCTGTAAAACAGAAGAAATAAGGAACCATATGAACTTGAGAGCCGTTAGATTGATCCTAGGCTAAAAGTGAAGGACATGTAACAGGGTGAGGCTAATGAAATCTCCAGCCTCTGTTAATAAATGCTTTCTTGCTTGATTTAGTCAACAATGGTAGACTGAATCTCAGAATTATAAAGGAGTTCTAGTCCAGGTGACTTCCGAGGGAATCCTTTTTCTAAATCTAGTCTTGACTTGAAGCCCTTCGGTAATGGGAAACTTACTTCTTCCTAAGGCAATCCATTCAGAAACAGAATAGCAGAAAAGTTTGATTCCAGAATAGCTTATATTCTATGCTATTGATTCTCTCTAACTGCTACCCATTGATTCTGATTCTGGGGCCAGGCAGTAAAAACCTATTCACTCTTCTGCAGGATAGCTCTTAAGATATTTGAAGAAAGCTGTCATGATTCCTTCTGTATCTCTTCTTCTCCAAGCTTAAAAATCTTTTATTTTTCCTAGTTAATCACTGTATGTAATAATTTTGAATTCCTCCCCCTTCTACACTTCTCACTATTCTGGTCACCTGGTCTTAAATGTACTTGAAGTTACCAGTGTCTTTCCTGAAATATTGGCCTTCAGAACTGTACACCATGCTCAAGATTTGATCTGATCGTGGCAAAGCTCAGTCAAAAAAGCTAACGTGATCTTAGGTTGCATTAATAGAGTGTTCAGCATACAGAAGGTGATAGTCCTATCATACTTTGTGTTGGTTAGACCACATATGAAGTATTTATTCTGTTCTGTTCACCACATTTTAGGAAGGACATTGAAAAGTTGAAGACCAGCCAAAGGAGTGTCACTGTGACATAAAAGGCAAGTTGAGTCCATTACATAAAAGTTGAAGAAAATAGAGTATGCTTAGCCTTAACTAGAGACTAGAGGGAACATTATAACTATCTTGAACTTGACTTCAAACAGAGAAATACTATGGAGAAGAAAATTAGGCTTGTTTTGTTTGACTTTTGAGACCAAACTAGGCTCATTGTGAGGAAAACCTTCCTCACATTTTAATGACATAGAAGTAAAATGGACTGTCTAGAAAGAGTCAATTGCCTTTCCCTGGAGGTCTTTAAACAGAGTGAATCACAACTTGTCTGAGATGTTACAAAGGAGTTTCCCATTCAGATATGGTTTGAACCTGATGACTTGTGAAGTCCCTTTTACTTTGAAATGCTGTCGTTCCTTAATCAGGGCTGTCAGACGCTATCTTCAAAGTGGAAAAAAAAGTCACCTTGGTCTATGTATATTTGTGATTTAGAAGGAAGGGCATCCTGATCCTTTGCCTTAATGATTAGGGGATTGGGCTGGGTGTGGTAGCTCGTGCCTATGCAGTAATCTCTGCTCTTGGGGAGGTTAACATTGCTTGAGTTCTGGAGTTTTGAGTTGCTTTAGGGATAAAGTCCTTTGGGTGTATGCACCAAGCCTAGGGGGTGGGGTGGGTGGAGGCGGGGAATTCGGCTGCCTAAGGAAGGGTGAACTGGTCCATATTGGGAACATAGCAGATTAGAATTTCCTGACCAGTAATGGGACCAAATCCATAAGTGGCTGCTGTATTTCTAGCCTGGACAAAATAGAAATGCCTAATCTCATGGGCAGCTAGGTGGCACAGTGGATAGAATGCCAGGCCTGGAGTAAGGAAGATCTGAGTTTAAATCCAAACTCAGACACTTACTAGCTGTGTGACCCCAGGGCAAGTCACTTAACCCTCTTTGCCTCATCTGTAAAATGAGCTGGAAAAGGAAATGGCAAACCACTCTAGTACCTTTTTCAAGAAAACCCCAGAAGGGGTCACAAAGAATTGGACATGACTGAACAACAATAAGGAAATCTCAAAAAATATGATTGAGGGAATGAGTGGGAGTGGTCAGTGGTATTATGAATTCCAGCTAGTTGAACTACCTTTATTTTTGCTGTCTTAGACCCTGCCAGTGTTTCTGAAGGGCCCTATCCAATTGCCTCCATTCATTGTATCCTAGGAAAACTCTGCATGGATTAAGCATACTTCAAGACCCATACAATCAGGATGACTTTGTTGGGAAAGATTCCATGCAGAATATTTCAATAATTAGATAAGACCGGATAACTGCAGGCCTAATATTCCTTTTGTCTATTGTACTATAATAGAGTCATATTAAAATGTAATTCTGTGCTATCTCCAAATTGATTTCCTACTTCCCTGTGGCAGCTACTCTAACTGATGCAAACAATGCTTTTTTAAATGTTATGCTGAACTGCGTGTATTTTCATTTACTAAAACATTTAGTAAAATACTGAGAAGACATTCCATTAGGATAACTTGATTGGCCATTTCTTCCTTCACTTTCTTCATTTTGCTTTTGGACAAATTTTATAGAATTTGTTCCAAATAAAAATCTAGCTGTAGATATAAAATTTTATCATAAAACATCAGGAAACGATTAAAGTCATGATTTATTTTCAAGCACTTCAGTTACCAACATACATTTTTGCTTTTCACATAAACTGGGCACATCATACAGCCTAATTTATGGTTAGCTAACAACTTCTGGCACTTAATGAAACATAAAATCTTAGCCTTGAAAGTGACCTCAAAGTCCTGGAACTATCTTTGCCACAGTCTGGACAAATAAGCATCCCAACTGTACTTAAAGGCTGTGATTGTGAAATCACTAACTCCTGAGGCAGTGCTTTTCACCTTGATGTAGTTCTGTAAGGTTTTTCCTTACATTCAGATGAAATCTGCATTCCTCTAAGTTCTACTCTATGGTTTGCTTGAACTTCTGGGGGCATGGGGTGTTCAGAGAGGACTAGCACATCTAGTATAAGGGCTTGTGAGCCTTTTCAGCACTGCTCATCCACCTTTGGTGTCCATCTGTCACCCAATTCTCACCTATGTCTCTAAGAAGCTGTAGTATGTGCAGTGGCCACACCCCAGTCAAACTGCTTCTACAGATGAGCTAAATCAGCCTGAGGGTAACTGACAGGCCTCAAACTGGTTAGAGAGTTAGGGGAATGTCTACCCCAACTACGTGAAGACTTCCCCCCACAGAATGGATGAGAACAATTTGTTCCAATGGTGATGAAGGCAGCTGAAGCAGGTACTGTGGAGCACTTAGAGTTTGATCAGATGTTGATGACGTCAAGGTCATCTACTGCATCCTGGGCCATCACCAGTTGTCTTCACTTCTGTCTTGCCACTGGACATCAATGACGCTTGAAGAGAGAGTGAGACTAATGACTTTGTGCAACTCTGCTTCACTTAAATCCAATTCAGGAGCAAGTTAAGACATTACCCTATGACATAATTGGTCCAAGGTATGTTCCTGACTCCAGCCAAACCGACTTTCAGGGTTTGGTGAGTCTACTTTCGGACATGCCAATCACCTGTAATGGGGGAGCCATGTTTCCAATTCAGAACATGTGCTGGGATTTTGTGACTGTTGCTATCTGCTCATTATATGATGATGGAAAGCCTTTTAATTGGCCACCAGTTAAAGTCAGCCACTACTGAGTATGCATATAAGATCCATGAAAGAGTCTCTTCCCTAGTGGCAAGTGAGGCATGAGTCCTCATTCTGTGAGCATCTGGGGAGGGGTCTTGACCAGAGAAGAGACTGAAATTTGATATAATCATATCCCTTGTATGCATATAACTTACCCCCTCACCAGTCGATGAAAAGACTTTCCATCAGAGGGCAGAAAACAGTGTCAGAATACCTGTGCATGCTCTGAATCAGGGGCAGGACCTCTCTATTACTCCTCATCAAGCACTTCTAGAAGGTGACTCACCACATACTTCACCTGGTGTGCAGTAAGCAGGCTTATGCTCTGAGGACTTCTTGACAGCGCCCCACTGCCACACACACACCTTTACTACAGAAAAACAAGTCAATAATTCCAAAGTGAACATAAAAGAAGAAAATTTGAAATTCAGAACAGAAATGAAATGGAAAACAGTGGTTTAGCAGATATTGTTTTTTAAAAGATGAAGAAAATTAATAAACCATTAGTTTGTTTGATCAAAAATTGACTTAAAAAAGAGAAGAAATTGCCAAGCAAAAAAGCAACAAGGCCAATTCATGAATAGAGAGGAAATGAAGAGAATTGTTAGAAACTCCAATATGCTATCACACATCAGTAAAAACTGAGAATTTAAAGAAAATGGATGGATATTTGCCATACACAGGCATATATATATATATACATATGTTATTTTATATATATGCAAATATGTTTATGAGTGTGTTTGTGTGTGTATATTATATATATATATAATATGTATCTTGTATGACAGGGTTTTTAGTCATATATATAAATACTTTTTTAAAAAATTTTAGTCTAAACTTGCTATTTCATTAATATAGGGTACTGCCAGTAAGGAAACTCCTCGATCAATACAGATCAGCAACTACTCTGCCACTTCTCTTAGACAGTTGCTTGGGGCACTGAGAAGTTAAGTGACTTGTATAGGTTAACAACCATATTGTGTCAGAGGCAGGACCTGAACCCAACTCCTCCTGACCCCAAGACCTGCCTTCTGTCTAGTATACCATGTTTACTCTTCTACTGGAATAGTTTTATAATACTCAAATTAACAAATCAGGAAATAGAGAAGACAAAAATCTAGTCTCATAAGAAGAAATTGAACAAGCCATATATAAACTACCAGAAAGGTAAAAAACCCCACCCTAGTTCAGATGGATTTGCAAATACATTCTATGAAATATTAAGATGAAAATTAATCTGAACATTATAGTAACTATTTTGTTAATAGAAAAAGAAAACACTTTACCAAATTCCTTCTGTGGAACAAATATGAGCCGTAAGTTTCAAAACAAGAAGGGATAAAGCAGAAAAAGACAGCTATTGAGCAATATTAATTTATGAATATTTATGAATGATAAACATTCAAACAAAATGTTTATCAAAGAAACAATAGCATTTGGAGGGGGGAGAAGACACAGACTTGTGATTTCATTTATGTTAGAAACTCTCAGTGAAAAAACTTTTACCAAAATAGATTTCAGTAATTTATATTCCCTGAGAGTTGCTTAGGGCACTGAAAGTTTAAGTGATTTTCTTAGAGTCACACAGTGTATGTCGAAAGTGGGATTAGAACTCAAGTTGTTCTGACTCTGTTCTGACAAGTCAGTTCTAACTCTGCACTATACCATGCTACCTTCATATCATTATGTCTAAAAAATTATTCCTTGTAAATAAATTTAATTTTTTACCACGAATGAAATTTAGTTTGACTTTAGGAAAACAATTATAATTTTTAATCATATAAATAACAAAACAAAATAATATACATAGCTTTATTTATGGATCAAGAAAAATCCTCTGACAGAATACAGCACTTACTGATGTTAAAAAATGAGTTTAAAAAACACAAATATAAAAGTCATCTCTTATCATGATCCATAATATTTATCCAAAATCAAAAGCTAGTAATCATTACTTGTAATGGAAAAACTCTTCTTTCCCATTAGGTTCATTCATTAATTGAGAATTCCTGAGTAGTGTATACAAGAGACATATTCTTAGTATTAATGTTGTCATCCCTATTTTGTGGATGACAATGCTGAGCCTCAACTGGTGTAAATTATTTGCCCAGGAACAGATAGTGAAGATAGTTGGTGAAATTATGCCATATTTAACCCATGTGCCTCCTCTGCCTTGTGCAAAATACAGTAATACAAAATACAAAAAATGTGTCTCTTCAAAATTCCAAAGAATGGGTACAGTGTTGAGATTGCAATAAACCTGGAATCTTCATCACCCTATTAGAGCTCCAGATGATTAGGAGTGCTCATTTTGGCCCTGCATGTCTGAGATAAACTGCAGAAACTTTGCTAATCCTATTTTTTTTTATGGAGAGTTAGGGAGGTGCGTAGTGATATGTAATGGGATATTTCAGGGGTGATCTTTGTTAAATGTGAATGCACTCAGGAGTTCACTGTGTGTCAAAAGGACAATGGAACTTCGTCCAGACTCTGAACTTACTCTCTGGAGCCTGCTTCTTGTTCCACACATCTGGCCTTGGGCAGGTGTTTGGTATATCACATAATCACTTTTCCATGACTTTTCTGCTTCACACCAGGGCCAGTCATAAGATGGGGTTATTTGATGTGGCAATGCACAGAACAGAATAGAAGCACACAGGAGAAGGTGTTTATTTCAGTCCTTTGCCCTATATGTGTGGTAAGCTTTCTGTTTCTTGGAAAAAAAGCAGAGTAGGGCTTTGACCAAATAGTATTGCAAATGAGTGTTTTTTGGTCTAGGTGAATATCACTAAAATGATCATGGGTTGTAGCACCCTATAAAAGGTAGGTGACTACAAGTGCCACAAGGTAAATTCTGAATTATTGTTTAGAGCAATTCAATCTTTCATTTATACAAGTTCTATCATTTTCCCCTTTTAGCGCCCCATTGCATTTGTATATCAACAGGCTAATATCAATATTCTGAACATCCTAGGGGTATAGAACATGCCCATAGCTCTTCTCCTTTTGCTATGGCTTCTTGCTGTTTTGAGTCATTTTTGAGTCATATTTTTGAGTTGTTTTTTTCTTGCCAGAGATACTGGAGTGGTTTGCTATTTCCTTCTCTAGCTCGTTTTACAGATGAAGAAACTGAGGCAAATAGGGTTGTGACTTGCCCAGAGTCACACAGCTAGTAAGTGTCGGTGGCCAGATTTGAACTCACAAAGATGAGTCTTTCTGATTTCAAGCACAAATTCCACTGTGCCATCTAGATTCCACTCTGCTTTGGTTGTTACCTGTTATTTCCTCTATCACTCCACTCCTGCCATCTTTTATTGCTGTTGGTGGGATGGGGTGCATTAATGCTGCCTACCACAGAATCCTTTCCCCTTTTGCTTACCCATTACCCGAAGACACCAGAGGAAGCACGTAACTGAGGGAGGGGTCAGGACAAATTGTATCCTCCCAGGTAGTAGAGGCCATACTAGTTGAACTTTCATCCCACCTGTGGTTCACTTTGGAAATGTATAAAGTCATTTGTCAACCTGAGCTATCCATGGATCTTTTTTTTTTAAATTTCACCTGGCTCCTGAGGTTTTTGTTTTTTTTTTTTTAAACTTAGCAGTATTTGCAATTTTTAAAAACGTTCCTTCGGTGCTCATTCTCTACTCTTGGCAGTCAAGTAGGCTGCCCACTCATTAGACCTCTCAGTGAAAGTCATCCTCAGTCACTCAGGATTTTCACATAAATATAAATTCCCATGAACATCTCAGGGGAAGATCACGAGAAGTGAAGCCTGAGTTTCTAACATTTATGTAGGCAACTGGGAGGTGTTTCACTTCCACGTCTACTTTTTGATTTCTTTCATTGTTGGTTTGTGGCTTTCTGGGCCCAGAGCCTGACAGAATTTGGACTTTTGTTTTAAATATTTCCTCTGAGACATTGTGTCCAAATGAGCAAATGTAAAAGGTAGGAGGAAGAAAAAATTTTTTTATTAAAAAAATTTCTTTTGATCCCATCCACTCAAAATTTAAGAAAAGAAAAAAATAGTAAAGTCTCTGAGTGCCCAAAGTTTCCATATAACAGTGTTTCTTGGAATTTATTTTTTTCTCTTTTTATTTTATGAGAAATTGTTCAGGGCTCTTCAGTTTAGAGCAGTTTTTGGCATTGATTATATAATCTTCCAAAGGATTCATTTTGCTTGGGCAAAAGAAAGTACCACTTTGTTGTTGCCAAAACACACTTAAATCAGTTCAAGGAAAATCAGAATTCCTGACTGCAGTTTTGATAAACTGTTCCTATGGAAGCTTGCTTCAAGATTTTTCCTATCTTCTTGGCACATAGAGAAGCTCTCTCTGTGTTGACTTGTGTCTTATTATTAGGTCAAAGTTCAATTCAGGAGAATGATATGTATAAACCCACGTTTGAAGAAAAATGGTTGTGATGCAGGGTGTGTGTGTAGGGGTGGGGTGGGAGGAGGATGAGAACGAGTATTATTGGCAGCTAGGATTGAGAGAGTGGATGAAAGCCAGAGCACTATCATAGGATCATGGGATTATGGATTCAGTGCTGTAAGAGACTTTAGAGATCCCTTAGTCATTCCAGCACTTCATTTTACAGATGAGGAAACTGAGGACCAAAAAGTCATGGGTACCAGGTGACTGAGCCAGGAACCACTGAGACAGGGTCCTAGGTAGATATGGTAGTTCAGAATTCAAAATTAAAATGATATCTTATGTCATATACCCTTAAGGATTATTTCCACTTAGAGTCTACTTGTTCCACCTACTGACTTTTTGTCTGGTGCTTTCCCTCCATAGAGCCTCCATTTCATCCTCTTCTTTCTTATCAATTCACATCTCTCCCTCTTTCTCTCCCTCTCCCCTATTCCTCTCCCTCTCCCATTCCCTCTCTCCTGCCACTCTCTCTGTCATTCTCTCCCTCTTCTCTCTCCCATTCCCCTCTCCCAATCACTCTCTCACTCTTCCTCTCTCCCTCTCCCATTCTCTCTCTCTCTCTCTCATTCTCTGTCTCCCTCTCTCTGTCTCTCTCTTCTCCCTCCCTTCCTCCCTTTCTCTTTCCCACTTCCTCTTCTTCTCCCATTCTCTCTCTCATTCTCTGTCTCCCTCTCTCTGTCTCTCCCTCCCCCCTCCCTTCCTCCCTCTTTCTTTCCCTCTTCCTCTCCCTCCTCACCCTCTTTATCCCCCCTCCCGTCCAGCCAGCTCAGTGTTCCCCTCAAGCTTGGGCAATCTCTCCGCAGTTTCTAATTTGAGCTAATGTTATTAAGATTTAGCTGCCTACGTTGACTATTGGAGCAGAATGTCAGAGTGGTGAAGCTGGGCTTAAAGTTAGGAATATCTGAGCTCCCTCTCCTGATGAAATCATAGATCTTGTGAGTGTTCATGCTCTTATGCCTTGTTGCCGGTTCGGTTTTGTATATGCTTGCCTTGCATTTCCTTTATTTCTCCCTCTTTCTTGTCATAGTCACATATGTATAATCTTTTCAAAGACCTACTCATCTAGAGTCTACTTTCCTCATTGGCATAGCCCCCCCCCCCCCCACTCTGTTGTACTAATTTTGATCTGTTATTGTGGGCACTGCCTCCTTTTTATTATTTTTGCTCTCTAGTTGTGCCAAGGCAAATTTGGATGTGAGTGCAGTATGAGTGTGTGTGTGTGTGTGTGTGTGTGTGTGTGTGTATTTAGGACCGTAAAATGTTAGATAGCATAGATTTAGAAAAATGTCTTTTTCAGGAATTTTGAATTCATTTGACACATGTTAAAATGTTTTAACTGTAATTTTTTTTGGCAAACTGTTTGTTCTGTCACAATGTGACTAATATGGAAATAGTTTTTACAATATTGTACATATATAACCTATCAAATTGCTTACCATCTTGGGGGTAGGGGAAGGAGGGATATAGAAAATTTGGAAGTCAAAATTTTATTCAAAAAAAGAACATTAAAAATTGTCATTATATGGAATTGGAGAAAAAGTACCCTTTAAAAAGTCTTGTTTTGCTTTCTTCACACAATTGGAGTCCCCATACTGGGAATCTCCCACACTAACAAAACCACCAGGCATTCATAATTACTTTCTCAAAATAGCATATATAATTTTATTCAGGAACAGGTACTAGGAAGCAACAATAAAACAAGGGAAGAAAAGTTGGAAACTCTAAACCTCAGGCTCTAAAATAATACTTTCATTTCGAAACTGCTTTAAATTGTTCAAGGAATCTGTTTACCTGACTAGCCATAGAAGCCCAGTATAAATCTGTATAGTTTTTCCTTATGTAGAATAAATATGACAAAAAGGAAAGTCATATTTGCATAGTATAATATTCATTACTCATATCAACAATAAATGTTTGAGAAAGATGGAGAAGTGCATTAATATCCAAAAAGTTGCCCACTTTGACATTTCTAGAATAGAAGTGTTTCCAGCTGGATGTAAATCCACATGCCTTTCAAATGTGAAGGACGTCTCCACCTTCATTAAATAGAAATAGTACAGTACTCAGCAGAAAAGAATGAAAAACAGCCAATGTTCAGCTTCCATTGGGTTGAATACTCACAAATCAGGCACTCTGTTATGCCATCAGGGGCAACTACGTGGCTCAGCCGATAGAGCACTGGAGCCGGAATCAGGAAGATCTGAATTCAAAACCAGGCTCAGATACTTACCAGTTGTGTGACCCTGGGCAAGTCACCTAACTCTTATTTATCTCAGTTTCTCACCCGTAAAATGGAGACGTGCTAGAGAAAGAAATGGAAAACCACTCCAGCATCTTTGCCAAGAAGATCCCATGGACAGATACATGTGGTCAGAAAGAGTTAGACATGACTGAATGAACAAACAACAAAATAATCACGTCAGAGTCTTATACCAAGGCGCTGATAGCACTTTGAGAAGTTGAGAAATAGTTAATGGAGCTCTGTCCCTAATTTTTATGTCTGAGACAGAATGAGAACCAAGTACCACAAAAATATATTATACAATGGGAAAGAAAATCATTCTTTTCAGCCACTAGAACTTTATGTAATTAGTCTTTGGAAGTCAAAAGATCCTGTAAGCTGTTGGAAGCATGGTCTTATTTAATAGCTTGGGAATCTTTAATCTTTTTTACACCTCTGTTGCTTTTCTAGAAAATGAGGGGGTTGAACAAGATAGTGACTTGCCCAGGGTCACACTAGCTAATAAGTGCCAGAGGCCAGATTTGAGCTCATGAGGATGAGTCTTCCTAATAGCGCTCTATTCACCTGGCTGCTCCTTCTTTCATAGAAATTCCTCTAGAATATCCCTGACAAATAGTCATCCATACCCATTGTGAAGAATTCCATTGAAAAGGATGATGGGATCATAGAGTCAGAGTTGGAAGGGACCAATAGAGAAGTAGGCTTGGAATTAGGAAGACTCATCTTCATGAGTTAGCTGTGTGACCCTGGGCATGTCACTTAACCCTGTCTGCCTCAGTTTCCTCATCTGTAAAATGAACTAGGGAAGGTAATGGTCAACCACTCTGGTATCTCTGCCAAGAAAACCCCAAATAGGGTCACGTAAAGTAGGACATGACTGAACAACAACAGGGGCAGCTAGGTGGTGCAGTGGATAGAGCACTGGATCTTTAGTTGGAAAGACCTGAATTCAAATATAGCCTCAGGTATTTACCACCTGTGTGATTTGGGGTAAGTCACTTAGCCTCAGTTTTCTCAACTAAAATGGGGGTCAAAATTACACCTACCTCCCACAGTTATGAGGCTCAAATGAGACAACATTTGTAAAATGCCTAACACGGTGAGTGGCACATAGGATGTGCTATATAAATGCGATTGTAATTATTTCCTGGCTTGACTGGATGTCCTCTGAGGTTACCTTTCATTTTGAGTCTATGAAGGTACTAGCAAGGTGAGCACCAGCACCAATAAGGCTATTCAACATGAAGTTTTCCACCCACACAAATTGCTGAAGAGACTATATAGACAAAAATGTTCATCATGTAATATTTGGTAATCATGTCCCAAGAGAATAACATTTTGGTACAGGAATGAATGGATGGGAAAGCAATTATTAAGCTTTACGATGTGCCCAGAAAGGGGGCAGGGATAGGGAACCTGAGACCTCGAGTTTTACGAACAAATCCTTTTATTAAGGGGATTTGTTTTGTGAAATTTGGATTCAAAAGGCTGCACTTGAGGACCTGGAGGTCACATGTGGCCTCAGAGCTGCAGGTTCCCCACCCCTGGGCTAGGCATTGAGGATAGAAATACAAAGTTAGGTAGTGCTATCCCCAAGGAGCTAACATTCTAAAAGGGGGAGAGAATAACATAGAGAAGGGATGGCCGAGAACAGGTGTTTTGGTCTGAGATTAGATGGTTGATGAGATTCATTCCAGTTCTGAAATTCTGCGATTCAGAAAGTCACAGAGACGATGACTGGAACAACAGGGCCGTCAACTGACCCATTTTTTGAGAGACGATGGTAGCATTAGTGTTATTACAGCTTTCAGATGAAGATTTGGAAAACTGGCACCAGGTTGTAGGCTGGTAGGGATGTGAGCAGCTGCAGATTGGAAAATGACCTGGGTGAGGAAGCCCAGTCCCAAAGAGTTACCAGCAGCATGGCTTAGCACCTCCTGGGAGTGGTCTCTGGAGATTTGCTTTGAAGGATAGAATAGCAATAGTAATAGAGGGAGACAGATGGCTAGGGTGAACAAACATGGCCCCATGGAGTTCAGATCTCAATGCCTTATACCTGACATTTATCAGTCGTTCAGGTATATCTGATTCTTCATGACCCCATAGAAGGTCTTCTTGGCAAAGATATTGGAGTAGTTGGCCATTTCCTTCTCCAAGCTTATTTTCCAGATGAGGAAACTGAAGCAGACAGGGTGAAGTGACTTGTCCAGGGTCACATAGCTGGTAAGTGTCTAAGGCTAGCTCTTCCTGATTGCAGGCCCAGGAATAGCAGTATCTTAAAGTCCAGTTCAGATACTATTAATGAGTCAAGCAAAGACTTACATCCAACTTTGAAGAGGAAGAATAGTTCATACTTAATAGTTGAAAAATTCTATTTAACTAAACAATAGAAGCAAAGGATTAGGCCATAATCAAAGCCAGATTCAGTGGAATAAAGCAAACTATTTGCACATATTAAATCATTTCTGTGGCCCAAGTATAATAGTAATTTTTTAGAACTCAACACATCTTTTAAAATTTATAGGGGCAGCTACGTGGCTTGGTGAATCAAGTATCAGCCCTGGAGTCAGGAGGACCTGATTTCAAATCTGGCCTCAGTCACTTGATGCCTACTGGCTGTGTGACCCTGGGCAAGTCACATAACTCTGACTGCCTTGTAAAAACAATTATATAGATATGGCAAAAGCCCATTACACAAGACTGAAATGCTCAAAGGTAACCTGTATCCTTTAAACATATTGTGCTGATTCCTCATCCGTGTCATGCCCACTAACTTTCTAAGGGCTTTTGCTTTTTCTCCTTTACATTCTTTTCTTTTGTTACCTCATCAACCCCCATAGGTTCGATAGACATTTTTGTTCAGATGACTTTCAAAATTAGATATTCATCCTTGTCTTTCTCCCAAATTCCAGTTCCCCATCACCAGCTCTCCAGTGGATATTTAAAACTAGATGTTCTGTAAGCATCTGACTCAAAATATCCAATGTCTTTCTTTCCAAACATGCCTTTCTTCTGAACCCTACCTGCTTCTGACTAGGATGGGTGGAAGTTGGATGTTGGACAGCTTACCCTCTAGTCCTCTGCCAGTTAACAAGGGCAAGCAGGGAATTCCTCTCATCATTTCCTACCCATATCTTTTCTTGGACTGCATGATCTCTAGAAGTTATCATTCTGCCAGATGAAATCAAATCTGAAACTCATACCTCCTCAGATCATTTCCCATCCCAGCTGCAGGAGTTCGTCATGCTCTCATTCTGGGTCCTCCCCCTACCCTCTTCAGCTTCTTTTTGTGTATTATCACTCCCCCCATTAAATTGTGATCTTCTAGAGGGCAGGGACCATCATGCCTTTTTTTTTTGTATCTCTAGTACTTATCAGTGCCTGAAACATATTGTTTTTGTTCAGTCATTTTCAGTCATGTCTGACTCTTTGTGACCCCATTTGGAGTTTTCTTGTCAGAGATACTGGAGTGGTTTGCCATTGCCTTCTCCAGCTCATTTTACAGATGAGGAAACTGAGGCAAACAAGATTAAGTGACTTGCCTATGGTCACACAGCTAATAAGTATCTGAGGCCAAATTTGAACTCAAGAAGATGGGTCTTCCTGGCTCCAGGTCTGGCATTCCATCTACCTCTACTTTCCATTCCTCCCCCCGCCCCACCTTATTGTTTCTGTTTCTATGAAAAAAGTAAAGTAAAAAAAATAAAACTCTGGTTTCAATTCTCTTTCAGGGCCAGTTTTGTGACTACTGTAACTCTGGGGATCCCAATAAAGCTCACCCAGTAACCAATGCAATTGATGGGACTGAACGTTGGTGGCAAAGCCCTCCTCTGTCCTTGGGCTTACAGTACAACAAAGTCAATGTTACTCTGGATCTGGGACAGGTGAGTTACTTATTCACTTGACATGACCAAAAATTGAATCATTTATTTTATGGCAGGAGTTGACACTATATTTTTTTATACTTATCATGAGTCATTTTAAAAAAAATTGTAATTTTTGGTTATTCTGAACTTGATAAACACCAACAAACATGAATACTTCTCTAAACAAAGAACATAATAATAGCTAGCATTTTTAAAGCACTTTAAGATTAGCAAAGTGTCAGGTTTATGGAGAAGGGAAGAATTTTTGACTAAACAAGAGGTAGAAAGCATTATGAAGTACAAAATGGATAATTTTGCTTACATTAAATTGAAGAGTTTTTGCAAAACAAACCCAATGCAACCAAGATTAGGAGGGAAACAGAAAACTGGGAAAGAATTTTTGCAACTAGTGTCTGTGATAAAGGCCTCATTTCTAGAATATATAGAGAACTGAGTCAAATGTACAAGAATACAAATCATTCCCCAATTGATAAATGGTCAAAGGATATGAACAGGCAGTTTTGAGAGGAAAAAATCAAAACTATCTATAGTCATATGAAAAAATGCTCTAAATCACTATTGATTAGAGAGATGCAAATCAAACAACTCTGAGATACCACATCACACCTATCACATTTGCTAACATGACAAAACAGGATGATCATAAATGTTGGAGAAGATGTGGGAGAGCTGGAACACTAATTCATTGTTTGTGGAGCTGTGAGCTGATCCAGTCATTCTGGAGAGAAATTTGGAACTATGCCCAGAGGGCTACAAAAAAGTACATACCCTTTGACCCAGCAATACTGCTTCTAGGATTGTATCCCTAAGAGATCATAAAAATGGGAGAGGGTCCCACATGTACAAAAATATTATAGCAGCACTCTTTGTGGTGGCCAAAAACTGCCCATCAATTGGGGAATGGCTGAATAAATTGTGGTATATGAATGTAATGGAATACTATTGTGCTGTAAGAAATCATGAATAGGAAGACTTCAGAGAGGCCTGGAAGGACTTATATGAACTGATGCTGAGCGAAAGGAGCAGAACCAGGAGAACTTTATATACAGCAACAACGACAGTGTACAAGGATTTTTTTCTGGTAGACTTAGAACTGCATTGCAATGCAAGGACTTAAAAAATTCCCAGTAGTCTCTTAAGGCAAAATGCCTTCCACATCCAGAGAAAGAACTATGGAATTTGATTGCAGAATGTAGCAAATCATTTTCTTTTGTATTATGCTTTGTTTTGTTTTATGATTTCCCCCTTTCATTTTAGTTCTTCTATGCAACATGATTAAGGTGAAAATATATTTAATAGCAATGTATGTGTAGAACCTATATAACATTTTATGCCCTCTCAGGGAGGGAGTGAGGAAGTAGGGAGGATGGAGGGGGAAGGAGGGGAAAAAATATAAGATGTATGGAAGTGATTGTAGAACACTGAAAACAAATAAAAAAAAGATTAGTAAAGTACATTACAATATTATCTCATAGTATCATCATAATAACCCAAAGAATGGTGCTATTATTATACCCATTTTACAGATGAGGAAACAGGTAATTAACTTGCTCTAGGTCACAGAGCTACTAAGTTTTTGAGGCAGGATTTAAACTCATGTCTTCTAGCCGCTAAGTCACTGCACCACTCAGCTGTTTCCTGATACTTACAGAGTATTACATATGAACTGAACTATGACTCTCCATTACCTACAGTTTGCTATTTTTGAAAAGTACATGGCTCTGTGTCTCTTGAATTTCAATCCTCTTTTGTGCATTAAAAAAAAGTTTCACTGATTTTTTTTTCTACTTTTTTATCATCATTATCATCATCATTATTACTACTTTTCCTTCTTTTTTCTAATTCTCCTTCCACTGGAAATAACTCCCCCTTTTAACAAAGCCTTGTAACAAACAAAATTAAGTAAAACAAATTTACACATTGTCTTGTCTTTGAAAAGCTAGTCTATTTCTGTTCTACAATCTACAAATCCGTTTTCTCTCTAATAGAAAGTAGAGTATTTTTTTTACAAAATTTTTATTCTGAATCATATACACACATTTTCATATATAAAAAATAGAAAAAATATTATATGTAAAATTGGAAATTGCTATTATGTACAGTTTGCTTTTTTAAAAAAAAGTTAACAAATTCAGTATGTTATTTCAAAGCTTCCCCATTTGTTTATGTTTCTCTTTGAACTTCCTTCCCTTTGCGCATTTATTAAGATTTCTTAAGATTCAAAGACTCTCTTTTTGGTAGGGAGTATTCTTGATCATTATCATCATCACTATTCATTTCACCATTCTTTACTAAACCTGACTTGTTATAAAATATGCTCTTTCATTGGCAAAGGTATTTTTTTTGTTATTGAGGTCTGTGATAGACATTCTTTTCCTTGAGAGCCCTGGCCTTATGGATCCTGGCCTTGATTGACACCAGTAAGAAATAATCCTGTGTCCTGCATTCAAAAACACTCCCAAGTCATCTCATGAAACTTAGTCTCATGATTTGCCTTATCCCCCAAATATGGGAGTTCCAATGGATCAGATTGCAATTCTGATTTGACATGGTTCTCAGTTCTGTGATCCTTGTTCAAGCTGAAACTAATCTCCTTGTTGGCTAGTCTAGTAAAAATTGCTCCATGAATTAATGGAGTATCCCACAAAAGAAACATTGAATGAAGTGAATCTGAAAGGGAGGGCTGTTCCATACACTGAAGGTCTTTAAATCCCTTATGCCTGTTGTTAAGTTTTGTAGGGTTTCTTGTAAACTTCCTGTTGGTTTAAATTAATATGGTCCATTTGCTGTACTGAATAAAAAATAATTGAATTTGTACTTTGGGGAACGTTTTGATAGACCCTTGGTGGTCTGAAAGTCTCTTTTTACTCTTTCTAACAACAATCAGTTTATCTATCTCATCAGCTAATGGTCCAACTAACCTGGGAGATTGCACTTGTGTTCTATTCATTTAACCAAGGGCTACTATATTCACTAAGTTTTAGTAAGCTATTCAAAATGCCTTTTATTGAATTTGGCATAAGATCAGATGGATTTGTGTTTGTTCTTTTGCCCTGAAAGCTAATTGTTTTGTTTTGTTTTAATACTTCTTTGATGTGTTGGAACTCTCCAATTAGGAAAATTAAATAGCAATGTGCCAACGTAGGAATAATCCACTAATTTGCTTACTGTTGGGACATTAAGCATGACACACATATTTATGGAGACTGCCTATTCGTTGGTTTTGAACGTCTCGAAGGAGATAGATGTTTCCAGTTTGTGCCTAGTAAAACTAAGTTCAGACATCTACCTTTAATAAATTTTTTTTGAGTGTTTCTGTCTTTTTTTTTTTTTTGTCATTCATTTTAACAAAATTTTGGGTTACAAATTTTCTCCCCTTTTCTCCCCTCCCCCCCCAAACACCAAGCATTCTAATGCCCCTATGACCAATCTGCTCTCTCTTCTATCATCCCTCTCTGCCCTTGTCTCCGTCTTCTCTTTTGTCCTGTAGGGCCAGATAACTTTCTATACCCCTTTACCTGTATTTCTTATTTCCTAGTGGCAAGAACATTACTCAACATTGGATCCTAACACTTTGAGTTCCAACTTCTTTACCTCCCTCCCTCCCCACCCCTTCCCTTTGGAAGGCAAGCAATTCAATATAGGCCAAATCTGTGTAGTTTTGCAAATGACTTCCATAATAGTTGTGTTGTATAAGACTAACTGTATTTCCCTCCATCCTATCCTGTCCCCCATTACTTCTATTCTCTTTTGATCCTATCCCTCCCCATGAGTGTCAACCTCAAATTGCTCCCTCCTCCCCATGCCCTCCCTTCCATCATCCCCCCCACCCTGCTTATCCCCTTATCCCCCACTTTCCTGTATTGTAAGATAGGTTTTCATACCAAAATGAGTGTGCATTTTATTCTTTCCTTTAATGGAATGTGATGAGAGTAAACTTCATGTTTTTCTCTCATCTCCCCTCTTTATCCCTCCACTAATAAGTCTTTTGCTTGCCTCTTTTATGAGAGATAATTTGCCCCATTCCATTTCTCCCTTTCTCCTCCCAATATCTTTCTCTCTCACTGCTTGATTTCATTTTTTTAAGATATGATCCCATCCTCTTCAATTCACTCTGTGCACTCTGTCTCTGTGTGTGTGTGCGTGTGTGCATGTGTGTGTGTGTAATCCCACCCAGTACCCAGATACTGAAAAGTTTCAAGAGTTACAAATATTGTCTTTCCATGTAGGAATGTAAACAGTTCAACTTTAGTAAGTCCCTTATGACTTCTCTTTGCTGTTCACCTTTTCATGCTTCTCTTCATTCTTGTGTTTGAAAGCCAAATTTTCTTTTCAGCTCTGGTCTTTTCATCAAGAATGCTTGAAAATCCTCTATTTCATTGAAAGACCAATTTTTCCCCTGAAGTATTATACTCAGTTTTGCTGGGTGGGTGATTCTTGGTTTTAGTCCTAGTTCCTTTGACTTCTGGAATATCCTATTCCATGCCCTTCAATCCCTTAATGTAGAAGCTGCTAGATCTTGTGTTATCCTGATTGTATTTCCACAATACTTGAATTGTTTCTTTCTAGCTGCTTGCAATATTTTCTCCTTGACCTGGGAACTCTGGAATTTGGCCACAATGTTCCTAGGAGTTTCTCTTTTTGGATCTCTTTCAGGCGGTGTTCTGTGGATTCCTTGAATATTTATTTTGCCCTCTGGTTCTAGAATCTCAGGGCAGTTTTCCTTGATAATTTCATGAAAGATGATGTCTAGGCTCTTTTTTTGATCATGGCTTTCAGGTAGTCCCATAATTTTTAAATTGTCTCTCCTGGATCTATTTTCCAGGTCAGTTGTTTTTCCAATGAGATATTTCACATTATCTTCCATTTTTTCATTCTTTTGGTTTTGTTTTGTGATTTCTTGGTTTCTCATAAAGTCATTAGCCTCCATCTATTCCATTCTAATTTTGAAAGAACTATTTTCTTCATTGAGCTTTTGAATCTCCTTTTCCATTTGGCTAATTCTGCTTTTGAAAGCATTCTTCTCCTCATTGGCTTTTTGAACCTCTTTTGCCAATTGAGTTAGCCTATTTTTCAAGGTGTTATTTTCTTCAGCATTTTTTTAGGTCTCCTTTAGCAGGGTGCTGACCTGCTGTTCATGCTTTGACTTCATGTCTCTCATTTCTCTTCCCAGTTTTTCCTCCACCTCTCTAACTTGATTTTCAAAATTCTTTTTGAGCTCTTCCATGGCCTGAGCCCATTGGGTGGGCTGGGACACAGAAGCCTTGATTTCTGTGTCTTTCCCTGATGGTAAGCATTGTTCTTCCTTATCAGAAAGGAAGGGAGGAAATGCCTGTTCACCAAGAAAGTAACCTTCTATAGTCTTATTTCTTTTCCCTTTTCTGGGCATTTTCCCAGCCAGTCACTTGACCTCTGAATATTCTCCTCACACCCACCTTGCCTCCTGATCCTCCCAGCCAGCGCTTGGGGTTTGAGATTCAAATGCTGCTCCCCAGCCTCGGGGCTTCGGCAGGGGCAGGGCTGCTATTCTGTGTGAGATTAAGTTCAGGTGCTCAGGTCAGGGCAGGGTCACCTCTCAGGCTCAGTTCCCTCAGGGGGTTTATGCACAGACCTTCAACAATGGATCCAGGCTCCTGCCTGCTTGGGGAGCCCTTGTCTGCCACTGCCTCAGCTTCTGCCTCCCGAGGGGGCCTGAGTTATGGGGGCACCCCACTCCCCTCTCGACCTGCCAAAGAGACCCTCTCACCAACCCCCGTCACCTGTGGGTGGGGGGACCTGTGCGGCCGCTGGAGATCCTGTCCCTGAAGCCTGTTTGGATCTGTTCCTCTTGGTGCCGCGGCCGCGGCAGGGCTGGGCTGGGCTCCGTGTCCGCAGCGCAACGGACCTTTTGCGAGAGGTTTGCAGGCTCCTCTGGAACAGAAATCTCCTTCGCTCCACTGTTCTGTGGCCTCTACTGCTCCAGAATTCACTGTGAGTTACTTTATACAGATGTTCTATGGGTTGTGGGTTCGGAGCTATGTGTATGTGCATCTTTCTACTCCGCCATCTTGGCTCCACCCCTCTTTTAATAAATTTTAATGGGAAAAGAATGATGCTTTAAGAAATACTGGATTGGGTCTATTTAGAGTAGAGGTCCTTAACTTAGAGTTCACTGATACAGGGGTCTGTGAATAACTTCCAAGAGTCTGTGAATTTGGAAGGTAAAAAATTATGTTTTTATTTCAGTGGAATTGGTTTCCTTGTAATGCTATGTATTTTATTATATGCATTTAAAATATTTTGAGAAGGGATCCATAGGCTTCACCAGATGGTCAAAGTGGTCTATGACACAAATGGAGATGGGAAGGAAGGGAATAATCATTTAAATAGTGCCTGCTATATGCCGCATACTATGCTAAGCACTTTAAAAAATAAATTATATCTCATCTGATTATTGTTGTAATAACCCCACAGTGTAAGTGTTATTATTATCCCCAATTCTCCAGTGAAGGAAACTGAGGCAGAGGTTAAGTGACTTGCTCAGGATCACACAGCCAGTAAATGTCTAAGGTCAGATTTGAATTCAGGTCTACCTGACTCTAAGCCCAGCACTCTATCCGCTGTACCACCAGCTGCCTCAGTTAAGAATCCTCGTTAAAAAACCAGAATGCTGAGTTAAGGATTTGGAGAAGGGATCAGTTAAGGCAGATGGACAGAGGCTACTGTTATTGGCCAAGGCATCATTACGTACAGTGAAGGAGAGAGGAGGGGAGGTAGGAAGACTGAGAAAGGGAGAGTGAAGGAGGGAGAGCAGGTATAAAGGCAAGCACCCTGGTATGCACAGGAGAGCCTGCTGTACATGTTCTTAGATCTGCTTTTCTAAAAGAAAAGCAACTTTTGAAGGGTCAACAGTCACTTTAATCAAGCACATATATCATTCACTTAGTTCAGGGGAAAAAGTCAACACCCTGAACTTCAGAGAAAATACAGAGAAATAAAGATCAACAGACAGGGCTTTCAGCTGCCTGACCATAAGCAATACATACATCACAGATCAACAGACAGATGCAACTGTCTGACCATACATACATAGTTACCAGAGAGAGATGTACCAACATCTGGGTTTTCAAAACCAGGGTGGAGGTGGGCTGCCCAGAGTCTCGTCTGGCCAAATAAACACTTCCAATGAGTAAGCCCCAAAGTAAAACTTCACCTCAGAGTATTTATACACTTTTCAGAGACAGGGCATTACAATCCTTGAGACCCAGTGCCTCCTTAACAAAGGGTATGGATCTTCCTACAAATCTCCTTTAATCAACCTTCCCTTAATGACCAGGCCCATTAATGGATGGAGAAGATCTTTAATCTCGTTAGCATTACAGCAGGGGACTGGGGGAAAGAGAGGAAAGAAGTGAAGGAGTTAGGAAGAGGGAGAAGGAGAAAGAAAGGAAGAGAGAGAGAGGAAAGAATAGGATAGGAGAGAAGAGGAGGAGAGGGAGAAAAGGAGAGGAGAATAGATAAAGAAAGATATGAGGGGAAAGGAGTGAGAAAGAAGGGAAAGGTAAAAAGACAGGGAGAGAGAAGATAGAGAGAAAAGGGAGAAAGAGGGAGAGTGAGAGAAGCAGACACTCAAGAAAAAAAACAGGCAATCTAGAGGGTGGAATTGTGATGAGATGTACGTGCAGGGGAAGAGGTAAGATAAAAAAAGGACAAAAAAAAGAATCCCAATTTAAGAGCATCTATGGTGTGTAATTTGGTGGATTCAGAGAGCAGTTTTTCATAGAACTCACAGAGAAGAAAAAAATCAAGGGGTAGTTGTATGGGTTTGAAAACACTGTATTTTTCTTAGGTTCACTACTCTGTTATCCTAGGACTAGAGTGATAAAGCAATTCATATATGACCAGTCAGCAGGAAATATGTGAACATGATACTGACACCTGCTGTCACCTTATTAGATGATTTTTCTTTAATTGTTTGTAGGGAAGGTGGTTAGTGAGAGATATTATTTGGATATTAGATGGGGAGTGTCTGTTATGTCAAAACAACATTTTGAGAGGGGAAAAAATACCCACCTAAAACAGTTATAGTAGGAGAGTCAAGTCAAGTAAAAACAACAAACATTTATTAAGTGCTTACTATGTTCTAGGAACTGTGCTAAATTCTAAGGATATAGATACAAACCAAAAAAAAATATGCGCTCTGTCTTCAAGGAGTTTATATTCTAATAATAAGGTGGAGGGAGGAGACAACACATAAAGGGAGCTGAAAAATGTAGAGGAATGGGCAAGGAAAGAAAGAAACAGAGCATGGCTAACCAAAGGGTCAAGAAAGGGGAAGGAAGAAAAGTATAGCCTGAATAGAAGTGATGGAAAAGAATTGAGAGATGGAGAAACTGGGGGTCACAGTGATGGAATGGTAAAAGATTATGATCAGAAAAGGGAATTTCAGATTTCATGAACATGGGAGAGGAACAGTTATGGGCGATGGTAAGAACAAGAATGTTATCATCTCTGCATGTAGTTGAGATAGAGTAGAGGAATAGGCCATGGGAACTGAGTGAATTCAAAAACTGGGAAGTTGGGCTATTTGAGGGAGCATCACTGTGTATGCTGAAGTCTCCTAATATGAAGGCAGGAGTGAGTAAAGAGATTGTGTGTGAGCCAAGCACTGAACTCATTAAGGAAAAAAGAAGTATATCTTGGAGGTTGGTAAAAAAGCTCTTGGAATCTTGATTGGGTGATAAATTTGAATTAAATGAATCTTAAAGAGTAGTGATTAGGTTCAGCTAGGTGACAGAGTGGACAGAGAACTTGCCCTGGAGTCAGGAAGAATGCAGTGCAAATCTGGCCTCAGATACTTACTAGCTGTGTGACCGTGGGCAAGTCATTTAACCCCGATTGCCTTCCCGCTATCCCAAAAACAATGGAGGTTACCAAGTAATTGTGGTACAGGGAGATTCTGGAAGTAGCAATGGGGAACAAGGAGTATTTCACACCCCATCCCATGACCAGTAAACCAGGGGATGTGAGTGAAAATACAACCAGTACTGAAAAAGATAGTGAGGACAGCAGTATCATTAAGAGGGCTCAGTTAGAGCCCCAGGGCATGAAGAGAGTAGGAAAGGAAAAGATTTAAAATGAAAATAAGTTTGTTACTTAAAGAGCAAGCCTTTCAGAGAGCGCAGACAGAGGACAGGTGGATCTGGAGTGGAACTTTTGGGAAGCAGGGTTGAGAAGGATGGGAACAGGCAGAGGTGATTGGGGAATAGGGGTTGTTCAGTGGCAGTCTAGTGCTCAAAATCACTGAAATGGGGAGACTGTGACCAGGTTGGAGTAAGATAACTATTGGAGAATTAGCCTAAACACTAGATTATCAGTATTTAGAGAGAAGTTCTTGAGGGAGACAATTATTATAGATTAAATTATACCCTTCTTTGAGGTCTTAGAACATGTAGAGATGTTGAGTCCTATGATTTTAGGAGGACCTAAGCAGGCAAGAGCAGATGAAAGTATGGTTTGGGGAAGTCCGGACAGGAGGCAGGAGGTGGCAAGTCTGGTCCCTTCTCCGCCTTTTTGGCTAAATCTTTCTCTAGATGACTCCTATTGACTATGAATGTCTACTAAGACTGTCCTGAGCCCTGCTGTTCTCCTTCTAAACTATTTCACATGATGATCTCACTAATTCCCATGAATTTAATGACCATTTCTATGCAGATGATTCCCAGAAGTATATATCCAGCCCTAGTATCTCTCCTGAGCTACAGTCCTGTATCACTAATGTCTATTTGACCCCTTGAACTGGATGTTCCATAGACATCTCCAACTCAACATGTCTGAAACAGAACTCATTATCTTTGCTTCAAAATTCTTCCCTCTTTCCAATTTCTCTGTTACTGTTGAGGGCATCACCATCTTCCCAGTCACTCAGGCTTCCAAACTCAATGTCAGTTTTGCACTTCACCCTATATATTTCATCTTTGCCAGGTCTCGTTCTTTTTACCTTCCTAGCAATTTCCTTACGTCCCCTTTCTCCACTCACATATCTGCGCCTCCCTGGAGCAAGGCTCCATCACCACATGCCTGGACTATTGTATTACCCTTCTCTTTGTACTCTCAGCTTCGATTGTTCCCACTCCAGTTCACAAATCATGTCTTCATTTCTCTGATGGCGAGGACGAACACAACAGCAAGCCAAAATGATCTCTCTACATCCCACCCCTTACTTAAGAAACTCCAGTGGTTCCCTGTTACTTCCAGGATCAAATATCAAATCTGTTTAGCTTTTAAAGTCCTTCACAACTTGGCCCCTTCCCCCCTTTCCAGCCTTCTTAAACTTTACTCCCATTTATGTGACACTGGTCTACTTGTCATTCTTCACACAGCACTCTCCATCTTCTAAACTTTGCTCCTTTTTGATGGCTGTCCCACACCAGGAATGCTCTCCATTAGTTCTGCAAGAAGCTGCTTTTGGTTTCCTCCCCCTATTGCTAATGTTTTCTCTCTGAAATTAATTCCCATTTACATGTATACATGCTTGCTGATGAATGATTGGTAATATATGGAATATGTGTAGGCTTTGTTAACTTTATAAGAACATTTAAGTGTTAGCTATCATTATTATTAAGTAATAACTCTCATACTGATGAATAGAGCCAACTTTTGGCAGAAAGGTAGAGAGGAGAATTTTGTTTTCCTATCTACCCTTTTCTGTACCCTTTCTCCCTTTTCAGTCCTTTTTCTCCTTAATATCCAATACTCTCATGCTGCCCCATGTTGACTCTTAATGAGAGAAAATGAACTGATGAACTCATTTGTGCAAAGGAATTAGGGCTTCTTGTACATACTAGCTGTGTGACCTTAGCAACCTATTTAATCTGTCAGTGGTCCAGGTAAATCTCTAAGAATATAGTTTACAGAAAAGGTGTTGGCTTGCACTGGGGTTTTCTCACCTGGGAGGTCCCTATAGTAGTGAAATCACAGATCTGGTACCTACCCATTAGGGATTAACAGGTCACTAAACCAGTGTATTGGCAAGAACAAAGGACTTAGTGTTAGGAGAGGTGGGTTCAAATCCCAACTCTCATGCTTAGGTCATATGTGTTTGCTCAAAGATAAATCACTTCATCTCTGTTGGCCTCAGTTTCCTTGTAAGCTTCTTGAATACAGGATTATCTTTGTCTAAAACTAAGGACAATGTCTTGAATGTAATAGATGTTTAACAAATGCTGGTTGGATTTGATTAGATTGAGCATGAAGAATGGGAGACTTGGATTAGCTGATCTAAGACCTTTTTCAATTCTAAGTGCTCTGATCCTAATTCATAAGTTTGTTATGAAGAAAGCACTTTTTAAGCCTTAAAGCAGTATTTCAGTGTGAGTTGTTATTGTCACGTCTAGGCCTTTAGGGAGAGCTTATTGTTAACCCAAAGGAATGATTCCCTAATGGCAGAAATTCAGGCATCAAGAAGAAAGACATTTAGGGATCAGAGAAGTATACTGGATAGGACACTGGATTTGGCTACAGAACACCTTATTCAAAATCTATCTCATTCAAACTTGTGTGACCTTGGACAATTTGCTTGACTTCAATTTCTTGGCTTCAATTTTGTCATTGTAAAAGGAGATTGTTGGACTTGGTAGCTTCTAAAATACATTCCAGCCCTAAATCTATGATCGTAGGACTTTCAGATGCCTCTGAAACCATAATCTACCTGTGTACCATGCCACCAGTCCTGCTCATTAATACTTTGTAGCAACACAAACAAGAATATTTCTTGGGAATGGACACTGAATTTTAAAAATAAAGAGAAATGGCACAGTTTACCCTTTACAAAGTCTTTAAAAATATATTTTTTTTGCCTCTTCCCCAGTGAAATTTGACAAATTTTAGACATATTTGGCTTCAAATCATGGCAGGCATCCCATTAATAATATTAGTGGAGGCTTATAACTGGAAAGGCCAAATTCCATGAATTTACCAAAGAGACTGAAAACTCTTGGGCTAAATATAACATCTCAAGGGATACCATGGCATTCCCCTGTCTCCAGAGAGGGCTAGCCCACAGTACTCACTCTGTTCCAGGGCATTTTCCCATTAGATTGTGTAGCCTTTTTCTTTATGAGGATTCTGAACTATGCTGGAGTCTTTCTCTCAGATCCACATCCCTACTTCATATCCCTTTCTTCAGTATGATAGGAAGCCCCTCTCTTTTCCCTCTACATTTCTTTTGAAATTATACCAAGAAAAAAATGCGATGAAATTTAAGCATGAGAGAATTAAGTTAGCAATAATAATTTATGACAATAATAACTGACATTTATATATTATTTGAAGGTATATGAAGTGTTTCATGTGCAGTATCTCATTTGATACGATAATCCTGTGAGGTATAAGTTACAGTTGTTTTATACCTATTTTACAGATAAATATCTGAGCAGTTTGCCAATGGTCACACAATGTCACACAAATGTCAGAAGAAGGATTTGAACCCATACCTTCTCTGGCTTCTAGTTCATTACTACTCTACTATACCACTTTATTGTAAGGAAGGAGATTCTGGCAGTGAAGATTAAGCAAATACTGAGGGATTCTGGAAATCTCTTGAAATGTTTAAAACAGAGCACACAGAGGCATCTTTGTTTAAGCTCGTGCTTATCAAAATCTTGCCTGAAGGCAGAGAGACTTTTGGAATATCTTCTTGCAGTCTGATCCTCTGATTTGTTAAAGAAAAACAGGACAAATATTTGTCAAATATTTGTCAAAAGACAATACTTATATACGGAAAACAATTTGTGGGAGCAGTATTGTGTAGATTTCCCAAGAGTTTGACCTAAGGAGAGAGGGAGAGATGAGGAGAAAGAGAGTGGGGTGGAAGGGAGGGAGGGAGGGAGGGGGAGAACGAAAGGGAGAGGGAGAGGGAGAGGGAGAGGGAGAGGGAGAGGGAGAGGGAGAGGGAGAGGGAGAGGGAGAGGGAGAGAGAGAGAGAGAGAGAGAGAGAGAGAGAGAGAGAGAGAGAGAGAGAGAGAGAGAGAGAGAGAGAGAACGCGAGCAGGCTTTCCCTCTCAGCCTTGGGATCTGTCTCCAGAATGAACTCAGATCATGTTTCCCCAGAGCAGAGCCCCCTGGTAGGAAGGCATGCCCTTAATCCTGAAGCACAGTGAGAACCCTTGTACCACTCTATATCTAGCTGGTCTCAACCATCAGACCATGCTTCAGACTGTCCACCACCTTCTTGCCATTTTCTGTGCTGCTATTGGTCCATTTCTTCCCTTCACTGCCGTTCCTCTGCCTCAGCTCACACACATAACCCTTCTTTCGCCTTTTGGCCTAAAACCTGTAATCAGATCAATGCCACCATCACTCCACTCCCCATTTCTATGACTGTTTTGACCAAAAACACCCTTCCTTGATCATCACTCCCCTATTTGTGTTTTCTTCCCTTATCAAAATGTAAGCTTCTTGAGTTTATGAACTGTATTATTTTTGTATTACTTTAGCCCCAGAGTTTAACACAGAGAAAGATCTTAATAAATGTTTTTCATTAATGCATTCATTCATTCATGGCTATGCCAACACATTACAAACTCTGGTAGGTTCTAACAACCTGAAAAAGCTTTGGGCCAAGAAGTAGAATATATATTTGGCATCTGAGGATAGGCTTACCAAAGTCTGGAGAGGCTCATCACCTGGAGGTTGGCCACCAGGTGATAAGGGAGAAGAAAAGGGAATAAGCGTTTATGTAGCGCATACTATGTTTCAGGCACTGTGCCAAGTTCTTTTTTTTTTTTTTTTTTTAACAAATGTTGGATCCTCACAACAACCCTAGAAGGGAGTTACTATTATTATCCCCATTTTACATTTGAGGAAACTGGGGCAAACAGAAGTTAAGTGACATGCCCACAGTCACACAGCTAGCAGCTGTCTGAGGCTAGGTTTGAATTCAGGTCATCCTGACTCCAGGTCCAGCACTCTATCCACTGTGCCACCAGCTATCTCTCTGATGAATTTTTTGACCATAATAATTCATGAAGACAATAAACTATAGTGTGAGGGTTTGCGTTGGTAAAGAGAGTATCCATTCCAATGAAATAACAGGTTCTTAAAGGAGGTACATTTAGTTAGGAAATCTTTTTGGTCCAAGTTCTGATAGATGTGGCTTTATATATGTGGGGGAAGAGTGAGCGGAGCTGAACAAACGAAGTGGCCTGGCACCAGGCATGAGACAAATTGAACTTCCCACTTTTCCCCAATGCCCCAATTTGGGCTTTGTCCCTAGGTAGACAAACTATTAAAAACCATACGAATTTTTTGCAGTATAATTTGTCCTGATGATAAACCAGAGTTCCAGATTTATTATTATTCATTATCTGCTGTACTCTGGTCCAATTCCTATTGTAAACATGTGTCCTGAAGCAAAGGTCAGCTACTCATCCTATTGGCAAATTTCTGAGGCTATAGTCTGAGAAAATTCTTTCTTTGCATGGAAGATTAGCACTTGTTGGGAAAAGAAGAGCTGTAGCAGATTGCAGTTTGAAGGAAAAATTCACATAGTAGAACAGTGAAAGTAATGAGGTCAGATAAGGAGAAACAGGAAGTAGTTGTTTTATAGACTGGACAGACTTTTAGCATCTTTTCTCATCTGATCTGTTCCTAGGACTTTGGTTAAAAAAACCAAACAACTGAATAGTATAAAGCCCCTTTCTCCCTTGAAAATGTCACATATTATTGGACAAATTCTGGACATCAGCCAAGACCATATCCCCCACGTTCCCTTTAACTTCTTTAATAAATAACTTAATCTTGAGATGAGTTAGGTAAATTGAGAATGCAGTTAGTAATAAATATGTGTAAGGCCCGTGTTAGGAGGTGTGAGGAATTGACATAGATACTTGTAAGTATGTGTTTATACACACATATGTATATGTATGTATATGTATGACCACCTTTGCTCTCAAGGAACATACAGTCTATCTGGGGAGACAAGATATGTCTTTGTGTGTAAGGATGGCAGGGCTTTACTTTGTCACCCCACTTAAAATAATTCACAAGATATTCCATAATCCAATATCTTTATCAGATGTGGACATCTCTACAAATCAGTAAATCAAGATCCTTAAACTAGGTGTGCAAAGTCATCAGTCATCAGTTTGGAAAGGGTGAAATGTTTTGAGGCATTGCGTGAAGTGAGATGACGCCACACAGGAAATGTATTAGGATTAGTCAAAAAATCGATCCCACTTTCTGGGGCTTGAGTAAGACACTTCAGAACCAATCATTCCAGTGGCAAATCACCTTAGTGATGGAGCAGGTTTAGCCAAGCCCCAGAGAGTAAATCTCTTGGAAGGGAGGAGAGAGCCTCCATCTTTTCCCCTGACTCTTGATTAGAGGATGAACTCATGAACTTTGAAAGGTTAGAAGATTTGGGACTTCCTATCTTTAACAGTAAGAAATGCTCCAGCAATAGTAGTGGCCGATGGTAGTAGCTTCATTAGGAGCTGAGAGACACATTGAAGACAAACTAGATGCCTTGAAGGAAGACAGTGAATAAACATTTTTTTATATTCTTACTATGTTCCAGGCACTGTATTAAGTTCTGGGAATATAAAGAATATAAAGACTTGGACAAATCACTGGGCCTTTAAAATCTCTGGGTTGAACTATGAAAATGTTCTCCAATGTTTCTTCTGAACTTAACTTTCTCTGTGTGTAGGTGTTCAGAGGAGGATTCCTGTCCAGGGCCACATTGGGCTAGAGAGGGATAACAGATAAGATTTAGATGTCACTTTGAAGTTTTCAAAGAAGTGCAGATGTTATCTCATTTGAACCTCAAGGCAACCCTCATCATACGGGAAGAACAGTATTATGATTATAAGTATTACTATCCCCCTTTTACAGAGAGGGAGACTGAGACTCGGATTGATCCTTGACTACATGACTCATAAAAGTCAGAGGCGGTATTTGGACTCTCTTCAGACTGGCTCCAAATCCATGACTATTTGCATTGCCTCTCTCATCAGATGACCTCTAAGAGGTACCTTCCAACTCTGGAGGGGTGTGTGTGTGTGTGTGTGTGTGTGTGTGTGTGTGTGTGTGTGTGTGTGTGTGTGTGCGTTAGAGCCTGGAGTCAGGAAGACCTGAGTTCAAACCCTGCTGTGTGACAATGTCACATAGCTTCTCTCTGCCTCAGTTTCCTCCTCTGTAAAATGGGGATAATAAAAACAGCAGTAATCATAATAACATACCTCTAAGGTTATTATGAAAATAAAAAGATAATATTCATAAAATGCTTTGTGAACCTTAAAATGTAAATTCTAACTATTCATCCTCTTATTCCTGTTCAGGTTTAGGTTTGCCTAGGTGACTTCTGAGGGCCTTTCCAACTCTGAACTTTAGAAGGACATTTTTGCCCTCTCTGCTAATTAGCACCTGGGCATTCATTATATTTTAAATAATGTGTGTTGACTCAAAAGACAATAAACAGGTAAAAAGTATTTTGACCTGAGGAACCATTTTTTATACTGTAGACAAAGGCAGGTTTTTCCAGTTGGATTTAGTGTCTCTATTCCTTGTCTACTTTTTCTGCATATGAAACCTCATCTGATTTCTGATCAAAAGACAAGTTGTTGAGAGCAAACTGATTCTTTCATGTGTTTTTGTAATTTGTAATAATTTTTTTAACTGGCTTTTCCCCTTTTATTTTAGTTTTAACCATAAGATTTTAATTCTAGTCTCCAAAGATTAAAGAACTCATTATCTGTGTTGGTGATCAGATGTTCAGTGTAGTGCCTTAATTTTGCTGGGCAGTTCCACAGCTCCAGAGTTAGCATTTGGTCTTTACTGAATTTCCCGGTTGAGGAATGTTTAAACTCTGCAGATTATCTTCTACTATATAGGTCTGGGGAAGGAAAAAAGGAAGGAAATAAGCATTTATTAAACATGTACTACCTTCTAGGCCAGGGATAGGGAACCTGTGGCCTTGAGGCCACACGTGACCCCCTAGGTCCTCAAGTGCAGCCCTTTGACTGAATCTAAACTTCACAGAACAAATCCTTTTAATGGAAGAATTTGTTTTGTAAAACTTGGACTCAGTCAAAAGGCCTCATCCAAGGACCTAGAAGGCCACCGTTTCCCCACCCCTGTTCTAGGCACTGCACTAAGGACTTTATAAATATCATCTCATTTGATTCTCACAACAACCTGTGGGGTAGGTGTTATTATTATTTCCATTTTACAGATGAGGAAATGGTACAAACTGAGGTTTAGTGATTTACCCAGGTTTTCACAGCTATTGAGTATCTGAAGCTAGATTTGAACTCAGGTCTTCCTGAGTCTAGGCCCAGCACTCTATCCTTGGGGCCACCTAAGCTGCCTGAGTGAAACTGATAAAACCAGCTGAACTGGATAAAACCAGCAAGAACATTCACCTAGATTTAATCCCTACTGGCAAATGGAATTTTCCATGATCCAGGTATAATCAATATTTTAAAACACAGATTACTTGGAACATAGTTCGGAAGACCTGTGATTTTGTCAGTGTATGGTCTTTCCACTGATGTGTGTTATAGCTGATCCGTGCTTTTAATAGAGGGTTTCATGATTGGCTCTGGTGAAACATTTCATCACCTGGTTGCCAGCCTTCTGATGATGGATCTCTCTGAGATAAGGCAGTTTGGTTCCCGGAAGACAGTGCGAAAATCCAGCACTGGACACATATTTGAAATCTTTCCAGCTTGGACAGTAAGACCTGCTGGACTAGAACTCTTCTTGTACAGTCTTCAAGAACTGAAGGTGCCTGGATGCCCCAATGGGACTTGGGACTCAAGGATATCTGAATTGAAATCCTTCCTCAGACCCTAAGTAGTAAAACATTTTGTAAACCTTAAAAGCACTATAAAAGTGCTAGCTAAAGTCCTGCTCCTCTGCCTCACTGGGTCATCAAGGTACCCTTGGTTCTTGAAGACTGTAAGAGCTCAGGTTCCAGCAGGTCCAAGCTCTCTGACTAAAGCTAAGTGGTTCAACAGTGCTTTTAATATTTGTATTTGTTAACTATTTGATCCTCACAACAACTTTGTAAAGTAAATGCTATTAATATCCTCATTTTATAAATCGGGAAAACTGAGGCAAATAGGGCTTCAGTGACTTGCCCAGTTTGACATAGCTAGGTAAGGTCTGAGGAAAGATTTCAATTCACTTTTTCTGGACTCCCAAGTCTAGTGCTACCACTGAACCACTCAACTTTAGTCAGACAACTTGAAACAGATATGGAAAAGAGAATTAGAAATCTGACTATTCATATATTATTTCTGAATGAAATAGATGTTTGCTTCTAGTGTGCCCTTGGAGTAGAAGTTCTGGTAGGTCTTATCTGCCAGACCCAAGCATGGATTTTCTTTTCCTTTTTTGTCTGAAGACCGGTCCGGCTCATTTCATAGAGGCTTATTTCAGGAACATAGATATGGAAGGCCTTAGAGGTCTTCCTTTTACAAATGAGGAAACAGAGGCCCCGAGAGGTTAAATCCAGGTCTCATGCTTCTAATCCCCGCATTCTTGCCACTATGCCACGTTTCCTCCTGTTATCATTATCAGAAGACTGGCAACCAAGTGATGAAATTTTAGGCTGCAACAACTCATGTAATTATCTACTAAGGAATGGGGAAGGAGAAATATGCTTAAGAATACTCACATTGATAACATAACCATTCTTTTGAAGGGTGAATTGTATTTCATTATGTATAATTTGCTGTTAGGTAACAGATAAATGAGGCATAGTGTCTGTCCTTAAGGACTTTACAAACTAAGGAATAGATTCAGTGCGATAAGATGTGCCCATATAAATATAAGGCACTTGAAATGTGATAAGTGTAAAAGAAGAATACAAAATTCTCGGAAATCAGAAGGAAAGTTGGTTTCCAATTGGGAGCCATTGGGGAGGAATTTATAAGGGAGGTGACACTGATGAAGGGCATTCAATGACAGGAAGTTCATTCATATATATATATATATATATATATATATATATATATATATATATATATATATACATATATGTAGCTATATAGACAGATAAACGTCAAAGCATTCCAAATGTAGGGGACAGATATAGGTGTGTAATAAGTGACACAGTGGAGAAAACTCCAGACTTGGAGTCAGGAAGATCTGAGTTCAAATGTGACCTCAGACACTGAGTAGCTGTGTGACCCTAGACAATTCACTTAACCCTGTTTGTGTCAGTTCCATAATTTGTAAAGTGAGCTGGAGAAGGAAATGAAAAACCACTCCAGTATCTTTACTAAAAAAACAAACAAACCCAAATGGGGTCACCAAGCCTCAGATATAGCTACAAAAATGACTGAACAATAACGATTAAGTAGGCCAGTTTGGCTGTAGTGTAGACTGCCTAACAGGTAGCTAGGCCTGGAGAAATAGCTTTCAGCCATATTGTAAAGGTCTTTAATACCAGACTAAGAAGCATGGGCTTCATTCAGTCTGCCATGGGGAACCATTGGAATATTTTCAAGCAGTGGAAATATGAACTATTCCAACTATTCCTTGGAAAGTTTTACCTGGCAAACACTGTAGAATGGATTGAAATGCCAAGAGACTAGGGCAGGAAGGCTGCTAAGGAGGGTTTTGTAGTAGTAGATCAGAATAGGAGTAATCAAGACCTGAACAGCAGTGGCAGTCAGAATGCTAAAGAGGGTCAGATACAAGAGATATTGTAGCAATAGAATTGTGGCAACCCATTGATTGTGTAGCACCAGAGAGGAGTTAATTCCAAGACTGCAAAGCTGGGTGGCTGGAAGAATTAGTAAATCAATCAATAAGCAAGTATTAACCATTTATTGTGTGCCAGGCACTGTACTAAGTCCTAGGGATACCCCAAAACAAAACAAAACAAACAAAAAACCCTCCCAAACCAAGAATAGTCACACACCATTGTCAGAAATAGAGAATTTAGGGAAAGAAACATTTAGAAAAGGGAAATAAATAAGATCACTTTTTTTTAGGGTTTTAAGGATAATTTATTTTCAGTGACTGGCATGTGGGAGCTATGGTATTGTTCTCTTTGTGTTAGGTAAGGTCTTTATTCCTAGGGAATGATTTAGCATTTTCTTGAAGAGGTGCTAAATTTAAATATGCAACAGCCTTCAAGTTATTATATCTGAAAGGCTATGCAAAATAAATGCATCTCATAATGTTCAGGATGCTACCCTTACGTTAATCAAATATGTATGGACTACGTTTAAAAAAAGTAAACACTATTTAGACACTTCTTGTTTCACATTTGATTGCCAGTTAGCAATAAATTAAGTTCCTGGAACACATTTTACGTTGGAAAATAGCAGACCGTAAGGGTTGGCATGGGCCCAAGAGGTAATTTGTTGTTACTGTTTGTTCTTCATTCTTGAAGAGGACCATGACATCAGGAAGGTGATGCTATGACTTGCCAGTGACTTGGGTTTAAGTGAGGGAGGGCTGTGCAAAAACACCAGTCTCACTTTTTTCTCCGGAGCCCTCTGGATCCAGTGGCAAGATATAGATCAGGAGGACTAGAAAGGGCCCACAAGAGGTGGTTTAATCAATTGGCCAGGGCTACTATCACTGACAAGTACTCATCCAGCCTTTTCTGAATGATCTTCATTGAGGGGGAACCCAATCAATTTCTGAGTATGGTCTAAGCTAGTGTAAGATGGGAATGTGGGAGTACATAGAGCTTGGAAATTTAGAGCTTAGAGGTCATCTGATCCTCTCACTTTACAGATGAGAACATAGGCCTGGAAAGTGATTTGAGTGACTTAGACAAGTTTGTACAGGTGATGAATGGTAGAGATGAGATTTAAAAGCAAGTTTTCTGACTCCAAACCCAGTCATCTTTCTCCTGCCTATTTAATAGTGTTGGTTGGGTTTTTTCATGTGAAGTAATCGAATGGTTGTATGGGAAATATTCAATTGTTTATAAGCAGCATGCCTCTCTGTTTTTAAGTTGTGCTATCTGATAAGTGGATTTCCAAAGCAGGATCCAATGACAAGTGGGATGACTGATCATCAAAAGATGCCTAAAAGGAGTGGGCCTTCTTGGCTTTTTCCTTTACAATCCTGTAATAATGCACATTAACATTTTTGTTATTGTTGTTGATGTTCTGAATTCTTTCCTTTTACAAATTGATTGGAAATTATTATTTATTTCCTAGAGCAAAAATAGCCTTTAAAATCACGTGAGCTATCATACTATTTCATCACAACATCTTTTTTTCGTTCCCTCATAAATATTTCTGCTGACAATGGCACGACGATAACATAGGTGTGATGATAACAGATTTCAAGATTGGGTTTGGTATCTAAGTATATAGGAATTCTTCTGGAGCATGTGGATCATGATACATGGGACATCTTCAGGCAGCTTTTAAAAGATCACTTCCCACCACCTCTTTCTAAATATAAAAATGTATGGTCTTGAGACTAATTAATTATCCTCCAGTGTAAGTGATAAATCTTATTATGTTCTTCCCTGGACTTTCTTCCTCAAAATACTAACTTCTATCCCTCTTGTTTGGTCCAAATAGATTTTTGTGAAACTACATATTTCACCCCAAGAACTGGACCACCAGTCAGGACATAGAGAGGCCACATAATTCAGTGGGAAAATCACTTATCTCACTTACATGTAGGGAGGGGTGTATGGTGTTTTCATCTCTGGAGTGAAGGTTTCCCAAGCCCTTTTCAGGGCTGCTCATCTACTATAGTATTCACCTGTTACCAATTTTCATCTGTGGTTCCAAGAAACTGTAGTATGCGCAACAGCCACACCCTGGTAAAACCATCTCAGCAGACAGGCTAAACTAGGTTAAGGGTAACCAATAAGCCTCAAGTCTGTCATTGAATTAGGGGGATGTCTACCCCAAACATGTAGAGACTTACTGCTGTGTGATAAGCAGACAAGAACAATTTGTTCCAACAGCCATGAAGGCATCTGAAGATGGTACTGTGGAGTGCTTAGAGTTTGCTCAGACATCAAAGACTTCAAGGTCATCCACTGCAACCCAGGCCATCACCAGTCATCCTGGTTTTTGTTCTGCCTTTAGATTTCAATGACTCTGGAAGAGTGAGTGAGGCAGACAGCTTTGTACAGCTGTGACTCACTTAAATCCAATTCACACTCAAGTTAAGACATCACTTTTGATATCACTGATCTTTTTTGAAAATGAAGCTCAAGCAACAACAATGTGTAGGGTGTAATTTGTCTTAGACAATAGTATTATTTCAAGAGCATTAGATGTTTAAAGTGCCAGTCAAAGAATATGAATGAATAGCTCTCGGAAGAATTGTAAACTATTAATGTTCATATGAAATAATGCTCCAAATCACTAATAATTAGAGCAATGCAAAACAAAACCATCCTAAGGTTTTGCCTCCCATCCAGCAAACTGGCCAAGATGATAAAAGATAGCAATAGTCAATGCTAGAGAGGTTGTGAGAAGATGGGCACTTGCATGCATTGTTAATGTAATTGTGAGTCAGTACAACCACTGTGGAAAGCAATTTGTAATTGTGCAAATGAAGTCATAAAAATGTGCATACTCTTTGACCCAGAGATTGCATTGTTAGGCAAATATCCCAAGAAGGTCAATGATAAGAAGAAATTCCCAATATAAGCAAAATATTTAGTACAACACATTTTTGTACAAGTAGAAACAAAGTAGATGCCCATCAATTGTGGAATGTCTAAGCAAATTGTACATAATGGACTATTATTGTGCTATAAGAAATGACAAATAGGATTAATATAGAAAAACAAGAAAAGAATTAAATGAAATGATGCACAGTGAAGTAAACAGAGCCAAGAAAACAATATGCATAATGACCTTAACAACATAGAAGCAAAGAAAACCTCCACAAGACAGTTGAGCCAATGTTGCAGAATTACAAATATGGCCCCAAAGAAGGGATATGAGAAGATACCCTGCCATATCCCATTCCTTTGCCCAAATAAGAGGTCCTGGGGTGGAACTTCGCATATATTCTCAGATTTTTTCAATGTTTCTATTGGTTTTGTTGATTTTTCTCAGTTTTTTCTTTTCTTTAAAAATATCATTTGTTAATATGGGATGGTTCTTTGAGAGGGAAAAGAGGGATGGATATTGGGAGAAATTTTTGTGATGTAAAAACAAGTTTCAAATTTTGTTATTTCTAAAAATGAGTGCTAGAGAATTGCCTTCTGCCCAGAAAGTTCCCCTAAATTTTGACTGTTGTCTGAAATTCATGTAAGAATTATTGTTTAAGCACTTCAGATTCCTTATCACCCTGCTTGGGGCTTTCTTGGCAAAGATACTAGAGTGCTTTGCCTTTTCCTTCTCCAACTCATTTTACAAATGAGGAACCGAGGCAAACAGGGTTAAGTGACTTGACTTGCCCAGGGTCAGACAGCTAGTCAGTTTCTGAGGATGGGTTTAAACTCAGGAAGATGTGTCTTCCCGATTCCAAGTCAGCTGCTGTATCCATTGCACTACCTCTAGATGCCCATTCATTTAATAAAGAATAAGACTTTCCATCTTTTCATAATATTTGAAATTCGGTAGCTCCCAGTAAAGGTACTTCATTGATTTCAATTTGCACTAAACTATGTGTGATTAAGATTCTAGCTGAAAATCATTAAAGTTCCCCATCACTATGATATAATACCAAACTTGTGACCTGTTTCTGAAACTTCTCATCTTTTCCTCCTTTTGTCTAGGTGCTTTGTCGTCTATATTCTGATGATAATGTTGTTTCTATTTCTTTCTTCATTGTTTTTTACCCTGATGTCCTCTATTTAACGTTCCCTCTCTGGTTCCTGGACTTCCTCACATTAGCATTTTTTTTAACCTCTTTATTTTGTTTCCCAACTACACGAGAACCAGGAAGAGAAAAGTGCAGTTGCTTTAACCCAGGTCACCTCAAGTGTGGCCAGCTCCTCCTACCCTTGCCAGGCATGCCTGAACCAGTGGGCACATCCCCCTAGGAATACCTGCCATGCTCAGACAATGGTGGACCCATTCCAGCTCATGAGGATTTTGTTTGTGTAACTGATATAAATCTTGTCCCAGGTGATAGGAAGTATTTGACCAGCAGTTGACAGAACTGTTTGCTGTAGGTCTTGTTCTGAGGCCATACAGATCTTCCTGTCTGAAGAGTGTCCCAGTGGCCTGGAGAGATACACCCCCAGGAGGGTGCAGCATAGCAGCTTACAATATATGGCAGATCCTGATGGGGGAGAAGGTGAAGAAATGGGAGGTTTTCTCTTATTCACCAGGTAAGGAAAGGCCCTTGGTGTGGCTGTTTTCCCTTCCTCCATGTGTTATCATGAAGCAACAGGGTGGTTTAGTAAAAGGGGCACTGGACTTGGGGCCTCAATACCTGGGCTGGAATTTTGGTTCTAGGATTTATTAGTTGTGAGTCTTTGGGTAAGTTATTTAAACTTTGAGTTTTAGTTCTTTCATGTTTAAAATGGGGATTATAGACTCATTGGAACATAAACTATAGATACAGAGCTGGGAGTGATCTTAGAGAATGACCCTCTCTTTTTAGAGTTGACTCAGTCTACAGTCAGGAGAAAACCTAGCACTCTTGGACCAGGTCTAGACTTCTGGTCCCTTATGCATGTATATATGTACCATTTATACCATGTATCCCAATATCCAAACACTCTTCCTACTTACCCAATCATCCCTCCTCCCCAAAAAAGCAACACTTACATCAATAGCATTTGAATCTATCAGACTGATCTACCTGGCAAAAGAAATTCTAACTCCTTAAAGGAAAAAAGTGGAATAATAACTTTATAGAAGAGAGTAAATGCAGGAAGACCCAAGGTCAAATCCAGTTTGAGACCCTTACTTATCTTCCCCTCAGCCTTAGTTTCCTGTTGTGTCAAATAGGGATAATAATAACCCCACTACCCACGGTTGTTTTGAAGATCAAATTAGATAACATTTTAAAAGTGTTTTGCAAATCTTAAAAGTGTTATATAAATGCTAGCTATTATTAATCTGTCTTCCTTAGGCAGAGAATCAGGAGAAGGAAAGGGATACTTCCTTTCATCGTTTGGTACCTCAGGGCCATCTCCAGTTGTCCTGATCTATATCTTGCCACTGGACCCAGAGAGTTCCAGAGGAGAAAGTGAGGCTGGTGACTTTGCGTAGCTCCCCTTCATTTAAATCCAGTTCATGAACCAATGAGCTTGCAAGCCAAGGCATCATCTTCCTGATGTCATGGTCCTCTTCTAGAACAAAGGACAAACAACACCAGCCTATTGTTTCAAGTGGAAAATGAGCAACCGTTCTGGTCTTTGAGAGCAGAGACAGATGATGTGCCTGGGGCTCAGGTCTTCAAGCTTGTCTTCCCTGATCCTCTGTTCCCACTGTCAGTTTGGTCTCCTTTCTATGAGTACCAACACTACAGTCAGCTTTGGTGCTGAGTTCAGAGACTCCTTGAATGCTCCCAGCAGAGAGCTCAGACAGTCTTAGTGCTGGGATAGGGGGAAGGGGAAGTGTGCAATGCTACATCTCCCTGAAACTCGCACAGCCAGGTCTGTAAACTCCTACCTACTCATGTGGCAGCTCATCATGGAAGCTAGGTAGCACAGACAGAATGCCTAACCTGGCTTAAGGAAAACTCATCTTACATACTTCCTAGCTGTGTCACCCTGGGCAAGTCACACCCTTTTTGCCTCAGTTTCCTCATCTGTAAAATGAGCTGGTGAAGAAAATGGCAACCCCTCCAGCATTTTTGCCAAGAAAACTCCAAATGGGGCCACAGAGAGTCAGACATGACTGAAAAACAAACCTGCTCAGAAGGGTCCCTTTCAAAAACTACTTACATTATAGAAATGAAAATAATTTGAAAAAATCTTACAAAGGTTCCTGTTGTGAGTGTGTATTATTCTCAGTAATACTGCTGAGCAGTGGGACATCTGTTTTTTCAGACCTCCCAAATTCTGATGAGCTCTCCATGAGTTTATTTAAAAATACTTCTGGTTCTTTCCCACTCTTTCAACATGGATTCTTAAATAGCTCTTTAAAAAAATTAAAAATTTATTTTTGGAGTAAAGGTTTCTTTTCCCATAACCCCCACCTCCAAATTTTATCTTCAGCGCTACCCCCTCCCCTACCCTAAAAATGGATCCATATTAAAGGTTAGCCCTTGACATGTTTCTATCTTTGTAGACTTGTTCTACAATTAACTGAAGAAACAAAACAGTAAGATTCTCTGTATTGTGGGACTCCAGGGTCTCTGAGGCTTTGACTTATTTGATTTTGTTGTTTGCTTCCCTGAAATGAGAAAGAAGCTTCTTGATCATTATACAGTATATGACAGCATGCTCAGTTACATGGCTGAAATGAACTGGGAAATGGGGAGAGTTTGACCAACAACTACTTCTCCTTTCTCAGGGCTGGCCTTATTTCTTCCTTACATTTTTATAACCCACCTTTAGTAGCCATGATTTGCTGAAAAGTTAGAGTGGTTTAATTGCTGTAAGTCCATTAAGCCTCATAAGTGCACACACAAGTGAGGACATGATTCCTAAATGGAACAGTTTTCTCTTGTTATGGCTTTGGGAGCCAGGAATTAAATACAGAAAATTCATTGCTGCTGGCTAAGTTGATGTGTTAATAAGGTAGATACATCATGAGCAATAGAAATAGAAGATACAAATCAGCTTCTAATTCAAAATTAGTAGGTTTTTAGGAGGATTAATGACTTCAGCATTTAATGGTAGCAGCTTAGGATTATTAATAATAATAATAACTGATGTTTGTATAATGCTTTAAGGTACTTTGTGTGAAGAATAAATATTTTTAAAATCCTCACAACAACCCTGTCAAATAGTTGTCCTCACTTTACAAATAAAGAAAGTGAGGCATGGAGATGTTAAGTGACTTAGCTTGGGTTATATAACTTAGTAAGTATTTGAGGTGGTTTTTGAATTTAAGTCTACTTGACTTCAAGTCCAGGAATCCTGAAAGTTGGGGTGGAGAATGATAAATGGGGATAAAAAGGCTCACATCATCCCCACACAGGACTGGCCCTATTCAGAAAGACAAAAGGTGACACATGTAGTTTGACCTGACAAATACTAGGAAGACCTTAACTGCCCAAATGTCTCCTTCACTCAGTTGATGTAATATCTGAAATTTTCTCATTTGAAATGAAGTCCTTTACATCTTCATTGGAATAGAAGTTTCTTCACTAATACACTATTGGTGGAACTGTGAGCTGATATATGTATAAAACTGTGCTTATCCTTTTATCCAGTAATACCACTAATGGGTCTGTATCCCAAAGAGATCGAAAAAAAGGGAAAAGAACCTATTGGGACAAAAATTTTAAAGCAGCTCTTTTTGTAGTAGCAAAGAATTGGAAATTGAGGTGATGGTCATCAATTGGGGAATGACTGAACAAGTGGTCTATGATTGTAACTGAGTATTGGTTGGTTCCTGTCCGTTTTCAAAGAGGACCAAAATGACATCACCATGATAAAGTGAAGTTTCAGTGTGTCCGACTGTAACTGATCAGACCAATATGAGTCTGGAATGCTCTACTACAGGTTGGGCACAGATAGTCTGTATGAATTTTGGGGGTGGATAATCCAACTTTGTGCATTCTATGCTTACTCTGTGCTGTCTCAATTCTACTTTGCTCATAGAGCACAGCATCCTTTCTGATGTGGACATGCCATGCTGAGTGGTTCTGTGCCAGTGTAGTTGACCTTGATGCTGTGTTCATCTTCATTCAAAGCATTTAACAGCATGACTGAAAACATCATGATAAAAAGCATGGAAGCAAGCACACAGCCCTGTTTCACTCCATTGGTGACTGGGAAGGCACGAGAGCATTATCCACTATCCAAAACCTGGGCAAACATACTATCATGAAATTGACATACAATGCTGTTGAACTTGTCTGGGCAACCAAATTTTGATATAATTTTCCATAAGCCCTCATAACTAACAGTGTCAAAGGCCTTGGTCAGATCTACAAATGTTGTGTACAGACCTCTGTTCCGCTCCTGGCATTTCTCCTGGAATTGTTGGGCAGCAAACATCATATCAACTGTTCCTCAGCCCTTTCTGAAGCCACACTGGCTTTCAGGTATATGACCATCTTCCAGGTGAAGGATTAGCCTATTAAGGAGGACTCTAGTAAGAATCTTGCCAGCAATGACTAAGAGAGAGACCCCCCTGTGATTGTCACAGGACAATCTATTCTCTTTACCTTTATAGAGATGGACAATCCAGGCATCCTTGAACTCCTGGGTGATAACTTCCTCTTGCCATATAACCTGGAAAATTTCAGGCAGCTTTTGTATGAGCAATGGTCCCCCTACCTTGTAAATCTCAGCTGGAATAGAATCAGCACCAGGTGAATTGCCACATGAAAGGAGCCTAATGGCTCTCAAAACCTCTTCTTCAGTTGGAAATTGAGCTAAGGAGGGAGTGACTTCAACCTGAGGTAAATGGTCAGTGGCCTCAGCATTGATTGATGTTGGTCTGTTGAGAACACTATGGAACTGTTCAGCCCATCTCTCTAGGATCATGTCCTTATTACTAATCAATGTGGCTCCATCAGCACTAAGTAGTTGTGATGCATCATAGATTTTTGGTCCATAAATAGCTTTCAGGGAATCATAAAAGCACTTTGGATTGTTGCTGTAAGCATAAAACTGAATTTCATCTGCCTTCTTACTGAGTCAGGAATTCTGCATCTCTCTAAGTTTTGTTTGTACTTTGCTTTTGATGGAATTAAATGCTGCCTTCTTAGAGGTGGATAAACTATCCTAGTGGTATATCCTGTGGAGTTCTCATTTTTCATTTAGCAGCTTCTGAATTTCCCCATCATTTTCATCAAACCAGTCTTGGTGTTTGCGAGTGTTCTGACCCAGATGAGCAAATGCAGTGCTATATACCAAATCTGTGAAAGCTGCCCACTCCTTTTCTGCTCCACTGTTGCCAACTCTGTGTTGGCTCAACTGTCCCTCCAAGTTAGCAACAAACTGTTCATGCTCAGAGAAGTGCTCTAATTTGTTGACATTGATTCTTCTGATAGTCATTTTGCCTTGGGGATGCCACTTTTGATGAATGTGAATGTTTATCTTGGAAAGGATAAGTCTATGATCAATCCAGAACTCTGCACCACATGTTGCCTTTGTCATTCTCACATCTTGTCAGTCTCTTCTTCTTACAATCACATGGTCTAATAGATGCTAATGTTTGCTGCGAGGGTGCATCCATGAAGTTTTAGTGTGTTTAGGTAAACAGAAGACAGAGTTGGTGATAAGAAGGTCATACAATGCACAAGCCTTCAGCAGTAAATGACCATTGCTGTTGCTGTTTCTGATTCCATTCCTCCCTAGGACTCCCTGCCAGGTCCAGTAGTCTGAGCCTACTCTAACATTTAAGTCACCCAGAATTATAAGCTTGTCCTCTTTTGGCACATTGACGACAAGGGTCTCTAGGTCTTCATAAAAGTTTTCTTTGACCTCACTAGGGTTCATCCTGGTGATGATGATGATTGCATGGCATGGCACTGATGATGGTGGCATGGCACTTTCCTATGAGAGGCAATTGCATTGTCATGAATCTGTCATTCACTTCTTTTGGCAGGCATACCAGCTTGCTGACTAGATTAGTTTTGACTGCAAAACCCATGCCAGCTTCACAGCACTCCCCTTCATTGCACCCACTCTAGAAAAATGTGTATCCAGCTCCAACTTCAGTAAGCTGACCTTCATTTGCCAACCTTGCTTCAGGGCTGCTATTTGGATGTGATAGCTGTTGAGTTCTCTTGCAACAAGAGCAGTTCGTCTTTCAGGTCTACTGGATTTTGTGTTGTCTATTAGTGTGCACATATTCCATGTGCAGATGGTGAGTGGAATCATCTTTGCAGATGTTTTTGTACATTTTGTACATTTTTTGTGTGTTTTGACCACATGGTGGGATTCCCGCCTGCTGCAGTAACCAGGCCAGGATTGGGTAAGCAGACAATGTTTAGGGCACCTTTTCTAGCCCCCTTTCTCACACCAGGCGGTGAACAGTGCGTTCTTAAAAGGCTGCTCAGACACCCGGGGGCTGCTGAGTCCCACTGCTGCTTCCAGTGAGAAATGACCCTATGGCCTGGGCCACCTGTGTGCAGGGTTGTGACTACAGCTTCCAGAGTATCTGGACCTGCTGCTTTATCACTTGCCTGTTGCCACAAAACTTTGAGGCGTAATAGTAAAATGGTATGGGTGATGTCTTTTGATTTGTGCGTAAATTGGATTTAAGTGAGGCAGATTTGCATGAAGTCGTCAGCTTCACTCTCTCCTTAAGAGCCATCATAGTCCAGTGGCAGGATCAAGTCAACAAGGCTGGTGAAGGTTCAGGATGCAGTGGATGACCTTGGTGTCTTCGGGATCTAACCAAGATCTAAGCGCTCCACATCTTCTGCTTCAGCTGCCCTCATAGGCTGTTGGAACAAATTGTTCTCATCCTCCCATTCCACCAGATGATGTCTTCACATGCTTGGGGTAGACACCCCCCTAGCTCACCAATGGGTTTGAGACCCCTTAGTTACCTTCAACTTGGTTTAGCCCATCTGCTGAAGCAGTTTACTAGGGTGTGGCCACTGCTTATGCTGCAGCTTCTTGGAGCCACAGGTGAGAGTTAGGTGGAGCAGGAGAACACCAAAGGTGGAAAGGGCCCCCAAAAAAGCTCAGCAGCCATCACACCAAGGTACTTACTGGTCCACCCTGAACACACATTACACCCCTATATATTGTGTATAAGAAATAATGAGTAGGATGATTTCAGAAAAACTTGGAAAGACTTACATGAAGTGATGCAAAGTAAAGTAAGCAGAATCAAGAGAACGTTGTAGATAGTGAAAGCAATGTATGATGAACAGTTATGAGTGACTTAGCAATTCTCAATAATAGGATGATCCAAGACCAATAGGATGATCCGAGATCCCAAAGGGCTCATGAGGAAAAAAATACTCTGTCTCTAGAGACAAACAAACAAAACTGACATCTGAATACAGACCAAAGCATTCTGTTTTCTCTGTCTTTTTTCTTCCTTCCTCCCTCCCTCCCTCCCTCCCTCCCTCCCCTTCCTTCCTTCCTTCCTTCCTTCCTTCCTTCCTTCCTTCCTTCCTTCCTTCCTTCCTTCCTTCCTTCCTTCCTTCCCTCCCTCCCTCCCCTCCCTCCCTCCCTTCTTTCTTTCTTTCTTTCTTTCTTTCTTTCTCTTTCTTTCTTTCTTCCTTCCTTTCCTTCCTTCCTTCCTTCCTTCCTTCCTTCCTTCCTTCCTTCCTTCCTTTCCTTCCTCCTTCCTTCCCTCCCTCCCTCCCTCCTCTCTTTCTTCTTTCTTTCTTTCTTTCTTTCTTTCTTTCTTCTTTCTTTCTTTCTTTCTTTCTTTCTTTCTTCTTTCTCTTTCTTTCTTCTCTTTCTTCTTTCTTTCTTTCTTTCTTTCTCTTTCTTTCTTCTTTTCTTTCTTTCTTTCTTCTTCTTCTTCCTTCCTTCCTTCCTTCCTTCTTCTTTCTTTCTTTCTTTCTTTTCTTCTTCTTTCTTTCTTTCCTTTCTTTCTTTCTTTCTTTCTTTCTTTCTTCTTCTTTCTTTCTTCCTTCCTTCCTTCCTTCCTTCCTTCCTTTCTTCCTTTCTTCCTTTTCCTCCCACACACAATGACTACTATGAAATCGTATTACATGATTAATGTGTACAACACTAAATATATATGTATGTGTATATACACACATGTGCATACATATACATGCATATATATGTTTATATACCTACATTCATTCATATATATACACACATATATAAAAGCTCCTTGAAGGAAGAGATTATTACATTTTTGTGTTTGTATCTCTAGAGCTGAGCACAAAATCTGACATGAATCAGGTACTCAATGAATACTTGTTGAATTAAATTGAATTAAATGTTGCTCCCTTTAGAAAGTATCTTTTAGAAATCATCTTTAAAATTTTTTTCCTGATAAATAGATTTCGTCAAATCACTAATGCTTTAGCATGAACTAATTTAGAAGAAGCTTTTCCTTTGTGACAGGCAAGTTCTGGGACTGTTTGAGGGCACTGAATATCAAGTATGGGTGACATTAAGAGGAAACACCAAGAGGGGTGATGGTGGCAAAGGGTACAAAAAGAACAGGTAGGGCCCACTGAAGAAAAATGACATCTTTAATAGTTTTACTTAGGTTTCACCTTGAGGGTACCCTCATGCAGTACAGCCACTGGGATCATGAATATCAATATAAAAAACTACTGACCTAGAAAGAGTGGAAGGAATTTCCTTCTACGAATATATTAAAGAATAAGGTTTATTTAAGATGATTTAGGTGATGTCCTACATAAAGGCAGCTGAATGGACTAGATACCCTCCTATCCAGACAAGGATACTTTAGCATAATCAATCCTTTTAGGATAGTTGTGAAAATATCAACATTTTTTGAAAGGCAGCTATCCTCCTTCACTTTCCAATTGACGTTCTTTACTCTCATTCTGTATACAAGAAAAATGGGGTAATTGCTAAACAAAGCAACTTCTTTCAGTAGGCAACTATGTGTGAATGTGTATATTATTTTCATTTTCCAGCCATCACACTATGTCTTGGTAGCTTTACAAATAGACATATGACTGAATTGATACTTACATTTGGGTGATTATTAAAGTCATATTTCATATGTTTTAGTACCCGTGAATCTCCTTGGTAAGGGATAGATTGCTAGGGCATTTCTCTGGGTTGGTAAAATTATTGGTATTATCTGTCAGACCCTCTTGAAGGTAAATGTATTGATATAATTACTTGGAGTTCAGGATCCTTAGGAAGTTTCTATCCTGTAAATGAGTTATGTTCCAAAAATGAGTTTTCAGTCATTTGGAACTAAGAATGTGTATTGGCATAGAAATGATATTATAAATAGGGATCAGGTTACCAGGCTAGTCTGCTAAAACTAGAGTTAGCTAGAATATTGTACAACTCTGCTTTGTTTCAGCTCCACCATCATCACCATGTTACCTGCCCCACTTTCCCCTAGGATAAGCTCATCACCAGGAAATTCAACATCATGGAGATTACTTCAACCATGGTACTCACACCTTGTCAGTACCCTCATTTGCTTCTGCACTTCTACTTGGAGGGCTAGAGGGAGGAGCAAAAAACTCCTCCCATAACCCCCTTTATAGAGAGATCAAAATCCCAGCCTTCTCTTCCTTTGTCACCAACTGCTTGGCTTGATTTCAACCCCTTGGGGGCCCCTCTCAGCTTACTTTTGTGTATTGCCTTCTACCATTAGATTGTAAGTGCTCTGAGGGAAGGGACTATATTTTTTTCTTATTTATATACTTAGCACAGTGCTTGGCACATAAGGAGGCACTTAATAATTGTTTATCGTACTGGATGTAGTAGAAATCATTATTTTTGAAGAGGTTCATGGGTTCAACTACCTTATGGATGAAATTTTCTGTGATACACAGTGAGGAAGAGACTAAGGATACACGGGAGCTATTTATTTATTTTACAATTTTGTTACTGTGTAAATTGCTCTCCTAGTTCTCATTTCATTCTGCATCAGTACATACAGGTCTTTTCAGATTTCTCTGAAACTGTACTTTTTAGCATTTCCGATAACAAACAAGAATTCCATTTACATCCGTATACCATAATTTGTTCAGTCATTCCCTGCTTGATGGGCATCCCCTTAGTCTCCAGTTCTTTGACACCACAAAAAGAGCTTTTAAGTTTTATTTATTTATTTTTGGTTTACAATATTCAGTTATACAAGCTTTTGAATTTTAAATTTTCTCCCCCTCCCCAAAACAGCATGCAATCTGATATAGGTTCTACATATACATTCACATTAAACATATTTTCACATTAGTTAGGTTGCAAAGGAGAATTATATCCAATGGAATAAACCACAAGAAAGAAGAAACAAAACAAAGAAGAGAGAGCAAATAGTGTGTATTGATCTGCATTTAGACTCCATATTTTTTTTTCCTCTGGATGTGGATAGCATTTTCCATCATGAACTTTTTGGAGTTGTCTTAGAATTTTACATTGCTGAAAAGAGCCAAGTCTTTCGATGTTAGTCATCAATGTGGCTGTAACTGTGTACAATGTTTTCCTGGTTCTGCTCCCCTCACTCAGCATCAGTTCATATAAGTCTTTCCAGGTTTTTCTGAAGTCCAACAGCTCATTTCTTATAGCACACTAGTATCTCATTACATTCATATACCACAACTTGTTCAGCCATTCCCCAATTGATGGGCATCCCCTCAATTTCCAGTTCTTGGCCACCACGAAAAGAGCTGCTATAAATATTTTTGTACATGTGGGTCCTTTTTCCATTTGTATGATCTCTTTGGGATACAGCCCTAGAAGTGGTATTGCTGGATCAAAGGGTATGCATATTTTTGCTATAAATATTTTTGCACATATAAATCCTTTGCCTTTTTCTTTGATCTCTTTAAAGGGCAGGTGTATAATATAATAACTTGGGGAGTACAATTCCAAATTGCTTTCCAGAATGTCTGGATCTATTCAGAGCTCCACCAATGGTGTGTTAATGTGCCTGTTTTTCTATAGCCCTTCCAGCATTTGTCATTTTCCATTTCCACTTCACTAACTTTGATCAATGCAATTACCAATCATGTAGCCACCCCCTGACAGAAAGGTGATGGACTCCTTATGCAGAATGAGACATATTTTTGGATATGACCAATAGGGCAATTTGTTTTGCTTGACTAAGTGTATTTGTTTCTAGGCTTTTGTTTTTCTTTTACCCTCCACCTTCCTTCTCAATTGAGGAAGAAGGTGGGAAACAGAGAAAATAAATTATTACTATTATTATTAATTGAAAAAATAAAGAATGTTAAGAAAAAGACACATATGGAAGGCAGAAGTGCAGTGGAAGAACTTTTGATTTCATAGGACTGGAATTTTAATCTTAACTTTGCTATGTACTTAATTCCTGTGTGACCTTGGGGGCAAGTAGATGAGTATCTCTGGGCCTCAATTTACTGATCTACAAAATGAGGGGGTTTGATTAGATGACCTCCAAGGTCCCTTCTGACCATAAATCTATGCTCCTAGAATCATATGACTCCACTTCCTTCCCTTTCTATCTCTTTGTTTTACCCCCACCAAAAATTCAGATGCATAGATAATCTCTCACATTGGATGTGATTGGGTTGGAATATTGCTGTGGTGTAGGAAGTGATGAGCTGATTGATTTTGAAAAACATGGAAAGACTTGGACCAATGAAGGAAGATGCTATTCACCTTCAGAGAAAGTGATCAAAAGTGGAAAAATGCATAGTATACATACATATGAATGTATACATATGTATATTTATAGATATTTATATATATATGTATAATATACATGTAATATAATACATGTTTAATTGTAGCCTTATTTAGGGTGGAGTGGGAGTGGGGGGATGGAAGGGAAAAAAATAAAGTAAAAAGTGTGCAGCAGCGAACAAAAAAAAAACTACAAGGAAATGAAGAAAAGCTGGGGAGCCTGGAAGACGATGTGTGGTATTTATTAGATAGGTTTTCTTGAAGTGGAAATTTATATTATATTGAATCCTGTCTTATGTTGTGTTGTATACATGGCAGTGTTTTTTCTTTTCAAGTTTCAAATAAGGAAAAAAAATTTACAACTCCCCCCCAAAATGATAAGAAAACCCAATGGCTTTTCACCAGTCTTCTCCTGTCTTGACCTTTCTGCCGTGAAATAATAATATAATTAGCATAATAAATAATATAAAAATAAATATGTTATATGTAGCATATAATATATACAATAAATTTTATATACACACACACACACAAATATACTAGTGACAACCTCCTTTTTCTAGGTGGTCTCTTTTCCCTGAGTTTTTGTGACACTGCTCTTTATGGTTTTTCTCTTCCCTATCCAGGGATGGGGAACCTGCAGTCTCAAGGTCACATGTGGTCCTCTAGGTCCCCTTTGACTCAATCCAAATTCTGTGAAGTTTGGATTTAGTCAAAGGGTTCACTTGAGGACATAGAGGGCCACATATGGCCTTGAGGACTCAGGTTCCCTACCCCTAGACCTGTCCTTTTCAGTTTCCTTTGCAGGATCTTCATCTGTGTGCCATTTCCTAGAGATATATCCTGGGCTCTAGGATAGAGCTTCTGCTCCCTACATACCTTCTCTCTAGGTGATATCATAAGCTAGTTCTCTGAAGTTGACTGCCATATCTACATATCCATCATCTTCTCTCTTTTGTGTCCTGCCTCTTCAAATGCCCGTTGGACAGCTGTAGTGATGTCCCACAGCCATCTGGATTCTATTCCTCCATTAATTTTAGGGAGGGTAGCTTCATTCTTCTAGTCACCCAATTTCACAACCCAAGAGTCATCCTTAACCCTTCACTGTCACTCATCCCTGTATCTAAACAATAGCCAAGTCTTGTTGCTGTCTCCACACCATCTCTTGCATCTGTCCTCCTTTCTACTCACATAGCTACCACCCTAATTCAAACCCTCCTCACTTGCCTGGACTATAGCAATAGCTTCCTCATCAATAGCCTTATCTACTCTCTCTCCCATCCAAACCCTTTCCTACACTGCTGCCAAATTTATCTTCCTGAACTACAGGTTGAATCATGTCACTCACTTCTTCAAGAAGTTTCGGTGGCTTACTATCACCTCTAGGATAAAATGCAGAGTTCTCTGTTTGTTATTTGGAGACCTTCACAATCTGGTTCCAACCTAGCTTTCAAGCTTATGTCACACTACTCCCCCTCATGAACTCTATGCTCTGGTCAGATTAGCCTGTTTGTTATTCCCTGACCATGATATTTCATCTCCACTCTCCATATCTTTGCTCAGTAGGTCTCTCATGCCTGGAATACTTTCCTTCCTCATCCCATCTCAAAACCCCTGCCTCTTCTCAAGTGCTGTTGCCCTACAACAGGCCTATCCTGAGTACCAGAGTTGTTGGATCTGTCCCTGAAGCCATTTGGTATTTATAGTAAACACATAAATGTTGTGTTTATTTATTTGTATGTATGTCCTTTCTCCCAACAGAATTTAAGCATCCTGAGGGCAGAAAGATTTTCATTTTTATTTTTGTATTGTTTTGTTTTGTTTTTGTCTTTTGTATACTGAGTTTGGGAATAGTAGGAGCTTAATAAATGCTGGTGAAATGGAATTTTTCAAGAGAATGATATTAGCTACAGAGAGTATAGTGAAAGAAAAGAGGATGGTTCAGTCTAGAGCCCTGAAAGGCATAAAAAAGAAGCAGAGACAGGTAAGGAGTTGTGGAAGAAGTAAGAAGGGTATGTATCTGAGGTTACATTTGAACTCAGGTCCTCTTGACTCCAAGGTGAGCGCTTTATCCACTACACCACCTAACTCCCCCTCAATTTATTTCAACCAAAGTTTGTTAAACATATACCATGTGTATGATACAATGCTAGTTACTAGGGACACAAAGACAAAACCAAAGCCCTCTTTGGTCTCAAGGACCTTAAGTTCTATAGTTGTTCACAAATTTGGGAGTGTGCAAAAATCTTATTCTGTTAAAATTTCCAGCTAAGAACATATTCCTCATTTGAGTAGCAAAAATTGGAGCTTCGTATTTCCATGCTTTCTGTAAACTGCCTTGTAATAATGGTCAATTCTCAACTGTCAAGGCAGTGCTTCTCCAACTGGTTGATTCTCCTCTCTCTTGCTGCTGAAGTTTTAGTTATTATCTCCTTAATGATAGAACCAGAGAATGGGCAGGGGAACGGATAAAAGGTTAAATTGACCAAATCAGTTTTACTATTCATTTAGCTTTGGAAAATGATTTGGTGTCCTATGATGTTAAAATCAATGATTACTACTAACTCATTCCTTCAAGTTAAATCATCATTCCCTAGTAAAATGGAAGAGATGGCATGTGTTAAAAATTGAGGGGACCTGGAGGAGGAGGTAAGTAAAGAACATTATTTGATTAGACTTAGGAAAATTGTGAGGCAGACAAATAATGTTCTTCACTTCCCTCCTCCTCCAGGTCCCTTCAATTTTTAATACTCTTTTGTCCCTTATTTTTCATATTGCCATTTCCCCCAGCTATTGGGCAACATCTACTGCCAGGGCTCTCCACACAGTTGTCCATGCTCTGGGTCGAAGCCAGAATAGGTCCCTGACCTACATGCATGTCAGAAAAAAGAATGGAGTACTTTATTTCACATTAAAGCGTTAATGATTGCTACCAGTATACATACTTTCTCTTCCATTTTAACTTGAAGGAATGAATATCCTGGTGGATTTTCAGGCATTGGCAGTGGGCTTGCTGGGGAGAGCATGCTTGGTGGGGGTCCAACAGGTCTTGGGAGCACAGGATTGTGGATTTAGGATTGGAAGGGACTTTAAAAGTCATGTATTCCAACACTGCTAAGGACACTGTTACCCAAAGAAGTAAAATGCCTTTCCCTTGATCACTTAGGTAGTAGGTTAACAGGGCTGGGATTTGACCATAAACTTTCTGACACAAAGTTCAATGGTTTTTCCTCTGCAAATTATGCCATGTCCACTCAAAGGCTGGTTCTGGGCTTGGGAGATTTTCTAGCATTTTTCATTTTCCTGTCCTTTTCATTTAAACTAGTCAGACAAATAATTATATTACAATAACCTATGTCAAATTGCTTTCCTTCTCAATGAGGGGGGAATGGAGATGGATAGAGGGAGGGAAGAAATTTGGAACTCAAAATTTAGAAAAAAGAATTTAAAATTGTTGCTACATATAATTGGGGAAAATATTAAATAAAAAATAATTGTATTGTGCATATTTCATTAGGTCATCTCTAGGTCTAATGGTCCTGAGATGCAGCATAGTGGGTAGCTTCTGAGCTTGCAGTCAAGAAACAACAAATTTGAATCCCACTCTAGCCAATGGCTAGTTGTGTGACCCTGGAGAAGTCCCTTAACTTCTTCAGACCTTAGTGAAATAAGAGGTTGTATTCATAAGGTTCTAAGGCCCCTTTCAGCTCTAAATTTATAATTTCATGAATAACAAGATCTCAAGGCTGGAAGGGACCTTAGGGACCAACTATCTAGTGCAACCCTGCATTTCACAAATGGGAAAGCTGGTCCAGAAAAAAATAATTTGCTCGAGGACACAGATTTAGTTAGCAGCTAATCCAGCCCTCCAAGATCTCTTGGCCACAGTCCCAGGCTGCTCATTATATCATGCTGCCTCGTTCTTTCCTTTCAGTCACATTCCATGCTGTATTCTCCACACATCCGTACCTCCCAAATCCTTCAGTATCTGTTTTCTTCAGAGCCTTATTAGACGTGCTCTCAAGGAGGCTAATGACAGGTCCTGACATGGATTGAATGCCTGTGGATTCCAGTTGATACTTTTTGGAACAGGAGGGAGGTTTGAATGTCTGAACCTGTGGGTTCATCTTGGGATGCTTTTCTTGTCAAGATGAGGATGACTTTTGTCTCTTGTGTTTTATTTGAAATTATAGTAAACCTTTGGGGCCTCAGTCCAACTGTCAGCACTACCCTTATCCAGGCTAAGCCCAGGCACTGCCTTGGCCTAGGGCCATATGTTACCAAAGCCTTTCTATTTCCATTTATAAGTAGGCAGGATGATTAGGATGCACAAGGTATATTCTTCAGGCCTGCTACAACCTCCTCAACTAAACTGATATTTGTATAGGCAGTAATTCACAACTGTCAGGGTGACTTTCAGTGGTATACGCGAGCCAGAATTTTATCTCTGTTGCTATGAATTTTCTGCCCTGGGGATACTTTATGTGATAGTCCTTTCTTTTCCTTTCCTCACTTTGGGCCACACAGGGGTGAGGAAAGATGTAGATAGGTGAGTGATTGTGAATAGTGGAGGTAGAGTATGAAAAACCCACCATCAACCAGGAAACTTCTTAATTGGCTGAGAGGGAGCCAGGAATTCAGGTGAATGAATTTCATGCAGTCCAACTAAATGAATGATTATCAAGAATTAGCTTAGTGGTGTTTTGATTCTGGGAGGTGGGGAGAGGGAGAGACTATTTCTCTCCTCTACCCTCACACTTCCATAAGAGCACCACTAAGCTGATTTATTAATACCATGAGGGAATACCAAGAAGGAATGCTCTTCTTGGCTTTTATTTTATGTCCTTCTAATGACCTTACCAGTTGTATTATTTGTGAATCTTTCTGTTGTCTTTTTCCTTGTAAATAAATCCTAGAAAATTTCTTGATTTGGAATGTGGAAACAGGAAGATGGAAGTATAAGGAAAAGAAGAGGGTAGATATAAACTGTTAGAGTAGCATATAAAAAGAAGCTATTAGGTGTTAGAAAAAGGTACCAGGATGGTGGTGGTTGTCCAAAATGTTGAGCAAAATGACATCACTATACTAGAGTCAAGTTTCAGTGTGTCAGACTGATCAGACCCATAAGAGCTTGGAATGCTCTACTACAGGTTGGACACAAATAGTCTGAGTGAACAATAGGAGTGGATACTCTAAATTTGTGCATACTGTATTTCCTTTGAGCTGTTTCAATTCTGTTTTGCTCATAGAGCACAGCACCTTCTCTGATGTGAGCACGCCATGCTGAGTGGTCCTGTGCCAGTGTCTCCCATGTCACACAATCAGTTCCCAGGTTCTTAAGAGAGACCTTGAGAGTGTCCTTGTATTGCTTCTTCTGACTACCATGTGAACCCTTGCTCTGTATGAGTTCTTCATAAAATAGTCTTTTTGGCAAGCATATGTTTTGCATTTGAACAATGTGACCAGTCATATGGTATCAGTATATGATGACAAAGGCAGAAGAAATGGGGCAGGGAATGAAGGTTTAAGGGTTGCGAAGCAGATGAATGAACTCAAGGAACCAAGGAAGGCAAAGGGTCACAGTGCCAGGAGTTGGGATTCATTAATCAGGAAAGTCTTAAGAAGCAGTGAAAGGAGGAAACTTTGGTGTTTCCAAAGCATAGGTTCTCTGTATCAGTTCTGAGTTAAGGAGCTGGTGGTCTCAGTAGCTGAATAGTCTTCATCTCCTCCTCCTGGTTTACTTCAAGTCTCAAATAAAATCCCACCTTCTACAGAAAGCCTTTTCCAGTGTCTCTTAATTCTAATATTTTTCTTCTGTTGGTTATTTCCAATTTATCCTCTATATAGCTTGTTTGTATGTATGCGTTTGTTTTCTCCCTCATTACATTGGGAGCTCCTGGAGAGAGAGGCTTGTCTTTGTCTTCCTTTGAATCCTCAGTGCTTAACATAGTGCTCAGCACATAGTAGGCACCTAATAAAATTTTAATAACTGACTGTAGTGAAGCTTAATGCCCAGGGATGCATATTCCAGTTCCTATTAAAGTACTATTAAAGTTCATGTCTTAGGACACCATGACTGCATCATTTCATTTTATTAGAATGTGAACTGGTTTACCATTTACTTACATTTCTGTGGAGGCGGTGGGACACCCCAGTCCATACTTAATAACAACTTACTTTTAAATGGAACTTACAGACATATCTTCTTTGATCCTTACAACCTATAAGGTAGGTAGTACTTATATCCCTACTTTATCTACACATGAAACAAAATATTGACCTTTAGAGAGGCTAAGAGATTTGCTTAAGGCTCTATAGCTAGTTAGCAGAAAGCAGAAACTCAAACTCAGTTCTATTGACTTTATAACCAGTGCTCGTTCCATCATGCTACTCCTTTACTTCTGAGTCCTTGGAAAAGAGATCTAATAACACAACTCATAATCTTGAGGACTCCTTAGGTCAACAGAGAAGAATTAGAAAATAGACTGCTAATGATGTATATTTCAAAGTGCTCTTGAAAAACTTTAATTCTTCTTCTTTTTTTTTTAACATTTCTAATCAAAAGATAGAAAGGTGTAACCATTTTAAGACAAAAGAGTAAAGAATTCTGTAAAAGAATAGATTGACATTAAAGAAACAGTGTGGATTTGGCATAGTGCTTATTAGGCCAATAGTAGATCCTAGGGATTGGGAAGGAAACTTGTGATTTCATTGGTACAAGGAACTCCCAGATGAGGAAACTCCATCTAACAGTGCAGGTTAGCTCATTCTCTGCAACTTAGAGTCTTAGAGAATTGCCTAGAATACTGAGAGGTTAACTGATTTTTCCAAGCTCATGTAGTCAACAGGCATCAGAGTCAGGCATTGACTTCAAGGATAGCTCTCCACTGAACCTCTCTTTCTCATTAGATCTTAAAATTTCTGGTGTATTTTATATGAAAAGAGTACTTAGGTAACTTTGTGGAGACCTTTGTTTATGTCAAGTTTGAGTTTTTCAAAATATGGATCATTTTTATTTGAATTGCACCCTCATTGCTTAATACATCAGAAAATCCAGTGCTAAGAAATTACTATTGCTTGAAGAGCCATCACTAGTCATTCAATTTACTTTCAGCATTCTAGTTTAAGTGATACTTTTTACTCAAAGGTAAATATACTGACTCGATTTTTATTAACAAACTATTTCTTGAAAATCTCAGCTGAATTGCAGCTTTAGACAAAAGGCCAAAATTCCCACTGTTTTCAGGAAAAGTATTGTCAGCACCATGGCCAGGGGTAATGGTAAAATTGGGAGCAGTGAGCGAGGTCAGCTGTATAGCAAAGGGAAGAATTCTGAGCTGCTTGTTGACAGACTTGTCTTGACATCATTGGTCAGAATTGTGGAACCCAACTCAAACTCAGTTAAGCTTTTAAGGTTCAGGAAGGACATGGCTACATCATTTGGAATACTGGTTGACTTCCCTAATGTTGCTGTTTCTCTGTGTAATTCTTCTGATATAAGTCTCAGGAAGGTAGCCAGGGCATCTGTTGCTGGGTCTGTGTTTTTCCTTTGCCTGGGCATTTTCTGTGCCATAACTATATTTGATACTTCCCATTACTGAGGATTAGTCTTAGGTACAAGTGAATCTGTGGTGATAAGGCCTTCTTAATACACCCTAGTCTGCATCCCTGACGTGGCAACTGTTTAAGACTCTGACCTTGAAGCATGTTCAAAAACCTGAAATAACAAATATTGGGAATAAAAACAAAAGAATCCTCCTAATTTTATATTGACCTCTGGTTACATTGTCAGGAATATTATGTACGGTTATGGTCTCTGCATCTCAAGAGAGACATACTTTGTCTCAGACATTTTTAGAGAAGGGTATGAGAAGGAGGTTAACATGATGGAGCATGAAGGTAGATTGTAGTCTAGGAGAGTTAAAAGCTAAAAGGTATAATCTATTAAATTACTGAAAGTACAGATTTGTTTACCCTAAATAATTTATCAATGGGGTACTGGTTCACCAAATCTCAGAATACTAAAAATCAGTGTTGCTCACTCCTTAGGATCTGTAGGGCTTGTTTCAAGGTAAAACATCATTGCTGCCAAAAGTTTCTTTAACATTTTAAATGTTCTAAATGAATAAAAAGAAGTAGAGAGTAAATATATCTAAGTAGCAAAAAATGTAAATGTTCTGGATGGGCTTAAATAACTTCATTGATAATAAATCCATAAAAGATTATCAAAGGGAATTAAGGGAATTTTATCTTCATTTTATTACTATATAATTGAGTTGGTATGCTTTGTGCTTTGCACATAATGGATACTTCATATGTGTTTGTTGAGCTAAACTCTCCTTTTGGGTCAAGGAAGCTTAAATATGACTTTAGTATGTCAATTTCTTTATAGTCTTATTATGTGCTCTTAATATCTGATTAGTACAAGATAATTATCAAAGCCTTTCCCCCAAGATGGCACAGAAGGCAAAGAAGGAAGCCATTGTTCCCCCTCAAGACAAAAGCCAAGTCTAAGGCCTTGAAGACCAAGAAGGCAGTGTTGAAGAGTGTCCATAAACACAAAAAGAAAAAGATCCAAACATCCCCCACCCTCCAGCAACCCAAGATACTAAGACTTTGAAGATAGCTCAAATACACTCAGAAAAGTGCCCCTCGGAGAAACAAGCTTGATCACTATGCCATCATTAAGTTTCCCTTGACCACTGAGTCTGCTATGAAGAAGACTGAGGACAATAACACCCTAGTCTTCACTGTGGACATCAAGGCCAACAAGCATCAGATAAAGCAGGCAGTAAAAAAGCTGTATGACATCCACAGTCAACACATTGATCCAGCCTGATAGAGAGAAGAAAGCCTACATCCGGCTTGCTGCAGACTATGATGCTTCAGATGTTGCCAACAAAATTGGTATCATCTAAACTGTGTCCAGCTGTCCCACTGCAGCTACAATAATAAAGTTTTCCAGGAAAAAAAGATAATTATCAAAGCATGGGGGAAGGGGGATGGAGAGGAGGAAGGTCATGTACAAGGAAGGAGAGGCCTTTACTTAGAAAGCATCTGAGTATCTAGAAAGAGTCTCCAGAGACAGTGTAGTGATGTAGATGATCATAAATAGTAGTTAATGCAAAATTTAATCAGGAGATTGAATCTCATTGAATTTTTATAGGCTTCAGGAAGTTCTAAATGATCACCATATCTGGTTGTCAGGAATAAAATATGGGTGTTCATTACATTAGAATCTATTCTTAAGAATAAAGAATGAAGTCAGCAAGGATCAAGGACTGTAGAACTGCACTATTAATTTCTCCTCCCTATGCAGAATTAAAAAGCCATTAATCTAAATAGGATACTTGGTTGAGATTTACCTCTCTTCTGCTTTTTTAAAAAATGTACTTAATATTTGCCAGTTGCACTGAAAATCCCAGGTTGGTCATTTGCCCTTCAAATTTCTGTTCTTTTGGGGAGTCAAGGTAGGAACCTAATTTTGGATCACATTGTAGGTTAGGGAGTTGTAGTTCTCAGTCGATCATATATGTACAAGGTAGGTTTCAGTTATCTTGTCCCCTTCTTTGCTGTCATGGGGGCTTAGGAGGCTTTCTCAGTACCTTTTACATAGATTTGTAATGTCTCAGGTAATACATCTTTAAAAGGGTCATTCATTGACTGGTTAGAATATATGTAAAACAGGGTGTCCAGAGCAGTAAGAAGTCTAGAAACCTTGAGGAATGTCTAGAAACTTTGTGAGGAATTGTTGAAATAATGAGGAATTTTTAGTTTGGAGAAGACAAGGGAATGGAAAAAGTGAAAGGAGAAAGAAGAATGATCACTTTTCATGTATTTGAAGGGTAGCCATCTGGAGGAGGGATTTGGCTTATTCTGCGTGACTGAGGGCAAAACCAGGGAGATTATTACAGGAGAAGCAGATGTTTTGGCTCAATATAAGGAGGAATTTTCTAACATCTAGAGTTGTGCAGCAATATAATGAGCTTCCTCTCAAATGAGTGAACTTGAGAAGGGTTCAGGGGTTAGCTAGATTAGTACCTTACAAGGATGTTAAAGAAGGGATTTTTGCACCAAGCAGAAGGAGTGTGCTGGAATCACAGTTGGATGGGGTACTGGTTCCTGAAAGTTAATTGTTAAATTTACAGAGTGAGCATTTAAACTTCAGAAACTGTCAAATGTTACAAAGTAGGACTTGATTTATTGTCTCTCTGACTGTCTAGACTTATGTGATGGAGAAAATGTTAATAATGCAGATTATACTTAAAAGCATGTCATATATATTATATATGTATATATAATATATTTTTAGAGACCAGTTGTTAAGCATTTATCAGCACAGCCCTGACTCTCTAACTTGGTTGATCCTTTGCGAATATAGTCCTTGAGTCTGTGATTCTAAGAATCTTTGCCTTCTTTCTCATGGAGGAAAGGCTGAGGCTGGTGTTTCTCGGAATTGGTATGGAAGAAAGAGGCCCGGTGTGGGTGTATCTTAGTCTCTTTTTCTCATTAGACCTAACCCAAACAAGCTTTCCCTACATTGATGAAGATGATGTAGGAGATCAGGGTTTTCCATATAGGGTAAACATAAATCAGAGGGAAGAAATGCACTTGATGAGCTGTTGGCAAATGCACTTTTTGGATCAGGATGAAAGGAATAATCCCTGGAGTCATCTGAGCTGCATTTTCACCATCAACTGTGAATATTTTTGATGAGGCTCACTGTTATTGCTGAATAATTTTCTTAAATAAAATTTCCAAAATAGGATTTCATTTCATAATTTTCCATTATCTGTCCCTCTTGGTCTTTTAATTTATATGATATTAGTAACATGGATAAGTGTCTGAAATGAGCACTAATAGCTAACTGAAAGCAAAAGCAGATAATGATTTAATTTTGAATTTCCATTTGCTGGAGTTTTCCTATCACAACACTTATGTGAATTATGTTTATGAATATGAGGATGCTATCTTAATTGAATTGATAGAAAATGGGCCTTGATTTAGTGAAGTAGTTTTAGGCCACCAATTATAAAACTATCAAGTATTTCTTTAATGGTAGTTTCTAATGCCCAACATGCTTTCATGGAAATGATTGAGTGTAATTGAATGTAATGAAAGAAAGAATGCAAAATTGGGCATTAAGAGAATGAGTTTTCGCCTTATCTACAGTTATGTAGCATGCTGTACCCAATAGACCTTGCACAGCATAAATATTAATAGGAGCCAGAGAGGAGGGGGCAGTGGGTCAGGAGGCTGAAGAGATATGAGAGTTGGCAGGAGAATGGCCGGCTGGCAAGTTTAGAGATGAGGTGGGGCAGAAAAAAATCTCTATGTTTGTTTCTGTCTGCCACTGTCTCTGTCTCTCAGAGGGACTGATTTTGAGTTCTTTGTTTTTTTTTTTTTTAATTTTCATTTGTTTTAAAATCACAATTCAGTTATATTTATTGTAGGATTCTATTTTGGAAGAGCAGTAGGAAAAAGACATGAATGTTGTCCATCGGCTCCTTTCTACTGATCTCAGCTACTTTGAAGTCAAGCTACTTTGACCACATATACTGCTTCTTTATGGTTACTTTTAATTTTGTTTAAAATACTGCTATTTAAAAGACTATATTGTATCACCAGTTTCAACTGATGGGGTACTATTGAAAAATTCAAGTTTTGTTTTTGGTATCGTCCAAGCCATTGTAGAATTTACTTCTTTTAGATCAATCTCTCCCTCCCCGAATGTGCGACCACAAATAAAAATTACGTCTTTGTCATTGTTTCTATATTTCTATTTTCTATCTATGTATTCTATGTATTGTTTCTACATACACAATGATTCATAAGATGGCTATTTCTGCTTTTTTTTTAAGGGCTTTCATTTATACCTACTTTGAAGTATTTTTAGTGGCCAAACACTCAACAAATATTTAAGTTGGAAGGGACCTTAGTCATCATTCACTGTATTTCAACCCATACCTGAAAAAAATCTATGGAATACTATATGACAAATGGTTATTGGTGGTTCCACTACCTGAGGACCTCTAAAGAGGAGGAGCCCCCAACTCTTGGGGCAGCCTGTTCTATAGCTGATAAAATTACAAACAGCTTAGCAATAAGGAATCTTTAAAAATACATGCAATTTTCACTAGTATTGATTCCGGATTACCAGGTTACATATCCTATCAGTAGCAATCTCTATATTACGTAATTTTGCTTAACTGAGCCAGCTAGTATATATACTGGATATATATACTAGTATAGTGTACTGGGTAAAGTGATAGATTTGGAGTCAGGAAGACTTGAGTTTGAATCTTCTCTCAGAGACTAGCTGTGTGACCCTGGGCAAGTGACTTAACCTAAGTCTCAGTTTCCTCACCTGTCGAATAAAGACAATAATGACACCTACATCACAGGTTTGGTGTGAGGATCAAATGAGGAGACATATGTAAAGTGCCTTGCAAACCTCAACGCTTTATAAAAATGCTAGTTATTATAAACTTAAAAAAATTATTGGTTAGTTCTGGGGAAGAAGAACTTATTTAAAAGACATTGGTGTGTTAAAACAAAATGTATAAAAATATTTCCTTAAAAACGGATACAACATAAAATAGACAAGAAAGAGGTGGGTAGGTGTATCGCCAAGGCAATATTTCACAGCACTGATGGTGATTATGAATATGCTGGTGTAATTCTGAATCTCAAAGGATAACACTCTCCATATAGAAGGCAGAAGAAAAACATTTATTCTAACACCAGAAAGCCAAATCTCAACACCAAAAAACTAAATCTGTCGTAGTAACCAAAAAGTCAATACACATTATCACTGCAGGGGCAAAGCCATTCCCAAGCCTCCCAGCCCCCTTCTGGGACCTTCCCACAAACAAACACTCAAGAGCCTAGCTGTGCCTGCCCATTTGTGTCCTTCCCAGCTCAGACTAGACTGACCAACTTCCTCCTACCTCTGTTCTGTTCCATCCCTTCCTGTCCTCCCCCCCTGCCCCCCAATTCAGCAAGCTCTCCCACCATATGTGACTTGGACTTCCATGTGATTTAAGCAGGTCACATGGGTCTATTAATGAATGGGAAAGATATTCCCATTTAAATCACCATTGCAGTAGGATAGAATTTATAGGTACTGGTAGATATAAAAGTGTCTGAGCTGAGGGAAGGGAAGGATGTTGTAAGGACATTAATCTATGTAAACTCACTTGTGACAGCATTTACCAAGTGTTCCGGGAACATTTTGAATGTACTTACCCAGAACTGAGAATCATTGAAAATGATACTTTGAAACATACAAATGCAAATAACAATGTACATGGTAATAAAAGCACATGGGGACAGCAACCATATATATATATATACATACACACACACACACACACATATATATGCATATAAATTCAGATAGGATCACATAAGCCATAATGATGTGTGCCAATATTTAGGGCACATTATTTGAGCATGTGAATATAGATTTCTTACAACCACAAAACCAAGCACATAAAGCATAGGTGACACAGCAGCATTCTTTTCATGGCGCTGCTTTGCCTGGGAAGTGCTGAAAGATTAGTTGGTAGGTTCTATGGTGTTATTAAATGAACCCTTTTTGGCAGGCTCACATAACAAATGGGGAGACATACAACAGCACGTTTCCACCTGCTCTGGACTTGGGTTTCTCATGGGTGTGCTATTTCAAAGATGCCACATATCTTTTCTGAATGTGGTGACAAGCTGAAGGCTTATGAAGAAAGAGAGATCTCTCTTTCCTAAGGGAGGCTTTCTTATTTGGATGGGTAGTAATAGAAACCTGCAACCTTGGCTCGATCTGTGGGCAGAAGCATTGGAGCCTCTTCTAAGATTCTCTGCTATGGAATTTTAAGATAATTGAGAAGAGTGGCTTTTAGGACTTGTTCCGTCTTATTTCTTCTAGGACAGGGATTCTTAACCTGGGGTCCTTAAATTTCTTTTTAAAAAATTATTTACTATATTTTGATGCAATTTGTTTCCTTTGTAATCCTGAATATTTTATTTTATGCTTTTAAAAAGATTATTATGAGGGGATAGTTTCAGAGAAACCTGGGAAGACACATATGAACTCATGCAGAGTGAAGTGAGCAGTACCAGAAGAACATCTTATACAATAAAAATAATATGGTGAAGAAACACAACTTTGAAAGACTTGAGAAATCTGATCAACCCAATGAGAAACTAAAATTCCAAAGGACGCTTGTTGAAATATGAAACCCACTTCATGATAGAGAGTTGATGGGCCCACTGTGCTGACTGAGAGGTAGTTTTAGATGTGGTCAAGCAGAAATTAACAGGCACCTAGGTGGTGCAGTGGATAGAGTGCCAGGTCTGAATTCTGGAAGATTCATCTTCATGAATTCAAATCTGACTTCAGATACTTCCTAATTATGCGACCCTGGGCAAGTTACTTAACCTTGTTTGCCTCAGTTTTCTCATCTGTGAAATGAGCTGGAGAAGGAAATGGTAAACCACTCTAGTATCATTGCCAAAAAAACCCAAAACAAACCAACCAAGCAAAAAAAAAAAAAACAAAAACCCCAAAAACCTCCAACTCCAAATGGGATCACACAGATGTGACTGAAAATGACTCAACAACAGGAATGAGGCAGGAATTCATTTTGCTTGACTATGTATGTCTGTAACAGGTTTTATTTTTCTTGTTTTCCTAATGAGGAAGGACAGTTGGGGAAGTGGGAGGAAGAAGGTGGACCTTTGGAAGAAAAATTAATTTAAAAAAATCTATTTTGGCTAGTCCATAAGCTTCATCAGACTGCCCAAGTAAGTCATGTCACCATAACAAAAAAAAGAAAAGGTTAAGAACCTCAGGACTGGGAGAATACAAGGATGTGAAGTGAATATAGGAATGTGTCAGAGCTGGTACCCAATCCAGAGTCATGCACGTGGACCTTCAAAATGTCCTTAATTGTGATAGGAATCTGAATTCATTGGGCAGCAATATGGCACAGTGGATAGACTTCTGAATCTGGAATCAGGAAGACTCATCTCGGTGAATTCAAATCCAGCCTCAGACACTTCCTATCTGTGTGACCCTGGGTGAGTCACTTAACTCTCTTTGCCTTAGATCCTCATCAATAAAATGAGCTGGAGAAGGAAATGGCAAATCTTTGCCCAAGAAAACCCCCAAAGGAGTCACAAAGAGTTGGACACAACTGAAAAATAAGTGAACGAATCTGAATTCATTGGTATGTGATCAGTAGAGGAAATTTGTGCACACTTTAGATGATCATGGAATGATCATTAGGAGAAGAAAGCAGTCATCTATCTCAACTTTTCATTTTATAGATGAAGAAACTGGGGCCCAAAGAGGATCTTGAGTGACTTTGATGAATATTTCATTAAACCTATGGCCAGTTTATCCATGATTATTATTAATGAGAGTCGTCTGGGTGTGCCAAAAGGTTAAGTCATTTGCTCATGGTCACACAGGCAGTAAGTGCCAGAAGTGGACTTGTTATTCTCACTTCATGGATGAGGGAATTGAAGCTTAGAAAGGTTCAGTCACTTACTCAGAATTACTTAGAGTCAGGGCCACGATCTGAATTCAAATCTCTCATGATTCTATGTTTAACTTTCTCATACTAAGTTGTTCAGTAGTTTTAGTTGTGTCTGACTCTTTGTGACCCCATTTGGCATTTTCTTGGTAGAGAGACTGGAGTGGTTTATCATTTCCCTCTCTAGCTCATTTTACAGATGAGGAAATTGAGGCAAATAGGGTTAAGTGACTTGCTCAGGGTCACATAACTAATAAGTATCTGAGGCTAGCTTGAACCCATTAAGATGAGTCTTCCTGACTCTAGATCTGGCACTCAATCCATTGTGCCACCTAGTTTTGTATTAATGAAAGGAATGTTGGATTTGGAGTAAGAAATGTCTAGGTTCAAATCTTAACTCTACTGCTTTCATAACCTTGGGCAAATTCACTTCAGATCCCTCAGGTCATCATCCATAATATGAGAGGATTGGACCAGATGCCTTCTGAGGTCCCCTCCAGCTCCAAATCTATGATCCTTTTGTGCCTTGTAGTCATATACACTAACAGAAACTGGTTTTGATGTGGGTTTGGGGTTTGATATATTTGTTCTGATTTGCAAAAGTGAGTCCTTAAGTTTCCTAGGAATTTCATTGTGTTTAATATTATCTGTAGTTTTAGAAATTTTTGTTCCAAGGAGTTGTTTGTTACTCTATAACTTTCTGTGTGCTTTATAATTATGAACTTTGACCATTATTTTCATCTGAAGTACAGAAATAGAAAAAGGCCAATTGATTTAAATTAAATGATTTTTCAAGGGTCATAATTCAACAAGCATTCGATTCAACATGTGTTTATTAAGTGCTTGCTTTGTGTGAAACACTGTGGTAGGTGCGAGGAGACAAAAATGAAAACATATTAGCCCCTAGCCTTACAGAGCTTACTGGGTGATGGGGCAAGAGGACACAGAATTTAAACAGAGACACAAATCCAGATGTGTATGCTTCCCTCCTTCCCACCGCTATAAATGCCAATCCCTCCACCTCTACCTCATCTTGGGTCATTGCCAAACATCTTAACTTTTTTTCTACCAGGGATGTTGATGACTGTGGAAGAGAGAATGGGGCTGATGGCTTTGTACAACTCTGCTTCACTTCAATCCAGTTCATGTGAGGGTTGAGACGTCACTTGTGATGTCACCGACCCTCTTCAAAAATGAAGGACAAGCAACACTTTCTCAGACCATTTCCCATTCTCTGATTTCTTTCCTTTCCAACTTCAACCCAATACTTAGCTGCTTCAGCTTTCCACTGTCCTCTGGCCTATCTTCTATATCTATTTATCTATCTATCAAGATATAGGTATGTCAATACATATATATATATATATATATCATAAGTATAAATATATACAAAGTAGTTAAGTACAAGGTACTTTGGGAGGGAAGGTACTAGCAGTTGGGGCAGGGAGCAGGAAAGGTTTCATGCAGAAGGTGGTACTTAAACTGTGTCTTAAAGGAAGAGAGGGACTGTTTGAGACTAATGTGAGGAAGGAGTCTATTTCAGACATGTGGAATAGCTAATGCAGACACAGAGATGGGAGTTGGTGTGTTGTATGTGAATAACAGAGAGGAGGCCAATCTAGCTGGACCAGGGAGTGTCCAATGAGACTGGAAAGATAGGTTGGGGCCAAAATGTCTAGGCTTTAAACATTAAGCAGAGGGGTGTCTATTTTATACCAGCAGATATCCCAAGGTCATTTCAAACTCAACACGTCCAATTCTCTGGCCCTAAAACTTGTTCTTTCAAACTTTCCTATTTTTGTTGAGGCCTCCACCATCTTTTCAATAAACTATGATCATATCCTTGAAGCTGTCCTCCACTCATCACTCTCCCTCACCCTTCATATCTAATTATTTGTCTAGTTTTGTAAATTCTCTTGCCGTTGTGCCCTTACTCAACTCAACGTGATCACTTTCCGAGTTCAAAGGCCTGTCACTCCTCATCTGGTAGATTCTAATTGATGTCCCTGCCTTAAATCTCTTGCCTCTCCAATCGAGTCATAGCTAACAAAATGATCTTCCTAAACTGTAGACTTGAGCACGTTACTCCCCTTCTTAATAAACCCCAGTGGCACTCCATTACCCCTAGGATGAATAATAATAGCTAACATTTATACAGCACTCTAAGATTTGCCAAGTTATGTACATATATTATCTCATCCGATAACTCCTTAAGTTAGGTGCTATTACTATCTTCATTTTACAGATAAGGAAATGAAAACTGAGAAAGATTAAGTGACTTACCCAACAGTACAAGTAAGAGACTAAGGCAGGATTTGAACTCAGGTCTTCCTGATTTTAAATTCAATATTCTATTCACTACACCACCTATTTTGCCTCAAATGCAAACTCTTCTGCTTGTCATTTAAAGGCCATCCCAACTTGGCTCCAACTTGCCTTTCTAGATTTATTTTATAGTACTCCCCTTGATGCAGTCTATGGTCCAGTCACACTGGCCTTCTTTTTGTTCCATGAGCATGATATTACTGCTCCCATCTCCATGCCTTTGCACAGGTTGTACCTCATGGTTGGAGTGCAGCCCTTAACTCTCTCCGTTTAAATATATAATAATCATGTAAATTTCTTTTTTTCCTTCCTTTCCTCCTCTCCCCTACCCCAGAGATGGTTACCATTAAACACAAACATGTGTATATGTATATATATACATATGTATGTACAAACACATGTATATACACATATGTATATGTAAAATCATTCTATACATACTTCTATCAGTCCTTTCTTTGGCTGCAGATAGCATCTTCTTTTATTTGTCCTTTGTAGCTAATTTGGATATTTATAATAGTCAAAATCGTCCTTAAAACAATATTGCTGTTGCTGTATACAACATTCTCTTTCTTTCCCATTCCTCCCCCTCCTCTATCCTCCCTTTTTCTCTTTCCCCTCTTCCTCTCTACCTCCTTTCCTACTTCCCTCTTTCCCTCCCATCCTTCATCTCCCCTCTCTTCTATCTCCCATTCTATCTCTTTCTACATAAAATACATGTACATGTATAGGCTAAATCAGATTGTGTGCTATCATAGATAGGGGGGAGTAGAGGGAGAGGGGAAAGTTTAGAACTCAAACATCTTATAAAAGCAAGAGTTGAAAACTAAAAATAAATAAAAGGAAAGAAAAAATAAAATATATATGTGCATTTTATATACGTACATATGTATGCATGCATGTGTATGTTACATAATTTCACTGAGGGAAGTCTTCCTGAGAGGTGTGGGCTGCCTCTGTATGCCATGCTTTCTCCCTTACCAGAAGTCATCAAACAAAGCCTAGATGACCACTCCTTGGCACATGCTGTGCTGGGGATGCTTATTCAGAGAAGAGATGGTAATTTTGCAATGGTTAGAGAACTGGCCTTGGAGTCAACCTTCTGGCTGAGTGATCCTGCAAAATTCACTTAAATTCCCAGGGTTTCAGGTCACACTACAAGACTGTAGTTGTAGAACAGTTACTGACCTATGTTGTTGGGGTGAGTTTTCTTACACTACTGAGATTGCAGTTCTAAACCCACAAACAAATTCTTATTCAGAGAGAGAAGGTGGCCTCTGTTATCTCTTCCAACTCTGAGGTTCTGTGGTTCTATGACCCCTGACTTTGAAGGACAAATTAGGTGCTTTGTAACAGGAATTTATTGCCTTTCTGCTTCCCCCCCCCCCCCCCCCCCCCCCCCCCCCCCCCCCCCCCCGCTTTAGTTTATACCATGAATGAGTTCACACTCTACCACCTCAGTCTCTACTACTGGTAGCTGCATGAATTTCTTTATCTCTTTTTTCTTCAATAGCTTTTCCATGTGGCCTACGTGCTCATCAAATTTGCAAATTCTCCTCGTCCTGATCTCTGGGTCCTGGAAAGATCAGTAGACTCTGGAAGAACTTACTTGCCATGGCAGTTTTTTGCCCGTAAGTAATAACCACAAATGCCTGTGCTTTGAGGCTTCCAATACACTCTCCTCTCATCAACCCTTATCATACCCACCCTCATCATGGGGGACTAAAAGTATTTCCCAGAGATAATCAGAATATATTTGAAATTTTAATCTCTAGATAGTGTTAGTGAGGTATTAGCAATTTTTACTCTTTTGAACGACCACTCTTAAGTCTGGTGCTTAATATATTTTTTTACTGGATGTGTGTATACGCAAGAATTCAATCTTAAGTCATCACCACCTAGAAAAGCTGAAGGTCATAATGTCTTTCATGATGAAGTCCCTGTCCATTTCTTTTAGGTATACACCTATATGTCCTCCAGTAGAACAGAGTCTCTTTCTTTTACTCAATAGTAAAGAGAAAGGCTAGCTATTATGTGAATGAATATTGTCTCATGTACCACCTAGCTTGCACCTGTATCCAAGGATGCTTCTAGACCATATGAGACATTGACATTAGAAGGCCATTGCCTATGAAGTGAACTACAGGGATGGGGTCTCCGCAAGAGATTATTTATGCCTACTGAAGACCTATGCCTCATTACTCCAAATTTTGCTGTTGTAAGTCAATTGACTTAGAGCGATAAGAAATGTGGCATCTTAAAATGCAAATGAATGTTACACATAGGTATAGATGTAGCCCCTTAAAACTATAATGTGTCAGTCTGTTTACTGATTTTTTCTAGCTCATAGTTTTTTATCTCCTTACATCAAATTAATACAGAGCTGAGACTTTTCTGTAGACGTTTACCAAAAAAAATTTTGTTTCAACATGAAAATGCTTCTTTGTTAGACTCTAAAGTAGACTGTTGGGAACAGTTTGGGACGGAAGCCAACCTGCCTATCACCAAAGATGATGACGTCATCTGTACCACTGAATATTCTAAGATTGTACCACTGGAAAATGGCGAGGTGAGTGTACCTAGGGAGGTTGTAAGAAATGACATTCAAAAGTGAACAAAATTTATGCTGTTCTGACATGAACAAAAAGCAATCAAGGTCACCTATTTGGGACACAAGTGTTAATGAACTTTTCTAAACTTTGATGGAAAAAAATCTTTTATGGTTTCCTAGGTTGTGGTTTCTTTAGTAAATGGTCGTCCAGGAGCAAAAAACTTTACATTCTCTCCAACTCTGAGAGAGTTTACAAAAGCAACCAATATCCGCTTGCGTTTTCTCCGGACCAATACCCTTCTTGGACACCTGATCTCTAAAGCCCAGCGAGACCCAACAGTCACTAGAAGGGTGAGTGATTTCCAGAGTTCCTGTTGTTTTTTATTTGGGTTACCAAATTAAGTTCATTTTATTAGTTTAGAGCAGCAATTCTCCAAGTATGACTCACAGACCCCAGGAGTCCCTGAGACCATTTCAGAGAAGTCTGTGAAGTCAAAATTCTTTTCATAATAATTGTTCTTGTATAGTCTTTTTCAGTTGTGTCTGATTTTTTGAATAATACTAAGGCATTTTGCCAGTTAAAATGCTTCTCCCTTTTCTAATTACATAACTGTGTGTATTTTCTTCATATACATCAACTGGAATAATATATCACAACAGATTCAATACATGAATATGAATACATGACTATGAGAATCAAACCATCTTCTATTAAGCCAGACATTTAAGATTTACAAAAATATGTAAAATGATACCACTCTTCTCACTATTTTTTTTATTTGGAAAATACTATTTTTTTATAAAAATGTTATGTTAACATGTAAGGAATTTTTTGTTGTCATTTTAAAATGAATTAATATTTTAAAATTATCAGTTTAAATTTATAATATGGTAAATATCAAGCAGTTATAACCCACATAAACACAAATTCTTCATGTGTGTTTGTGGTGGGGGTGGGTTCTGCAGTAATTTTTAAGAGATCCTAAAACCAAAAAGACTGCTGGTTTAGAAAATCAAAAATGCTGAGGTGAAGGAGATGATCTTGTTTGCATTGCCAGGCTTGAATTGGAGTTGAGTAATTTCTTTTGTTGCTCTTTAGAATCTATTTATATTTGTATAGCAACTTATAATTTTCATGGTACTTGAACATATGTACTCTCTCTTCTGATGCTTCTAACAGCTCAGTGAAGCATGTCGGGTGAAGTGTCATTTTCTTACAGATAATATGACAAATTATAAAAGGTTTGCTCTGCCCTCTGAGCCTCTCCTGTTTTCAGGCATCACCTTTCACTTCATTCTTGATAGGGGAGAGGTCTCTCCAGGGTAACCTGGATTGTTGAAGTGTTTTTGTGATCCCAATCATGGAAACATTTCTCTTGAGAGTGATACATGTATGGGAACTTAGGAAAGTAGGGTAGGGAGAGAGAAAAGAAGGTTAATTTTCCTATAGCCTGGAAAACTTTCCAAAGGGGCACTGAGGAATGGAATAAGCACTTACTAAGTGCCTACTGTGTACGAGGTGGGGCAACTGGGTGGTGCAGTGGATAGAGTGCTGGGCTTAAAGTCAGAAAGATTTATCTTCCTGAGTTCAAATCTGGCCTCAGACACTTACTAGCTATGTGACCCTGGGCAAGTCACTTAACCCTGTTTGCCTCAGTTTCCTCTCTGAGCTAGAGAAGGAAAATGGCAAGCCACTGCAATATCTTTGCCAAGAAAACCTCAGATGAGGTCGCCAAGAGTTGGACATGACTGAAACAACAAAATGTGCATGACACTGTACTTAGCACAGATGATTATTATTTTATTTGATAATAGAGGGAGGGCTCGGGATCCTATGGGAATGTGGGTGGCCTGCCTACTAGCATTAATGCCAGTTGTATCCTGAGGAATCCTGTAAGAGTGGAAGGGAACCAGGTTGAATGGTAACTTGTCCACAGTATGGAGTGGGGTGTGGGGGGAATAGATTGTACTTCTTGATTAGACTGAAGTTACAATGAGTTTTTATTGCTCCTGGTCATTTGGATCTAAGCCATAATTCTGACCTTGCTGATTTGATTAAGTTGAATATCTTCTGCAGTTTAACTTGGCTCTTTGTTTGTATTTTTTTTTCTCGTTTTACTATTTGTTCAATTGCTTTTTCAGTCATGTCCAATTCTTTATGAGCCCATTTGGGTTTTTTTTGGCAAAGATACTAGAGTGGTTTGCCATTTCCTTCTCCAGCTCATTTTTCAGATGAGGAAACTGAGGCCAACAAGGTTAAGTGACTTGACCAGAGTTGCACAGCTGGGAAGTGTCTGAGGCCAGATTTGAATTCAGGGTGATGAGTCTTCCTAACCTCAGGCCTGGCATTCTATCCTCTGCGCCACTTAGCAGCTCTTTCTACCGATGCCCCAAATGTGAAGTCATGACCTCTCAGAATCTCTGAGGGAGATTGTGGTGGGGAATAGAATGGAAATTATCCTTCAAAACAGGTCATTCGTGTTACAGGGATAAAGAGCAAATCCTCACTGCTTATGGGGAGGTTGGCCTTTCCTAGTAACAGATGAAAAATCTCTGCAGTTGTCAAAATCAAAGTCTGAATGTTGACATATAAAATAAAGTACTGTTAAGACTGGGTAATTCTGCTGAAAAGTCAGTAAATCTTGGTTTTGTCAGGAAGCTCTGACACTTTTTAGCCAGGAAAACAAAGTCATGTCATTAAATGATTAGAGTCTTTAGCATGATTATTAAAAAAAAAGATTAAATAAACAACCCTCTTTTCTAATTCAAAGACTGCTGCTGACAAGATTGCTCTCACTGGCCTACTTGAAGCTACACTTGCACCAACTTTATTGCCATAATAATTCAGAAGAACTGAGAGAGGGCCATCTTTTGATATTAAGTGGGCGACCCTAGCGTGTGAGCAATACATGCATGCCTTGCTTTAAGCGATTCAGTTTATGAAAATCCTGTTGCAATAATAGCTGGTAATTATACTCTACGTTTGGCAAAATACTTTTCTCACAACAACCCAGTGAGGTTAGAAGGTAGAATTATTATAGCCATCTTGTAGATGAAAAAAAGTGAGGCTCAAAGTGGCAGAAAGAACACTAGATTTGGAGTCAGAGGTCCTGGGTTCAAAACCTATCTCAGATACTTATTAGCTGCTGTAACCCCGGCAAGTCACTTAATCTCTCTCAGTCTCAGTTTTCCCATCTGTAGAATGGGCATGATAATAGCACCTGCAACACAGGGTTTTTGTGAGGATCGAATAAGATACTGTATGTAAAGCACTATTTAACCTGTGTAAATCTTGGCTATTATTATAGCTGAAGTCTCAGGACCTCATCTGTAAAATGAGGGGATTGGACTAGTTTGTTCCCTACCAGGTCTAAATCCTATGATCCCTAGGAAGTGAATTATAAGCAAAGGGATAGTAGAGCAGCAGAGCTATAATTTTAAGGCAGATAAATTAGGGAGTGATTCATTGCTTTACCAAAGGCTTCCCAGTAGGATTCTTTTTTAATAATGTCTCCCCAGAGACTTGGAGCAGCAGAGCGGTACAGTGGATAGAGTGCTGGGTCCAGAGTCAGGATGACTCATCTTCATGAGTTCAAATCTAGCCTCAGACATTTACTAGCTGGGTGATCCTGGACAAGTCACTTAACCCTGTTTGCCTCAGTTTCTTCACCCATAAAATGAGATGGAGAAGGAAAAGGCAAAGCACTCCAATATCTTTGCCAAGAAAACCCCAGATGGGGTCACCAAGAGTCAGACATGACTGAAAACAATTCAACAACAAAAGATTCCCCATCTTCTAATTCCTACATTTAAAATATGATCTGATTTACAAATAAATAAATGGCCTCACATTTGACATAAAACTTTTCAGGAACTGAGCTGTTGCATAAAGCAAGAGCCACCTGTAATACAACTATTGTTTGTGGTGGTGAAATTGCCCATAGGGAAAAGGGGAAGGGAATGTCCAAAGTGGGCTGAGCACTGGGGAATAGGGGCTGGGAAGGGGCGTTTGTATGTAGATGTATACTCCAACCTGTATGCTCATCACTGTTCTCTTTTAGTATTACTACAGCATAAAGGATATCAGCATCGGTGGACGATGTGTCTGCCATGGCCATGCGGAAGTGTGCAGGGTCAAAGGTCCTGAAAACCTGTAAGTGCATCTCCTCTGTCTAAATCAAGGGTTCTTAACCTGTTGGTCATAACCTTTAAAAAATGTAAGTAACTATTTCAGTACAATAGGATCAAATGAGAGATTTATTAAGCACTTAGCCCAGTGTATGGCGCATTAGTAGAGTTGAATAAATATGCGCTTCCATTCTTTTTAGCCCATGCATTTCAAATATTCTTCTGTGAAGCGATCTACAAGTTCCATCAGATAACAAAGGGGTCCATGATACAAAGAAGGGTAGGAAACCCTGCTCCAAAACGAGCCAGCTGTGACAGGGCTAGCTATTTTAAGGGATCAATGTATTTATCACATTATGCAAAAGTTCCAAGCAAGGAAATAAAAAGGATTATTTTTAAACTACGTAGTCATGCCATAACTGAGCAGTGTTTTTAAAGCTTCTGCACTGTTCATGTACACTTGGAGCAGAGATGAGTTTTTATTTAAGGAGTTAATAGATTGAACATTTGATATGCAAATAATTTTTTCCCTTCACATTCCATTTCATCTTTCAAAAGTAAATAATTTCTAAAGAGTGATACAGAACAGTTATTTTTAGTAATAAAATAATTGGTCTAGGTTTATACATATAAGGTAAATCTCATATGTTTTGGAGTTCCAGATATGTGCTTCCATCTGTGTGGAAATTCCTATCATCAGTACAGACTTGCGGCTTGTCATCTTAGAGAAAACCAAAAACACTGAGTAATTTTTCCACAGTTTTACAACTAGGGCATACCACATGCAAGATTGAACCCTGGGTTTACTAACTCCAAGGGTAGTCTGTTATCCACTGTGACACATTACCTTGTAATCTCATATATAGGTGGGGTAAATAGTTACCTACTTAAATGATGAAAATAAATGGGAATGAAGAAGCACCTTTAATTTTAAAAACATCTCCCCCACCAGCATGAAAATATCAGCACTCTTGGGGCCAGCTCCAGTTGTACTGATCTATATCTGGCCACCGGACCTAAATGGCTCCAAAGGAGAAAGTGAGGCTGGTGACTTTGCACAGCCCTGGCTCACTTAAATCCAATTCACATTCATGTCATGGCATCACCTCCATGATGTCATGATCTTCTTTGAGAATGAAGCACAAATAAAAATCTTCAACCCTCCTCAAGGGTTAAATCATTGTTTTCTGGGAAAGGTAACACATTCCCTAATCTCTTTATCTCATTAATCCTTTACCATCTATGATTGCCATTAATATTTATGTTCTTTCTGATTCTGAATATCAAGGAACAGAAATACAGCCAAATGCACCTCTAATAAATGGGGTTTATTAATAGCAGACAACCACTCACTCATGAAAAAGGATACGAGACATGTGTTTCAGTCTCATGGCCACCTGTGAGTCCTACTCTTATTCTGGTTCTGGGAAATGAAGCTATGTATGTAACTCAGGAAATTGTCTCTATCCAGAAGTACAGACTAAGTTGGAGTGCCCCAAAGTGAGTAGGGCCTGTAGGGTTTTAAATTGAAGTACCCACAGGCAACTAGAACCCTTACACCAGTATAGGGTTTTTAGAATATAGGGGCTTAGAAGTATATCAAACCTGAATATGAGCAGTAGAAACAAAGAGGTTGATAGAATTCCTTTGGTATCGGGGTGGCACTTATAGTCAGAAAATTGAGATCCTGAGAGATTGTGGCTTATCCCAAGTCACATAGGCAGTAAGCATTCAAGGTGGTCTTTGAATGCTGGCCTTCTGACTCTACTACACCATACTGTTTAGGGGGCATCTATTAAAAGATTTCTTAAAACTGCAAACATTGAGTATATGATAGTGTCGGGTGTGGTATTGAATATTCACTCAATAAATATCATGCCCATTTTTCAATTAAGCATAAAAGATTTTGGTAAATAATTTTTACTAATGACATGTAGGCAATTTTAGGACACCAAAAACATTGTAAGAATGTACACCATCTAGGAAAAGGTTCTTAATTTTTTTGTGTCACAGACCCCATGGCAGTCTAATGAAGCCTTGGGACCCCTTCCCAAGAAAATGTCTTTTAATGCACAGAGTAAAATACATAAGATTACAAAGGAAGCCAAGGATATTGAAATCTAATTATAGAAATAATTAAGAAACAAGTTCACACATGCCAAAGAAAGAACTGGACTAGAAAGAATCTTGCAAATGTTGGAAATTTCCAGATCATAGTTCCCACCTTCTTCTGAGGTAATCAAGTGAATATATTTCTTCCTTTATCCCACTGAGTGACCCACAGACCACAGAAACTTGCTTTATTTTTCAGAAGCATATATGCTATACAAAATGAAATACAACTGAACGTGGATAGCTTTTGTGATCGCTAAAAAAGTAGACTAAAAATGATGCCAAGAAAGGTGAAAAAGAAAGAAATTAGAGACTTGCCTTTTTGCCTCTTTGAGAAAACTCAGACTTTGGCTCTTAAGTTATTGAGTGTTTGTTAGCATGGTCCCTGGGGGCAACATCTTAGTATTGAAAATAGCTGTTTCCCTGACTTTCTGTAAAACTGGGTCCAAGAGATAGATTAAAGACATTAAAAACCCCACTTGCCTTTCTTACATAAATTTGTGAAATGATGTTGTAAAAATGCCTTTGAAATGTTAGGATCTGTTTGCCACGTTCATTTTTATTTATTAAATTAACATACAGGAAGTAGTTTCCTTTCTTTGAATGTCTTCCAAAGAGTGAGCTTGATTTCCTCCCAACACCCAGGTTTCAGTGTGAATGCCAGCACAATACCTGTGGGGAGAGCTGCAGTCACTGCTGTGCTGGCTACAACCAGAAGCAGTGGCAGCCAGCAACAGCTGAGAGAACCAATGAGTGTGAAGGTAAGTGGGAAGAAAGAGCTAATAGGAAGTATCTTTTTTCGGTTTTTGTTTTTTTAATTTTTTTTTATATTTTGGCTAATCAGTATTTATTTTCTCTTCCTCCCAAACATTCCAGAGCTTATACATGCAAGGGAGCATCGTTAGCCTTCAAAGTAGTCATGTTGGGAGACCATCCATTTATTTAATGATGCTATCAGAGTTTTGAATATTTTGGGATCTCATTTTGGAACTGTCTTCAGAACCTGCAGTGACTGTTAAATGAACAAATAATGAATTGTTTCAATGATATCAAATCTTTGCCCTTTGAAAGCACGTTTAATTTTTAGGAGGTACCTCAGTCAGAATCAAATCTGTTAAACATAGTTGGTGTTCAGTCTAGGTAATTCCAGTTTTAGTTAAAAAACAAAACAAAACACGATGTGAGTTTAAGGTAACAAAGTTGATTTCCTCTTGTGGCTTTTAATCTCTCTTAGAGGGCGGTTCCACAAGAGGAATTCCCAGCATTTTGATCAATTCATTCCAACAAAGCAGTATTTATTCAGCTCTCATGTGCCAGGCATTGTGCCAAGCACTGGGAATAAAAATACAAAAATGAAACAATTTCTGCCTTCACATTTGACTGGATCAGCATCTCTAGACTGAGAATGTATCCTCCCAAGAGGGTTTCTTCAAAGGGCATGTCTGTCTCTCTACCTGCCTACCTACCTATCCATCCATCCATCCATCCACCCTTTCTTCTATCATTTATCTATCTATCAGTCAATCTATCTATCCATCTGTTCTTTCTTCCTTCCTTCCTTCTTTCCTGCTTTCCTTCCATTTATCTATCTCATCTATATTTACCTCTATTTCATCTCTATCTGAAATGGATGTTATTCTTCATATATACATATATAAAACATATGTATATATCTGTACATATATATTCTGACATGTCTTTAAATTATGAGATGTTATCAAAAGGTCTTGGAGCTGGAAGGGACCAATAGAAGTGATTTAGTCCAAACCAACCCTCCTAATTTGTATATGAGAAGAATGAGGACTAGGGAGGTTAAAGCCACACAGATAATAACCAGAATGCTTTCCCACCAAGAGTCCTACCTGAATGATATCCCTTCCATATTCTGATGAAGTTTTGGAGATCAACTCTGAGCAAATCACTAAACTCTCAGCCTTAGTTTTTTCTTCTGTAAAATGGGAATTAATAATAACACCCACCCTCCCAGCGTTGTTGTGAACATCCAGTGAGAAAATATATATTAAGTACTTAAATTGCTATAGAAATGCTAGATGTTATTTGAGAGGTGGTGGTGGTAGTGGTGGTGGTGGTGGTGGTGGTGGTGGTAAAGACCACTCTTCTTATGACTTGCAGATTGTAGTTTCATATACTCTGAATAATGACTGATCCATCAAAGTTCAATAATTACAATTTCATTAGTTCCCAAATCTAGAACACTAGTGAAAGGCATTTTCATAATCATGGTAGCTATGCATTAATCCAGCATATGTAAAAAATGAAGGAAATTTTCAGTGTAATGTTTCTAAACTGTCGACATAGTAGAAAATTGCATGTAGCCTATGGAAACTAAACAGGTTAGGACTTATTTATCAAGTACCCCCTGAATTCCTTTGGAATGATGTTATTTAAAGGTAAACATCCTCCTTAAGAAATAATTGATGTGGTAAATACAGATAAATTGAAGATGGTTTTCATGGTGCCAAAAATGAAACAGAAATCAACAAGCTTTTACACTTTAAAAAATGGTGCATCCTCATGTGTAACAGCTGACTGATTTTGTTGGCTTCTTCAAGTTCATAAGACAATGTATTAATATATGCACATGTGTTATCAGGGAAAATTGCATAATTTGATCCAAGTAACAATTATAAATTTCCATTAATGGATATGTCTTCTTGGTGAAAAAAAATAGATCCAGAAAAAAGGCTTTTAGAATTTTTCTTAGAATTTTTCATTTTGATGAAATTTTGCTTATCTGAGACACGCTTATTAAGCATCACCTATATACAAGGCGCCATTATAAGTATTGAGAATCTCTAGATCAATATAAATGCCTTGCCCTCTGGGAGAAAGGGGAAGACCATGACATGAGAGCAGGGAAAGAATAAATACGAAGACAACTACAACATTAGAGAGGGTGGCAGAAAGTAGAGGCATCATTCATTGAGAAATCGAGGACAGAGGTATTACTTTTATCTGAGTTGAGTCTTCGAGTCCCAAGAAGTTTACAGATTTCAGAGACAAGAGATAAGAGAGAGACTGTACTTCTGGGGCTTTCAGACCACCAGAGGCACCCCCAATTCTGGGAGCCAGAAGCATGAGAGGTCTGTACTAGTGGAGACTCAGAAGCCAGAGATTCTAGAGGGGTTGGGCCATGGGGGTCTTACTACCAGAGGTCAGAAGCTGAGGTATAGGGCATCGTTTGGATATTCACAATCCTTCATCTTAGTATGAGAATGAAGAGCAGGTCCCCAGGTTAAGGGTTTTGTTTCCCCCCCCACAACATCAACATTCTGGTTTATTAATCTTGTTCACATTCTCTTTAGTAGTACTAGAAAGCCCATCACTAGGGATTTATTGTCTACACTCTCCTCCATCTCCCTGCTTGCCTTAACCTTTTGTCTCCTAAAACTATGAGAAAGAAGGAACTGATGCCACCCTCTAGTTTCCTTATACCTTACACCTAATCATGCTTTTTTCAACCCAGTGACACTAACTTCCTTGCTGTTCTTTGAACAAGATGCCCCCTCTGCTGACTCGGGGCATTTACACTAATTGTCTCCCATGCATGGAATGCTTTCCCTCTGCATCTCCACTTCCCAGCTCCCCTGGCTTCCTTCAAGTCGTAGCTAAAATCCCACCTCCTACAGGAAGCTTTTCTTAAACCTTCCTAATTCTGGTGCCTGCATCCTGTTGATGATTTCCAATTTATTTTGTATGTAACTTGATTGTTTGTAATTATTTGCATATTGTCTCCTGTGTTAGACTGTGAATTCCTCAAGAACAAGGACTGTCTTGATTTTTTTTTTTTGTGTCCCAGTGCTATTATAACAAGTAGTGGGTGCTTAATAAATGTTTATTGATGAATTTGAACCTCTGTGAACTTGAGTCCCTTTCATCTAGCTCTCTCCCCTTCCTATGGCTACCAGACTTCCATCTCTACCTCCCTTAATCCCTGTAATTCAATGTTGTTACCTGCCAAGGTGAAATAACCCTTTCCTTTGTCTCCACTTCTCCCTCTGTCATCGTAGTCCACCTTAGCCGTAATCCTGCCAGTCCCTGTCCTTATCTATCTTCCTCCTCCACTGTGCCCTCTGGAACTCCAGTGCTGTTGTGAACAAACTTCCCTTCATCCTAGCCTTCTTCCTCTGATGGGCATTCATGGAAATACCTTTTGGTACCTTCTGGAAGATACCGTATCCCAGGTTACCTTTCTCTAATATAAGCTAACCTTTCTTTCATGCCCTTTTACATATTGAGCCAGGAGGAGAAGTGGGCACACTCTTCATCTTAACACTTGGCACCTTCTTTCCTCCTTTGAAGTACACTCCCTATCTACATCACCCCGTCTAGACCCTTCCATAGTCATCTACTGACCCCTAGGTCATTCTCTTTCCTTCCTCATATTGAAGGACTTTAGTATACTTATGGCCTCCCAATTCATCAGTGTCCTCAACTCCTGTGACCTACATCTTTACTCCACTATGGTCACCCATGGAGTTGGTCATACCCTAATTTTTTCCATTTCTTAAAATGATCTACCTCCATGACCTGTAACTCTGAAATCCCTTTTTGATCATAGCCTTCTCTACTTCCCTCTCTCCCTCTTCTTCTCTCCTCCACCAGTTTTCCCAGTCCATCACCCTTGCTCTGATCTCACTATAGTGGAAAGAATACAGGAATTAGAGTTTGAAAGACTAGAGCTCGAATCCCAACACTGACACTTTCTAGTACTGTAGTCTTAGACAAGTCATTTAGTGAGTAAGCCTCAATCTTCCTATCTATAAAATGGGGATAACAATACAGGTAATACTTACCCCCCAAGGTTGTTATGAGACTGAAATGGGATGATGTGAAGTACTTTTTAAACTTCCATTAGAAAAGAAAAGAAAGAAGATAAGATGAATGGATACAAGGCAGGTTACAGCAGTAGAGAACCAGGCTCCATGGAGCTTATATCTTATGGCCTTAATCTTCTTTGTAAAGTTGGAGGTGAGATCATGGGCTGAAAGTAACTGGGGGAAGAACAGAATTCGGAGTACAACTTCTTTTTTAAAAGCCTTATTTATGTTTTGATTGCAGACCTTAACTTTCAACTAAAAAAGAAGAGGGGCAGGAAACAAAACTTCCCACTCACCACCAAATTAAAAAACAACAAACCCAAACTGTGCTCTCCTCAGGGTTTTAAATTGGCTTACAAATGAAATTTCCTAGACTTTTCCATTGTTCCCTGATATCACAGAATAAGTTTTATCGGAAGTCACTGAGAGGCATTATTCTTTTCAGGAAATTACTAAGGGCCTGCCTGTAATAATGGAGCATTAATTTACTTTGTGCTTTCTTTAGCTTGCAACTGCCATGGTCATGCCACGGACTGTTACTATGATCCTGAGGTTGAGAGGTTTAATGGAAGTTTGAACATCCATGGTGTTTATGAAGGTGGAGGGGTCTGCATTAATTGTCAGGTAAGAGGTTATTCAAGCCACAGTTGTTTTTAATGGACTTTTCAAGGAGTTAAAAACGTCCTTGAAATATTTACTCTGACTATCTTATAATGTATGCATCTAGAAAAAAGATAATTCTAACTTTCATATTGAGTGCTGCTAATAGCTGTTTTTTAAATTTCCAAAGAAAGGTAAGATATACCCTGTCAAATGAATTATTTAATACTGCACAGTTCTGGAGGCAGCTAGGTGTTGCAGTAGATAGAGCACTGGCCTTGGAGTCAGGAGAACCTAAGTTCAAATCCAGCCTCAGACACTTGATATGTTACCTTTTACCCAGTTCACTCCCAGGCTCATAGATTGGACCACAGTAGGTCCCAGCCCAAACTCCACTTAAAGGCTGTATTTTGGGCCCTCCTGTCTTAGAGTGAATGCCAATGATAACTGTTTCTCTTTGAACAGCAATCCTGAGGGTCTTCCCCTCCCAGCTTGATTTTTTTTTCTTTTTTCTTTCTGATTAAAGGGACATCCCTTGATTCACTTCTTAAAAGAGGCCTATTCACTGAATGGGTATTACCTCACTCAGAGTGAGAACCTGAAAAGACCTTAGCCTAAAAGGACCAGGGTCTCCCATGGTATCCTGGGCCATCTCTAGTCATCCTGATGAATATCTGGTCACTAGATCCAGATGGCTCTGCAGGAGAAAGTGAGGCTGGTGACCTTGCACAGCCCTCCCTCACTCAAATCCAAGTCAACTGCAAGTTGTGTCATCATTTTCCTGTTGTCATGGTCCTTTTCGAAAACAAAGGACAAACACAAGCTGTGTGACCTTGGGCAAATCACTTAACCCCCCATTGCCTCAACAAAATAAAAAATTAAAAAAAAATTGGGCAGAGGTATACAGAGGTCTTTGCTACTTACATGCCTCCTAGATGTGCAAAATCAGGTTGAGGAATATCCTAGGCCATATTTGCCACCATATTCAAGTACTATTGATAACAGAGATAGCTACTTGGTATAGCGGATAAAGCCCTGGACTTGGAGTCAGGAAAACTTGAGTTCAAAATTTTGTTGTTCTAGTCCTGTCAGATTCTTTATGACCCCATTTGGAGTTTTCTTGCAAAGATTCTGGAGTGGTTTGCCAATTCCTTCTCCAGCTCATTTTGCAGATGAGGAAATTGAGGCAAATAAGGTTAAGTGACTTGCCCAGGGTCACCCAGCCAGTAAGTGTCTGAGGCCAGACTTGCACTCACGAAGATGAATCATTTTTACTGCAGGGCTGTCCAGTTCAAATTTGGCCTTAGACATTCGCTGAATAGCCAAGGCAGATCACTTAACCTCTGTCTACTTCAGTTTCCTTGTTTCTTGAATGGGGATAATAATAACACCTATCTACTAGGGCTATTGTATTGAATGAGATAATATTTGTAAAGCACCTAGCACAGTGTCTGGCACGTAGTAGGTATTTAATATTTGTTAACGTTAAAAATTTTTAAATGAAAATCACAGTCCGAAAGGTCTTTGGTGAGGTTGCCATAGGCCTTTTTTGTTTAGAATTTTCTGTATGACTTAGATGAAGACTTAACAGGATCTGTCAAGGACACAGAGGTGACTTGGGAATGATAAGACCCAAAAATATCTCAACAAGCTAGAACAATAGAAGTGAATCTATTAAGATGAAATTTAATAGGGATAAGTATAAAGTCCTTTGCATGCACAAGTAAATGGATGAGGGAGATAGACATTAATAGCTCAAAGACTTAAAACCTTCATTACGCTTGACATGAGATAGTAGTGAGTCATGGCTGCTAAAAACATAAAAAACCCCAAAAAACCTTAATAAAATCTTAGTCTTTATTAATAAAAATGCAATATCCAGATGAATGGAGTTAACATCTAGAGGACTCTTCACCAATAAGGCTATTATGTTGGTTTCTTGGTGCTACATTTTAAGAGGTGCATTTAGAAACTAGGATGGGTCCAGAAGGGACAAACAAGATGGCGGGTAGATCATTTTGAAACTAGATATTTTTAGCCTAGATATTGAAGACCTAGGGAGAATATAATACCCATGTTTAAATATAGGAAATTCTGCTTTATGAAAGGGCAATTGCATTTCTTCTGTGTAGTTCCAGAGGACAGAACTAGGACCAAGGGGTGGAAGCAGATTTTTAGATTGATAAAAGTAAAAATTTTGCTCCCCAATAATAGAATAGGTTTTCCCTGTGAAGTAAAGAGCTCCTGGTCAGATCCTAGAACTGGATAACGAACCTTTTGTTTTTTACCCCCAGATATTTTGTAGTGGAAACTCCGGTAGAGTCCACAGACATGCCCTCACTCCGAACACCCAAGTTCTAAGTCCCAGGTATTTTGTGGGTCAGAATTCTCTCCAAACCATAACTGGTATGTTAATATGTTTTACCTTTATCAATGAGCCATTGAACACAAAATAAGTAACAAAGGCTTTTAATTAAATAACAGTGTAAATAAAGAACAGAATATTTTCCTCACAGACTGAGCTCACTCTCCTATGAATATTATACACTCGTTGATGAGAGGGAGACCTTCACAGGAAATATGTGTGGCCTATCAACACGTGGGGGGAGGGTGTCTATGCAGGTCAGATGTATGGAACAACAACGCACACCTCTGCTGCTGTCTTTTACTGATGGTGCGTTGGACCTGCTGTCTGCCAAACGTCGGCTTTTGCTGGTCCCGGCTCCCGACGCTCTGTCTCATCTGATTTCCTCTGGGCGTATCTGTCATTCATCTCTCTATTCCAGCTGAGCTGTTAACTTCTCCCTTTACCCATCGCATCCACTGGGGGATGTTGTGGTTGAAAAGCCTCTCTCTTGAGAAGCCCAGTGCAAGAAAGTGTACAGTTTATTTAGCATACTCTCTATTTCCCCCCGGTAAAATACTTGCACATTGCATAACATTTGTAACATATATCATTTGTAGCACAATAAACATCAGAAATACGATATTTATATGCAATTATTATAACTGTTCTATATAGTCCCATAAGGGTGTAAAGTAAATAATCAGCACTTCTAAACAGAATACATACCAGTGCATGCACTTAAAACAAAATATAAACTCTACGTAACACAACACCTAGCATATATAACACAATATTACAACTCTAACACTGTAATTAACCCATACAATAAAAACATGCATATTATATATCAATGAAGCATAGCAATAGAGCAGAACACATTAACCATATGGAACATAATATCTAGCTTACATTTGCATATCTAACATATGTTGATAGCCACTCAAGCACTCAAGCAATCTCATGTATTTATGTCATCACCTTCCTCCAGGACATCATGGCTAACTAAACTTATATCACTATAATAGTATAGTATTCTATTGCACAGCTCCAGTTGCTTTCATTCTCTCAATGGTAAGGTGACCTCTTGGGGACAAAATTTGAATCCTTGAAACTCCTCCTTAATTCTTCTTCCTGTAGTTGTTCCTGTTGCTTATCATCCTGGGACCACCAAGGCAAGGCAGATCATGGCAAAGTTCACCTTCTCCTGATGGCACAGTCTTTTGTGAAAGATTCCCAGGCGTGACAGGCAATGAGTTCCGTCTTAAGATCTTTGGGATCTAGGGTCACTTCTGTCTCCAGATCCATCATCTTTATGTGCTGAAGGCAGTCTGGTGGACATCAGCTTCTGTTTAACCAATTCTATATTTGCTTTTTGGGTGCATCCTATATTTGTATGTCCATCTAGGCCACAGTTACAGCAGAATATCCCCGGACCCCTCTGTCTTTGCTCTACTGGCCATGTTCTAGCTTCAGGCCTGCTTGACCTCTGCCCCCACAATCCTTTGTTTTTTTTCTGGCAGAAAGGGAACTGACCAGCATTCCGTTTTTCAACAGGCATGTTAGAAGTTTCATCCTTGGTGCCTAGGTGACTATGCGGTGGTTCCATTCTTGTTTCCATAGGCAATACCTGAGGTGCTTTGGAAAGCGTTCTCCTGTGTTCCAGACTTCTGTCTCCACAGTCGAGTCTGTTCTCATACAACTTCACTATAGCCATTAACTCTTCACATTTAATCCTCCGTTTCTCTTTTTCCAGTTTAATTATTTGTACTTGTAAGTCTTCATTATCCAACAGCCCAGAACTTACTTGGGCCAGTCTAACAGCATCCACTTCGTTGGGCCTCACTGCACCCTTGACAACTAAATTCTGCAGCAGTTTGTCCACCCGCAGGACAAATTCAGAGGGTTTCTCTCCCTCACGTTGAAAGGTGGTAAGAAATTGGACATAAGCTTGCTGCGGTGTTTCTGTACTACCATATTGTTTATCTAGCTTTTGCAGACATTCTAACACAGTAGCATCCGGGGTTTGTAATTTCAAAATACGTATAAGATCAAAGGCTCGTCCCTTGAGACTTTCCATTAGTTTTTTCTGTTTTTCCATGTCATTCATTTTCCATTGCTTTACTATCTCAGTGGCATGTTTTATCCAAGAATCATAGGGTTCCTCTCCAGGAGGACATGGATCTTCCCCGGAGAAGCTTCTTAATTGGTTAGGCTGAGAGTCTTCCTCCGGCTCTGACTCATCTTGCTCACTCTCCCCTCCATACGCATGTTTCACATCATCTTCAGACAGTCCTTCCTTTTGCAGGACCATCTTGAGCTTTCTTTCTATCTCTTCTTCCTCAGGAGGTGGTCTAATGACCAGTTTCCAGGTATTCTCTCCTACTGTAATTGCACTGGGGATTTTAGAATAGTCTATGGGTTCAGACAATTTACAGAAAACAGACAAGGTGGGGTCTGTCTCTTCATATCGTTTGGTCAGTACTTGACATTTTCCCAAGATACTTATGGCATTATGTAAGACTTTTTCAATATCTTTATCTGTTAGGTCATGAGGCACTCCTTTAACGAGTAATCCTCTGTGTAAATCCAGGTGCAGAGCTGTGCACCACTGTTCTAAAGTTTTCTCATCCATATTTCCCCCCCTCCTTTTCAAGATACTACTTAGTCACTATAGGAATAAACCATACTTCAGTGGCATCTCAACATACTGTATAGCAACTCAGTAGTTAATTGACCTGTTTAAAAAAAGAAAAGAAAAATGAATATAAGAAAATCTTAGTATCTAATCATGGCCCAAAAAATATTCCCTAATGGATCCCCATAGTGCATAGGCCATTCAAAATAGAGATCCTGGATGATGATTTCTTCAGTGGATTCCAGAGCATCCCAATTGGAGTTCTGAGAGGAGCCCCTACAGTATAGTTAACAGAGCCTCCCTTCTCCCTTTCGGGTCCTAGCTAGCAATACCAGGTTCTAGGTATTTTGGGGGTCATGGTCCTCTCCAAATCATAGCTCATAAACCTTCACTGATGTGTTTTACTTTTACCAGTCAGTCATGGGACATGGTTTAAAAGAAAGGCTTTTTAATCAAGTTGCAAAGAAAATTATTTAACATAGAGGACATCTTCTCACAAACCTTAAGCTATAAATACACATACAGTGGTGAAAATGGACACTTATAGGAATTATGGTGAGGCTACCATACATGTGGACATATGTGGCCAGGGCACCAGTGCTCTTGGGTAACATAGATGACCAGGGAACATATTAAATAGAGGGAAAACTCACATCTCTGATGTTGCAGTTAAAAGTTTTCATCAGCTGTTGGACCTCTGACACCACTATGTTGCTTCCCATGCCAAGTACTGCTCTCTGTAGTATCTCAGCTGTCCCCTGCCAGACACAGCGTCTCAGCTATTCCCCCAGCAACTGCTAGGTTGGGCTTCTTCCAGTGTTACCCCAACAGGTATTTAATATGTTTGTTCCAGTTGATCAGTCAACCAGCTATCCAGACTCCTCCACCATGTTGTGGGGTAGAGCACCAGTGCTGTATGCTCACAGGCTACATCTCTTGGAGTTGGCTTCTTCTGGTGCCTCAGCTATGGGGTTAGCTTCAGGGCTAACTGAAAGCCAGTCTTCCAGAGATGCTGTGTTTGTATTAGGCTTTTACTAAAGGTTACTTCTGCCGTCAGCCAGCATGCTCAGCCAATCGCTATGAAACTCCCTACAACCTTCCCAGTCAGCTCTCTCAAGCCAATGGTTAAGAAATTCATTACTGCCATGTTGTACCAGAAGGTACAATGGCAAAGGCAGAGACTAAGGGTCAGCTGTCCCCTTTGACCTCTGCTCAGAACTCTTCTGTTAACTGCTTCTCTTCTTTGAACTCTTAGAGTAACTGCTAAACTTCTCTGAAATGCCTTAGCCTTGGTCTTATGTTCTTCAGTTTAACTGTCACTTAACTTATGGGCAGAAATCCATTTGGTTCTTAGGTCTTCTCATACTCTCTGAGGTACATTTTCCTAAGGGCTAAAAGGCAAAAGAAATTGAGTCACTCTGGGGCAAAGAAACATTTTGAACTTCACCTCCTCTGTTGAAATGCAAATTGTAATCATGCCTGCCAACTGGAAAGATATGAGGGGCTCTAGACCTTTGGCCTCCTCCCTTGCCAACAACACATGCCAGTCTGGTTGCTCCCAAGTCTTCCTACATCTGTCTAATGTTTTGAAGGGGGATTGCGCTCATTCCTATAGTGGTCTAATTTTGCATTGTGTGTGTACTTAATGTCAGAAGAGGGATGGTGATAGTAAGATAATTTGTACTGTTCATGTGCTTCTATTTATTAGTGCTGGACTTGGAGTCAGAAAGACCAGAGGACAAATTTATCAAAATTTTCTTTTGTTAAAATTCATAAGAGAATTGAGTCATGTTTCTTATAAACAATATTTTCAGGAAATAATTATGTTGTCTTACATAATGTGTTTATTCATTGAGTTTGGAGGGGTTTGGTTTTTTTTTAGGAGTGGGATTATCATTGAACTGCCAGTAAGGACAGTGCAGTCCTAGGGCAAGAATTTTATTTATCTGGGCCATGGTGTCTGACCCAGACAGCTGGTGAGAAGATAGCCAGGGAGTGAAGTGAAGTGGCTGGAGGTAGGCCTAAATATAGTTGGAAACTGAGACAACCACCAATCTAGACAATAGAGGTCCCAGGAGGTTCTAGGCTTCAAAGGGTTAAGTCCTTTGAGTTATAGTGGGACCTTAAATGCTCTGTGTAGGAATTTACAAAATGTTAATAAGAATGAGTTAGTTATGGTGTGCCTAAAATCCTGCATTCATCTGCCAGAGAATGAAAGGTAGGGAAATCAGCCCAATATGGTTTTGCCTAGCCAAGGTTATAGATGTTTTGAGTCAGCCTCATGTGACTTGAATCACACATGTATGGCCAGTGCTTTCACAAAATAAAAGCATATCAGAATTATCACTTGGCCTGAGTAAATTCACATAACTCTATAGCAGCAGAGTATTAAACCTGAAGACCCCAATTACTTGGGTAAAGAGGGGAAACATTATTTGAAAATAAAATTATTAGGAAAACTGGAAAAGTCTGACTAAAATTAGGTTTAGACTAACATTTCCTATCACATACCACAATAATGTACATACGAACTAGATTTTTTAAAAATCACATTATAAACAAGTTAGAGGAGTCAGGAAGTAATAGATACTTCTTACAATTATTTGGCAAGTTCTTGAGCAAATAAAGGGCAAAGAGGATCACAGGAGATAAACTGAACCGTTTTAATCACGTAAAAATAAAAACATTTTGCACAGGCAAAACCATTTCAGTTAAAATTAAAACGGAATTTTAGAGTGGAGGTGAGGGGAGAAGAATCTTCACAGTAAGCTTTTCTGATAAAGTCTGATGTCTAAGATATATAAAGAGAACGGATTCAAATATATAAGAGCGTGAACTGGTGGTTCTCAATGAAGAAATCTAAGTTAGCAACAACCATATGAAAAAATGCCCCAAGTCATTAATAGTAAGAGAAATGTAAATTAAAACAACTTTGAGGATCTATATCATAGCAATTCGATTGGAGGAGATATGAGACAATAAGCATACCAGTGAATTAACTGGCAGAGTTGTGAATTGGTCTAGTCATTCTGAAAAACACTTTGGAATTATACCCAAACAAGATCCTTAGCTGTGCATAACCTTTGACTCAGTGATACCACTACTATACATATGTCCCAAATAGAGCAAAGAAAAAGGGAAAGAGCCCATATGTATAAATACTGTAGCCAAGACCTGGTAACTAACGAAGTATTCATTAATTAGGGAACGGCTGAATAAATTATGGGAAGGAAATAAAGACCTGCTATGCGCCAGACACTGTACTGAGGACTTTCCAAATATCAAATAAGATTTGAGCCTCATAGCAAACCTGTGAAGTGCTATTATCCTCATTTTACAGTTGAAACAATTGAGACATTCAGAGGTTAAGTGACCTGCTTGGGGGATGGGGGGCATCTGAGGCTAGATTTGAACTCAGGTCTTCCTGACTCCAACTCTATTTACTATACCACTTATCTGCCCCTAAATTATGGTATGTGAACATAATAGAATATTAGTATATTATAAAAAATAATGAAAGAGTTGAATTCAGAGAAACCTGGGAAGAATTATGGGAACTAAGGCAGATTATAATGGGCAGAATCATGGCAAGTTGGAGTGAGCAAGGGAGGAAGCAAGATTTGTTTTAAAAAAAATTCCAAAACAAAGAAGAAAAGAATGTCATCATCATTTTAAAAAGATGACTAAAGAACATTCAGAGAGAACCACAAACAAACAAGACAGCTTTGAAAACAGTTTGTTGAATTTATCAAGTTCTTTCAAAAATGAATTTGTATATACTAGAGATCCAGGTTTCCTACAGAATCCTCTTTTTTTATCTTTATGTATAGAAATGTTTATATTTATTGGTGTTTTTCATGTTCAGAATAACAAAATTAAAGAAAAAAGTAGAGTAGACTCACTGACTTTGAGGTAATGTCCTTCCCCTCCCCAGAGATCTTCAAGTGGAAGACAGATCATTTCTCTACTCAGAGGAAATGTTGTTGAGTGAATTTTGGTTGATCAAGAATTTGACTGATGTATTATCTCCTCAGGATCATTTTCTTAGTAAATAGGCATTTATGAAGTGCTTGCTATGTGCCAAGCACTGAGGATTCAAATAAAGGGGTGAAAAAGTCAGTCCCTGTTCTGAAGGAGCTCAAATATTAATGGAAGAGACATGTAAATAACGAGTTACTAATCTCAGAAGAGGAAGATGATATGCTGTACAGCCTTTGCAAGTATTTTTTTTTCCGTCTTTGGTTTCTCTTTTCCACATGAAGATACTGACATTTTGTTGGAGCAAGTTGCATTTTTTTCACCCCCTGTTGAACTTAAAATGTGTATCCTGAAGTTTGAGCTTTATTTAGTAAAAGCAGGGCAGCTAGGTTGTCACAGTAAATAGAGCAATGGGGCCCTGGAGTCAGGAGGATTTGAGTTCAAATGTGATCTCAGACACTTGATGCTTACTAGCTGTGTGACTTTGGGCAAGTCATTTAACCCCCATTGCCTTGCCTTCCCCCCTCCAAAAAAAAAAGTATCTCTAATACCATGTGTGTGTGTGTTCCTCCTTTGTTGCTGAAGAAGACCACGCCATCAGACAAATAATGACATGACTTGCACTTGACTTTGTTTTGAGTGAGGGAGGGCTGTGCAGGTCACCAGCCTCACTTCTCCTCCAGACCCACCGGAATCCAGTGACCAGATACTCATCAGGATGACTGGAGATGACTCAGGATGGGGCAGTTGGGGTTAAATGACTTGCCCAAGGTCACACAGCTAGTGAGTGTTGTGTCTGAGGTGAGATTTGAACTCAGGTCCTCCTGACTCCTGAACTGGTACCCCATCCACTGTACCACCTAGCTGCCCTCACCTCAGACACTTGATGCTCACTAGCTGTGTGACTTCTAGAAGGAAGGACCCATTTTTGATCTGTCTTCCTTTAGTAAAACTGTAATAAATCCTGTTTAAGACTGAAGAATCCCCACTTTGTTTTTATTCTTGTGTATTGTTTTTCTCGCACACTTAAAGTACAGACTTGGGCCCCTTTCCTGAGGGAGAGAACATCTGAGCCAAGTTTTCAGTCTGCTCCTTGGATTCCAATCTCCTTCAGTGCACTGATCCCCTTTGCTTTCCAGATGTTTTACATCAAAGATTAAGAGCTGTGGAAGTCCCTTCTTTGTGCTGACCATTTTCTGGATTTTAGGGAAAGGTTCGTTTCTAAGTCACTACATGCTTGGAGTTCATCACCATGAGATCTAAGCAGAAATAGTGCTTTTCACAAAGTCATCCTGCTAACAGTAGATCTTTTGATTTGAAAAGCATCTCGCTGTCACTATCAGGTAGGACTGTTGTTAGCAGTAAATGATGCCTGTGGGGCTGGCAATTTGCCAGTATGTACCAGCACGAATCAGAAAAACCCTCCCCATCAGCCACAGCCAAAGGTCCTTATCAGAGATGCAGGGATGAAAACTCTTGTTGATTTCAGGTACCCTGATATAGTACAAGGAACACTGAAAGTGTACTTGGACAGTTTGGGTTTGGGTTCAGGCTTAAACTAGATTTGGAATGAGTGGACTTGAATTTGATCAGTACTGTCTGTGTGATCTTGTATCTCTCTAGGTTTCAATTTCATCATGTTCATGATTGGAAGGACTGAATCTAATTCATCACCCTAAAATCCAATGGACTTATTAGGTGTGTGACTATAGGCAAGTCACCAAATTTCCCTGAGGCTTAGCTTCCTCTTCTCTAAAATGTGGAAAATCATTTTTACACTACCAGCCTCATGGGGTTGTTGTGAAAAAAAATCACTTTGTAAATTGTAAAGTACATTTATGTGAGTTATTAGTAGTAGTAAAGATAGTATTTTCACTGAGATATGACTTCTTTATAAATAAAGAAGTAGAGAAACATCTTAGGAAGACCACATGGTCTTTGGGGTGCCATGACCATTTACAACTTAATTTTGACTAAATTTATGGAAATTATTCTTTGTACAGGCAGAACACCTAGCTTCTTCTACAATTTGTTGTTTCAGTGTCTATCTGTTTATCAAACCCTCCCCCCATATTCTCTCTCTCTCTCTCTTTTCCCTCCCTTCCTCCATACCTCTCTCTCTCTCTCCTAATATCCTTAAATAACAAGACTCTACCTAGTTCTTCTCCTGTCCGTTAATAGTTCACGGCTAGTGATCCAGGAAGACTGTGAATACAAAAGCAATCACAGAAATAGGTGGAAACAAATGAGCAAAATAGTATGGCGACTGCCTGCTAGTCTATTCCTCCAGAAAGCGGTAGGAAAGATTCTCTTAGGTCCCTCATGAGTAAAAGTATTGAAGAGAGAGAGGTAGAAGAAGGAGTTAATGACTTTGAAAACTGCATATATTCTGCAACAGGTTGGTAGTTTAATAGCTAAAAGAAGGCAAGAAGTTTATATTTAGCACATGATATGAGGAATGCAAATAGGTATGGAAACAGGTGGGGCAATTTCTCGGCAAAGGTGTGAAGGGCTGTTAGCGCATCTAAACATAAAAAAAAAAATCACACTGTAGGAACTGTTTCTGTGGGTTATCTCTTCCTAGAGGATATGTATACTATTTGTACCTTTGCCTAAGTAGATGACCAATTAGTTACATATGCTGCAAGTACTAGCTGACTTTCCTGATAGAAGACAAGCTAAGAGGACTTAGAAAAAACTTTTTTGCTAAGATATGTGTAGCACCAATGCAATATTCACAGCACCTGCAGTAGCTATGAATATGCCAGCACAGTTCTGAATCACAAAATATAACAGACTCTCCACATGAAAGACAGAGCCAAAATTTATTCAATTTATTGGAAAGTCGAATTCCAACACCAGAAAAACAAATTTGTCATAACAGCAAAGAAATCTATACACAATAACAATGCAGAGGGCAACACTATCCCCAAGTCTTCCCTTTGTTAGGCTTCCCCCGAAACAGCTCCCTTAAACAAATCACAAACAAGCTCTCCCACTCATGACAGTTGCTGCCTGCTCTCTTTTTCCCAGCTCTGACTCACTTTCTGCTCCACCCTTTCCTGCTCTATCTGTTCAGCAAACTCCTCCCACCACACGTTCCATGTAACTCAGACTTCCATGTGACCCAGGCAGGTCACACGGGCCCATTAATAGATGGGAAAGATCTTCCCATTTAAATTACCATTATAATATATTAAATAATTCTTCTTACAGAAAATGAAAAATAAGGATTAAATTAGTGATTAATAAATTTAAATTTAGTAGGAAAGTTTATTTAGCTTCATTCTTTAATACCTTTCTCTATGTATATCTTGACTTGTTTCCTTTTTAAATATATTTAATATATATTAATATGTAATATAATAATAAATTAATATTATTTGATATTTAATATATTTTCATTTATTTCATTAAATATTTCCCAAATTTTTTAACATTCATTTTTTAAAATTTTGAGTTCCAAATTCTCTCTCTTAATTCCACTTCTCCTCCTTGAGAAGGCAAACAATTTGATAACAAGTATCTATCTGATATCTAAAGCACATTTCAATGTTAGCCATGTTATAAAAGAAAACAGAGCCCACTCCCCCCCAAAAAAACAATCCCAAGGAAAATAAAGTAAAAAAAGTATGCTTCAATCTGTATTGAATTCATCAGATCTCTCTCAGAAGGTGGATAGCATTTTTTCATCATAAGTCCTTCTAAATTGTCTTAGATCATTGTATTGCTGAGAATAGCTAAGTCATTCACAGTTGACCATCATAAAATATTGCTGTTGCTATGTACTATTCTCCTGGTTCTGCTCACTTCACTTTGCATCAGTTCATATAAGTCTTTCCAAGTTTTTCTAAAAGCATCCTGTTCATTATTTCTTAGAACACAATGGTGTTCCATCACCGTCATATATCACATCTTGCTCTGCCATTCCCCAGTTGTTGGATATCCCCTCAATTTCCAATTGTTTATCACCACAAAAAAGCTGCTATATAACCTCCTGTTTGATAAACCCAAGGACCCCAGATTCTGGGATAAGAACTCACTGTTCAACAAAAATTGCTGGGAAAACTGGATAACAGTGTGGCAGAAACTAGGCATGGACCCATGCCTGACACCGTACACAAGGATAAAGTCCAAATGGGTACATGATCTAGGTATAAAGATTGATACCATGGACAAACTGGAGGAGCAAGGAATAGTGTATTTATCAGATTTATGGAGAAGGGAAGAATTTTTGCCTAAAGAAGAGACAGAAAGCATTATGAAATTCATGATGGATAATTTTGATTACATCAAACTGAAAAGTTTTTGCACAACCAAACCCAATGCAACCAAAATTCAGAGGGATGTAGTAAATTGGGGAAGAATTTTTATAGCTAATCTTGGGGATAAAGGCCTTATTTCTAGAATATATAGAGAACTGAGTCAAACGTACAACAATACAAGTCATTCCCCATATCGGTCAAAGGATATGAATGGGCAATTTTCAGAGGAAGAAATTAAAGATATTTATAATCATATGAAAAAATGCTCTAAATCACTTTTAATTAGAGAGATGCAAATCAAAACAACTCCGAGGTACCACATCACACCTATCAGATTGGCAGACATGACAGAACAGGAAAATGATAAATGTTGGAGAGGATGTGGGAGAGTTGGAACACTAATTCATTGTTGGTGGAGCTGTGAGCTCATTCAACCATTCTGGAGAGCAGTTTGGAACTATGCTCAAAGGGCTACAAAAATGTGCATACCCTTTGACCCAGCAATTTCACTTCTAGGACTGTACCCCCAAGAGATCATATAAATGGGAAAGGGTCCCACATGTACAAAAATATTTATAGCAGCACTCTTTGTAGTTGCCAAAAACTGAAAGTCAAGGGGATGCCCATCAATTGGGGAATGGCTGAACAAGGTGTGGTATATGAATGTAATGGAATACTATTGTGCCATAAGAAATGATGAACAAGAAGACTTCAGAGAGGCCTGGAAGGACTTATATGATCTGATGCTGAGTGAAAGGAGCAGAACCAGGAGAACTTTGTGCACAGCAGTGACCACAGTGTGCGAGAGTTTTTTCTGGTAGACTTGGAACTTTGTAACAACGCAAGAACTTAAAAAAAAAAAATTCCCAATGGTTTTCTAAGGCAAAATGCCTTCCACACTCAGAGAAAGAACTGTGGAATTCATTCGCAGAATGTAGCAGATCATTTGTGTGTGTGTGTGTGTGTGTGTGTGTGTGTGTGTGTGTGTGTGTATTATGTTTTGATTTGTTATATGATTTCTTCCATTTTAGTTCATCTACACAGCATGACTATAATGAAAACATATTCAATAGGAAAGTATGTGTAGATCCTATATAGAATTGTATTTTGTCTTAGGGAGGGAGGAGGGTGGGGGAGTAGGTAGGGGGGAAAAAATCTAAGTTTTATGGTAGTGATCATAGAATATTAAAAATAAAAAAAAATTTTTAAAAAGCTGCTATAAATATTTTTGTACAAATGGGTCCCTTTCCTTTTTCTTGGATCTCTTTGGGATACATACCTAATAGTGGTATTGCTGCGTCAAAGGTTGACTTAAGTTTCTAAAACAAATGAGTCATTTTAGAGAAGCAGTAGAAAGAATAATGGATTGAGAATCAGAGAACCTGAGTTCCAAACCAGCTCTGCCATTTACTGCCTCGGTGTCTTTGGAGAAGTCACTTCACATTTCTGGAGCTGTTTTGTCATTTACAAAATGAGTTGGTTGGACTAAGTGATCTCTAGGGTCTTCCTAGCTTTGGATTTATTATAGGACTCTGTTTACATACAGACAAAACTATATTGGCTATAGAACTTTTCATTAGGGGACACACAACCCATTATTAAATCTGGAAAGGTTTATGCTCAGAACAAATTTATATGGATGGTCTTTTATAATTTTTTTATGCAGATAAAATCAGGTTAAAAATGAAAGAAAAAAAGATATTACAAAAGGGTAGCATGCAGCATAATAGGAAAGGGAGGGAGAGCTCCATCAATTTTTTCTTTGATGGTGGTCAATAAACATTTATTAAGTGCTGGTCATGGTACTAAGCACTGGGAATAGAAAAACAGGCAAAAGATAATCTCCATCCTCAAGGAAGCTCACGATATAATGGAGGAAACAACAAACAAAAATATATGTTCAAACAAACCCTATACAGGATAAAGAGGAAATAATTAACAGAGGGAAAGGCACTAGAATTAGGAGGAATTGGGAAAGACTGTAAGAGGTGGGTTTTTAGTGGGAACCGAAGGAAGACAGAGCAGTTAGGAGACAACAGAGGGAAAATATTCCAAGCAGCGGAGACAGCCAGTGAAGATGCCTGGAGATGGAGGGTCTTGTTTGTGGAGGTCAGTGTCACTGGATTAAAAAAATATGTGGGAGAGTATAAGGTATCAGAAGACTGCAAAGGTGTGTGTTTTTTGGGGGAAGGGAGGGTGTCATAAAAGCTTTGAATATGAAACATTTAATCATGGAGACAACTGGGAGTCACTGGAGTTTATGGAATGGGGTGGAGGCTGGGGGGAGGTGACATGATTTAACCTGCACTTTAGGAAAATCATTTTGAGAGCTGAATGAAGGATGAGTTGGAGTAGGAGAAAAGTTGAGGCAGGCAGACTCACTAGCAGTGGGTACTACAATCATCTATTGCAATGGGCCTATGCCAGAGCGGTGGTAGTATCAAAGGAGAGGAGGGAGAAGATTTGAAAGATGTTGTAAAGGTTAGGTGGACAAGCCTTGGCAACAGCTTAAGTAGGGGAGATGAGAGATTGGCAACAGTCAAGGATGACACCTAAGTTGCAATCCTGGAGAAACAGAAGAATGATATTACCGCCTATGTTAATAAGGAAGATTGGAGGTAGGGAGGGTTTGGGGGAAGGACAATGAATCCAGTTTTGGGCATGTTGAATTTAAGACGTCTAGTAGACATCTAATTTGAGATTCCTGAAAGGCAATTGGAGATCGGGACTGAAAGTCAGAGGAGAGAGGAGAGCTGGATAAGTAGATTTGAGAATCCTAAGGATAGAGATGATAATTAAATCCATGGAAGCTGACAAGCTCACCAAGTGAACTAGTATAGAGGAAGAAGAGGATTCAGGATAAAGCCCTTTGGGGCAACCACAGTTATATGATATAACTTGGATGGGGAGTCAGCAGAGGAGACAGAGAAGGAGTGATCAGATAGGTAGGAAGAGAACCAGACGAGAGTGACATCCTAAAAGCCTAGAGAAAAGAGAGAATCAAGGCTGAGAAAAGACCGTTGGATCTGGTAGTTAGATCATTAGTACTTTGGAGAGAGTGTTTTGGGTGGAATGATGAGGTCAGCAGCTGAACTGTAGGGGGGTCAAAGAAAAAGTAAGTGATGAAGAAATGGAGTCACCTATTTAGAGTTTCTTAAGTAGTTTTGTCACAAAGGGCAGAAGAGATATAAGATGAAGCAGGGATGAAAGGGTCAAATGATACGAATATGTAAAGTATAAAATAAGGGACAGGGTGTTCTGTTGATAGAAAAAGGAGGGCTCATGCCAGAAATTCAGATTTAGTAGACTTGTGCTTCTGCGTTCTTGCATCCTTACCTGCATTTTCTGTGGCTGAAATGCAGCCAAACGATGCCTCGGTAACCATAGTTACCACTAGAGTTTGCCAAAAGCCATAGAGAATAACTATTAATATGAGCTAAAGGCAAATTGTGGCATTTGCTACTCATCTTCAAAAGCAGTTTGCTTCTTTATACTCTAGGGATTTTATTGATTAGTTGTTGTAAGTCATTGTTGTAACCAATGCCTCAAAAACCCCTTTTCGTGGTACACTTTTCCTCTTTTCTTCATCTCAATTGCACTGGACTATTTCTGCCAGGCACCAGTGGGGAGAATCAAGATAATAGCGATGGCTGGTATCTGTATAGCACTTTAAGGTTTACAAAATACTTTACACATATTATCTCGTTTTAGCCCCACAGCAGCCCTGGGAGGTAAATGCTATTATCATCTCCACTTTACAGATGAGAAAACGGAGGCAGATAGAGGGTACATGACTTCCCCAGGATCACATAGCTAAATAAACATCTGACGGACCTGAACTCAGGTCCTTGGACCTGCAGGTCCAGCACTCTGGCCAGCACCACCTTGTTTCAAGTGGACGTTTTGGAGAGACAGATTCAGTCTTGATATAAGGAAAAGATTTCCTAATCTTTAGAAAGGAGGGGGGAATAAGTGGAAGTAAAAGAGGCATTGGCTCTCTCAGGCAGGTCTTCAAGCAGAGTAGTAGTCATTTGTCAGTTGCGTGACAGAAGTAATTGATTTTACGCCTCTGTTTTTCATCCCAGCTCCTCATTAAATAACCTTGTGCAGGAAAGGGGAAATGAGATTGCCCATTAAAAGGAGCCCCTCTCTCTCTCTCTCTTTCTTTCTCTCTCTCTCTCTCTCTCTCTCTCTCTCTCTTTCTCTCTCCCTCTCTCCCTCCCTTCCTCCCTCCCTCCCTCCTTCTCTCTCTCTTTCTGTGTCTCTGTGTATGTGTGTCTCTCCACTGGTTGATGTTTGGTGGGTGAGGAGTGCTGGAGAGCAGCAGTTTTGTATTTGCTTGAAACATATTCAATGGGAAAAGAAGGGAAATGCACAATGAGGTTATGTATTATCTAGAGCTTTAAGCCTCATTGTTAAAATGAATTAAAACTAATTAAGATTATAGCCCACAGGACAAGGAGTGCTAATAAATAGGATTTTGAAGTTAATAAAATTCTCTGTACTAGGGGAGAAAATAAACAAAGGATCTTTGTCCTCCCTTTGGTCACTCTGTGTAGGCCCTTGTGTTCACTAGGGGTTATCCCATGTGTCCTAACTTCCTCTTTCTATTTCTTTCTTTAGACAATGAATGTACTTCCCTGATTATTTCTGAAATAGAGAATGGAACTGAATTCATGATGTCCCATTCCTGGAAACTGATACCTATAATTTGATTTTATAGCCATTATAAGCATTAGCAAAGAAGCATAATTAGCAGACCTCATGTATTTTAATATGAGCTCTACTGATGACACATATGCAGACATTTTCCATTGATGTAATGGAAACTTTTGAAAATGTTTTCATGAAGAAAGAACAATAATATAAGACCCAGTGGTTCAGGAGGGGTGGGCACATCCTGTTTCTCTAGGCACTGGAAAAAATATAAATATACATCGTAAATATTTTCCTTTCAAACTAAATCATGATGTGACATTTTGTTGTTGTTGAATTGTTTCAGTCATGTCCAATGCTTCATGATCCCATTGGAGATCTTCTTGGCAAAGATACTAGAGTGGTTTGCCATTTCTAACTCAGGAAACCGAGGCAAACAGGGTTAAGTGACTTGCCCAAGGTCACACAGCTAGTAAGTGTCTGAGACTGGATTTGAACTGAAGTCTTCCCAACTCCTGGTCTAGAGCTCTATCCACTGCACCACCTAGCTGTCTCTATAATGCGATATATTATTTATCAGTTCTTCAGAATGAAACTACATGAATAATATGGAAGGGCTATAGAGAAACTTAATGATTCCTAGATTGATTTATTGTTGTAACTCCCAGCCAGGGTTTCATGGAGTCAACTTATACCAGCTAGTAAGAGCTGCTTATTAAGTATTCAGTGTGAAAATGTTCATTTACACCTTAGAAATCACCAAGCTCTATGAATCAGAGCTTGACTTATTGTTTTATTGGTTACCTAGACTTAAGAAAGGAGCAATTAAAGATGTGCCATGTATATTTTTTTCTCCTAGAGAGATGGTTGTTAAACATTTACCAGCACACCTTTGCTCACTATTGTTACCTCTGCTTTGAAAAACCCTTTTAGTAATACAGTTTTGTTCTTCTAAATGGTATTAGGCTTATTCTGTGGTGGAAGGGATCTTCAGGGTCATGTAGTTCAGCTTTCTCATTTTATGGATGAGTGAACTGATGCCCAAGGAAGTTCAAAGTCAGATGTATTTACTAAAAAATAAAATTACACTGAACTTTGCAGGAGAAATATACCCTGGTTTTTTAGTTTGGATCCTAAGAAAAGCAGGTCTCTTGTTTGGGTTCTCTTGCCTTAACTTTCTTTTCTTTCCCTTAGCATTATACAGCTGGTGTAAACTGTGAAAGGTGTGTTCAAGGTTATTACCGTCCTTACAATGTTCCAGTAGAAGCGCCCCATGGCTGTATGCGTAAGTCTTCTCTACTTGGTTTTGTTTCACAACTATATTAGCTGACATTTGAAAAACCATCCGGTCAAGTTTCATCTTTTTTTTTTTTTTTTGTGATCTCTGATTCATCTGTTTCTCTGATTCACTTCTTTCATTTATTTTCTTTCCTTCCTTCCTTCCTTCTTTCCTTCCTTTCTCTATTTATTTATTCATTCAATTATTCGCTTATTTACTTATTTATTTTTTATATTTGGTGAGGCAATTGGGGTTAAGTGACTTGTCCAGGGTCACACAGCTAGTAAGTGTCAAATCTGATTCACTTCTAAAATCCAATCAGTCGCCAACTTTTTTTCGACTCTCTATCTCCCATCCTTTTCTGTCTTACCCTTTTCTCCACTACCATGGCCACCATCATCATTCAGTCCCTCTTCGCTTCTTGTCTGGACGACTGCACTAGTTTTAAAATTGGTCTCCCCACCTCCTGTGTCTCTCCTCTCTAGTCTATCCTCCACACAGCCACCAAATGGGATATTCCTAAAGTACAGATCTGAACACATCATTCTTCAGCTTAAGAAACTCAAATGGCTCTCCCCACTCTAGGATAAAATACAGATTTTTCTATTTGTTTTTTAGATATGGTCAAAAGTTGGGTCTAATGCATCTTTCTAGGCTTATTGCTTGTAACTTTGCATCACACATTTTATATTTTAGCCCCATTTGCCTTCTTTGCAGGTGCTTGTACCTGCCATTCTTCATAACTAGACCGCATTTTCACCTCTGGCTCTTAGAATTCCCAATCTCCTTTCAAGTTCAGCTTAAGTTCCACCTGCTTTGGGATGCCTCTCCTGATCCATTGCTCTGGAAATTCCTTTGTATTTCATATTCTACGTCAAGACAAAAAGCATTTATTAAGAATTCTCTGTGTGCCAAGATGTGCCAAGCTCTGGGAATACATATACATGCTAAAGGAAAGACAGTCCCTGCCTTCACAAAGCTTATATTCTAATGTGGGAAGAGGAAACGTAAAAGAGACCTATAAAACATGTGGGGGGTGGTCATGCAGAGAGAAAGTACCTACTCCTGGGCATGGTAGTAGAGCCTAGAGAATCAGAAGTGGGGCCAAGAAAGGATGAAAGGTGGATGGTCTTAGTTATCCCTCAAAAATGAAAGTTCTCAGTGAAACTCATCCATGGAGAGGAGAGGGCCACAAGGGTAAGGGATCTTCCAGGGTGGGAAGGTAGCTGTCGTGTGGTAGCTAAGTCTAACAAGTTAGGAAGAGGACCTAGAAAAGACTCCATGTTATTTTACCTCAATAGAATGTAAGAACCTTACAGGTCAGAACTGCTTTATATTTTACTCTGAATATCCAGTCCCTGGCACACGGTAAATGTTTCATGAACATTTACTTTAATTAGATAATCACTCTTTGTATTTAACTGTCTTGGGAAATATTGGAACAATCTTTGGAGCTGTTAGTAGGAAGCTCCCCAAAGATAAATACACACATATATGTATCTGTACACGTGTGCTTTTTGAGTTTATTTTTGTCTTGTTTTTGTTTTTGGTGAAGTCTAAATAGGTGGCACAATGGATAGAGCACCCACCATGGAGTCAGGAGGACCTGAGCTCAAATTTGCCCTCAGACATTTACTGGGCGTCTTACGCCAGTCTTACCCCCTTACACACTGGGCATGTCACCTCATTTGTTTGCCTCAGTTTCCTCATCTGTAAAATGAACTGGAGAAGGAAAGCCACTCCCATATCTTTGCCAAGAAGACCCCAAATGGAGTCATGAAGAGTCAAACACAACTGAGACAACCCAACTTAACAACAAAAATTTTTGGTTGTTGACAGTTAAACAATCTCATTGTAGAATTTGGTAAATGTGAATCATGTCTGAAATGGAAAAAGCTAGACTGCTTTCCTTTATAAAGTAAGAATGATAATTTTTGGATTGGATGTACAATTTTGGAGATGAAGAGAACTCTCAGTGAACAAATTCCCTCAACCAATGCAAAGCTGTGCAACTTAGCGTTGGAAAGTTGTTCCTCCGAGGTATTAAGTGGTTAAACAACATGTCTAGGATTGCACAGCTAGAATGTGCTAGAAGGAGAACTGGTATCTAGGTTTTCCGGACCCCAAGGTCAACTCTATCCATCACCTCATGCTTCCTCTGAACAATTAAAATAATTGTAATGATATTAACAGTCACAACATTAATAATGATAATACGATGACACTGTACTAAATATTGCCTGAGAAATATTGGTACTTCATATATTTGCTTTGCCAAAGGGCAACAAATTAATTATTGTTGCTGTTTTTAACTTTGATTTCTGCCCAGCCTGCAGCTGTAACCCTGAGTATACAGATGGTTGTGAACAGGGCACAGGTCGCTGCTTTTGCAAGTCAAACTTCCGTGGGGAAAACTGTGAGCACTGTGCAGAAGGATTCTACAACTTCCCATTTTGCCAGCGTAAGTTTGGATTGTTGCTGGGGAAAGTCATCCTTTCAGCAAAGAGATAGAGTCAGGCTTGTGTAAGGAAAAGCTTCCTAACAATTAAAACTCTAAGACAAAAAAGGGCTGGCTCAGGAGGTGGTGGGCTCACCCTCCCTGCAGATCTTCAAGATGACTAATTGTTGAGTATGTTATAAGGGGGATTCTTGTTAAGGTCAAGGGTGAACCAGATGCCACTGAGGTCCCTTCCTGCTCTGATCTTCAGTGACTCAGATTCTGCAGTTGCACAGAATTTGATGGAGCAGGGAAAGGGTCAGAGTTGAACCCCTTTGAAAGAGTATTTCAGATACTATAGGACATTTGACTTTCATGGTTTGTTGCTTGTCCTTCATTCTCAAGGAGGACCATGACATTAGGGAGGTGTTGCCATGACATGCAAGTGAACTGGATTTAAGTGAGGGTGGACTGAGCAAAGTCACCAGCCTCATTTTCTCCTCTGGAGCCATCTGGGTCCAGTGGCTAGATATAGATCAGGACAACTGGAGATGTCTAGGGTGCAGTCAGAGACTTAGCTTTTTTAAGCTAAGGTCTTTAACAGCTCTCAGTTTGACTGGGGCAATGCCCATTCAGTGATTAACATTAGGTAAGAAATGAGGCAGAGAATGGTCTCTTTTACTTAGTCAAAAAAAATTCATGGTTTACATTGTATACTAAAAAACTGCATATTAATCATACACACTGGACATAGTTTTACCTGCTGAGGTTAAGGAGAATGCGTTGAGATTTTGATATGTATATATCAGAAGATAGATAAAGAACCTAAGTTCCCCAAGGGAAATTTCTTTAAAATGAATATATTTACATAGCTAGGAATTTTAAACAATTAAAAATTTTTTTATCAAATTAATTTGGTTTTACCCTTTTTTGTATCCCCAGGTCTTAGCACAGTGCCTGGCCCATAGTAAGCATTTTATGAATGGCTGGTTGACTTTCTACATCCTTCCTTCCCCTCCACTGATCCTTATAAGAAAGAAAAAAAATTGCTCATAGATTTTTAGAAAAATTTTAAACTTTTATTCATATCCTTTGTTTTTACTTCTTTCCTCAACTTCCCTTATCCAGTGGAGTGATCCTTGTAAAAAAAAAATAAAAAGTGGGGCAGCTAGATGGCACAGTGAATACAGCACCAACCCTGGAATCAGGAGGATCTGAGTTCAAATTTGGCCTCAGACACTTTACTAGCTGTGATCGTGGGCAAGTCACATAACCCCAGTTGCCTTGCCTTCCCCCTCCAAAAACCAAAAAGAAAGAATAAAAAAGAAAAGAAAAACCATTACAGATAGATTTTTTAAAAGTTGTATGACAGTACCAGAGCACTGAAAACACACACCAGGGTTTGGCTTTAATTTTTATTAAAAATCTTATTTACTCATAGCTTGATTTTTTTACCTTAGGCCTTAGGCGTGTGCCCCTTTGCAGAACTAATTAGATTGTCCTTCATGAGTCTCATTATTTAGTTTAAGAAATATATCCATGTTTTTGTATTTTAAAGTTCATGTTTTTGTTAAAACAACTGTAAGATCCAAGAGTGAGTGGCTATTAAACAATTTAGATAATTTTTGTTATAGCTTAGATAATTACATGTGGACATGCAATAATTAATGCTCAAAAATAGGTTTCTGCCCTATATTATCAGCCCAATGACCCAGCTAATGTTCAACATTTAATGTAAATGGGACAGGACCATATGCTGCAGTTTTATAAGGGACTCAGGAAGTAGATATGCACCATTTAAAAATTGTAATTACTCGTGATAGAGAATTTCCTATTGATTCACTATTGTCTCCAAATGGGGCCATGCCTCCAAATGCCCTCCAGAGTGGTTATACTTTTGAGTAAGGCTGTTTCCTTTAGATCTGATTGCATGGAACAATTCTTTGGGAAAGGGTTTCCATTACCAACTGTGGGAGTATGAAGGCAGAGGGAAGGGAATATTGTAGCAAGAAAAAACACTGAAGAATTCATATTCCATTCCTCAACCTCCTAAGGAATAAATCAAAAGCCAAATATAAGTCAAAAATTTCCTGACAGCCCCGCACACTCTTCATGGAAAGTGCCCACAACTAAAGAAAGTCAGAGTACTCCAGCATTGTAACATTAGCCTTGGTGGACAGTATTCCTATTAATCATTTAGTTCTGTTTAGATGGATTTCATGTTTTTTTTAAGTGGTAGACTTACTTGAATTTGTACACAACAAGCATGTCTTTGTCTGTTTTTGGAAGAAAAGAAAGAGGAAAAAGATCTATACTAAATGCATGGGAATTAGTTAATGACAAAGTGCCAAGTATCTGAGAAACTACCCCAAGAGATAAAATAGTAGTTTATAGATGCTGGATCTCAGCCTTCTTTTATATTCAGAGATCTCTGGTTGACTTTGTCAAGACAGGAAATATATTTTAATATCCCTTTCCTTCAGTTTCCTCCTTCAAAATGAGTTTAATAAAAAACAACCCTGCATTTACCACGGTGATATTGTAAGTGTGAATTTGAAATCTGTTCCAAATACTAAAATGAATTGTGTGGTGGACCTTGTGTGAGATGTGAGCATCTGGTGTTATGAGGAGAAGGTGCATGAATAAATTGGTGTCCTAATGCAAGACACAACATCTTATTATCTGAGATTTTATTTCTTTAGAATTCATGATAATTTGATAAAGGTGGGCTAAAGTTATATCCAGTAAAAAAAAACAAGTCCGAGGAGAATGCTTACATACTTAAGAAAGTTATTTTAAAGTCTGCTCTCAGTGTTCATTTACAGAAGACAAAGTTTAGGTAATTATAGGGGGAAACACCACTAACATTCCTTCTTATCTTTAATGCAGGACTTCTATTGAGTAATATTTGGCTAGTCTGATTTCAGCTACAAGATGCAGATGAATAAGTTGTTATTTCCTTTAAAATGTTACTATTCAGAGTTTTCACTCATTTAGAGAGACCTTGCCCCCAATTTGTCTAAATTAACAAGTTTTTACTGTAGTCTCTAATTCCATCTTTCCCTGTGTTTTTAATAAATCATTTTTAAAGGAATTCCTTTTTATCCTGTTTCTACTCCAAGACCAGACACTTCTACTGCTACTGGTGAAATAAAAGGTAAGTAATTCTCCCTTTTGTTTTTCCTTTCCAGAAAGTGTTAAGCTTACTATATAATTTATTTAACAAACATTTATTAAATGCCTACTGTGTGCAGAGCACTGTAAGTGCTTAATGACAGTCTCTCTATTTGCTAAATGAGGAAATGGTTTAGACCTCATATTTGTTATCTCTTCACTTGTCATTTAGTCCTGGTGCCCCTACCCCCTTTGCCCTCCAGTTGACTGGAATAACGACAGGAAGGGAAATTTAATTAGACATGAAATAAAGGGATTGGGGGAGAATTTGGAACCTTGTTATAAAATGATAGAGCAGACACAACCAGAACTTAAGAAAAGAGCTTTCATTTCAAAAAGAACATTGAATAATGACATTTGTTGAGAAATATGAATGCAAAAATATTTATTTCAATATTTCAGTGATCTGAAGTTTCATTAATATTGACATAGCCTGCAGACCTTCTACAATTTAGCAGGTTTTTAAGAATTCTTTAGACCTTTTTGGTGATCATTACCTCTGAAATGATCTAGGCTGTTCCTTGAACAGCAGACATTCAGTCTGTCATAGCATAATTTCCAATGCTTTTGCAGCTTGATAGGACCCAGTAGGATTTGTGCTTCAAGGGTGCAGCATTCAGAAACCTAGTCACCTCCATGATAGGATGGGAAATTGGAAGGCAAAAATATGCATCATAAATCTGGACTTCTTCTAGTTGATTATAATCTCTCCGTGGATCTTAACTTATGGCAATGAACGTAGGGTTCCCATGGATTAAATAAACTTGAGCATGTCTAGAGGAATTTGACAAAGATAACTAGGGAGGGGTTTGGAAGCCATGCCATGTGAAGACTGCTTGGTGGAACTGGGAGTGTTAAGCCAGAGAACACTTAAGAGACACATGATGGCTGACTTCAAACATTTGAAGGCTAGCCATGTAGAAGACACATTAGATTTGTTCTCCTTACTAGGGATCCTGATCTTGTTTTGTGTGTCGTGGATCCTTTTGACAATCTATTGAAATCTGAGGACCTCTTCTCAGAATAATGTTTTTAAATGCATAAAAGATGTAAGATTACAAAGGAAGTGAATCATATTGAAATAGCTTATCTATCTATCTCTCTATCTTTCTATCTGTCTGTCCATCTATTTTTAAAGTCCACAGACTCCAGGTTAAGAACCTCAGTCTTAGCTCTAGAAGGTAGAGCTGAAACAATGGATAGAAGTATAGAGAGGGATTTCATATAAGGAAAAATGTATCAACAATTGAACTATCTAAAAATAGAATTTGCTGGTTTGGGAGGCTGGAAGTCTTCCTGTGGTAGAAGCTTCTGTAGGAAATGTCCCCATTCAGCAATGAGTTGGACTAGATTCCCTCTGAGGTCCCTTCTATTTTCTGTGATTCTTGTATTCTCAATGGAGAGAAAGATGGAAAGGAGTGAGTCTTGTAAAGGAGAGAGTATTTCAGTAAGGGACATTGTGGGGAAAGAATCAAGATAAAGGCAAAGAACAAATGTCCTCTTAAATTCAGGGTGTATGATCACCTTAATTTTGACGTTGGTTAAGAGTGTTAGGAAGCTAGATGTTATTGTTTCAGGAGGTTTAGATAAGAATTGGACTTGGAACCAGGGTCCAAGAAATGACTGAGATTCAAGAATACCTCAGTATCCCCAGGACTATATTGTCTCACGTAAGCACATGGTTATCTAGTTTCACCTTTTAAAAATTTGTTGTGTTGCTGATCAATTCTTTGGTTCTTTGGGAGAATATCCTTGTGAAAAAAAAATGTGACCTCTATAAATTTTTGAACAGTGGAATGCCATGGTCAGAGCCAGACTTTAGGAGTGGCACTCTGGCAGCTCTGTGGAGACAAATTGAAGTTATTTTCCTCCTTCCAAACACCCCCAAGACAAGTTCACCAGGACTCGGTGAATGTGATTGGATGCATTTATTATAAATGGACTTTTGCTTTTATGGAAACAGAATCATTAAAGGAGCATTGTGATTTTCTAAAGGCAATTCAGCCCATTCTCCTCCTCCTGTATGATTCTGGAGCTTTCTTGTTATCCATTTGTACTGTCTGACCCAGATATATGTACTGATGGATAAAGACCTATTGGTAAAAAGCTTGTATTTTGTTATGGAATGACTTTAAGTGAACACTGGCCATCTTCCATACTGTCAGTTTCTTCAGAATGGCTGGGCTATGCATCCTTTCCTACTAATCGTAAGTCTAGTGTTGTTCATTATTTCTGTCTCCCCTCCCCCCATGTGTGGCATTTGCCTCTTTACCTGAATAACAGGTGTGCCCTACAAGGATCCCCGGGGGCAAACAGTGTTCAAGAGTGGGTAGTTTGCTAGCTCTTAGCCCCTCTTGTCTCCTGCAAACACAAATGTACTCTGCAAGTATTAATGAGCCCTAACTCAGTCTCCTGAAGAGAAGGAGGGAGCCCTGAAAATAATTTGCCTTTCTCTTCTTAAACTCTGAAACCACAGCATTGGCACAAACATCAGACATCTCATGCAGTTTATAAGTGGATAATAAAATTAGTAACAGCATCTCTACACTCCTGAGTAATCTCTGAGTGGATACAACATAAGAATTATGCTCTATTGACTTCAATACTTCAAGGAATCCATGATCTCATTGATGTGGGTACTCCTTCTACCCATGCAGATGGCAGCCCCTCTAGGCCTCTCCTCTCTGACGCCATCCTGGTCTATGTTCTTTCATAAATCCCCCGTGGAGAATCTGCCCAATATAGAGATATTTCATGGCATTATGCTCCATTAGTTATTGCAAATGTGGCCTTGGGTCACTTAGCATTCCTCTTGACTCATATTAGCTAAGCATGCATCTAAGCATGTGTTTAAGTCTTCTGGTTCTATAAGCTTGTTAACCTCCATATGTAGATAGATCTGGTTTTACACTACCTGTGTGACCTCAGGCAAATTGTTTAATGTCTCTAGACCTCAGTTCCCTCATCTGTAAAATGAAAGAGTTGGACAGATGGCCAACCAAAAGAGAACAAGATCTCTTTCACGCTTTCCTGATTGGTGAGAAGTCACCATGTCCAGCTAGCTCCAACTCCCCAGGATGTGTTCTCCATGATCTTCCAGCTGGGTAGCCCTCCTGCCACATTTTCCGAATCAGACTTTTACTTCCTACCTTGGAACTATGTTGTCCTAACTGTTCAGACCCCATTATATCTACACTACACCTTGATGGCATGCCACCATGGACAAAAAACTGTGCCCCTCCTTCCATTTTATACTCTGGGCACAGAAATTAACTTAATATTACCATTGTTTTGGGAAAGGATGGTCCATTAGATGCTTAGTAGATTAACTCACTGCCCTATGACTCTCAAGGCAAAATCACCCTTCCTTGACCACCATTCCCCTATATGTCTTCTGCCCCTTTTAGAATATAAGTTCCTTGAGGGCAGGGATAGACTTTTTTGTATTTGTATTCCTAGTGCTTAACACAGTCTCTGGCATGTGGTAAAAGAGCTCAATAAATACTTTTCATTCACTGATTTCATTCATTCTAACTCAAGATCTAGGCAGCTAGATAGAGTACTGTGCCTGAAGTCAGGGAGACTCAGCTTTCTGAGTTCAAGTCTGACCCAGACACTAACTGTGTGACCCTGGGCAAGTCATTTAACTCTGTTTACCGCACTTTCCTCATCTGTAAAATGAGCTGGAGAAGGAAATGGCAAAGCACTCTAGTATCTCTGCCAAGAAAACCCCAAATGGGGTCAGAAGTGACTGAACAAAATTGTAGATCGTATATTCCTTTTGTTTCCCAGCCTTCTGCTCCTCCTTCTCTCTCTGCACATACCTCAGCAGAATTTCAAAACTGTAGAGGAAGGTTCCTCATAAGGAATTCTTTAGGTAGCTAGGATGGATGGAGCACTGAGCTTGCAGTCTAGTAGACCTGAGGTCTAATCCAAACTCAGATATTTACTAACTCTGTGACCCAGAACAAGTCACTTAACCTCCGTCTATCTCAGTTTCATGGATTGTAAAGTGAGGATAATGATAACACCTACCTCAGGGTTGTTATGACGATTAAATGAGATAATATTTGCAAAGCACTCTGCACACTTCCTACCTGGCACACTGTAGGTACTTAATAAATGCTTGCTTATTCCTCTCCTCCTTCCCCTTCCCCCTATTTGTGCTTTCAGGAGATTTTGTCTGCCCCTCACTAATAGATACTGACCCCCCTAGCATGCTCTACTATCAGTTTTCCTTTTCCTACTTCCTGGTGAAAGGGCTGAGGAGCCATGAAATGATCAAAAGTTAGTAACAAACTGAGAAACAGAGAAGTATCTAGATGATCCATCAGAGAATTTCTATTACCATCCCCTGAGTAACATAGAGCATAAGGACTGTGTCAGTCAACAAACACTGATTAAGACCTTACATTTCTTGTCACTCTTTTGGAGGTATAATCTGGGCTTTATTTGAATATATGCAGATTCCTTTGTCCTGGTAAAGGAGATCTCAACTGCAGTATCCATGGTCTATAAACAGAAGGTGGGACCTGGTAGGATTTGGATTATAATGTTTACTGAAGAGTATGGTCTTCTTGAATATTTTAGAACTGTTTCATTTTTTAAATAGTTATATGTGTGTATGTGTATGTTTGCTTTTAACATCTCATAAATTTTTCTTCTGGTTATAGGTGGTTGTCCACCAGGCTTCTTTGGACCTCAGTGCCAAGGTAAATTTCCACTTAGATTTGGATCCTAAGGCCTGAGTTTTAAATGCATAGATATAGTGATGCACATTGAGAAGGAAAGTGCTCTTACTCCCTTTTTACAAAAATTTTATTCTTTAACTCTGTTACTTTTCAGCTTGTCAGTGCTATAGCATAGGAGCATCCCCTGGTGACTGTGACAGAGAGACTGGACAGTGCTTCTGTCAACCTGGATTTCATGGTTTCTCTTGTGAGGAGTGTGCTGTTGGATATTTCCACTATCCCTTCTGTCAGAGTAAGCATCCATATTCAGGCTGAGCTTGGGGAAGGGAGGTGTACATGGGCTAGCAATTTACCATGATTTTTTAATGATTATTGTGGGAGTGAAAATTATTTACTCTTCCTGATATAATCAAATCTCAATAACCTAGGAGGTGCTGGGAATAAAGAGGGCGTCTGATTTCATTGAGTGTTCTATCTCCCTTTAGTTTCAGCCTTTATGGACAATCTTTTAAAAATAAAACAGTCCACTTTCTTGATTTAATGTGGAATGCAGCTAAGTATAAATGAATCCTTTTTTGACAATTGACGCTGGGTCTTTGTGTGCCTTAGGGCAATCCCACTGAATGACAATGGTCATTGTACAGTACTGTCAAAGTAGGAAGTGTAGGTGGTTGAGTTGAATGTGTATGGATTCAGCACATATCCAGTGAGTTGTTGGGTTGTGTGTGTGTGTGTGTGTGTGTGTGTGTGTGTGTGTATTTAAAGACAAATTCCTGGGGAGCACAAGCAAAACAGAGACCTAAATGAAGACCCAACAATAACGTCCTGAAAAATGAATGGGCCAAAGAACCCATTGTAGAAACAATTAATAACTTTGTGAAGCACTCCTCTCAGCTCCAGACATTCTCTCTAGCTGTCCCTCCTCCCCTCTGACTACTGATTTCTCTTGTTTCCTTTAAGTCCCAGGAAATCCCACCTTCTACAGGAAGGCTCCCCCAACCCATCTTAATTCCAGTACATTCCCTCTGTTAATTATTTATATATAGTTTGCTTGTATATATCTGTTTGAATACTTGCTTTGTATATGAATTTGTCTCCCCCATTAGATAAGAAGCCCCTTGAGGGCAGAGACTATCTTTTGCCTCCTCTTTATATACTTAGCACAATCCCTGGCATATAGTAGGTGCTTAATAAATGCTTATTAATTAATTGGTTGATTAAAAGAAAATTATAATGATGAGGGAACATGCCCAAAATCTGACAGCCCTTAGAAGAAAAATATTATCTCTGAGAAATATATTAACAAAATAGAAAAAAAGAAGATTCATGAACTGAATATCTAATTAGAATATTAATCAACAAATAAGCCAACCAAAATAAGCAGAAAAAAATGACATCTTGGAAATTAGAGAAGTCAACAACAAGAAAAAGATTATAGAATTGACAAACTAAAAGCTAGTTCTTTGAAAAGAATGGCAAAATTTATAAATTTTTTATGGTTTAATATTTTATTTTCCCCAATTACATGCAAAACCAATTGTTAACCTTTGTTCTTATTATTTTTTCAATTTTGAGTTCCAAATTCTTTCCCTCCATTGTCTCCCCTCTCATCGAGAAGGCAAGCGATTTGAAACGGGTCAGGGGTAGTGAAACTGCAGCCTATTCATTGGTATAAGTTATACATATGCAGTCATACAAAGCATATTTCTCTGTTAGGCATGCTGTGAAAGAAAATACAGACAAGAAATACCAAGAAAGATAAAGAAAAAGTATGTTTCAATCTGCATTCAGATTCTTTCTCTGGAAATGGATAGCATTTTTCATTACAAGTCAGAAGTCTCATATCTTAAAAAAAAAAAAAAAACCATAGAAAGTAGTTTTGAGAAGTTTTTTTAATAGTGTAACATGCATGAGTAGTCATCTAAACCATGATTATTGTCCAATGGCTTCACTGCCCATTTCTGTTCATGGATTTCCTTTCCTTATAAGTATATTCTATCTAATTAGGAAAATTACAGTGTTAAGAACTGTCAGACAGTTTTAGAATTTTATCCACCCTAGTCATTATTTTGTATTATCATTGGTAATATAGTCAGACCAAACCCTGTGTAAAATCACAAAACCCAACTATAACTTCTATTGAATATTATCTCTATAGAGCTAACTGCCCACCTGTAATGTTTCATTTAACATCATCATGGTTTTCTTAAATCATTTAACATTAGCCAGAGTAGGCCTGTAAGTATACCACCAAAACTTTGAGAGATAGAGAATCCAATTAAGAAAAAGGAGATTTCCTCTGAAATGTTCTCCTTTTTTCTATAGGATGTGAATGTAACTCAGTCGGCGTTGTCTCTGAAATATGTGATTTCCAGGGAAAATGTCTTTGCCGCTTCGGAGTTGATGGCCCTAAGTGTGACAGCTGTAGTTCAGGATTTTACTCTTTTCCTGCTTGTCAGGGTAAGTGTGGAAATCTTTTTGGTGGTTCACTTATATGTCTCTTGAAACCAGCTTCACGTATTATATAGAAATATAGCATGTTTTTACTGAATTAGGTTTTAATCTGGGTTTTGGTTAAATTATTTTAGATTCATAATATTCCTAAGTGATCAGCATCTGGAAACTCCTGATTCAGGCAGCTGCCAACTTAAGTACCCTTGACTTACCTACATTGGGTTGTTCCAGCTAGGCTGCCTTCCCTCCCTCACAGATTCATAGTGTTTAGAGGAGGAAGGGACTTTAGAAATCAACATTTTATCAACTTGGAAATGGAAGTCTCTAGAAGTTAAGTGACTTTTCCAAATTCATAAGAGGACAAGAACTCAGATCTCCTGGTACCCAATCACCCTGATGGTTATTCCCTCCATTTTTGCCTTCCTTCTCAATAACTCTTTACTCTCTCCATTCTCCTCCCCAGTAAGCCCTGAGGCCCCTTTTCTCATCCTGCCCCAGCACCTGACTATTGTGGTGGACAGATTTTATAGTAAATGAATGGGCCATACCATTTTATACGTATGTCCAGAACACTGCTTTTCCATGATAATTATAGCATTTAAAAATTCTTTTTCTTCCATTTTTATTGATACCCTTTTTACATGATTCATTTCTCCCTTCTTCTTCAGAAAGCTATCTCTTATAACAAAAATTTTAAAAGAAAGAAGGAAAAAAGTGGCTCAGCAAATTTTATTGTAATATTGACCCAATCTGACCATATATTCAGTGGTCCACATCCATAGCGCCTTACCTCTGCAATGAAGAAAGGAGATACATTTTCTCCACTCTAATCCTGGGCCAAGCTTTGTCAATATAATTACAGCAATCTCTTTTATTTTAGTTTTCTTTCTTTTGAGTTTGTTGAACTCATTGTGCATATCATTTAGCCTGATTTTGCTTACTTCAGTTTTCTTAGGCTTTTCTGAATTCCTTATACTCATGATTTCTTATGGTTCAGCATATCCCATTACACTCATATACCACAGTTTCTTTATCCATTTCCCAATTGTTGTACATTTACTGCGTCCAATTCTTTGCTTACAGGGGAAGAAAAGGTGATAATATTTGTAAAAAAGGGATAATATGTATAAAGTGTTTGGCACAGGGCATACTTAACAAATGCTTGCTCTTTCCCTCACTTTCCCTATATTTTTTTAGATACCATAATTCATTATATTTCTATGTGTCTTGATTTTCCATTACATCATCAGCTGAACAATATAATACTGATGTTTGACTAGAGTCCCTCAGAAATTTTATCTTCCTGCTCACAGAGAAACCTTTCTAATCATTTCCATAGAAACTAAGTCATTTGGTTCTTGGAAAATCACTGTCTATAAATATATTCTGTGCTAAAAATTAGAAATTGATTTTCATCCCAAATAGCTAAAATAAAATATTTTTAGTATGGAGTTTTTCTTTTTAAAAAAGAAAGTCACTTGAGATGAAGGAATAATTTACAGCTTAAAGTGTGTGAAATTCTTTTCCTTGAAACTATATGGGGAAGGGGAGGGAACAGAATCAGTATAATTATCCTTGTAATAAGTCCGAACTTATGCTGGCAGGGCTGATTTGTTTTAGGTTGAAGTCAGGATTCCTTAAAGTCTGAATTTGTTTTCTTGGTTCTATCTTTGTTACATCTGGTTTCCCGCTCTAAGTGCCTCTGCCAAAGCTGCCTGACTCCACCCTGCTGGGTCATGCAGGATGGCACACAGACAGCCTGATATCTTGACAGCTGCTCAACGGGAAGGAAAGAAAGCCAACCCATGGCTGCCCGCTCTTCTGCTGCTCATTTAGCAACTTCCCTGGATTCTGTAATAGTTTAATGAGGAGAGGATAAGGTCACTTCTTGAGGTTTTCTGTGGTTTTCTTGACCTTTCCACTCCTGAGTTCCCCTTCCTTCATCCATCTTCTTCTCTCTGACAATCCACTTACCTACCCAAAGGGGATGGTAGGTAGGAGACAAGACAGAGTCAGGTTCGGGCCTAGGGTGAGGCAAAAGTGATAGGTGGATATAAAACTAGTTGAATTACCAGCCCCCAAAACTGTCATGAATGATTCACTGTCAACTCAAAAAGAAGTGTTTCAGTGGAAGACCCAGGGATCTGTACTTGGCCCTTTTATGTATTTTTTTTTTTAATAAATGCCTTGGATTAAGATGTAAATGGCACAAATACTCCTCAGATGTGTTGATGACACAAATATAGGAGAGATAGCTAACTACAGGAAAGTAAAGGGCATTTTGAAAAAGATCAGGGCAGATTAGAACATCTAGACCAAACTGAATACATAAGATGAAATTTAAGAGGGATGACTGTAAAGTTGATTTTTTTAAATTAACTTCATAAACATAAGAGGAGAGAGGGGTGGCTGAACAACCATTTGTCTAAGAGAGAGCCAGGTCTTTCTGTGGACTGTAAACTCAATCTGAGTTGGACAGTGTGATATAGACACCAAGAAAATAAATGTGATCTGACACTATGTTGAAACATCAGGACATTCCAGGAATGCCATACTTTCATTAGAGCAATCCTGGCAGATGGAGTTCTTCTCTAGGCACTGCCTTTTAAGAGGGATAAACTTGATAAACTGGAGTGTGCCCACAGGAGGGCACCCAGAATGGTGCAGATCCTTGAGGTGACACTGTATGAAGACGGTTGAAGAAAATGGTCAAATTTAAGTTTAGCACAAAGAAGATTAAGGGGCAGGTGGAGGGAGGGTTCTACAGCTTTTGCAGAGTATTTGAAGGGCAGCTAGGTGACACAGTGGATAGAACACCAGACTTAGAGTGAGGAAAACCTGAGTTCAAATCCAGCCTCAAACTTGTACTGGCTGTGTGACCCTGGGCAAGTCACTTAACCCTGTTTGCCTCAGTTCCCTCATCTGTAAAATGTGCTGGAGAAGACAATGGCAAACCACTCTAGTATCTCTGCCAAGAAAACCCCAAATGGGGTCACAGAGTCAGAAGTGACTGAACAACAACCCAATATCAACAACTTCAGATGCTGCTTTAATGCATAATCATTAATGGGTCAAAAATGTCTGGTTTTAGTGCCACTTTCCTAAGATGTATAAGAGCAGTTCATTTTTAGCCTCAGTCCTCAAACTTAGTTTAAAAACTTCATGTACCATGGACCCCCTCTCCCTTCTCCTTCCTTCACTTTAATATCTGAAAGGGTGTGGTGATTTACCCTGCAATTTGTGCCTTCAGGTTTTGAACATTTAGTTCTGGAAGCAATTGGAATAACCCAAAATGATGCTTGTTTTTCCTTTCTTATTTAGCCCGTAACTCCTCCACCCATCCTTACCACCCCCTGCCCCAATCACCACCTTTGTAATTATCTTTCTCTGTCTAGCCTCTGTGATCTTTTCTGAGGAGTAGGGTGGAGAGAGAATGACTAAATCCACAGAAGTTTTCAATCAGATTGACATGCACTGAGTTGCTATAAAAGATAGCCCAGGAAGTTTTCTCTCCAGGGTAGACTTCTCACTGACTTGCTCTTCAGTATTTGTAAAATCCTCCTAATTTTTCTGCCAACACAGAACCCTAGTTTTATGTTTTATATTAAATTCCCTTAATGCACTCCAGACCTTTCTGAAAGGACGATGGCTTGCTTTTTCAAAATCATTTGGTGGTTGACTCAGTAAGCGTCTTAGATGTTTGTTCTTAAAGGTAGAGGATAAAGAATCTTTTCAAAAAGTGATAAAAAACATACTGGCAGGTAAAAAAACAACATTTGTCCTTGACATTATTGTTCCAGTGTTTCCAAAGATGCACGTGTATATAACTGGAGGGCAACGGAACTTGTCAACAGTATTACTAAAAACTGACTCCAACGTGAAGTCCTTTACAATTAAGTTTCTGTTTCTTGGAGGGTGTTGGGATACGTAATTAATTACCTAGCCTGGTTTCTCAACTTTACCCAGGGGCTACATCCTAGCACAAAGTAATTAGGTGGGCCTCAAAAAGGGCACACTAATTTGGATTAGATGCGTGGATTCATGTACTTTACAAGTCCCTACTTGGATAAGCTAACTATTTTGAGGCAATTTTGAAGTTAATTCTTTTTGCTAATTAAATTTATCAAAATTTATTAAGCAGCTAATATTCAACAGGCATTGTGATTGGTGCTGAGCATAAAAGACAAAAATGAAAAGTGTCTGTCCTCAGGATGCTTATGTTCTATTGGTGGAAGGAAGCCACATTTTTTACACAAATACGTAAATAAGAAATATATGCAAAGCAAATGTAAAGTGATTTGGGAAGTCAGGAAACACTTATAATTGGAGGGGTTGGGAAAGGCCTCATCTAGGAGGGTGCTCTCAAGCCAGGCCTTGAATAGAGCTGGGTATTCCAAGAGAAGGAGGTGAAGAAGGACAGCATTCCAGGTATAGAAGACACTGTACAAAGGCACAGGGACAGGAGAGAGGACACCGCCTAGGACAGTCTGACTGGAATGGGAGTGGGGAGAAGGGAAGGGAAATGAATCTCCAAAGCTAGGTTGGAATGAGGTCATGAATTCCTTTAAATGCCAAACAGAGGAATCTGATATTTTATCCCGGACACAACAGAAAGTTGCTGAAGCTTTCTTAAGTAGGGGAATGACAAAGTCAAACCTAGGATTCAGAAATGTCAATTTGGCAGCTATGAAGATAATAGATTGGAGTGGGGAGAGACTGGAGACAGGATGGCCCAACAGGATGTTGTATTGACAGTTGATTCGATATGAGGGGATAGGGAAGAAGGAATCAATCAACAAGCATTTATTTATTTTTATTTTTAATGTTCTACAATCACTACCATAAAACTTAGATTTTTTTCCCCTCTACCTACCCCCCACTACCCTCCTCCCTCCCCAAGATTGCATACAATTCTATATAGGATCTACACATACTTTCCTATTGAATACGTTTTCACTATAGTCATGCTGTGTAGACGAACTAAAATAAATGGAAGAAATCATATAACAAATCAAAACATAATACACACACACACACAAAAATGATCTGCTACATTCTGCGAATGAATTCCATATTTCTTTCTCTGAGTGTGGAAGACATTTTGCCTTAAAAGATCATTGGAAATTTTTTTTTTAAGTTCTAGCATTGTTACAAAGTTCCAAGTCTACCAGAAAAAACTTATACACTGTGGTTGTTGCTGTGCACAAAGTTCTCCTGGTTCTGCTCCTTTCACTCAGCATCAGATCATATAAATCCTTCCAGGCCTCCCTGAAGTCTTCTTGTTCATCATTTCTTACGGCACAATAGTATTCCATTACATTCATATACCACAATTTATTCAGCCATTTGCCAATTGATGGGCATCCCCTTGATTTCCAGTTTTTGGCCACTACAAAGAGTGCTGCTATAAATATTTTTGTACATGTGGGACCCTTTCCCATTTTTATGATCTCTTGGGGATACAGTCCTAGAAGTGATATTGCTGGGTCAAAGGGTATGCACATTTTTGTAGCCCTTTGGGCATAGTTCCAAACTGCTCTCCAGAATAATTGGATGAGCTCACAGCTCCACCAACAATGACTTAGTGTTCCAACTCTCCCACATCCTCTCCAACATTTATCATCTTTCTGTTCTGTCATGTTAGCCAATCTAATAGGTGTGATGTGGTACCTCAGAGTTGTTTTGATTTGCATTTCTCTAATCAAAAGTGATTTAGAGCATTTTTTCATATAATTATAGATATCTTTAATTTCTTCCTCTGAAAATTGCCTGTTCATATCCTTTCACCATTTATCAATTGGGGAATGACTTTTAGCAAGCATTTATTAAGTATTTACAACATGGCAGGTGCTGTAATAAGCTCTGAGGATGCAAAGAAAAGACTAAAGGAAGGGTCATGTCTAACTCTTGTGAGCCTCGGTGATTGAAAGGATGGAAGTTAGGAAGACCGATGGGTATTTTGAAATTTTATTTTTTATTCTTTTTGAATTTATTTTTGTTTTAAATTTTGAGTTGTAAATTCTCTCCCTTCCTCCCACCCCTCCTCCACTCACTGAGAAGGCAAGCAATGTGACATCAATTATACATGTGAAATCATGTGAAACATTTCTGTATTAGGCATTTCTTTAAAAGCAAGAAAAGCAAAATGAATAAATTATACTTTTATTTGCACTCAGAGGTCATTAGTTTTCTCTCTAGAAGTTGGTAGCATTTTTCCATGAGTCCTCTGGAATTGTCTTGGATCATTGCATTGATCAGAGTAGCCAAGTCTTTCACAGTTGATCATCATTATAGCATTGCTTTTAACACACACGATGATCTTCTGGTTCTTCTCACTTCATTTTGTGTCAGTTCATATAAGGCTTGCCATGTTTTTCTGAAACAATCCCCTTGTCATTTCCCTTGGCACAATACACTCCAATCAATGGGTATTTTGGAGAGATATTGAGTTCTACCTTGTATCTGGTCTATTTGATATGCCAATGGGGCATGCAGATGGAGATGACTAGTAGACAATATGAGGGCTTAAGTTTGTCATTTCTAGATTTTTTTTCACTTTTAAATTGCTTCTTATCTATCCACTAAAATTTATCCAGATAACCTGATCTGGTATAAGAAAACACATGAATGAGTCCTAGCTCTGCCACAGACCATATAATTATGAACAAATCACTTAACCTCTCTTTTACGGATTTCTTCATCTATAAAATGTGTGTTAGACTAGATGATCTAGTTAAGGTATTGTCAGATGGGGACATAGGACACACTGGAGTGGGAGGACACACAGGAGGGCTTCTAGTAGGTGTTCTAGCAGGTTCACTCTTGATCCAGGCAGACAAGAAGACAGGAGTAGATTCACAATAAGGGTTAAATAAGCTTACTTTATTCTAGTCTAGTCTTCTCAAGAGGGTTGCTGATAACAGGAGCACCAACTCCTACAGCTTCCCTAATTACTCTTCTTGCAGGGGAGGATGAGAACTGGAGCTATAACTCCTATAGGTCCCCTAAGTCTCAATGGGGGCCAACCGAGACGTGCACAGCATTCCAGGGTGTGCATCCCCGCCTAAGCCTTGATGGGGACCAATCAAGGCATGCACAGCATTATACTCTCATATTCCCCACTTACTGGCCCATTTGATTATAGGGTAACAGACAAAGGAGGCAATTTGCCAGCAATAATCTCACAAGTTTACATTACCTTACCATTATATCTCACTGCACAGGTGCAAGGGGTATTTACCAGATGAACTCAAATGTTTACATTCTATTAAGATTATAATGTGGTGTGCAAGCATGGTCAAGATGTTTACAAACCATGAGCCTGGGAACTAGAGATTGTTATGACTGTAGATCCTGGGAACTAGTATCTTAAAAAGAATAGCAAAATCTACCTTACACATAGGGATTTTACCTTAGATTTTTACTCTAGATTCAATGACTTTATGACCTAGAAGACTTCAGCTAGAGGGAGATATAGAAAGAGTTATGGGAAAATTTCAAGGGCTATAGACACCTTTCCCCATCTGGTCATGGACCCTGGCCTAGAGACTGGAGAATATTTCTTTAACATCTAACATCAGTCTTCCATTTTTCATTATGTAGTGGTGCGGGGATAGGGTGGTAAGTAAGACTGGCTAGCCAGTCCCGCTAACACATTGTCTAGATGGAGTTTCTGGTAAAAATATTCTCTTTCCATTCTAAGAAGCTGTATAAAAGAAGAATCTATAATTCTCTATTTCATTGTATTTCCAAGCCCTCAGTCAGAGATAGCACTGTGGAAAAACTTCTAAGTTTTAAGTCTCTTCTCTTCTGGGATGAGATAGTATGTACAGTAGTTGGAAGACCTTAGTGTGCTATTATATAAATGCCAGATTTTTCTCATTCTTCCTCTTCCTCTCCTTTCTCTTCCTCTCCCTCCTAGTCCTCCTTCCTCTTGTTCCTTTTAAGGAACAGACTTTCTTCATATTTAGAGGAAAAGTTTTCAGGCTCCAATGGGAGAACTCAAAGGGAGAAATGAAATTCAGAACTACCACCTTGGAGTCTTTAATAGGCAGAGGGGGACATGGTGGCAAAGCATTTCTGCAGTGAAGCATCTGTCCTGACATGCCTCATGCCCATGTGGTTCACACAGCTTCGCTCTCCAAATCCTGGCACCAATTCTAGTGGCTGCCTCTGCTCTGCTGGGCTGTCTGGGCTCTTCCTTGATTGCTGCCTCCTGCTTGGATTAGTCTTCAGAGATAGAAAGCTCAGCCCTACAAGGGGCCATCAGGGTCATGACAGGTTATTACCTGGTCAATGGCTTTGCTCCTTCCAATTCAATCAGGGGAATCCTGTTCATATTTCATGAAGGAACAAATCTTTCCAAATGGTTTAGCCTTCTTATTAATAGCCCCTTACTTTCTGTGATTAGATGCTAGGCTTCCTTTACAGTTGTAACATGGCTGGGGACACAGTGGGACTCTATAGTTAAGGGGACATGCTCAGATCTGGGAACTCCCCTTGGTGGCTATGGATCCAAATGGGAGTGACCTCTAGGTGTGACTATGGCAGTTACTTCTTCCTGCATCTGTGCTCTCCTGGAGTTTTCTCTGAAATTTATATGGTGATTCCTGGCAACAGTGCCCCAGACCCCAGGGGGAATGAAACCCCTTCAGGCTGCAGCAGCTGGTGGCTGTGATGCTTTATTTAGGGAAAGTTGCTATGGGGATGGCAAACCTAAGGACCATCACTACCCACACACCTGACTGCCAAGGCATTCGCCAAGAAGCTCATTCTCTGACAGTCAGAGACTAGGTGCCTGCAAAAGTCATGTCCCCAAAACAGCGAGAGTAAGTTAGAATAAAACAGAACGTATTGTTTGTCTTATAGTGGGTTCTGCTGTAGAATACAGAACAGAGTGTTGCTGTTGGAAAGGATCTTAGGGATTATCTAGTCTTCAACTATCTCAAAATCCAGATGAGGAAACTGAGATTCATCTAGAGAGGAAAGATGAACTGCAACTTCACAAAGCTAGTTAGTGTAGAAAGAGAATGGAAAAGAAAGGGAAATGTAAAGGAGACACTAAATCTGAAAGCATTTATTAATCTCTCTGTGCCAGGCACTGTACTAAATTCTGAGAATGAAAACCCAAACAAAATTAAAGATAGCCCCTGCCCTTAATTTATAAAATAATAATATAAATAATAAAATTATTTATAAATAATATATCAAAGGAAAATGAAAAGGGGGGGCGGGGAGAGAAGATACCCATTCAAGTCACTTGATCGGCCTGGGCACTTGGGGAAGAGCTAACCAATCAGGCAGAAAGACATTAAGTATTTGTACGTTGTGTTGACCCACTTTTCAGGCAGAATTAATGGTTTCTTACAGTATAGACTATTGTTGTTCAGTCATTTCAATTGTATCTGACTTGTCCTGACCCCATTTGGGGTTTTCTTGGTAAAGCTACTGGAGGAGTTTGCCATTTTCTTCTCCAGCTCATTTTGTAGATGAGGAAACAGGCAAACAGGGCTAAGTGACCTGTCCAGGATCACACAGCTACTAAGTGTCTGAGGCCACAGTTGAGTGCACGTCTTTCTGACTCCAGGCCTACTGCTCTACCCACTGCACCACCACCTAGCTCCAGGGTAAACTGAAGGGACAATGAGTCTTCTCTCTCCTTCATGAAGCATCACTTGTCATCCTCCAGAAAGGCTGCCCCAAAGGAATAAGTAATAGCACACTTAGCACCTGGAAGGAGCAGCACATTTAACAATTTTTACTTACTACTCTGGCCTCAAAGCTGAGAAAACCTGGGTTCAAGCCTTGTGTCTGACATGTCCTGGCTTTGTGATCCCAGAAAGTAGCCTAACCTCTCATTTCTCTAGGTGATCAGCCAGCATTCTTAGAGGGTCTTTCCTCATCCAGCATTTCCCTATACGCTGAAATAAGAGATCTGGTTTTTATACCCATTATCACATTAAAACAGGTTAGTTTCTCAGTTAAACTAGACAGGGCTCACCAGATTACATGCTGATTTGGGGAAGTGGGAGGGAAGAGAGGGGGAGAAAATTTAAAATTTATTGAAGTAAATGTTGAAAACTCAAAATAAATAAACTTTAAAAATTAAAAAAAAAATAGACAGGGCTCTAAAAGAATCAAATTTAAGAGCAGACCTTTTGATTTGACTGTTGTCGGGAATGGGAAGAAGGAAGGAAGGAAAGGAGATTGGAGAAGGAGATGAGGAAATGTCCCTAATCTTGAAGCTGCTTGGAGAGGCTTGGTTTTGCTGCTGGGGAAGGTTCACAGCCAGAGGGGACAGTAAGAGAGTATCAATGTTCTAAGGCAGGGATGGGAAACCTGTGGCCTCCAGGCCACATGTGGCTCTAGCCTTAAAATGTTCTGTGAAGTTTGGATTCAGTCAAAGGGCCACACTTGAGGACCTAGAGGGTCCATATGTGGCCTTGAGGCTGCAGGTTCCTCACCCCTGGTCTTAAGGGGAAGGATTGAGAGGTGGAGAAAGTCGTGGTGATGGTGGGGAGTCTGAAGAGAAATCTTCTTCAGTTTGTTTTAACTACCTCCTCATCTGGCCGAAGACTGGAGCAATTACAGAAAAAGGGATTTGAGGAACATCTGCAGTTTTCCCTCTGGCCTGTACCCCTTAGGCCCAGTCAACCATAAGGACAGATCATACTATGGTGGTTCAGGGCTGATGGCTCTGTGTGTGGCTGCCCTTAACTGAGACAGCTGCCAGTTTCCTGGCACCAACAGGAAAAATGTTTTTCAACTGCTATGACTAAGAGGCTGTCCCTGAGTCATGAAGAATTTTGTTTATCCTTTTTTTTTGCTCATCAGAACCATAGAATAACAACAATTCAACACTTAAAAGACATGTGATTGTGATCCATGTGGATTCCCTCCATTGATACCGATCAGAGCCCCTCTGTGAGTCAGGAGTTGGTCTTTCAAAGTTATGGGAATAGGAAAAAAGTCATCTCATCATAGTGCAGCTGGTGCTGAGCCTCTCTCACTTTGGGTTGGTCCTCAGATAACAGGCACAAAGTCTACCATTGTGTCTTATACTTAAAACTTTTGCAGCTTGGTAGAATAACAGGATCATGAAGTTAGAGCTGAAAGGGATCTCAGAGGTCATCTAGAGCAACCCTTGTTCCTTGTCCCCATTTAGCAGTTGAAAAAACTGAAACTTGGGTGAAGTGACTTTTTTTTACTGAAAACCTTTTTTATTGTAGGTGGATTGGAATAGCTAGAAACAGTTTAGATGATTCCAGTTTTGTTGGCAACATCTAAAGCATCATAGTCTGGAGCAAGTCAGATGTAGGTCTTCTCTCCATCAGCTGGATCAGTGTGGTGACCTTGGCCATGTCGAGGTCATACAACTTCTTTATCCCCTGCTTGTTGGCCTTGTTATCCACAGTGAAGACTAGGATGTTGTTGTCTTCAGTCTTCTTCATAGCAGACTCAGTGGTCAAGGGAAACTTAATGATGGCATAGTGATCAAGCTTGTTTCTCCGAGAGATGCTTTTCCAAGGGTATTTGTGCTGCCTTTGAAGTCTTAGTGTCTTGGGTTGCTGGAAGGTGGGGAATGTTCAGATCTTCTTCTTCTTTTTTTTTTTAGATTATACATGTGTAGTCTTGCAAAACACTTCCATAACAGTCATGTTGTGAAAGACTAACTATATTTCCCTCTATCCTATCCTGCCCCCCATTTATTCTGTTCTCTCTTTTGACCCTGTCTCTCCTCAAAAGTGTTTACTTCTAATTACTCCCTCCTCCCATTTGCCCTCTCTTCTATCATCCCCACTGCTTATCCGCTTCCCCCCTATTTTCCTATAGTGTAAGATAGATTTTCATACCAAATGGAGTGTGCATATTATTTCCTCCTTAAGCCAAATCCAATGAGAGAGAGATTCACTCCCTCTCACCTCCCCCTTCTTCTCCTCCATGGGGAAGAGATATTATGGAGGTAAAAAGGGCAAGATTTGACAACTAATTGGATATATGGAGTAAGAAGAGTAAGAAGTTGAAGATAATGCTAAGGTGATGAATCTGGAATGGTCATACTTTTGACAGAAATAAAGAAGTTTGAAAGAGGAAGGTTTAGGTTGAGGATAGATAATGAGTTCAGGTTAGGAGCTGAGTTTAAGATGTAATAGGGATATCTAGCTGGAAATGTTCGGTATGTAATTGATAAAGGAAGTGAAATACAGGGGAAAGATTGGGCTCTCTCTCCCCCCTCCCTCCCTCTCCATATATATGCATTCTGTATAAATATGTGTGTACACATGTATGATGTATGCAGATATGCACATGTATGTATAAATACATGATTCACATGTATTTATAGATTATGTGTATATACATATAGATATGTACATATACACACATATGTATGCAGATATCATATAACCTCACTATCTTCCATGGGTTTGACTATTACCATTATGCACATGACATAGCTACATATATACATATGTAATACACATGCATATCCACACATGTATATGATAAACATATTTATATGTATATATGAATACATGTGTGTATATATCATTTGTACAACCATAATAGTCAAACTTACGAAAGCTGATAAGCTTATCAAGCCAATGTGTCATTCTCTGGGGAACAGAAGGAAAACCTCAGATTCAATTTAAATTCTGCCTTTTGAGAAGTTTATCAAAAGTTATTAATAATCAAAATCACAAATATGTCTATTACATTTCAGAACCTCCTAAATAGGATAAAAGACCCTAGCTATTTTTGCCAAGGGGGCTGGACCTCTATCTTCCTTTCTCTGCTAATCTTAGCCATTCGTTAGTCTGCTTTGTTATAGCCCTCTTTTCTCTTTCTTTAAAAAATTATTTTTATTCTGAATTTAAAGAATACCAAAAAGAACATTTCTTATATACAAAGTAAAACAAATAAAAGGGGTTTGTAAAAACTCAAAATCTCTATTAAGTGTAACTTAGTTTTTAAAAAAAGTATGTAACAATTTCAACATGTTACTTTCAAAGCTGTCCTGTTTAGCTGGGACTCCTTCCTTCTATTTTGTGCATTATATATGATTGTAATGGAATACTATTGTGCTACGAGAAACGATGAACAGGTGGACTTCAGAAAAACCTGGAAAGATTTATATGAACTGAAGCTGAGTGAAAGCAAGCAGAGCCAGGAGAGCATTATGCATAGTAGCAGTCACAACGTTTTTGATAGACTTAGCCCTTCAGAACAATGTAAGGACCTGAAACATTTCCAAAGGACTCATGATGCAAAATGTCATCCATATTCAGAGAAAGAACTATGGAATCGGAACACAGAATGAAGCGACTATTTTCTCCTTTGTTTTGTTTTGCTTTTCTCATGGTTTCAAACATTCATTTTAATTTTTCTGTGCATCATAACTAATGTGAAAATGTGTTTAATAGGAATGTATGTATAGAAACCCCTCCAAAAAATATTTCAATGATTCTCTTTTGTTTCTTGGCAACACTTATTGATAGTTCCCCTCTCACTAGCAAGTTAAAAAAAAGAGAAGAAAAAACATAATCCTTAGAACAAGTAAGGGTAGTTAAACAAAACAAATTCACATATTTTGCCTCTCCAAAAATGGATGTCTCTTTCTTCACCTTGAGTCTTTCTTCTCTCTGTCAGGAAGTGGGTAGCATCCATCCTCAGCAGCCTTCTGGAGGCATGGTTGATCATTGCGCAGTTTAGAATTTAAGTCTTTCAAAGTTTTTTTTTTTCTTTATGGTGTTATTGCTACTAGATAAATTGTTCTCACTTCACTGCATGAATTTATACAAGTCTTCCCAGGTTTCTTTGAAATCATCCACTTTGTCATTTCTTAGTAATATTCCATTACTTTCATATACCAAAATCTGTTCAACTATTCCCTAATAGATGGGTCCCTTCTTTGTTTCCAGTCCTTTGCCACAAGAAAAAGACATTCCATAAATATTTTTTGCATATATGGGTCTTTTTCTCTTTGATCCCTTTGGGGTACAGGCCTACTTCTGGTATCGTAGAGTCAAAGAGTTTGCACAGTTCAATGGCCTTGGAGGCATAGTTCTAAATTGTTGTTCAGAATGGTTGGATGAACAAGACACCAGTATTGCTGTGTTGCCACAGCCCTTTCAGAAATTGTCATTTTCTTTTCTTTTTTTTTGATCACCTGTTCCATTTAGATGGGTGTATGATGGAACTTAAGGCTTATTTAATTTATATTTTTCTAATTTTTAGTGATTTGGAACATTTTTTTGAATATGGCTATGGATAGCTTGGATTGTTTCCTTTGAAAAATGCCTGTTCATATTCTTTTTCCATTTATCTCTTGGGATATTATATCACCATTCCCTTTTGTAATCATATCACCACTCCCTTTTGTAATCAAGAACTAACACAAAATCATAAAGAAGTTAGGACCAGTCATAACTTTATATTAGATGGAGGTGTGTGTGTGTGGCAGGGGCAGCTTCTAAGGCCCTAGGCAAACTCAGAAATTAGGAATAATTTAAGGAATGGAAAAATCTTAAAGTAACTGCCTATAAAAGTGAAAGGGAGGAACTAAATCTGATTCTTTCAATCACACACCCTTCTTCTAAGGGTTCACAACTGAGAGAGAGAGAGAGCTTACGCTGCCTTGGTACCTCAGTCTTTGTTCCTATTTAAAGAGCATCTCTGACTTACTCTGACTCACCCTCTCCAACTTAACCATCCTTGGGCTGCCTTGGCTTCTTCTTTTTGGAAAGCTCCATACGTTTCCTTCCTTCCCAAGTTCTCCACCTCCATCCCCTCCAGGCCAGTTCTTACTGGACTACAGTTCCCAGAGGACCATGCAGCTCGCAGAAGACTGTTCTTCAAGGTTACAGAAGTTGGGTCGGAATACACAGTTACACACTATACCACACTACTAGTCTAACATACTTTCAGGCTAGTTACTCAAAGGAAACAAAGATTGTATTACTTTCCCTGTAGCCCCTTAGTCACCTACTAATCTCAGGGGGAAAACATTTCAAATCAGAAAGAAGGATGTAGACATAGGGAGACTGAAAGGAGTCAGAAAAAAAGCAACAGATTATAATTTTAAATTATAATTACAAAAAATTCCATAAGGCTTTCAAGGGTGATAAAAAGATAATCAACATTAAGCTTTTTTTGCTTGTTTGTTTGGAATTTGGCAGCTGTTGGTTCATCGTTAAATAGAAATTAAAAGATTGATGCCAGAGTGAATATTCTCAGGATTTTTTTAAAAAGTATTTGTAATTCCCTTCTTTTGTTTTTGCTCCTAGAATGTAACTGTGACCCAGCTGGCTCCCAGGATGGTGCTTGTGGACCCAGAGGCCAGTGCCGGTGCTATCCCAATTACGCTGGCCTTAACTGCAACCAGTGTGCTCCTGAGTACTACAGCTACCCTAGCTGCATTCGTGAGTAATCGACTCTTTTCTTTGACCTAATTTCCTTTGCTACTGAAGTAGCGGCAGCAGCCAAGGAAAATTTCCTGAAAACTATTTTCCTGCAAGCTTTGGTTCCTACAGGTGGGTATGGAAGAAGAGTTCTAATTTAAAAAGAAAATCAAACAAACCCTACTATAATTATCATCAGAAAGTTCATATTGAATGCCTGGTTCTATGCCAGATCTCTTATAAGGAAAACAACTGGACCTGATCTCTGCCCAGTGGGATTCTAGCAACCTGAAGCCCAGAGGTGAGAGAAGTTTGGCAACTAGAGGATGGCTTTAAATAAACTGTCTGGAATGTGACTTGAACCCATGGCTCTGTTCTGACTTAAAGCTCCAGGTAGTGAGGATACATTTATAACCTCTGAGACCAAAACACTGAACTGTCTGGAACCAAGGATCAGAAATATGTTTGAAAGTGTTCGTTGGGGTTCTGAGTTGTATCAAAGGGTAGCATGAATTAGCAATACTAAGTGATCCGTTCTTGTTAATATAATCTTCTAGCCTTATAAAGCAATTTCTCCCTTGTCAGAAAGTCACTTTATGACATAATCAGATAGATTGCTTATTGTGTTGTACACCAGAATGAAGCTTCTTAACCCCACTCCTGTTCAGTGCCACAGAAATTGATTGGACTCTAAAAGTGGGGAAAACAGTCAGAAAGTCAGTTCTATAGAAAAATTTGTCTATGCATTAACACAAGCAAAGACCTGACCAGAGCTGGGGGAGAGAAAGGAAGAGATGTGAGGGATTCCTTTTCAACCCTCCTTCAAGTCGCCTCCTTCAGCCTCTCTACCACTGAAGGCTTTGAGGAGGGAGGAGGGTGGATTGTAGTTTTCATGCCCACTCAGAAATAAAGGATTGAAACTAAATATATAAGAGAAGAGCCACTTTCATTCCTTAAAACATTTCCTTAATCCACCTTCCTCAAGTACTAATTATTGTAGAAATAAAGCATTCCCAAAGGCACTTTGGGGCCCACCTTGCCTAATATAATCATGTTGGATGGTTAAATGCTAATTATCCCAAGTCTGATGGTGTGCTTCAATCTAGCTTGTCAGTGTTCACCCCTTGGTTCGTACCAGACTACGTGTGATCCAGTCACTGGGCAGTGTGAATGCCAACCAGGGATTACAGGACAGCTGTGTGATCAGTGCCTTTCTGGAGCCTATGATTTTCCCCACTGCCAAGGTAGGCATGCCCAATTCTGGTCAAAGGTGTGTATGATTAGTTTAATTACTTAATTATCAATTAACTAATTAATGGAAGTTAACAAAAGAAGTCATTAATGATTCTTTGGAGAAGCAATGTGTGGAAAGAGTACTGAACTTGGAGTCACAGGACCCAAATTTGAATCTTAAGTTTGACCCTTAGTACCTGGGTGACTTTGGGCAAGTCATTTAACCTCACCCATAAAATGAAGTAGGATATTATGACTAGATCACTCCAAGCTCCCTTCTAACTCTAGATCTAGGACTCTTTCAAACCAGCCCTCCAAGACTTGATGCCTTCCACCAAAATCCATCTCTGTCATTCTTGAATGCTCTATGTCAATGGCACTTACCCAGAAAAGAAGTCATTTCTCATGCATGGCTCAGCAGGATTTTTAGAAGTTGTCTGCAAATTATGAATTTTCCGTTTCTTGCAATCATATGTTGCATACTTGTCTCATACAGTGAAGTCCGGTGTAACCTCTTTGGGTTGATTGGAAAATCCAACAGCAATCTTCCAAAAGTTCAAACCAGGAGGTCAGAATCAATTTCTAGTGATTTGGAAAAGTTCAAGTAGCGACCTTTCTAGTTAGCTGCTGTTGATTCCTTGTTTTTCATAGAATCCTAGAATTCTAGATCTGGGAGAGACTTTAGAACACCAGAATTGAGGAAAGACAATGGAATCACCCTGTTTAGAGGTTGTTGGTGAGCGTAGAATGTCAAGGTCAGGAACCAGAGAGATGGAGGCAGTGTATTTAGATGACTTTTTCTACAAATTTTACAGTAAATGGAAGGAATGATCACATGTCAATGGCTTGACAATATGGCAGGATTACAAGAAGTTCTTTTTAAAGAAGTGGGGAGACCTCAAAGTCTTATGGTGGATAACAGGGAGAACATTGTGACTGATTCTCAAAGTAGTGAAACAGCTATAAAATCCTCATCTTGCAAGTGCTGGATCACAGATGATGAGGAAAGCTGAGTTAATTAAAGGGGAGGATAGAGGAAAGGTAGGAAGCAGCAACAGAAGGAAAAACAAATAGAATTGCCCAAGTAGGGAAACAAAGAGAGTGGGGGCATGTGGGCAAATAGCAGAAAAAAATACAGTGAACAGACAGAAATAACAAAGAGGAAGAAAAGTGCCGAAGGCAAACAGAGAAAGGAAGGATGAGAGGAGAACAGCTGAGGGGTAGTGTAGGGACAAGGAAACAATTTTAAGGGGAGTAGAAGGAAGCAGTCTTGAGGAGGAACAGAAGGGATCGAGTTGAGAGGGAGCAGCGGATCGTAGACGCATTTAAGCAGGAAGGCAGTGGTGAATGATCACCCAGCTCATGGCAGGAATTTATCTTAATACATAAAACCAATTCAGCTCATGACAACCCTATGGCATCGCAGAAGGCTGAATTATCAAAGAGGTTTAAAAAAGGTTCGCAAAATTATGTTTCCTAAATGTGCTTATTAATGTTAGACAAATTGTGCAGTCCTTAAAGTGTTAGAAGCAGCATGTGGTGTAAGGGGACAAAGATTTCTTTGGTCAGAAGTCCAGTGTTGAATGCCTTGGACTCATTCCTTCTGGGCCTCAGTTTCTTCTTCAGTAGAAGAGGAGATCAGACTAGAAGGTTCTTTTTAGCTCTAGACCTTTAATCCTAAAAAATATCCCCAATTCTTCAGGTAGCTAAGTTGAATATTTGCTAAAAAGTGGTGCAACATTGCCCTCTGCTGGAAAAAATTATGTTTGCTCAAATTGTTATTGCTAGGTTCCATTTCCAGCCTCCTGCTTCCCACCTATACCCTTCAACCTCTAATAAAAATGAACCTTTACCAAAAATGGCATATAATGTCTTTATACGAAGTGGAAAAGTCCTCTATTTTCTATCCGAGCTTTATTCTCAATAACTCTTGGTGAATAGAAGGCATTCTTGTTAGTCATCTATTGAAAGATTTTTATGGGAGCCAGCATCAACTTTTAAAAAAGTATGTGCGTGCGTGTGTGTGTGTGTGTGTAAGAATGCCGTGACCCATAATAACAAAAACTGACATTTTTTTCTGAATCTGATACAGGTTTCAGTGGTGAATGTAACCCTGTTGGTACCATCGATTCCAGTTCTGTGAGTACAAATTTATAAAACTAAAATTGTTGTTCAAACCACTACAATGGCCCTTAGTACACGAACAGTTAAAGTTTCCTAGAATAAAATACGAGGGGGGGGCATATATTTTTTAAAGAATGATCTTAGATTTTTAAGAGGTGACATGGTATTGAGGTGAGGAAATCAACCTGGTGGTGGTCAGCAGTCCCAGCTTCAGGTTTATCTCTTTGAACCTCAGTTTCCTCAGCTGTAAATGGGGATGGTAATATTTGCCCTGCTTATCTTATAGGGTTAGGATCAAATGAGATAATGCTTATGGAAGAACCTTATAAAACTCTAAGGTGGCATTTGGCAACTCGTATTAGTGGGGAGAGGATTTGTCTTGGAGTCGGGCGACCTGAGTTTGAATTTTGACTTTGACCCTTACTAGCTGTGTGATTTTGAGCAAGTTTAGTTGGCCTCTCTGGGCCTTATTTCCATGTGAGATGATCTCTATGGTCCTCTTTCTAGACCCAATCTTCGGTGACTCTGAATGTATTATTTTTATGGAGATGGGGCTTGCATTCTGATTTGAGGTAGCACAGATCTACACAACATCAACTAATGGTGCAAATATGCAGAATAAGTGAAATGCATTTGGTATCACTCTTCCTACCACAATACAGATTTGCATTTGGGGATCTTTGCCAGCCTCCCAGTAAGTGGGAGTCGTGGCATAGCAGACAGAGTGCTGACCTTGGAGACAGAAATACCCCTCCCTTAGATACTTACTAGCTGTGTGACCTTAAGCAAGTCACTCTCAGCCCTCAGTTTCTCTGTCTGTAAAATAGGAACAAGAGAACCTGCTCCATAGGGTTGTTGTAACGATCCAATAAGATAATATATGTAAACCGTTTTGTAAACTTTAAAAATCCATGTAAATGTTAGCTATCATTATAAATAGTAAATACGATAAGTTGAATGGAGAGGGGAGTCTGGGATTGGTCCAGTCTTTGCTACATACTGGTTTTGTGACCCTGGGCAAGTCAGTCAATTTTCCATTTGCCCCAGGCATATCTAAGGTACAGAGAAGGTGCCAGTTTGTTTTAGTAGAGGAAGTTTTCTCAACAAAGAATTCCATATACTGGTGAAACTTAGGGCCATTCTCTATCAATTATGATCCTGGAAGTGTGGGAATGCCTCAGATTTAGCATATGACAGTTTAGTCGTCATACAAGGTCAAGACAATTGTATTGTAGAGCTTTGCAAGGAATCAGAAACCAGGAGGCTTTGCTCAAATTCTATAGATAAAGTCCCACACTCTCAGATAAACATAATACGTTTGTTTCTCAAATTTAAGCATATAATACAAACTTTTAATAAAAATTCCCTTTGTGAATGTACTTAGTTCCTATTCCAAGGCCAGAATAGATTTCTGTGCCAAACTTGTGCTCTAAGACCTTCTTTGATTGATTGCTTTGACTTCAAGATTCCACATGTTGAAATATTTTTCCCCAATAGGGATATTGCCAGTGCCAGCTTTATGTCAAAGGTCCTACCTGCAGCATCTGCAAGCCATTATACTGGAATCTGGCAGGCGAAAACCCTGATGGATGTGCAGGTAAGATTTCTTAAACACAGCTCTTGGCCATATCATGACTTCTTTTCATGTTTTTTATCACAGCAGCTGAGCCAACCCAAGCTTTTCATTTTCTTTGAAGCTGTTCCTCTGAAACCCATTAGGACATTGGGATGACTTCACCTTCTGCTAGAAATTCTGTCAGTTTCCAAATCTCCACAGCCGATTGATAGCCTGGTCTCCAGCCATATTTCATTGACCATGAAGGCAATAATGAACTAAGTGTTTTCTTACCATGGGCTTCCAGTTCATTTTCTCTGATTTCATTTTATGCTTCTGTTGATATTGGCCCGAGAACTTTGAATTCAGCTTAGTTCGACAAACATGCGAGGACTGTGCATTTGCTCAGAGTACAGTGCTAGGTCCTTGAGAAGATGTAAAGATAAAGAAACCACTGTGGTTCTTGTCTCACAAACCTTAAAACATAAAAGGAAGATAGAGCCATAATACAAAAAAGGGAGCATTATAAATGCAGGAGAGAAATATGAAGATAGTATTATGTGACGTTCAAGGAGGAAAATTAAATTTTCTGATCAGGTAAATCAGAAGGCTTTATGAATGAGATTCTGAAGTGAGGCATGAAAAAGGAGTAGAACTTCGTCATGTAGAGAATGAATTGATGGTGGTCCAGGAATAGGGAACAATGATAATAGAATCTTGGAGTCAGGAGAGTACAGGACGTGCTATAGTAGTAATCATTATACTAAAGCATGGATGACACCACTGTGCAAAGACAGGGGACATCAGATTATGAAGGGGCTCAGGACCAGGTTGAGGAGCGGTTACTTTATTCAGTGAGCCATAGGGAGTCACTGAAGGAAGCAGAGGGTGGTACGACAATCAGATTTGTGTGCTACTAGAATTTTCTGGCAGTCATGTCAGGTCAGCATTGAGCAAGTGTCCACTAAATGCCACGTATTACGCCAAGCTCCAGAGATACAAAAAAAAGGCAAAAATACAGGCATTAGTTCAAATGGGTACATGATCTAGGTATAAAGATTGATACTATAAACAAATTAATGGAGCAAGGAATAGTGTATTTGTCAGATTTATGGAAAATGGAGAAATTTTTTTACTAAAAAAGATGGAAAACATTATAAAGTACAAAATGGATAATTTTGATTACATTAAATTGAAAAGGTTTTGCACAAACAAATCCAATGCAACCAAGATTAGTAGGGAAGCAGAAAACTGGGAAAGAATTTTTGCAACTAGTGTCTGTGATAAAGGTCTCATTTCTAAAATATATAGAGAACTGAGTCAAATGTACAAGAATATAAGTCATTCCCCAATTGATAAATGGTCAAAGGATATGAACAGTCAGTTTTAAGAGGAAAAAATCAAAGCTATCTATAGTCATATGAAAAAATGCTCTAAATCACTATTGATTAGAGAGATGCAAATCAAAACAACTCTGAGGTACCACATCACACCTATTAGATTGGCAAACATGACAGAACAGGAAAATGATAAATATTGGAGAGGATGTGGGAGAGTTGGAACACTAAGTCATTGTTGGTGGAGCTGTGAGCTGATCCAGCCATTCTGGAGAACAATTTGGAACTTTGCCCAAAGGGCTACAAAAATGCGCATACCCTTTGACCGAGCAATATTGTTTCTGGGACTCTATCCCAGAGAGATCATAGAAATGGGAAAGGGTACCACATGGACAAACATATTTATAGCAGCTCTCTTTGTGGTGGCCAAAAACTGGAAATCAAGGGGATGTCCATCAACTGGGGAATGAGTGAACAAGTTGTGGTATATGAATGTAATGGAATACTATTGTGCTATAAGAAATGATGAACAGGAAGACTTCAGAGAGGCCTGGAAAGACTTATATGATCTGATGCTGAGCGAAAGGAGCAGAACCAGAACTTTGTACACAGCAACAACCAAAGTGTGTGAGGAATTTTTCTGGTAGGCTTAGTTCTTCATAGCAGTGCAAGGACCTAAAAAATTCTCAATGGACTTTTGCCACAAAACGCCTTCCACATCCAGAGAAAGAACTATGGAATTGGATCACAGAATGAAGCAGACCATTTTCTTTTGTGTTATGTTTTGTTTTATGGTTTCTCCCATTTATTTTAGTTCTTCTATTCTACATGACTATGGTGAAATTGTATTTAATAGGACTGTATGTGTAGAACTTTTATAAGATTGCAAGCTGTCTCAGGGAGGGAGTGGGGAAGGAGGGGAGGAAGGAGAGGAAGGGGAAAAAAATCTAAGATATGTGGAAGTGATTATAGAACACTGGAAACAAATAAAACAATTGTTAAAAATTAAAAAAAAAAACGCAGGCACTGCCCTCGGGGTGCTTACAAATTAACAGGAGAGACAACATGCAAACAACTATGTACAAACAAGATAGAAATATAAATACAGATCTGTAAGTATATACATATGTGCATATATGTGTATAATGTGTATACACATCTTTTATATGTAAATATATGGATATATATCTTGTTTGTATATAGTTGCTACTGTATAATATATGCATATACACATATAATACATATACACATATTATATAAGATTATAGCAAATTTATCTGATATATCCATACATGCATGTATCCACATACCTAGAATTTCTCCTGTGTGTTTGTATATGCATATATGCATACACACATAGGATAAATTGGAAGTAATCTTAAAGAAAAAGCACAAGTATTAAGCAAGCTTCTTGCAGAAGGTGGGATTTTACCAGAGACCTGAAAGAAGCTGGAAAGGCCAGGAAGCAGAGATGAGGAGAGAAAGACATCCAGACATGGGGCATGGTCAAAGAGGGTGGAATGTCTTGTTGGGAAACAGCAAGGATGCCATTGTCTGTGGATCATGTATTTGCTGCATGTGAATAACCCAATCCTACGAATGAGTCAAAGTCTTTGTGACAATCAAGAAAAGCATTACATGGAAATTTCAGGCAGCTTTTTCAGTAATTAGCAAGTTAATAAATTAGCAAGTTGTCCCCTGGGACTTTGGGGGCACATGCTTTTGATTCTTCAAGCAATGTATCCTTCCTTGTGTTTATAGATTTTGTTTTCGTGATATAAACCAGAACTATTTAATTAAAAGCAAGTGACATGTGACTGACCATTTTTGGAGAAGTTTCTGGTGTTCCCTTCTTTTTCTTTTAATTTTATTTTTTATTCTGAGAGCACAAAAAGATGATTCTATATGAAACTGAATCTCCATCCATCAGGGCATGTTGAATTTGAAACTGAGGAAGATACTAAACAGAATAAAGTGTCACCTATTCATTCCAAGACTGTGGCAAGAGTCCTTACTTGCTCTGGAGTCAGAGGTCCTGGGTTCAAATGCTCCTCTGGTAGTTACTCCCTGTTTGACCTGGGACAGATCCTCTCTGGGCCTCAGTTTCCTAATCTGTAAAAGGAGAGGGGTGAACTAGATAGTTTCTGAGGTCCTTTCCAGAGCTAAAGTCTCAACCCTATGAACTTTAGCCTAGATTTCATTTAAAATTCAACCATGCTGGACCTCTTGTTTGTAACATCCACAAGCCATCTACTACGAACAAGATACGGTTGGTACTCATCTGTCACAAGTTTTTAAAGTGCCAGAAGTACGTGGCCGTATTTCCATCAAAAATTTAATGTAAATGTCAGATTGCGGATATTCTACATCCTCTGAGCCATGGGGGATGTCTTCGTGTAAGCCTTGGTCCAAAGGCCTTTTTGGTAGAAGTGATCATTTTGTGTCTTCTCTCTTCACAGCGTGCCAGTGTGACGTGACTGGAACGTTAAGTGGAGTTGGGGAATGTGAGCAGGTAATGTGAAGAGTGCTGTCTGATGTAGGAGCCAACTATTTCAGAAACCAATGACAGAATTCCTTAATGGAAATGACTAGTGACCCAACAGTTATATGCAGGGGTGTGCTGGATTTTTGAAGAAGAAAAAAAACGGTATACATGACATGCATTTTTAAGTTAGCATTTAATTGGCATTATTAACATGTTCTCACTCACTTTCTAAAGTCTAGAAATCAACAAAGCAGTAAATTAATCAAGCCCTGATTTCTGAGATGTAAATGCTCAGACTGAAACTTTAACAATCAGCTTTTGAGAAGCAGCTCAAGCTGGCTCCAGCACACCCCTGATTATATGGTGAATATATATGGTGAATGCACGTATATTTTAAGATTCTTGATGCATTGTTGAAGTTTTACAACGAAATCTTTGCTAACAACATTAAAAAAAAGCATTCTTGCTTGAGTTAAAATGGTCTCCATTTAAATTAAGTTTTAATCCTTATCCTCTGACTAATTGTTCTACAGAGAGAAGGTCAATGTTATTGTAAGCCTCATGTCTGTGGTGGTTCCTGCAATACATGTGAAGATGGCTATTTTGCTCTGGAAGACAGGAATTACTTTGGGTGCCAAGGTAAATTCTGTTCTGGTGGGTGCTGTATGGAAATAGGAAAAGTCTGGGTGTATTTGGGAGAGTCCAAAACACTTCCCATTGGATACTGTGGTGTTTTTCAGCTTTGTGTCCCTAGCAACCAGCACAGTGCCTTATGCATACATGCTAAAAGCTTACTAAATCCTTGTTGCGGGCAGCGAGGTGGTGCCATGGCTAAGGCTCTGGGCCTGGAGTCAGGAAGACTTGAGTTCAAAAATGGCCTCACTTACTAGCTGTGGGACTCTGGGCAAGTCACTTAACTGCTTCTGCCTCAATTTCCCCAACCATAAACGGGGATAATAATCACACTATCTCCCAGTGTTTTATATGAAAATAAAAGGACTTGAACCTAGGACTTTGCAGTCAGTTATCTATTCATTGTGCCATGCTGCACATTATTATCGTGGGCAGCTAAATGGCACAGTGTGTAGAGCTCTGGACTTTGAGTCAGGAAGACTCATCTTTCTGCATTCAAATCTGGCCTCAGATACTTACTAGCTGTGTGACCCTGGGCAAGACACTTAACTCTGTTTGCCTCAATTTTCTTATCTGTAAAATGAGCTGAAGAAGGGGTTGGCAAACCACTCCAGTATCTTTGTTACAAAGAGCTGGACATGACTGAAAAACCTCTATCATCGCTACTGCTATTATTATTTTTATTATTATACTATAAATGTGTATAAATCACAATACCTTGTAAGTGAGTATTTCCACTCAGTTGACTGTGAGGTGTTTAGTTGGGGCCCCAGTGGAACATGCAAACAACGTTAGAACGTCCTTGGAACAAGATACCTTTGAGAGACCCAACTCAACTAATATCAACTTTGTTCAGATTACAATGTCAAAGAATCATAGACTTTCAGAGTTAGAGACCTCAAAGCGCATCTCATCCCCCCGAACCTGAATGGGAATGATCTCTGTCACATACCTGAGAAATAGCCACCCAGCCTTCTCTTGAAGACCTCCAGTGACAGGGAACTCACTACATATGTAACTGCATCTGTCTTGCCGGGTTGTTGTAAGGATCCCATGAGATCATATATATAAAGCATTTTGTACCTAAAAGTACTAAATAAATGAGAGCTATTATTATCACCTCCAAGGCAGTTACCCACTTGGGTAACTCTGATTACTGGGAATTTTTTTTTCCCTTTCATCAAGCTTAAAACTACATGGCTGCAATGACACTCAGGGCTCCTGGTTCTGCTCTCTGGGGCCAGGCCGAAAGAGGCTTAGCCCTCATCCAGATGGTGGTCACCTTGCCATTCTGGTCACCCTTCTATGGACTCTCTCCAATTTGTCAATGTTCTCTCTAAAAGGGGCAAGTAAGAGTGCGGATCTGGAGTCAGGAAGACCTGAGTTCAAATCCTTCCTCAGATGCTTTATGAGCTATATGACCTCAGGCAAATCAAAACCTCAGTCTGCTTTGGTTTTGTCACCTACAAAATGGGGATAATAATACTACTTCGCTCGCAGGGTTGTTGTGGGGATGAAGTGATCTGAGTTGTAAACCACTTTGCAAGCCTGAAAGTGCTACAGAATTGCTGTTATTATTAATGTTATTATCATTATTATTATAAAATGTGGCAAAAGAAAGGAATACATACCTCCAGGACAGGTTATAATGGGACCATCACCTCCTTGGCTAAGGATTCGACATCCCTCTTTAATGCAGCCTAAATACTTAAAGAAATTATTTCACCAAAAGGTCAAATACTGAAGCTGAAGTGTAAGTACTATGGCCACATTAGGAGAAGTTGGGACTCTTTGGCAAAGATCCTGATGTTGGGAAAGATTAAAGGCAAAAGGAAAAGGGGACAGCAGAGGGTGAGACGGATGGACAGTGTGATGGAAATAATGAACATGAGCTTGGAGACTGTGGGAGATAGGGAGGATGGAAGGGCCTGATGGGCTGTGGTCGTGAAGAGTCAGGCACGACTGAATGACTGAACGATAACAGAAAGGGGTGTTAGCTTCTTTTGTTACACTGGCACTTTGCTGACTTGTTTTGAGTTTATGTGATAAAACTGCAGAAGTCTGTCTTTCAGTCCTGCCTCTTTCTCTGCCTCTCTCTGTCTGTCTCTCATTCTCTCTGTTTGTCTCTCTTTCTGTCTCTTTCTCTGCCTCTCTGTCTTTCTGTCTCTCCCTTTCTCTTTATCTCTTTCTATGTCTCTGCCTCTCTTCTATCTCTGTCTCTCTGTCTCTCACTCACTGTCTGTCTCTCTCTCATAGGATTTTTTAAACAGTAGCTTTCTCTCCTTGCTCATGCTTTGTCTGTAGCCTGCTGTGACAAGAGTCCTAAGTGAGACATTCTACAGGAGCACGTACCACAGCGCCATGGGTGTTATGAGTGTTCAATAAATATTGGCCAATGTGACTTAATGGCTACGTGATGATGTTAAAGGACAGCCTAAACAGAAATGGGCAACATAAAAGTACAAATTAGGACGAAAAGAGCCAGGAACCATAATAAGTTACACCTGTAAGAAAAAGAGAATGGTTTGACTGAAAAATTGAGTAATATAAAATTAGAATGATTAAATACAGTGTTTGGCATATAGTTCTTGTTCAGTCATTTTTTCAGTTGTATCCAACTCTTTGTGACCCCATTTGGGGCTTTCTTGGCAAAGGTAATAGAATGTTTCCCCATTTCCTTCTCCAGCTCATTTTACAGCTGAGGAAACTGAGGCAAACAGGGTTAAGTGACTGCTGAGGCTCACACAGCTAGTAAGCGTCCAAGGTCAGATTTGAACTCAGGAAGATGAGGCTTCCTCACTCCAGGCCCCCCTCTCTAGCCACTGTGCTATCTAGCTGCCCTAGTAATCACTTAATAAATGCTTGTTGTTATTGATGATGGTGATGACTTATTGCCAAAACATTTAGAATAAAATACTTCAGGTTTTTTTTTTACATCACTAAATAAAATGCTAGGTAACATCAAATTGACAATGTATAAAGATGTACTTGACAAATACTTTCTATATGCAATAGGGCCCTAGAGACTCTTTCCTCAACTTCCTCCTCATGTCCCCTACCCCAGAGCTTTTTTCTGCCCTGATTTAATATCTGGACTTCCAGATAATCTCTTAAGTTCTAACTATTATGAAACCTAAAATGTATTTGACATAGAAAGGTACCTCCTGTTCTGTAGATGTAGAGAGTTAACATGTTGTAGGTGACCATAACTATATACAAACCCTTCTTCTCACCTTCCCTCTCACATACTAACTAAACACCAAACAGGAGCAGGACTTCTTTTCCTTGCCAGAGCCTTCCCCTTCCCCCACATTCTTCCTGCAGGTGAAAAGAGGGTTTGTCTTGCTGCTAAAAGGTATCAAGATGGGGAAGTACATAGGGTTTAGAATATTTGATCTTACAGATTATCTGATATAACCCTCTCATTTTTAAGACTAGGAAACTAAAGCCATGGCAAGTTAAATGACTTATTCAATTAAGGTGGTATATGGACAGCACAGAGAGAGATTTGGAAAACTGACTTTAAATCCAAATCTCTCTCTCCTGTCTATGCGTCCTCCTACATTCCATTACTGTATGTCTTCTCTCTGCTAAGTATTCCAGAAACACACACTGTCTGTATTCCTGGAATATTTAGTAGGAACTCAGAAAGCTTTTTCCAAAACAACATTTAGAAATAATCGCTAACTGTAATTAGCTGAAATTATTATTTTACTATTATATTAACAACCAATTATTAATTTGAGATCCAGGCTTTTCATTTTTGTTTTCTCTTTTAAAGTCTAGCCCCTGTAAAAAGTCAGTCTCTGAAGGACATGACTAATTGATGAGACCCTAGGGGTCCATGCTCCTCAATCTTGGGCAGGACACCACCCAACTAGGAGACCTTAACTTCTGTTTAGAGTGTAAACAGAATTCTGTCTGGACTAGTTCTTACTCCTGAGGAGAAGAGGTCCTGTCCTTGTACCCCTTCATTTGAGTTTAGGGTGACCAAGTTCATGAAGGAGAAAACCAACCAGAGGTTGGGATGGAGATTGATTTCCCCTGCCCAGATTGCTGAAAGCAGCCAAGTCTCATGATCCAACTACATTCTCATCAGGAAGAGCTCAAGACTTCTAGCCCACAAACTCATTAAATGTCCACCAATCAGGGTTGATTTTCATTTGTCAAGGGCCCTTTCAAGGATTATTTAAGACTTTCAGGCTCTCCATGTCTTTGTCTTTGGTTACCAAGAGAAACCACTGACTATCAATTTATTATTAGCTAACCTAATTAACAAATCGATTATTAGTTACCTAGAAATTCTGTCTCAGAGTTTTTATTCATCATATAGCTCTGCCTTCTAGATACATTAAGAGCTAAATAGGCTTTTGTGATATGGCCTGGGAACTGAGTCTCCTTTTAATAAAATAATAATACCTCATACATTTGTATAGAACCTTATGGTTCCCAAAGTACTTTCATCCCAAGAACCCTATGAGATAGGTGGTAAATAGAAATTGCTCCGGGAATTTCATTGGTATAGGGAATTCCTGGATGAAAAAAGTCACTATGTTGATGCAGGTCAGCCCCTTCTATTGTCTCAAGAGTGTTGAGAGATCCCTGGGCTTTCAGATAATCTCTAAATTCTAACTAATCTAAACCCAGAGCATGGAAGGGACTTGAAGCTTATATTGGCCGGTATGTATTGGGGGAGGGACTTTGAATCCAGATTTTTCTGACTCCAAGTTTAGTTCAGACACTACTAATACAATATCATCTGTATGTGAAATATTCCTTTAGGTCTAAACTACCAACTTTGCATTGAGCTCTTCTCACGTAATCGGGCTGTCTATATTGTATAAAATGCAACATGAATAGCCAGGACTTGGGAAGAAAGCAGATGTGTCTTACTTTATGGAACATCTGGTCATCATTAACATGATCATTAATTTTGTTTCTACTTCTCATGGGATGGATAAAGAAAGAAGCCACGGACATCTGTGTTTAAGAATGACATGTGACCAAGCACGTCTTGAAAAAATGTTTCACAATGAATATTGTTTCTTAATTTTCAGGATGCCAGTGTGACATTGGGGGATCTGTCAACTTTATGTGCAATGAACTTTCAGGAGCCTGCCAATGTAGGGAACATATTGTGGGCCAGTCATGCCAACAGTGAGTCTTACTCTAAGGCTTATTTCATGATTTCTGTTAATGTTCACAGCCGTTCTAGGAGGACATTAGAAATAATCCAGATGAGAAATACTCTAAATTGGAAACTTTTTTAAAATGAGGAAACTGATATCTAAATTGGTGAGGTGACTTGCCCAAGGTCATGTGGATAGGAAGTAGCAGAGCTGGGATTTGAATCCATTGGAATCCATGTTCTTTCTAATCTAGAACTGAGGTAAAAGTGAGAAGTTGTTCAGAGTCTACATGGGAATCCATTGCATATTGATGTTTGAAGACAGGCTTAGGAACTGTGAGAACTTCTGCACTTCAAATACATTTCCCCTCAATGAACCCAGACCAACTTCACCAGCAAGTCATCAGAGATCAGAATTGATCAAATAATCAGAGAAGCATCGATTTAGAGCAGAAAGAAACATTGGTGGCTGTTTTGTCCAATCTCTTCATTTTACACATGAGGAAACTGAGGCCCAGAGCATTTTAGTGACTTGTCCATGGTCTCACAGTAAGAGTTCAGAGGAGAGAGAGAACTCAAGTTCCCTCATCTCTCACTTCTTCTGCCCCTGAAATATTGACCTCAGATTTTAGCCCCAGAAGACTTAGAAGTAGAGATAATTAGATCCAGAGGCCCCACGGGGCTGACCTTGCACACTTGGATGTCCCACAGGCCATTCACTGTTTCAACAGCCAACCCTGTGAAAAAGTAGCCTAATTAAGGTGCTTTGCAGAGTGAATCTAATGAGAAGAGGAGGGACCAAGAGCCCCATTGTCCAACTTTCCCCTCGACCAGTTATCTACCTACATGTGTGATGCAGAGAAGTTATTCTACCTGTCTGAGCCCCAGTTTCTTTAAAAACACCTATCAGTGTTTTTACTAAAAAATTGTTTTAGGTCTGTCAAAGGGCAAATTAACTGCTACTGGCACTACTGGTACTGTGAGTACCACAACATTGTAATGAATCACTGACTGGGATGTCAACTCTTCAGAGAAATACTTTAATTTTGAAAGAAAAAAAAGGAACAAAAGAAAAGAAAACCCTGCCAGGTTTTTTAATAGGCCCTTCTAATTGGAAGGCCCTTCTAATTGGCCTGGACTATATGATCCCTTACAGCTCTAATAACCTATGCGCAAGTGGTATCAAAGGCCAAAGGGTGATAACTGAGGGTCCACAAACTTGGAGCACTGGCATTCCTGACATCCCTTTATCCTGGTGCACATAAAACATGTCCTTGGCAATGATCTCCTCCACCCTTAAGAGTTAAAATGAATAAGTCTTCAGACGTGGTGGGTAGGGAGATTGTTCTGTTGCTTATGTCCTTTAAAATTCCTATAGCATTAATCAGTCTGTCCAGTCAATAAAGATTCATTAGGTGCCTACTATGTACCAAGTGAGGCTGCTAGATGACCAAGTAGACAGAACAATGGGCCTGGAGTTAGGAAGACCTGAGTTTAAATTTGGCCTGTGTGACCCTGGGCTAGTCACTTAACCTCCTCTGGAGAAAGAAGTGGCAAACCACTCTAGGATCTTTGTCAAGAAAACCTCATGGACAGTACGGCCCATAGAGTCATGAAGGGTCAGATATAACTGAAGGACTGAACAACAATAAAATGTGTCCAGCACTCTGCAAAAAGAGGTGAAAGATAGTCCCTGAAGACCTAAGTTCAAATCTGGCTTCAGGTACTTAGTAGCTGTGCAAGTCATTCCACCGGCCTCAGGTTCCTCATTTATAAAATGAGTCTAATAATGGTACCTATCTCCCAGGGCTGTTGTGAGGATAAAATGGGCTAATATTTGTAAAACTCTTTGCATACTTGAAGTGCTATGGAAATGCTACCAGTTATCATTGTTATTCATGGTCTGAAATTCTGCAGTATGCAGAACATTCAATAAATTGCCTACTTTCTTTAAAATCCCCGTGGCATTAGTTAAAAGTTACAAAAATTTCAAATGTGTGTGCTACCATCCTTGGTTACCTATCAGTGTTTTTACTAAAAAATTGTTTTAGGTCTGTCAAAAGGAGAATTAACTACTGCTGGCACTACTGGTACTGTGAGTACCACAACATTGTAATAAATCACTGACTGGGATGTCAGCTCTTCAGAGAAATACTTTAATTTTGAAAGAAAAAAGAAGGAACAAAAGAAAAGAAAACCCTGCCAGGTTTTTTAATAGGCCCTTCTAATTGGAAACCCCTGCTGGTCAATTTAATGCATTAATGTTATGTGAGCAAAAATAATTCCACTAAGTTTAAGAAAACACACACACACACACACACGTACACATACATCTTGCCACAGAAAGATTACTTCATTTACCACTTAAACCTTGGGGAAATACATAACATAAGAAAGCAACTTTTAGAATAAAAGTACATAAATTTTGTATACACATTTTCAGTCTATGTCAGTTTCATTAAGTTAAATTTTAATCTTGTTTTGAATAGTATTACATAAAATAGCATTTTAAAATATGCTCACTTTACTCACCTCTGAAACTGCATTTGGCACAAGTCTATTTAATCATGTAACAAAGTGACATATAATCAAAGTAACAAAGAATCTGGATAAAAACATTTTCAGTGTAAATTTCAGGAAGGAGAATGGCAAGAAAACCCAATTGTTGTCTAATTTATTAATCTGATAGGTCCTGTCTTTAATGGAAAATAACTTAATCTGAAATTACTTGATTATTGATAACCCTTAGAATATATTAAAGGAAAGATATGCCTGTAACCTCTGCAAAAATAATTTACCTGTTACAGTTCCTCAGGCTTCCACTAAAGACTAATTTTGATGCCACATCATAGCATAGAGATAACTATGGTCTTTGGAGGGCATGCCAATGGAATTCAATCTCTAATAGGTCCTAGCAAACCGAATAGAGTTGTTGTTGTTGATCCATAAGGCTACTTATTGACTGAATGTCTGTGGTCCCAGGACCAGGCTAGCTAAGGTTAGAGAGGCTCAGCATCGGAGGGTTGGTCATCAAATGACACACTTGGAGGGCCCCAGCAACCCTGGAAACCATTTACTGATGTGTGGAGGGGAGCATAATCTATTCTAGGTATATCGGACACTTGGGGCACAATACCCACAAGGATATATTTATATGCTTATGTAAAAAGAAAGCCATCATATGTAAAGAGGAAAAAAAGAAAGAGAACCATTTCCCTTGTTTCCTTTGATGGGACTGTATATAATTCCATGCAAGATTTCTTAGCAGTAGCCGTTGAGATTAAGAACATTGGGGAATAGGACTGCTTGTGCTATAACTGATGAGGAATAGGATACTCCATCTTTCTGTGAGCCTAATTAGCTGCATCCATATTTATTTTTAATTTTTCAAAGGCCAGAAGACAATTATTATTTCCCTGATTTGCATCACATGAAATTTGAAATTGAAGATGGCATGACGCCAAATGGAAGAGAGGTTCGATTTGGCTTCAATCCTTCAGAGTTTCCTGATTTCAGTTGGCGGGGCTATGCACAGATGACCCCAGTACAGGTATGCCCATTGACAACAGATAGCTTGATGAAAGAGCCAACTTCATCAATGACAATGATAATTAGATGAGATGAGATAGTGTATGTAGAATGCTTTGCAAACCTTCAAGTGTCCTGGAAATATCTCTTATAATAACAATGACTGTATTATTAGTTAGCTTCTTAATTCCTCACCCAGAGAACTAATACTGATGGTTTAACAGAGCTAACCAGCCCATAGGCATTATTCTGTCTTCCAGTTCAAAAGAGCAGGAGACACCAAAGCAAATGTTTAAATTACACATTAATTGACAAATAATAATGTAAGTGATGTCATAATACATTTGACCTTTATTGGTCACCAGTAAAGTTAGAAGAGGAGAGGCTAAAGAAAGGGTGACTCTCTTCGGAGAGAGTCTTTTGAGAGGGAAGAGACTGAAAATAAACTAAAGAAAATACCACCACTGGAATGAATTGAGTTACTGTAGCCCAAGAGAAATAGGAAAAAGGATTAACTGGGGAAATACCAATTTACTGATCAATCTGTATTTATGAGTACCCTATTTAAATATTGAAGATTATGTTTGCTCCTTCCTCAGAAATGTTTTCTCAGACTTGCCTATTTTGTTGAAGATTTTGGGGAATAGAAATTGTGAGTTACTGTGGATTATTAGGGCTAAAGTTACATTATCCATGATAATATTTCATTCTCTTTAATTCTGGTCTCATTTCTCTTCTATTCTTTCATTTTTCTCATTCTCAAAATCTTGTATTTATAATACAGAGTAGCTAAGAAAATAGAAAATGTCATGCTAAGAAGGAAAGTCTCTGGTTTCTTGATCTCTTTTCTCTGTTTTTTATTTAAGTTGTGTGTCCTGTTTGATTTCAACTAGAAATAAAAAAGATTCAGCACTCTGGATACTTATGTCATCATTGTATGACCAGTAGGAGGGATATTGTCATTGAAAAATAATGAATAATTGACCTTCTGTCTAGCCTGAAGGCTAGTGATGGGCTGGATAATCCTTTCTTCTCTTTTTCTAATTCAGTCTCTATCATGCCTTCATCATGAAAAGGAAAGAATGACATTGTTTTGGTGTCATGGTGGTTTTGTGTGTATATGTGTGTGTGTGTGCTGCTGTTGTCACTCTTGCTGAACTCAAGTGGAAGATGCTCTTTAATTTAAAAAACCATAATTCCCATTTCTTCTATCTCCAACAAGCTATGATTCTTTAATGATTTTGTTTTCCTATTTGTTTTTGAAGTTATTTTCTTATCCATTGAAATAAAATAACATTGATAATGTTGATAAGCTTATGCCTGTGGTGGTCTCAGTGATTCCCATGATCTGTTTGCCATTTCATATGGGTCATCAAACCACTACTAGAAATCACTTGCTCAGACTCTTAATGTTTCCTGGTTTTAAGCTACTACCGCCAAAATGAAATTCCTCCCAATACCTCACCTTCTTTTATTCTTCTCCATCATTTTCTTTCTAACTCAGACCCCAGTTTTTTGTATGGGTTTTCAATCAGTTTTACTGATCACCTCTTACATAATTAGCACCATTGTTAGATTTCATCACTTTTTTTTTTCTGAATTTTTCCTCTGTAGTTTGCATTTACCATCTCACTTTTGATTTTGTATTGGGATAAGCAAGAGAACCTTTGTTCCTTATTTGTTTTTAGCATTTTCTAAGCTGATTTTCTTGGGTTACCTCTAACATGAAGTCTCCCATTCATATGTTAAGCCCTTGATATAGTCATTCAGTCAACAAGCATTTTTTAAGTCTACTGGGAATACACTATATGTATTTAATGGCACCGAGAAGTCAAACACAAGTAAAAAGAAAGACAGTGTTTGCTCTCAAGAGGCTTATGTTCTAATCAGGAAGGCAACACATAAAAGGAATGTGAATGGGGGAGAGAGGAGAAGAAAATACCCAGTTTTGGGAGACTGATGGAGAAAGAAGGTCAAGCGGCATGCAGTCTGGTGGGAAAACACAGAGATAACCTTATTCAGTGATTCTCTGCATGCCACCATCAAGCAAGGCAAAAAACTGTTCCAGTGTGGAGTCAATAGAAAAGGCATTTCCAAGAGATATTACGCTTCTCCAGGTGCATTGTCTTAGTAGATGACATTGTATTGACTGCATTGAGCCCAAGAATACTACTGGAACTCCTTAATGAGACACAGTATGGAAGAAAAAAATAAAATGTAAAATACTCTGTGTCCTAGGCACATCTCTGGAAAGAGAGTGAGTGAGAGAGAGAGAGAGAGAGACAGAGAGAGACAGATTGAGACAGAGACAGAGAGAGAGAGAGAGAGAGAGAGAGAGAGAGAGAGAGAATGAAAAATCTAAAAGGACAGAAACTAATTCTGTCTTTGAAAATTTCTCTGTCCAAACCTTTATCTGATTCCAATCTATAAGGTTCAAAAACACAGTTCCATAATGGAAGTGAAGTAGAAGTGCTAAGCTTAGGTAACGGTGTTTGATCCATCAGACAGAACTGTAGCATAACTTCCTTTTCATGCCACCCTGGAGAATCTTGGTCCTGAAGCCATTCAATCCTGATTTAAGTACTCTCTCCAGTGACTCCTCTTTCCTAAGCAAAAGTGAATTCAATTAATTGAATTAATCAAGGGGCTCCTCTTAGGCTGATCATTACCTTAATTTTGGGGAGCCTAATGAGACCTCTCCTTTTAGAAACTGGTGCAAGGGTGGGGAATTTGCAGCCTCGAGGCTGCATGTGGCCCTCTAGGTCCTCGGGTGCAGCCCTTTGACTGAATCCAAACTTTACAGAACAAATTCCCTTAATAAAAGAATTTGTTCTGTAAAATTGGGACTCAGTCAAAAGACTTTACTTAGACCCTCTGTAAAAATGATATAAAAAGGTTTCGGTACAGAACACTGGGAATTGATAGTTTAAAAAAGACTGAGAAGGTTTCTCACTTAGATGAGACTAACAACTTCAGATGGAAACACTTCCATCATTGTCATCAAAGCTAGCATTTAGGATGCTCTTTAAGGTCTGAAAAGCACTTTTTCAAGTGTTATCTCATTTTATCCTCCCAGCATCCCTGGGAAATAGGCGCTGCTGTTATTCTCATTTTACAGGAAACTGAGGCAGACCACTATTAGGGGACTCCCTCAGGTTCCCATAGCTAATAAGTACTTGAAGCCGCATTTGAACTCAGGGCTTCCTAATGCCAGGTACAGAACCTTGTCTGCTGTGCCCCCCAGCTGCCCTCCAAAAAACAAGAAAAACTTATCAAGATATCTGAGGAATTCAGCTCTCTCACAGTACTTGCATAAATGCTACAGATGCCTTGTTTCTTTGAAAGGTTCATGGTCTTGTTGATTTGGCTACTGTCGTCATTGGTATGGGGCAGCTAGGTGGGGCAGTGGATAGAGTGCCAGGCCTAGAGTCAGGAAGACCTGAGTTCAAATCCAGCCTCAGACACTTACTAGCTATACAACCCTGGAAAAGTCACTTAATCCTATTTGCCTCAGTTTCCTCATCTGTAAAATGAGCTGGAGGAGGAAATGGCAAACTACTCCAATATCTTTGCCAAGAAAACCCCAAGTCAGACATGCCTGGAAAATGACTGAACACCAACTATATACCCTCACAACATGACTGTCCCATCTCCCTGCCTGGTCACATGTGTCCTTGGCATTTTTTTATCCCAATTTTTGTGGGCAAGTCATTGTTAATATGCTGCAGCCTACTTACCTCAGCATCCACCTGTCCATTGTGTTTAGGATCCCTTTCAGAAAAATTTCCCCCCACTTTAGTCAGCGAGGTGGCACAATGAATAATGCAATGGGCCTGCAATCAGGGAGGATCCAAGTTCAAATCCAGCCTCAGACACTTACTAGATTGTGTGACCCTGGGCAGATCACTTAATCTCTTTTTGCCTTAGTTTTCTTAACTATAAAGTGGGGATAATAACAGCACCTACCTTGCAGAGTTGTCATGAGCATCAAATGAGATTTATTTTTACACATTTTACAACCAGGTTTTAATTTTACAAATTTAAATTTTAAATGTTTTTAAATGTAAATTTTACAAACTTACAAATTCATTATTTCCAAAAAATATTTGTAAAGTATTTAGCTCAGTAGTATATAGTAGGTACTATATAAATGCTTATTTCCTTTCCCTCCTCCCTCTTTTTCTGAGACTGTGGCATTCTGTGATTTGCAGCTTGTTGATCTGCCTCAGTTTTCTCATCTATAAAATGGGAATAAATAATGGAATTGAGACAATATTGGTAAAGCACTCTGCAAAACTTAAACTGCTATATAAATGCTGGATGGAAGCAAAATTATGAAATATGCTATTTGTCTCAGAGCTTTTCTGCCTCCCTAACTACGCCCCTTCTGTTGTTTCAGTGATCCCACAGTGGCAAACCACTCCACTAGCTCTGTCATGACTGAAATGATTCAATAATACAACAAAACACAAGCTTTTCCATTCAGCATCAAGGATCTTATTCAAAGGCATCCTTTATTCTCCAAGTCACCTAAAGTAATTACCCTCATTTTCCCAGTGGCCACATGTATCCTCTGGGGTTGGTGCATCCTTCCTGTGACATGTTAGGACCTGGAGTCTTGGTTCAAGTTCCATAGCTTGTATAGGTTATTCCTTGAGGATTAAAAAGCTTGGCAGGGCTCTCTGTAAACTTAAAGGGTCCATTGTCTGAGCACCTGCAGCATCGAAACTAATATATTTCATTTCCTATCAGGTGTGGTTGGTATCCACAGATACCTTTGATCAAAGAGAAAGATAATTCTTTTTTCACAGTTAAATGAATGAGTCCTAGTCAGATACCTTGTCATTAGAAAGGGATGACCTTGGGTTCTCAAAAGCTATGCCAAAAGATTCTGAAAGATTCTGCCAATCTGTAAAGTGCTGGAATATGCTCATTGACAGACTGAGTCTGCCGTCCAATCACCAACCTCTCAGAGATGTCCATTACCAGAGTGTTGGTCTGTAAATGATGAATTATTATTTTTTTTTTTGGCCACAGCACCTCATGAAACTGTCTACTAAAATCTGAAGGGATTTTGGTCTGTTAGTAGAGGGATCACCAACACCCAATTACAGATATTGATTTTAAAGCCTGAAAACATTTGGATTTTGACTGCTGAGGAATTCACCCATCCTGTGTTTGTCCATACTCCACCTTAACACCGTCTCCCTTTGGGGGTGGTAGTAATGTGCCTTCCTCTTTTTCTTTTCCTTCTTTTTCTCTTTCTCAGCCAGAGGTGGTTGTCCCTATCACTGTGGCTTCCTTTAAGCTAGGTCATCTAGTGCTCCGCTATATAAGCCTCGTTACAAAAAAATCGAAAGGGAGGATCTCAGTTGCTGGCTCCAACCCTAATTGTAAGTGACTTTAATCTGTTGTTAGGCTGGTCATCCTTCCATCTTCACCTTCCACACTTGAGTATTGCTGTCCATTCAACTGCCAACTTGCTTGCTTCTTAAGGGTGTCCATGTTGAGTGTGTATGTAACTCATAATACAAAATCATTATTTGGCTAATGGGGCTCCTAACCCATTGTCTAGTCCATACTTTAGGGATGTTGTTGTATGTTTATTAACTTCCATTTTACAGAATGAAGTGGTGATAACATTGAATGTGGAGAAAGCAAACCAATACTTATTTCGTGCTGTTCTGAGATACATTAACCCTGGAACTGAAACAGTGTTTGGTCACATAACTATTTATCGGTCCTGGTCTAAAGCAGGTAGGTATATGTAAGGCTTTCCTGAACATCCCAATGTCTAATGTTCCCCCTCCCCACCTAAATCATCTTATGTCAATAGTTTGTATATGCCTATATATGTGTATGTTATCTCCTCTGGTTAAAGCATAAGTTTCTTGAGGGCAGAGTTATTTCATGTTTGGTCTTTGTATTCTTGTCACCTGCATAATGTGTGGTATGTGGTAGCCACTTAACAAATGCTTGTTGATTATTCAGTCACAGTAATGCTTCCTCACATTTTCCTAATTTGGATGCATTTAAAAAATATTTTTTTACATCTATTGCCTTAAAAATCAGTTCTCCAAAAGCTCTTTCTTTTGCTAATTTGCCTTTCTTTCAAACTACACATTCATGATTATTATTTGCTTACGATTCATTTTCTAGAAATTGACAAAATTTAATACTATTGGATTATAAGCAGGGCATATAGCCATCTTTATATTCCACCTCTGACTTTGGGGTCAGGAGATTTTCTTGGAATCCAGGTGTTTGGAAGGGTAGGGGGGAAAGAGAAAGAAAGAGAAAAATAGGTAATTTGGGTAGACTAAACATAATGGATCATGGATATGTGGGTGTTTATACTCTTTCCCACTCATGAATTTCCAAGTAACTTCAAGAAAGACTTAGGGAGAGCTCCAGTTTTGCTGAAAAGATCCACAGGATTCCTTCTGAATTGAAGGGAACCTGGGGAGTAGGGGCAAGAACGAACTCATTCCCATAGTTATTTTCTTTCAGATTGTGCCAGATCTAGAGGAGGCTAAGTTGAGTGATAAAATTATTGTGTAGTTAGCCTAGAGCTTAACATTTTGGATTTAGTTGGAACTTGCATCCGATTCCAAAAATAATATTTTACTTAATAAATATTGCACAGATGAGCCATATTTAGGAAAGGATAGAAAATGTTTCTACTAGTTCACAGGGGAAAAAAATTACAGGTACAAAGCAAATGACAAATTTAGTTGAGGGTGTTTTGAGAGTGGTGTAATCATCTCCTTTTAAAAGGAAGATCATAGTAAATTCTTAAACAAATAACATGTTAAAATGATGGATTTTTTTTAAAAAAATTCTTACTCAAATTTAAACCTGATTTTTGTCCTTAAGTATTTTTGAAAATTTAATATAGTGTAGAGTCTTAGTAACATATTTCTCTTCATTATGCTTTCTATTCGCCACCCTCTCTTATTCTTTTTTTCTTTTGTTGATGCTTTGGTCATGTATTTTCAGTGAAAGCTACCTGGGAAAGAAGCAGCAAAGTTCCCATCCTTCTCCTGTTTAAATAGGAAATGCTCATGACTTCCTTTCTTCTGCCTTCTAGTTCATTGTTCTTCTAGGCTAATATCTGGAACTACTCTATTGTTGGTTCCTATTTGTTTGTACACAGTTTTCATTTTTTTATCATTTGCTTTATTCTTTATTCCTATTCATGTTTCTCCTCCTGTATTAGGTTTATGCATCAATGATATTTGTAATTATAAGCTTCTTGAGTGCAGGGGCCATGTTTCTTTAAACAAATTGACAAAATATAATTTCTAGGACCACACGATACTTTAGATTGATTTTTCCAGGTTAAATCCTTTCCTACACCCTAAAAACAGTAACTGATTAGATCTAATGAAGCTTATCTTATGCTGGAATCACCTTAGTTTAGATCAAGAGGACTAATTTTAAGTCTTTAAATAATTTTGGAGAGAAACAAAGGGATTTCCTTACTTCCCAACTTAGTTTCCCCAACTTTTTCTATGAAATTATTTGCTGAATACTTGCTCTTTCCCATGAGAAAGAGTTAATTTAAAGAGATCGTAAGTACAATGATTCTAGATTTTCTTTGATTGTAGAAGACAGGAATACAATAGCATCAGTTTATTGGAGTAAACTATAATGTGGACTGGCACAGTATCGTCATTCCACCTCCATCACCTTTTCATTCTACTGCTATTCTAGACACATGCTAGCATATATCAGAAAGAAAGGAAGGGAGGGAGGGATGAAGGAAGGAAAGAAGAGAGAGAGAGAAAGAGAGAGAGACAGAGACAGAGAAAGAGAGAGGAGAGAGAGGGAGAGAGAAGAAATGGTGGAGGGAGGAAGGAAGGAAAGAAGGAAAGGAAGGAAGAAAGAGACAAACATTTATTAAGCACCTAATGTATGCCAGGCATTGTGCTAACTGAGCGCTTTACAAATATTATCCCATTTGATCCTCACAAAAAACCCTGGAATGGGGATGTCATTTTACAGTTGAGAGGTTAAGTGACCTGCCCAGGGTTATACAGATAGTGTCTGAAGCTAGATTAGAACTTTAGTCTTCTGACTCTAAGCTCAGCACTCTATCCACTGTCACCTAAGCCAACTTTCAAAAGAACTTTTATCTTAAAAGAACTGTTTCATCTTAACTAACCTACATAACTTTGTCAGATACATACTCAGTGCTTGAAACAGTAACTTTAGCAGGTATAAAAAATATCTTCATGTTCATTCACTCGAACCTATTGAATGTCTCTTGGATACTCAGTATGTTTTTCCCTTTGACAGCTCCTGTTCAAAGCAAAGAGATTGTCTTCCTGCCTAGCAAAGAGCCAGCTTTTGTCACTGTCCCAGGAAATGGTTTTGCAGATCCATTTTCCCTTACTCCAGGAGCATGGACTGTTAGTATAAAGGCAGAGGGCGTCCTTCTGGTAAGACAACAGTTCTGAATAAAGGGATTTGGGTGTGATATTTTTCCAAAGCAGGTGTCACAAGAGAGTATAATCTACAGTGGCAAAGAAGGTTTTCCTGATAAATCAAATATAGAAATTGATGATGTTTATTTTTAAGAGATGAATCCATAATGACTCATTCTCACAAGAGATTCCCCAGTTTTGATGAAGTGTCATTTATAGATTGCACAACCCATCCCCTGCTAGCTGAAAACAACAAAAAATCACCTAGCCGATTATAGCATATCATTGATAAAATTAACTAATCAAATCTATATTTCTTCCATTCAGAAATCCACTTGAGGGTTTCTATTGTAAATCACTCTCTCCTCTTCTAGTAATTAAGTAGGATGAGGCTAAAGAACGAAGAAGTCCCATAAGTTCAATTAAAATCCCCTGTTGTGATATTTACTTCAAGATACCCATAATCCAAGAATCTGTATTTTTTTGTTTTAAGTGAACACTCTTTCCACTAACACAATTATAAATGGTCTGGCTCAGAATGTGACTGCAACTCACCTGGTTATGAGCCTGTATAGTCCATCATGAGACCAATGTTTAAAGCCTTTCTAGCTTGAAAGTTTCCTCCCAAGTTGGCAGCTTCTGGTATAGCCTTGGAAATGTGGTAAACCAAGCAGATCTTCAAGAAACTGCTACTTCTTTCATCATTCAATACTTGGACAATATTTTGTTGCAGAATTGATTGTCTTAAGAAAAGAATTTATCACCAATAGTTATAAAGCTCCTAAACTTCATATCCTTTTCTGCCACAGTGATCTGCATATACCAACTGCCTCATAAATGTTTGTTGGATGTTGAATTAATGAACAAAAGTTACATCATACAAAATCACATATAAGCAGGGTTATTATAGTGTCTGGACACCCCATAATGGAATTATTTCTCTGAAAGTTATTTTGGTAATCTAATACATTTGCCCCTCTTTTTTTTAAAAGAGTGTCCCAAAAAGTCTGGGTGCAGTTTTAGACTTTCATACCTTTATTAATGATGTATGTTGGCTAAGTGACTTTGGACAAGTCACTTCCCTTGTCAGCATCACTGAACACTGTCTCAGACTGAAATTTGCAGAACAATTCTCATATGCATTGATAGAGGAGCTTCCTCACTGGGAATTCTATATATCAATGAAGTCATATTTCAAGGTAAAAAATATGTTGTCTATCACCTTTCTAGTCAGAACTTCTTTGGGCAGTCATGAGTCCTTACTTTGTGCAGTGGATTGAGTACATTCTCAGTATACTGATTGCATCAGTCCTCTTAGCTGAGCCAACAAGCCTTTCCTCAGAGCCAAAGAACATGTGGGCAGGGATCAATCGTTGCTGATTATTTAGAATTGGCTGTTTTATCAGGCCAAAGATATGAGGTGCCATTTTCCACCTAAGCACTCACCCCTGGATATTAGACCCCTGATCTCTGAGATATTTGAAGAAACAGATATTGCAGGAACATTTGCCAAACACGAGACAGCATTGAGGACATTTGTGGCTGATGGTATTGGCTGGGGTGACCCAAGGATAAATGGGGCTGTGAGCCTTTTTATACCAAGCAGCATGACTTGACACTAAGAGAATGAACTAGTAGGAATTGAGTATATGATGGAAGTGAACATCAAAGCTTAGAGTATCATACCTTTCCTGTGTAAACAATCTTTGGGAATCAAAGTCAGACAAGGCATATGGTAATTCAGATCTGGGGAAAGAAGGGGTCAAGCATTTATTAAGCCCCTCTTATGTACTTGGCACTGGGCAAATATTATCTCATTTGATTCCCACAACAATCCCAGGAGGTTATTATCTCAATTTTACAGTGGAGGAAACTGAGGCAGTCATTGGCTAAGTGGCTTGCTCAAGGTCACACAACCAGTAAATTTCTGAGACTGAATTTGATCTCAGGTCTTCCCTACTCAAGATCCAGTGCTCTATCCACCATGCTACCTGCTGCATGATAGTAATTCTTTAAAAATTATTTTTACTTCATTAAATATTTTCCAATTACATGATAAAAATTTTTGGCAATTATTTTAAAAATATTTTGAATTTCAAATTCTCTCCCTTTTCTCTCCCTTCCTTGAGAAGTCAAGCAATTCTATTTTGACTATATATGTGAGGTCATACAAAGCATATTTCTATGTATATTATTCACGTTACAAAAGAAAACACAAACAAAATAAAACAATAAAAAGTAAAAAAAGCGTGTTTCAATCTGCATTCAGAGTTCATCAGTTCTCTTTCTGGAAGTGGACAGAATTATTTGGAATTATCTTGGATCACTGTTGATTTGAGAAGCTATGTCTTTCACAACTGATCATCCTTACAATATTGCTGTTACGGTGTACAATTTCTCCTGGTTTTGCTAACTTCATTTTGCATCCATTGATATGTCTCCCCAGATTTTTCTGAAATCACCCCATTCAGCATTTCTTATGGCACAATATTATTCCAGCATAATCAATAACAACTTGTTCAGCCATTCTCCAATTGATGGTAATACCCTCAATTTCTAATTTTTTGCCACCACAAAAAGAGCTGCTATCAACTAGGGAATGGTTCTTATTTTTTATCAATTTTCTTCAGTTCCCTGCATATTTGAGAAATGAGGCATTTATCAGAAAAAAATAGTAGCAGAATTTTTTTCTCTATTTCCTCTTTTCCTCCTAACATTGGCTGCATTAGTTTTGTTTGTGCAAAAGCTCTCAAATTTCGTGTAATCAAAATTATCTGTTTTACTTCTCATAATCCCCTCTGTCTCTTGCTTGGTCATCAACTCTTTCCTAATCCATGGATCTGACCGGTCCATTTTTCCCACACTCTCCTAACTTACTTGTGACATCACCCTTTATGTTTAAATCATTTATTCATTTTGACCTCCTCTTGGCATATTGTGTGAGATGTTGGTCTCTATCTAGTTTCTGCCAAACTACTTTACAATTTTCCCAGAAATTTTTGTCAAATATTGAGCTATAACCCAAGAAGCTTGGATCTTTGGGTTTATCAAATATGAGATTGCACTAATGTGTATGGTGTACTTAATCTGTTTCACTGATCTACCTCTCTGGTTCTTAGCCAGTACCAGATTGTTTTCATGATTACCAGTTTGTAATATATTTGAAATCTGGAACTGCTAGGCTGCCTTCCTTAACATTTTTTTCATTGATTCCCTTGATATTCTTGACCTTTTGTTTCTTCCAGATGAATTCTGCTACTATTTTTTTTTCTAGCTCTATAAAATAACTCTTTGGTAGTTTGATTGATATGGCATTGAATAAGTAAATTAACTTATGTAGACTTGTCATGCTTATTATATTGACTTGGACAACTCATGAACACTGAATATTTCTCCAGTTATTTAGATCTGTTTTTATTTGTGTGAACAGTGTTGTATAGTTATGTTCATATAATCTCTGGGTTTGTCTTGGCAGGTAGGCTCCCAAGTATATTATATTTTCTGTAGTTATTGTAAATGGAGTTTCTCTTTCTATCTCTTCTTGCTAGGTTTTGTTGGTAATATATAGAATTGCTGATGATTTATATGGGTTTATTTTGCATTTCTGAAAATTTGCTGAAGTTGTTAATTGTTTCAATTAGTTTTTTAGTTGATTCTCTAGGGTTTTCTAAATATACCATCCTATCATCATACCATCATATCGTCTATTTTTATTCCTTCAAATCCTTTTTCTTCTCTTATTGCTATAGTTAGTATTTCTAGTATAGTACTGAATAATAGTAGTGATATCCTTGCTTCATTCCTGATCTTATTGGTAAGGTTTCAAGCTTATCCTCATTTCAGATAATGGTTGCTCTTGATTTTAAATAGATTTTGTTATTCAGTAGTGTCTGACTCTGTGACCCTGTGCGCCATTAGCAAGCCAGACCCTTCTGTCCTCCACTATCTCCCAAGGTCTGTCCAAGCTCCTGTTCATTGCTTCCATGACACTATCTTTCCATCTCATTCTCTGCTCCTCCCTTCTTCTTTTGCCTTCAATCTTTCCCAGAATCATAGTCTTTTCCAATAAGTCCTCTATTTAAAGGTATTTCAGCTTTAGTGTTTGACCTTCTGGTGAATAGCCTGAATTAATTTCTTTAAGTATTCTTTAAATATTGATTGATTTGATGTCCTTGCTATCCAAGGAACTCTCAAAAGTCTCCTTCACACAATTTGAATTTAGATAGATACTACTTAACATTTTAAGAAAGGCTTTGATTCCTATGTTTTCTACTGTTTTTAATAGGAATAGGTTTTGTAATTTGTCAAAGACTTTTTCTACATTTATTGATGCACCTGGTCATAGTATATGATCTTTATGATTTATTTCTGTAATCTCCTGGATGGTATTTTATTTAAAATTTTGCTTTGATATTCATCAAAGAAATTGGTCAGTAGTTTTCTTTCTCTTTTTTTGCTCCGTCTACTTTAGATATCAAAGCGGTATTTGTGTCCTAAAAGGAATTTAGTAGGACTCCTTCTTTACCTATTTTTTCAAATAGTTTAAATAGTATTAGGATTAATTGTTCCTTAAGTGTTTGGTAGAATTCGCTTATAAATTCATCTGTAGATTTTTTCTTAGGGAACCCATTGATGAATTGTTAAATTTCTTTTTCTAAGATATGATTATGTAAGTATTCTGTTTCTCCTTCTGTTAATCTGGGCAGCTTATATTTTTGCAAATTTTCATCTATTTCACTTATTTTGTCAGTTTTACTGGCATATAATAGGGCAAAATAACTCCTAATCATTGCATTAATTTCATCTTCATTGGTGGTACGTTCACCTTTTTGTTTTTGAAATTGGTAATTTGGTTTTCATCTTTTTAAAATCAGATTAACTAATAGGTTATCTACTTTATTGTGTTTTTTCTCCCATAAAACTAGCTCCTAGTTTTGTTTGTTAGCTCATTAGATTTTTTCCTTTCAATTTTATTAATCTCTCCTTTGATTTCCAGGATTTCCATTTTGGTATTTAATTAAATTTTTTTAAATGTGCTCTTTTTCTAGTTTTTGTTTGTTTGTTTCACGCCCAATTCATTGATCTGCTCTTTTGTTATTATATTGATGTATGTATTTAGAGATATAAACTTTCCCCTAAGTACTGCATTGGTTGCATCCCACAAATTTTTGAATGTTGTCTCATTGTTGTCCTCTTTAATGTAATTATTGATTGTTTCCATTACTTGTTCTTTGACCCACTTATTCTTTAGGATTAGATTATTTAACTTCCAATTAGCTTTTCATCTATTCTTCCATGGCCCTTTATTAAATGTAATTTTTATTGCATTATCATCTGGAAAGGATTCATTTAAGCTTTTCTGCATTTGGTTGTGTGAGGTTTTTATGCCCCAATATATGACCAGTTTTAGTGAAGGTGCCATTTACTACTTCACTGTCTACAGTTCCTTTTAGCAAGATGTAGTTTCCCTGCTTATCTCTTGCTTTGTCTGAGATCATGATTGCTACCACTGCCTTTTCTTTTTTACTTCAGCTGAAGCATGATAGGATTCTGCTGCAGTTCCTTATTTTAACTCTATGTGTGTCTCTCTGTTTAAAGTTTAAAATATTTCTTATAAAGAACAAATTGTTGGATTCTTGTTTCTAATCCTTTCTGCTATCCACTTCTGTTTTATGGGTTAGTTCATCCCACTCACATTCACAGTTATGATTACTAACTGTGCATTTCCTTCCATTCTGTTTTCTTCTGTTTATCCTCTCTCTCTTTTTATCCTGCCCCTCTTCTAAAGTCTATTTTGCTTCTGATCATTGCCTTCTTTTATATGCTCCCACTTTAATCACCTTCCCTTTTTCTTATCCCTTTTGTCTCCTACTTCCCTGTTGAATAAGAAAGATTTCTATTAATAATTGAGCATATATATAAAATATTTTCCATTTTTGAACCAATTTAGATGTGAGTGAGATTCAAGTGTTGCCCAACCCCCCCATATACACACCATTTTTCTTTGTGCCCCTCTTTTATGTGAGATAATTTTTCCCATTCTTCCTCTCCCTTCCCCCTTCTCCTATAGGATCCTTCTTTCTCTCCTATCCATTTTTTTAACACCATCTCAACATAATTGACTCACTTTTGTACCTTCATTCTATGTAGAATCCTTCTAACTGCTCTAAAAATTATAAAAAAATCTTAGAAGATACATGCATCATCTTCCCATGTAGAAAGGCAAATTGTTTAACTTTGAATTGCTTTTGATTTCTCTTAAATGTTGTAAAGTTAATGGGATTTATATTAATGGGAGTTAAAGATCTTCCCTGCCCATTAATAGGCCTCATATAGAGCCCATTGAGGGGAAGAACTTATTTAAAGGAAAAGTTTACTTATGTGGATGTTTGCTTGCTTGAAGGCTTTCACACCTCTTGGTAATTGGGCACTGAAGCATGTGGGTTGCATTTTGCTTTAGGGCTCACTCGTTGGAAGAATGTTCATGTGATATGGCCAGATGAGACTCTGGGTAGCCATTAAGGAACCCCCTCCCCGCTTTGAAAACCTAGATTTTAGTGCTTCTCTCTCTGGTAACTGTGTTTATATGTAATGGTCAGACAGTTGGATCTGTCTCTTGATGTGTGTTGTATGCATTGCTTATGGTCAGACAGTTGGAAACCCTGTCTGTTGGTCTTTATTTCTCTGCTTGTATTTTCTCTGTTGGTATATGTAATTAAAGTGGATTATTGACCCTTCAAAGGTTGCTTTCTTTTAAGAAAAGCAGTGCCAGTGGGTCATCCTGAATGTGTGTCCAGGTGCTTGTTGTTACAAATGTTTACCTTTTTTGTTTATATTGAGTCTTATATTTGGAAAGTCAACATTTCTATTCACCTCTGGTCTTTTCATTGGGAATATTTTAAAGTCCTAAATTTCACTAAATATCCATTTTTTTTTCACTTGAAAGATAATACTCAGTTTTTGTCTTTTTTTCTTTTATTTTTAATTTATGAAATAAAACAAGCATTTCTATAACATAAGATAATAAAAAGATGATTACACATGAAACTGCAAATCCTATATTTACAACTTGCTATTCCCTCTAAATATACAATAAAGTTATCATGTAAATTTCTTTTTTTCCTTCCCCTTCCCTCATATCCTCCACCCTAGAGATGACTACCATTAGATACAAACAGGGATTCCAATAATTCTTAAATTATCTTTCTTCAATCTACATTCCAGGTCAATTGTTTTTCCAATGAGATATGTCACATTTCTTCTATTTTTTTCATTCTTTTGGCTTTTTTATTTGTTTGTTTCTTGATGTCTCATGGAGTCAATAGCTTCCACTTGCCCAATTCTGCTTTTTAAGGAATTATTTGCATCACTGTATTTTCGTTCTTTTTCCATTTGACCAGTTCTTTTTTTATTTTCTTTTTAAAATTTTCTTTGATATCTTTTGTGCCTCTTGTGCCAAGTGATTTTCATAATTTTCTTCCTTTACTTTCCTTTCTTTTCCTAATTTTTCTCTACCACTCTTATTTGATTTTGAAAAGTATTTTGTAGCTTTTCTAGGAATTCTTGTTCAGCTTGTGTCCAATTCACATTTTTCTTTGAGGCTTTGTTTGCAGCTGTTTTGACTTCATTGTTTTCTGAGTTTGTATCTTGATCCTCCCTGTCACCATAGCAGCTTTTTGTGGTCAGATTCTTTTTGTTGTTGTTGTTTGCTCATTTTCCCAGCATAATTCTTGTTATGAGACTTTGTGTTAATGTTAGATTCTGTTCCCAGTGTGTCTGTTTGGGGAGGGAGGGGCTTTGTCTTAAGTTTTGGGCTTTTTCTCACTGTTATTTTCAGAACTAGTTCTGGGAGATTTGGAAGTTTTTGGTGCTTCCCAAGTGGTGTGATCTAGGATAGGATCACTGCTTTCTAGATCTACATTCTGGTCCTTACAGGAAGGGTCCCTAATCCCTTGGAAAATTGCAATTGATACTGCTCAGGGCCATTCCTCCCTTGGGATCCTAAATATGCTGTTCCTTAGGGTCCCTAATCCCTTGGGGCTAGAAGTGATGCTGCCCCTCAAGGTTTTCATTCCCTCTTGACTAAAAGTGCTCCTCTCTACCATTGAACCCAGTAGTTATAGGCAATAGAGTTGGTAAATAGTGTCTGTTACTGTGTCCAATGTTAGCATAGGGGTACCTTGTAATCTCTTTCTGACCAACTTCCAGTCTTTGAGTTGAGAGCTCCTGAAATGGCTGCTGCTTCTGGGGCCACCACTCAGTCCCACCAATGGTGTTTCATCCATGTGGACTCTATGCCAGCCTCCTCCCCCATGTCACAGATCTCTTTTTCCAACCTCATAAGTTGTCTTGGGCTAGTAGAATATCTTATTCTGACCTTTTTGTGGCTCTGCTGCTCTAGAGTTTGATGTGAGATGTTGTTCTAAAGTTGTTTGGTAGAGAATATTGAGAGAGCTCTTCCAAGTGCTTCTCTGTTCCTGCATCTTGGCTCTGTCCTTGGACATCATAACATTAGTCTTGAAGTATTTGAAGGGTTTTGTGTGGAGGAGAGACTAGGGTTCTTCTGTTTAGCCCCAGAGGGCAGAACCAGAAACGATGGATTAAAATTACAAAGAGGCACATTTAGACTGGCTGTCAAGAAGACCTTCTTGACAATAGTGCTGTACAGAAGGTGAATAGCCTGACTCTGTTTGTAGTGGATGCCCTCTCCTTGGAGACCTTCAAACAGAGGCTCTATGACCACTCATTGGAAATTTTATAAGCCAGTTTGCCCCTTATTAGGAAACTTAGTTGTCACCTCTTCTCATGGGCTCACCATTTTAATACTGAGCTTTGTATGGACATCTGATTAACTTAGCCTACTGCAGCTGAGACCTCCCCAACCTTGCCAGCTCAGATCTACCAGCATCATGGCCGAGATCCACTCACCATGATGCCATGTTGTCTGATCAAATTGTATCAAACAAGTGCTTGGGCAGGGACCTCTTGTCCAATCATGTCATCATCTCCCTTATGTCATGGTCCTTTTCAAGAATGAAGGACAAATACAACAACCAAACAAGTCAAGTTGACTCTCTAAGGAAAACAAACAAGTCCAGAAACTCTTCACTCTCTATAATTCTGCAGTGTCCAATTATATGTCTATATTTCATCCTATGCTGCAGCTGCAAAATCTGACTTTCCAGTTATACTTTTTTCCTCTCAAAGAAACACAGGGGAAAGTAAATAATCTTCAGCCTCAGCTTCAGCCTCTCACCTCCTAAACGTTTTAGAACTCCTGCCACTTGGTGACTCACCTGTCTCTTAGAAAGCAGCAATTCACCTAATTTCCCCTATAAAATTAACGGACTTAAAAATTATCCCTCAGTCTCCAAAGAACTTTATGATTTCTCATTTTTTTTTGTTTTATCCTCTTACCTTCACATGTTATTGTGAATAACATGAGGGACTATAATGCCTGCAGTTTTAAGTTCTCAACCCAGTGTACTGTCCCATTATATGTCCTTGAACCTAGGTTTCTTTGTACTCATGTTCTCCCATTTTTAAAATATAGTTCTCTCTGTCCTTTAAACTGTCAAATTATTGGCATTCAATGAGGCAATACCCTTCTTCCTCCACAAGGTCATGTAGGTGTTTATAGTTACATCACAGTTGATTTTCTGTCCCCAAATACTCAGATCACGTCTGATAACTATGGTTCTTCATATACATATTTTAACATTCCTATTGAATCAAAATTCTTATAAAGAGATAACATATGTAAAGCACATTGCAAACCTGGAAGTGCTAGCTACTCTATACATGTGTAGATATACGTATGCATATACAGATATACATACTATATGCATTATCACACATATATACACATGTACATACATACACATTATCACATACATATATATGCATATATGTGTGTACATATATACACATACATACATATACACTAGCTATTGCTACTCCTTTAAGGCATCAAAGTGTTCATCTATAACCACAACAATGTTTTGCATCCTTTATCTGTTGATATAATGATTTTTATTTACACAGAAAATTTTTTTCTGCTCCTTTCATCATTAAACTGCTTTATATGAAAAGGGTAGGACCTTAAAGAGACAATACCTTATAATGGTACAACAGAATTCTTTCTTCCTTCTTGTGCTTCTCACCCAAATTAGTTGATTGTATTGATGCTGATACATATGTTTTCAACTTAATCTTTTTGTTTCTGTTAACTATCTGTTAAGGTCTCCTATCAAAGTGAAAGTAAAAGGCTCCAACATTTACCATTGGGGACAAAAGAGTGAAAATAAGAATAATTTATTCTTTGTCAGATCCAACACAATATTTTGATGTGCTAACAGCCCCTTATCAAGTCAACAGACTTTTAGATGACGAGGCTGAGAAAATCTATGTAGAAATGTTGACAACAGACATCATATTTTATGATCATTTAATACATATACATTAGCTATGACATAGACATAGGAGTATATTAATCTTCATAAATGCACCAACACATACACATATGCAGATATATGGAGAAAGGGCAATGAATTACGCATAGGTTTTCTGTTCTGAATGCTTCCCTAGAAAATGAGCTCAGAAATGACAAGATATCAGTAGGCACTTTGCATGTATGAGAAAACCAGGAGGAACTCTCTCCAGATAGTTAGCAATCTAAGCATGTGAGTTAAACATAGGGCAGTTCTGACAACAAACCAGAAATGAACGTTAGAAAGAAAAAACCTTATGTCTTTTTAAAAATTAATTTATTTGTTTTCAGTTTTCTGCAATCACTTTCATAAGTCTTAGGTTTTCTCCCCCTTCCTTCCCTCTCCTTCCCCCAGATGGCATGTGATCATATATGGATTCTACACATATATTCTTGTTAACCATATAGAAAACCATATATTTTCACATTAGTCATGTTGCATAGATGAATTAAAATGAATGGGAGAAACTATGAGAAAAAACAAATCAAAACAAAGCATAACACAAGAGAAAATATTCTGCTTCATTGTGTTCCAATTCCATGGTTCTTTCTCTTATGTCTTTAAATGAAGTTTGTTAGATTTAAAATGTTCTTAAAACTATGGTAGATTAGCAATGTGTCCTTACTAATGAAATTTAGTATTTCTATTCTTGATTAAGTGCCAGGCATAACGATGACATGGCATTCTGCTGAGTGAGTGGTTGGCATATAAACCTTCCCATCACTAATGTTTCTCTTCTCCTGTGAGTGCTGTTCCAAGTGCAAGGATGAGCCAACGGGAAGGAAAAAAAAGCCAACATTTCTTGCAAAGATTACTCCCCAGTCAGGACATCTCATTTGCATCTCCTGGAATTATACAGGGACACGCACAAATACTTCCATATCGGTACATGCCAAAGCCTCTGATTGAGCCTTGCCTCTGAGAAAAACCGGTCAAGTTTTCATTATGGTCTTAACTTGGCAAACTCAGAGGAATTTGTACATTCTCCTTATTTCTTAAGCTACAATTTTGGCCATTTTAGTTACATGATTCATTAGGGTTACAAGCCATTACTTAACATAGTGTTTTCTGAGTGCTAATATACTGCAGAAATTTAAAAAAGAAAAATCACAGTTCCTAATATAGTTACAACACCTATACAGAGTGTTCCAATAATATTAGTCTTTAATGGCTTAATCTATAATAATTTAAAACTGCACCAAGACTTTTAGGACACCTTATATAATTTTATAGTGTCACTGGTTAAAGATAATTTTTCTTCTTTTGATTTCTATTTTAAAATTTACATATAACTTAGTGACAGTAAAATTTCCCTTTACATTCTTAAAAATATTTTTTTTACATTGAAAAATGAATCTCTAAGCCCCCCCCCTTCAAAATATATATATATGGTAGAAAGACAGAGAGTGGCAGTAGATAAAGGGCTGGCATGAAGTCAGGAAGACCTGGGTCCAAGTCCTGTCTCTGACACATGCTGCCTGTGTAATCCTGGGAATGTTATTTAAATTCTCACTCCCCTAGATTATATACCAGTCTGTTCTTGGGAGAGAGAGTTTGCTTACGTGAGAGTTCCCAATGCCAGTGGTATCAAATTCAAATAGAAATAGGGCACTAAACTATATTTAAGAATCTCTACTGTCTGTCTATTGACTTAGAAAACCACAAATGAACATTACTTATGTTCCATTTTATTTTTACTTATTTTTGTTAAACATTTCCCAGTTACATTTTAATCTGGTTCAGGCAGCACCCAGGAGTGTTAGTCAGCACTGTGACTTGTGGACCTGCTGTTTGACACCTCTGCCCTATAGCAATGAAATTACAGTCTGGTCCCTGATCTGTCGAATTCTATATATAGACACCAAAGTCAGGGTGGAGAACACAAATACTGATAAGAAGCATGTAAATCAAGGAGGTGCTATTTATCATCTTGGTTGCTATTATTTCTGGTTTTATTATTTCCTTATGAAGATGTGGTGGTGGTTTAAAAAAATATATACTTTTTTTCTCTTTTAATTAGGATTACCTGGTGCTACTACCCAGTGACTATTATGAAGCTTCAATCCTGCAGTTACCAGTCACAGAGCCCTGTGCCTATTCTGGCCCTATTGAAGAGAAGTTAGTATTTTTGTTGTTTTATTGCTGTTTAGTTGTGTTTTACTTGGAGTTTTTTTGGCAAGCATACTGGAGTGAGTTGTCGTTTCCTTCTCCAGCTTATTTTCTAGATGAGGAAAATGAGGCAAACAGGGTGAAGTGACTTCCTCAGGGTCACACAGTTAGTAAGTGTCTGAGGTCAGATTTGAACTCACAGAGTTGAGTCTTCCTGACCCCAAGGCTGACACTCTATCCACTGTGCCACCTAGCTGTCCCCAAACTGGTATTTAGTCTTCTTGTTCAGTGACATCAGCTGAAAAGGCCTCTCAAGCTCACTTAAATCATTAGCTTGTAAGGCAGAGATTCTGCCTGAGGAAGGCTCAAAAACACAGCTGCACTTTGACATTCTGTAATGCCACCTCACGGTAATTACTGTGGTTTTGATCTGCAGGAACAGAATGTCTTTTTTATAACCAGAATCTTAAAGCACTTGGTAAACATTACAACACTTATCATGATCTCATATGGTATGTGGAAGCGCAAAGGCATGCCCAGGTTAAATGCCCAAGGGAATGCTTCTTGGGCATCTCCCAAGCTCATTCTGTGGAGAGTTGAGCTTGAAATAGGATCTGGTTTTATAGTTCCTGACTTATTCCATTAAAGTCTTATGGTTAGAGTTGTCTGAAGTATTCCTATAATGGGAATCCTTAAAGGAAATCTGCCTCCCCTCTGCCTGAGCTGAATGAATTTTGGCATTCTGTGTCTGTATCCTCAGCCCCTAGAAGAGTGACAGATCCATAGCAGGTACTTAGGAAGTGCTTATTGATTGAGACAGGTAAGTGGCTCAGTGGAAGACCTGAGTTCAAATCCAGTCTTATTAGCTCTGTGACCCTCACACAGTTTCCTCAACTGTAATGGGAATGATAATAATAACACTTACCTCCTGGAGTTATTTTGAAGATCAAATGAGGTAATAGTTGTAAAGTACTTATAGTGCCTAGCACATAGTAGCACTACATAAATACTAGCTATTATTATCATCGTTATCAATGTATGATCTATGTTATAACACCTACATCTCAGGGTTGTTGTGAAGCTCAAATGAGGTAATAGTTGTAAAGTACTTATTATAGTGCCTAGCACATAGTAGGGCTATACAAATGCTAGCTCTTATTATTATGAATGTATGGTCTGCACAGCACAGTGCCTAGCACATAGTAGGTACTATATAACCACTGCTATTGTTTTTATTAATCTGATCTATGTACACTAACTGTTGCCTGCTTTTCTTTCTTCAAGTTGCTTGCTTTATCAGCATTTACCAGTAACCAGATTTGCCTGTGCCTTGGCTTGTGAAGCAGAACGCTTCCTGCTTGATGGAATGCCAAGAGTCTTGGCCACTCAGAAGCCCACTCCTGAACATCCCATCATGGTGGACATCAGCGGGAGAGAGGTTGCGTTTCAGCGTTATTCTCTTCTTATTAATGGTGGCCACTTCACTTACTTTTGCCTTAAAACAAACAGATGTAGGTTATGTATTCCTTTTCTATAGTTTCTTCCCAGGGCTAGAGGGATTTAGGAGGGTTTCTCCAGCCAAGCTCTTTCCACAAGCTCCCATTAGAGTAAGATTGATAGCTACATTTACATAGTATTTCATGGTTTGCAAACTGCCGTGTGCATGTCATCTCACCTGATCCTCACAGGGACTCTTTGTGGGAGGCGCTTTGAGTATTGTCCTTTTACACATGAGGAAACTGAGGCCTAGAGAAGCTAAGTGACTTGTCCGGAGTCACACAGCTAGACACCACGTCCAACACCCTATGTGCTGCACCACTTAGCTGTCTCCATCATCGTCAGCTACTGCTCCTTCTCCTTTGGGGATAGACTAGGCACCTCCACCCCAAGGTAAGACTAAAACAGCTCTGAATGTGGCAGCTTCCACCAGGCGCTTAGAATACCCTGTCCGGAGGATATTCTTCTGTTCCCCCTCACCATTACCCCCACTGACTTCAGGCGAGATTCCCCTCTCATCCTTTCAGTCCCCTTCCCCCAACCATTCAGGCCTCTGAGAATCTATCTTAATCTAAAAGACCCCCTAGAAAAGGTTGTCTTTTAGATATAGGGTCCTTGAAGGTCTTCTTCTCCCAGTTTGATTTTATTTATTTATTTAACATTCTACAATCACTACCATAAAACTTAGATTTTTATCCCCCCACACCTACCGCCCACCACCCCCCTCCCTCCCCAAGATGGCATACAATTCTGTATAGTATCTACACATACGTTCCTATTGAATACATTTTCATTATAGTCGTGCTGTGAAGATGAACTAAAATAAATGGGAGAAATCATGTAACAAACCAAAACATAATACACACACACACACACACACACACACACACACACACACACACACATGATCTGCTATATTCTGCGATTGAATTCCATAGTTCTTTCTCTGAGTGTGGAAGGCATTTTGCCTTAGAAGAACATTGGGATTTTTTTTTTTTAATAAGTTCTTGCATTATTACGAAGTTCCAAGTCTATCAGTAAAAACTCTCGCACACTGTGGTCGTTGCTGTGTACCAAGTTCTCCTGGTTCTGCTCCTTTCACTCAGCATCAGGTCATATAAGTCCTTCCAGGCCTCTCTGAAGTCTTCTTGTTCATCATTTCTTATGGCACAATAGTACTCCATTACATTCATATACCATAATTTATTCAGCCATTCCCCAATTGATGGGCATCCCCTTGACTTCCAGTTTTTGGCAACTACAAAGAGTGCTGCTATAAATATGTTTGTCCATGTGGGACCCTTTCCCATTTTTATGATCTCTTGGGGATGTAGTCCTAGAAGCGATATTGCTGGGTCAAAGGGTATGCACATTTTTGTAGCCCTTTGGGCATAGTTCCAAACCACTCTCCAGAATGGTTGGATGAGCTCACAGCTCCACCAACAATGACTTAGTGTTCCAACTCTCCCACATCCTCTCCAACATTTATTATTTTCCTGTTCTGTCATATTTGCCAATCTAATCAGTGTGATGTGGTACCTCAGAGTTGTTTTGATTTGCATCTCTCTAATCAAAAGTGATTTAGAGCGTTTTTTCATATGATTATAGATACCTTTAATTTCTTCCTCTGAAAATTGCCTATTCATATCCTTTGACCATTTATCAATTGGGGAATGACTTGTATAGTTGTACATTTGACCCAGTTCTCTATATATTCTAGAAATGAGGCCTTTATCCCCAAGATTAGCTGTGATTTTTTTTTTTTATTAAAGGGGCCATCCTTTGAGCAACTACTTAAAGAAGCCTATTCATTGAATGAATGTGTCTCACTCCAAGTGAGAATGCTATAAGATCTTAGCCTGAAAGGGCCAAGGTCTCCCATTGCATCCTGGGCCATCTCCAGCCATCCTGATGAAGATCAGGCCACTGAACCCAGATGGTTCAGGAGAAAAAGAGAGGTTGGTGACCTTGCACAGCCCTCCCTCACTGAAGTCAAAGTCAACTGCAAGTCATGTCATCATCTTGATGTCATGGTCCTCTTCAAGAAGGAAGGACAAACACAACAACCCTGAAGGACCTGGCAGTGCCTCTCCTTTCCCTTAGGCTAAGGCACTGACAATCTATAATGGCTAAATTCCTCAAGCTCACATCTGCGGCAACTAAACCACAGGGTGTGTTTACTTCCTGACTTAGACTACAGGTTGCCACCGATCTCTGGCTTTTTTTCTTTCCTTGGACCCCTTGATATTTAATAGCATTATGCTCAAAGATATTAGAATGTTATTTACTTAAGGTTTGGAAAGAAAACAAGTCCCCAAATGTGACATAATTTAAAATTCTATCCATTTATTTACACTGATTACTTTTTCAGTATTCACTATTTTAAATTATCAGTTAGAAAAGTTTGTTTAGGGACTTCGTTTGCCAAGTGAAAGAATACATTGTTGGTGGAATCACATTTCACATTAACTACAGTGGGGACCACATCATCATAATGCACATTCTGGGCACTTGTGTGACCTTTGGCAAGTTACCTCACTTCCTGGGCTTCAGTTACCACATCTGTAAAATAAGGTGATTGGACGAATTGATGATTTTTTTAAAGAGGAAATTAGGGTAAAGTGACTTGCCCAGGCTCACAAGTAAGCGTCCGAGACTGGATTTGACACAGGCCCTCCTGACCCCAGGCCTGGTGCTCTATGCACTGTACCACCTAGCTGCTCCCCCTTTTATTTACTTATTTTTCACATTTTTTTGAGACAATCAGAGTATGTGCCTTTTTTGTGTTTCACAGACCCCTTCTGACAGTGTGAGGAAGTCTATTCTCAGAATAATGTTTTAAAATTCATAAAATAAAATATGTAAATAAAATATGTAAGATTTCAAAAGAAATAATATTGAAATACAGTTATCAAAGTATTTTATAGAGCAAAAGAAAACTTATAAGGAAGCAAAGAAAAGATGGATAGCTCTCAGCACAACACACAGTATTTATCACATAGACTTTCTTGAAATGAAAATTTATTGCTATATATTTTACATCCTCTCTTACATTCGGCTGTGCACATGACATGTTTTTTTCTTTTCTTATTTTGTATTTAAGTTTAATTTTTATGTTTATAATATGTTCCTTTTTCTTTTCTTATTGTGCATCTAAGTTTTAGAAAAATTTAAAAAAAGATTAAAACTTTTTTTAAAACAAGTTCTCAGATCCCCAGGTTTAAGAAACTCTGGGTTAAATTGCTTTTGAGGGTCCTTTGAGTTCTACTTCTGTGATTCTTTGGTCCTAAGTGAGACGCTATTGATTTAGTATGTTTTTAAAAAGTGTTTTCTTAAAAGACTCACTTCCATGTTCTCCAAGCAGCTGGGAGGGATCTATGGATGATGACAGACTTCCCAGAGTATGGTGCTGGTGATTCATTAGGAAGTGTCCCTTCCTCTGATTCAGTCTTGATTTAATTCCCTAGCTTTGTGGAAGGCAGCCCTTTGCTGCAGGGACTAAAGAAGAAGGAGGAGGAATATTGATTTTTGGATGATGCATAAAATCCATGTCTGGGCTGCTGGCTATTATCAGAACTTCTCCTTTATGGAGATGTTGCCTTGTCTGGATTTCAGGTGAAATAGTTACTGTTTGCTGTCCAGAAATTCATGGACTAATATAATCTTAGACCTGGGAGAAGAACTCCTTCCTTCCAGTATTCCAGTGGTCATCAACCTTTGCTTGAACACTTCTAATGGTGGCACTCAGAAAAATTCCAGACAGCCTTTTTTTTTTTTCTAGACCAGCTCTAATTACTAGAAAATTGTTTTTTATTTTGAGGCAAAACTCAGTGTAAACTCCCTGGAACTTCTAAACATCCATCCCATTTCTGTCTTGTGGAGCAGGGATCAGCAGTCTGTAGCCTGAGGTGTAAATCCTATTTTTATGTGGTCTATGAGACAATTAAAAATGTAAAAACAAATAAACAAACAAAAAACCCCAAACCCTCCATTCTTAGCTTATCATACACAAACAGACAATTGGAAGGATTTGACCCATGACTATAATTTGACCCCTCATACTAGAGCTACACAGAGTTAATTTAATCATTCTTCCACATGACAGTCCCTACACTTATGAGATCATAGATTTTGATCTGGAAGGGACCTTAGAGGTCATGGAATCCAGCTCCCTCATTTTACAGATGAGGAAACTGAGGCCCAGTGAGGTTAAATGACTTACCCAGGGTCATACAGCTAGTCAGTCTCTCAGACATTAAAGAGAGTGATCATGTCCTTTAAAGTCTTTTCTTCTCCAGAGATTACACATCCCAAAATTACATAAGAATGAACATGATAACAGTTCCACTTTGCATGGTACTTTAAGGTTTACAAAGTGCTTTCCTCACATGATATGGTTTCCAGATCTCACCATCCTGCTCATGCTTCTGTGAACACTCAATTCTAATTTGTTAATGTCTTAAAAAATATGGTGCCCAGTCCTAGTGAGGCACAGTGGTACTTCGGGTGTGCTTTGGGGCAGTATAGAGTGTAGTGGAATGGTAGCTTCATAGAATCAGAGATTTAAACTGAAAGGGGGACCTTAGAGATCACCGAGTCCAATCCCCCCATTTTCCTTTGATCTGAATGCTATGCTTCTATTGCTATTGCCTCAAGTTGTTCTGAGAAGCCTTAGCCAGTAAGACCTGGGTTCAGGCTCTCCATCTGGCTGTGTGAACATGGGCAAGGAAACTTTCAACATCCCCAGGCAGCTATCAGAGACCATAAACTACAGACAAGCTGTTGGGTGTCCAGTCAATGTTCACAAATGGACTTTCCACTCTGGAAGGCTCCCACATAGATGAAATCACAGGTCTGGATCTCCTAGGTCTCCATGCCCCGACCCCCCCCCCCAAAAAAAAAGATCATGTTAAATTTTAGAGGTCATCTTGCACTGTTTGCTCATCCCATCTTAGGGATCACTTAAAACCTTCTGCGTGTCTTTTTTGGCATAAACTGTCAAGCCAGATCTTCAGTCATTGCCTTTTGTAAACTAAAGCTAAATAACTTTGAATATCATGTCTTTCATGCATCATGTTAACCTTTTTCTCTAATTTTTGCTTCCTCTGCAAATTTCATAAGCCATGCCATCTATGGAGAGCTCTATGAAATGCCACAAGGCTTCTTACCGTAGGATCTATAGACTTGTTTTTTAAAAATATTTTGATAACTTTGTTTCAATGTAATTGTTTTCTTTGGTAATCCTACGTATTTTATTTTATGTTTTTAAAAGCATTATTCTGAGAAAGGGTCCCTAGACTTCACCAGACCAATGAAGAGGTTCGGGACAGGTTAAAGTCTCTAGCCTAGAGACCTCCCTGTAGATTCCCACTGATTGCATTTTAAATTCCTCTGTCTTAAGGGAAACAATATTGTTACAAGGGATCAGTTTTTGGGAAGGGCAGTAGGAGGGATATATTTGGAAGTTAATGTGATACAAAACCAAAAGACTTCAATGAAAGTAAACAGGAAGTTTTTTAAAATAAATACAATACATGATTAATGATGAGAAAAAAGTACAGATAACTTGTATGCTTTTTTCTGTCCTTTTTCCACATTTCTAAAAACCCACCAGCTTTAGTCATTCCATATACAGCAAACACTTCCAAGAAGCCATTAAAAAGGCATCCTACAGATAGTACATTAAGAAAAGGAATAAAAAAGCTGTGGTAGACCCAGTCATCAATATTAACTTTCCACAGAAAAAATTCTAAGAAGTCACTGGCAGTTGTAATCAGGACCATGCAGATAATAAGTCAAGTAAAGACAGAGCATTAGCAGGGCAGCTAGGTGGTGCAGTGGATTGAGTGCTGGGCCTGAAGCTATGTGATCCCTGGGCAAGTCACTTAACCCTGTTTCCTCATCTGTAAAATGAGAAGGAGATGGCAAACCAGTCCAGTAGCTTTGCCAAGGAAACCCCAAATAAGGTCATCAAGAGTTAGACACAACTGAACTGAAAAGGCGTCACTAGAGATCAGACTCCTGGAGGATAACACCAGCAGGAAGGTTAGATTTAACTGGTGACCACTTGGAGCTGGTAGTAGAACCAGGGGTGGTACAGAAGGCTGTACTATGGTTCTGATATAGGCTCAATGACGTCTGTAATCTAACACAACTATATTCAGCTAATCCCCAGGGGTTAGAGATTCCTTTTCAGTCTTGAATTACAAAGGTTTCTTTTGACTGTGAGAAATGATTGAGAGATAATATAGCTAGACTTGGTGGTGGAACGATCTGAGTTTGAGTTCTGCCACATACACACTAGCTGCATGACCCTGGGCAAGTCACTTCAGTGCTCTCAGCCTCAGTTTCCCCATCTGTAAAGGGGGGATAATAACCCCTCCCTTGAAGACTTGTGAGGATCAAATGAGATATGAGATGCTTTACAAACCTTTAAATGCTTTATAAATGCTAGCTATCCCCTTCTCATAAGAATAATTATTATTGATTAACAATTTTTCCCAGAAGACTTTGGAGTAGGACCTTAAGAAGAATCTGCTCCCTTCTCACAATGACCCTTAAAAAAAAGGTTTTATTTTGATTTTCAGTTCCAAATTCTCTCCTTGCTTCTATCCTTTCCCCACCCACTGAGAAGGCAAGAAATATGATACCCATTACATATACAAAACTGTCCAAAACATATTTCTGCATTAGCCATGTATAATGGCTCTTTTTTAATATTTCCAGGGATGCTTTAATAACTTTGTGTAGTCAGTAAAGATGGAAAAGTCTCTTGTGTGTGTTACACTGCAATAATATTCTGTCTCCATTGCATTTCCCACTAGGTTGAGTTACATCTGACCCTGAGCATTCCTCAGGTTGACCACTACGTGATAGTTCTTGAATATGCCAATGAAGCTGACCAGCTCTATGTTGCTGATGTGTTTGTCAACAGCCCGAGTCCTTCATCAGCAGGTCGAGTGAACCTATATAGCTGTAAATACAGGTAACCAGCTTCCCTCTTCATGAGTGGAATGCAGATAAAAGTTTTCTTCTAGGGACCTTTATTTATATTTTGGTAGGGCAGGTGTATTTCACTTTTGAGAAGGATTTTGCTTTTTTTTTCAATGAGTCACATCATCCCTTTTCTGTTTCTGTGTCATTTTAAAAATTTGCTTCATTAATACACCTAGTTATGGTACAATAACACATTCAAATGGTTCAGAAGATCTGCTGGTTGATGCCGCGGTTAGAATACTGGCCCTTGAGTCAAGAACATCTAAGTTCAAATCGTGCCTCAGGTACTTAGTAGCTGTGTGATTACTATTTCATCTGTAAAATGGTAATAATAACAGTACTGGTACTTAGCACATCTAGCATGTAGTAAATGTTAGTTGTTATTCTTATTGTTATTTTAAAAGCTGTGTAGACCAAATTCTGCGGCATTAGGCAAAGAAGTGACAGAAACAAGGATTGTGTTTATATAATATAGTAAGCTTCTTACTGTACTGTTTAATTTTCTTGAGGAAGTGTACCCTCTTATCTAAACTGAGCATCATGCACAAGCCTTGCACTGGCATGCAGCAGGAACTTAATAAACACTCATAATTTTATGCTTTACAAAAGATATTTGCCTCCCCTCTCAAAGAAAACCCCTCCATATTTGAATTTGTGTCGTATCCTTCAGAATAGGGGATTGGTGTCATATCCTCAGGCAAAAAATATTTTGCTATGTAATTTTAAATTAAACACTGAAGACAGAAGCCCCCTTTCCAAAGGATTTAATAATCCAAATCTTCATCTTACCAAAAGAAAAAATGTCTTTATTCATTAAAATAGTACATCTCAAGACCTTGTGCAAATATTTCTGGAGGCAAAAACTTTCATTATAGAGATAGCACTCAGATTATTTCCACATGGGCCAAATTAGATATATAATTGAAAACCACTGGGGTCCTAAGTCACCTTTCTGGCATTCAACCTTGCTATCAGTAAGTGGAAATTGCATTGAACTTCACCATCTCTTTCATGGCTTTCTACCTTTTATTAACTCTACCATTCATTTTGTCATTTACTGAACCAAGAGGCCATGAAAGGCCTAGAGGTAAATACTGTGAAGGGAAAAGACCACTGGACTGGGTATCAAGAGACTTGACATTTCTTACAAACTTTGTCACTAGTTAGTCATGTGACCTAAACCAAGGCAATACTCTTTGGGTATCAGTTTCTTTACCTGTCAAATGTCAAGACTGGGTCATCTCTAAATCCAATGTCCTGATGTTTACGTTTCCATAATGAGGAGGAATAAACAGTTGTACATCATTATGGTTGACAATTTCTTAATGGAGGGACTAGAGGAGCCAAAAAGTTTTAAGATACAATATGATGTAGTGGAAAGTGTGCCACATTTGGAATCAGGAGAACTGAGTTCAAATCTCAGCCCTGGTATTTATTAGCCATGTGACTGATAAGCCAATGTCAAGTCAACTCATCTCTCTAAACCCCCATTTTCTTCTCTGAAGTCTTCTCTTACTACCTACCTCTCCAGCTTGCTATGACAAAAGCACTTTATTAGTCTTCAAGCGCTTTGCAAATTGAGCTATTGATATTGGTTATCCAAATGTGAACGGTTGTTATCATTTCCTGAAAGTAAGTTTTGCAAGGAGTCTTGCTAGAAAAATCACCGTGACACTGCAGCTGGTGGGAAAGGAAAGAATAGAACTTGGACAAGGAGAGAGTGAACCAGTGAGAGGAGAGAAATATGAAGGAGCGGTAATGTGAGAGGAGAGGAGAGAAATATGAAGGAGCGGTAATGTGCTCCAGAGATCGACCACTTTGCCCACTCCTCATTGTTCTAGAGGTCAGTGCAGCCTGCTGACTTTATCTTGATTTCCTGTGGTGTGTACGGGTGACTTCAGTCATTCACAATTCCAAGACTCCTCCACCAATGGTGTATTCCAATTCCATTCTGTGAAGCTCCTACTATAAGTAAGGTAGATAGAGTAGTGGATAGAGCTCTGTAGTCAGCCAGGAAAACCTGGATTCAAATGCCACTTCTTACACCTATAAGGCACATGACTGAGTAACTCACCTACCCTTTGTATGTCTGGCATCTCCCCAGGACTTGCCTACCATTTTGGTAAATGGGTTGTGAGCTGCACCTGGAGAGGGAATTTCCAGATAAAGAACCTTCCATGATGGTATAGTCATAGATCTCTTATGTATGGGCAAGGTGCTGCGCTAAGCACCGGGAATGCAGATAGAGTATGAAGATGACTAGCTACCCAAAAGTTCTGTCAGCAGTCATAATTCCTGCAGATACTGTCAGTCTCTGGACTGTGTGTTTGCCATCTGAAGATTGTCCTAACTGAGGTCAGAGAAGTTCATTAGCAGAAGGCTGAATTATTTTCAAATGCAATGAAACCATCTAGGCAATACTTTTACTCCTTGCTAGTTGTTTCTTCATCCCACTAATAATTAGGAAATGAGGAATTTTTTAACTTCAGGCAATCAATGAAATTATTTTGGGAGTCCTTTTTTGCTGTTCCACCATTTCGGTCATGTTTCACTCTCTGTGGCTCCATTTTGGGGTTTTCTTGGCAGAGATACTAAAGTAGTTTACCATTTCCTTCTCCAGCTCATTTTACAGATGAGGAAACTGAGATAAACAGGGTTAAATGACTTGCATACAACTAGTAAGTGTCTGAGACCAGATTTGAACTCAGGAAGATGAGTCTTCCCTGATTTCAACCCCAGTACTGTGCCGTCCACTGCACCACCTAGTTGCTTATAGACAATCCTTTTACTCCTTCCTAATTCCTCTTTTAACTTATTAACAACCAGGGAGATCAGGAAAGGCGTACTATAGAAGAGGTAGTCCTTGAACATCTGGCACTTTCAAGAAAGCTAGGGATTCTTGGAGAAGAAGGTGAGAACATCAGGGATATGGAGATGATGTATGGGAGATGCAACTCCACCAATATCTCCAGACTGGAGAGGAAATGAGAGGGAGTAACATAAGGATCAGTCTGGAGAGTTGTGTTAGAGTCCAATTGTCAAGGACTCTAAATGCCAAACCAACAAGTTTGTATTTTGTTCTAGAGGTAAAGTAGTAAGTCACTCCTGCTTCTTGAGCAAGGGAGGGACATGGTTACACCGGGCCTTAAGAAATATTATTTTGGCAGCTTGCAGAGTAAAAGTATCAAACAAGAGGATGAACCAGATTAAAATATTATTGGGAAATATTTAACAAAATAAACAGTAATACCATACAGCACAGATAATGTCAACTTGTGTTTTTTTTAAGTCAATACATGGCCACAGAAATCCTTCTGTACTGTTCTTTTTATTGAGTTTGACACCGCTGATACAGAGAATGGATCTGAATGGGGAGAGGCTCAAGGCTGGGAGGTCAAATAGGAGGCTAATGCAAGTGGTTGGAGTCATTGAGGATGAAAGAGGGAATGGGGATGGGGGATGGAGAGACAGGGTAACGGATAGAGTGCTGAACTTGTCTTCTGAAAGATATGAATTTGAATCTGGGAAGTCACTTAACCTCAATATCCTAGTCTTTAAGATAAGGGGATTGAACTTAATGGCCCCAAAGACCAAATCTGTCATCCTGTAGATGTGAGGGAATTGGGGGGAGAGAATTGACAGGACCTGGCAAAAATGGATGTGGGGAGAGTGATTAGTTCATAATGATTTTGAGGACACAATTATGTGAATTGAATAAGTTTACATCTTACCACATTTAAATGTAAACTTTTTCACTTGGGTTCAAGAAAATCACCTTGACAAGTAAAAGGTGAGTAAGGCCTAGCTAGATAGCAGTTTATCTGAAAAAGTTATGGGCTGAGTCAGAGGTGTGACAAGAGAGTGAAGAACAGGGGTGGGGAAACTGCGATCTTAAGGCCACATGTGGCCAAGAAGATATTACAATGTCCGATTGCTTTAAGAGAGGCAGAGTGTCTAGGAGAGTGGAGGTGATGGTCCCACTCCACTTTGCACTAGTTAAGACCATGCTTGGAGTATGTGTTAAGTTCTCGGTACCACCTTTTAGCAAGAACATTGATAAACTGGAGACTGTCCCAAGGAAAGCAGTCATGCTGATGAAGGACCATGGGTTCATACTCTTTGAAGTTTGGTTGAAAGACCTGGCCCATCAGAAAGGAGATTTATTATCTCTGTTCTGCTTAGTTCCAGAGCTCAGAACGAGGAACAGTGGGTAGACGTTACTAAAAGGCTAATTTAGTCTTAATGAAAGGAACAATTTCCTAATCATTAGTGCTTTCCAGGAGTGGCCTAGGTTCCTTCGCAGGGGGTAGGATTCCCTCTCTGAAGGGCTTCTTCCAAAGGCCTGATATATATTTTGGGGGTTTGTTAACAGAGGGGATTTGTATTCAGTCATAGACTGGACTGCGGTCCCTTCCAGCTCAGAGTGCCTGTGACTCCTGGCTTCGTCAGTAACGATTTCATAATCTTCTACAAGTCACTTAACCCCACTCTGGGTGAGCTTACCTGAACAATGAGGGTGTGGGACTAGCTGATCTCTATGATCCCTTTCAGCTTTAACTATGATTCATCCCTAGCCCAATTCCAAGTGCCTCTTATCTACAGGGTCAGCCTTAAAGGTAAGTCCTTGGGAAGTCTGAACACCAACCCTTACCATCTTCTTAAATGACATCATTTGCCTAAAGTTCTTTGTCTAAAGTTCCATCATTAGGCTGTCATTCCTTTGGATTAAGGATTCATGTTTTTAAAAGGAATAAATACCCCTTAGAACGACGATGATATGGCTAGAGAGCTGGCCTCAGAATCAGGAAGTCCTGATTTCAAGTCTTGACTGACACTTACTGGCTGACTGTGTTACAAGTTTTTTCAAGTCATTTAATCTCTTATTGCCCCAGGATACATTCTAAGATTATTAGTTATAAAGCAGGTAGTGATCTGCTCAGGCAGAGATAGTTTCCCCACCAGGAGTTCCTTTCAATAAATCACAAGTCCATTTCCTTAAAAAAAAAAAAAATCCATTACTCACTGGACCTTTTACTGTTCTTCCAAGTTTTTGTCCCTTTCTCATCCAAATACCTAAAAAAGAACTGTCTGTACTTGTTGCTTCCAACTTCTCTCCTCTCATTCACTTATCGTCACTGCAATCTGGCTCCCTACCTCATCGTTCAACTGAAACTGCTGTCTCCAGAATCACTAATGATCTTCTGATTGCAAATCTTATGGCGCTTTCTCAGTGGATAGAGCACTGGGCCTGGAGTCTGGAAGACCTGAGTTCAAATGTGGCCTCAGACATTTACTAGCTCTGGGACGCTGGACAAGTGACTTAACCCTGTTTGCCTCAGTTTCCTTATCTGTAAAGTGAAATGGAGAAGGAAATGACAAATCATTCCAGTATCTTTGCCGAGAAAACCCCCAAAGGGGTCACAAAGAGTTGGACATGACTGAAAACAACAAAACAACTGCAACATGACCCTTTCTTGATCCCCAGTCTTCTTAACCGAGGCTTTCTACAACATTTGACGCTGTTGGCCACTTCTCCCTTCTCTGGACTTTTCTCTAAAACTTAGTTCTGCACCATCTGTCTGAATAGTCTTCCTCAGTCTCCTTTGGTGGATCATAATGCACAAACCTCATCCCATTCTAGGCCCTCTTCTCATTTTTCTCTCCATGTTTTCATTTGGTGGCCTCATCAGATTCAATTTCCATGCAAATGACTCTCAGGTCTGTAGCATCTAGCCCCTTTTCCTCTCATGAACTCCAGTCCTGGTTCTCCAACTACCATTTTGCTGGATGTCCCATAGTTATCTCAGCTCAGTATGTCCAAAACAGAACTTATTCTCTTTCTTCCAAAACCCACCCTTCCTCTGAATTTCCTCATTTTTGTGCAGGGCACCACCATCCTTCCAATCACCCAGGTTCATGGTCATGCTGTCATCATACCTCCTCACTCTCATTCAAAGCCCAGATCCTGTCAGTTGTCAAATATTGTCACTTCAACTTCCCTAGCATCTCTCACATTCATTCCCTTCTCTCAGGACCTCATTGCTTCCACTTGGATTATTTAATTGGTATCCTTACCTCAATCCCCTCCCTGTCCTCAATACTACTGCCAAAGTGATTTTCCTAAAGGACAGTCCATGTCACTTCCCCAATTCAACAAAATGTGGTGGATCCCTGTTGCTTGCAGAATCAAATATAAATTCTTCTGTTTACAACCTGTCCCTTTCCTAGCTTTCCAGCCATCTTACACATTACAGCCTTTTTGCTGCTCTTCACACATGGCGATCTGTCTCATCTCTATGTCTTTCCCTTGGCTGGGTTTCTGTGGTACATGGTACACTGTCCCTCCTCATCTACCTGGCTTGGAATTCCTGTTTGCTTAAGACTTCATTCAAGCGCCATTTTCTGCAAGATTCATTTTCAGGTCTCCACAGCTGCTAGTGCCTTCCTTTCCAAGGTTACTCTATGTACTTATATGTGAGCCTGTTGTCTCTTCCATTAAGACATAAACTCCATGAGGACAGGAACTCTTTTGCTGTGTATCCTCAGGGCATAGAACAGAATGTGCAGCATAGTAGTAGGTACATATTAAATTCTTATTAATTGATTGATCCTAGGCATGAGAGGGTTGGGATATGAATTGGTTGTTGAAGTATCTACACCCATGAAATGACATGTTTCTTTGGAGATGCTGGAATAGTGCTACATTTGGAAGGAGTTTGGGGTGTGTGTGTGTGTGTGTGTGTTTGTCCTTTGTTGCTGAAGAAGACCATGCTATCAGAGAAATAGTGACATGACTTGCACTTGACTTTTGTTTTAAGTGAGGGAGGGCTGTGCAGGTCACCAGTCTTACTTCTCCTCCGGAGCCATCTGAATTCAGTGAGCAGATATTCATCAGGATGACTGGAGATGACTCAGGATGAGGCAATTGGGGTTAAGTGACTTGCCCAAGGTCACACAGCTAGTGAGTGTCAAGTGTCTGAGGTGAGATTTGAACTCAGGTCCTCCTGACTCCTGCACTGGTGCTCTATCCACTGTACCACCTAGCAGCTAAAAGAAAGCTGCATTTGGAATCAGAGGACCTGAATTTTGGGTCTACCACCTACTACCTGTGTGACTTTAATCAACTCACTCCCTGGGTCTCAGTTTCCACATCTTTAAAATGAGAGGGTTAGACTAGATGACCCTTAAGATCTTTTTCCACTCTTAATATATGACCCTATGACTGTGATGAAGGTATTCTTTCAAGACAGATGGAGATAGGAGATAGGAAGACAGACCTGGAAAGTGGAATTTGGGCTGATCTTTGGAATATTAATTAGTATTAGGTGAAAAGCTCACTTTTCTACTACGTTTCTCATATGCTCAACAGTTGAGAATCTGTGTCATTCTTAAATTTTTAAGCCAGGAAAATGTTGAATATCTGAGAGATTGATAAAAAAATCAACCAACTGCCTCCACAAGAGGAGAAAAATGAGCAAAATTCTAGGAGATGAGGGTCTGAATTCTGCTCCCTCTTTCAGCTTCCTCTGCCGGAGTTTTGTGGTGGATGATCTGAACCGTGTTGCTGTGTATGAACTCTTAGCAGATGCAAGGATCCAGCTGAAGGCACACTTGGCCCGTTTCCTTCTGGTATGTGATTTATCAACTGTTACCTTATTTCATAAAGAGCATATTAAGCAGAAAACAAAAGTGAGGAAGAATTAGAGGCAGCTAGGTGGCAAAGAGACTAGAGGGCTAGACCTGGAGCCAGGATACTCAAGTTCAAATTTGGGCTCAGATACTAGTTTCATACCTCTGGGCAAGTCACTTAGCTTCTGTCGAAGTTTTCCCAGTTGTAAAATGGGGAAATAATGGCATCTATCTTCCAGGGTGATTGTGAGGGTAAATTGAGATAATACTTGTAAAAACATTTTACAAACCTCAGAATGCCATGCTAGTCATTTTATTATTGGTTCAATGTAATGTGCTGCATACGATGATAATAATAGTTAATTTATATAAGACATTAAGATTTGTAAAGCATTTTACAAGTCTCATTTTATCCTCACTACTTTTAAGATTGGAATTTAACAAAAGAGTACACTGAGGCAGCTCTTCGAACAAGATAACATTTATTAACAGAGGCTTGCTACTTGTCAATAAATGGACCAGTGGCTTGTCTCCATTAATGCAAAAACAAAAAACAAAACAAAACCCTAGCCAAAGCACAGTTGTCCTTATGTAGATTTTGGGGAATGCAGAACAAATAGCAGAAGAGGGTAGATGACATCATGGGGTTGAGGGCATTATGATTGGTTACAGAGCTGAGGTGCAGGAAATAACAAGATTGATTGGAAGGCTGTTAATGGAGGCTACCCATGCACTCTCACCCCCTTCTCTCATGAGACTACAAAGTGCTCTTTGTTACAGTCCAAATGTGAGATAGTGGCCCAGGCTCTTGGACAGCAAACCAGACATCCTTGAAGGATAACTTAGTAGCGTAAAGATATCAGGCCCAGCCCTCTTTCTGTTCACACACTTTTCCCAAAGTCAGTAAAATTCCTTGAAACAAGAATAGATGTATTTTTCAACTTAACTCATTACAGGCCACCTGAATTCTAAACTAAATTCAGAGACAAAAAAATCATGACTTAAGCAGTAACAGGACAAAATCATTTACTTGTAAATAGGATCAATAAACAATCTTATCTATTAGGTAGGTGCTATTACTATCCCAATTTTATGGATATGGAAGCTGAGACACAGAGAGATTAAGGGATTTGTCCAATGTCACATAGCTAAAGCTGTTTTATGGCTATGTTTGAACTCAGTAGTTCCGGCTCCAAGTCTAACACTATCCATTTGACCTTGGGCAAGACACTCAACCCCTCATTGCCTCACGCAAATTTCTCTGAGAAGCTATGTTATAGGTTGGTATTGGAGGAGGGAAATTCCATACTAGGAATCCCCCATTCTGATGAAATCCCAGATCTAGAACAACAGAAATAACCAACTATATGCAATCTACACTAAGCAGTCATTTTTGGCAGAACAAATGAAGTCTTTATTTTTAGGATCATAGTAAAAGGGGACAACTTTTTGAATGTTGAAAATAAAGAAAAATAAAGGGAGTGGAATGGGGTTAGAGAGAGTGTGAGGAGAGAGTGGTCAAAAACACTGGAAATCTCTTGGTGAGTAGGAGCTTTGTCAATGAACCAGAAATTCCCCTCGATTCATCATTTAAACCATCCCCATTAAGAATTCTGCCCATACTCAGATTGCTTGGTCATTATGTTCTATAATGTTTGAGAATATTACAAAGCAAACCAACAAAAAACCTCCAACAAGAAGCATTCTCCTTTATTACTCTTTAATTTTCCAAGAGCCCTGAGCTGGTGAGAATTATTGTCACTGTCCTCCTTGCTAGCTGGAGACAACCTGCTCTTCTACTGGGTTTTGGTCAATTTATTTTAAGAAACCTTTCAGCTTACTTTGTAATGAGAGAAATTGTTTTGCTATTAATAACCAATTATTAAATTAGGATCTAGGATTTTCTCTTTTTATTTTCCAACTTAAGGCCCAGCCTTCATTATTTTATTTGCTGTATTACAAATTCTCAAAGCGTTAGAACAAAAACTAAGTTTAAATTAAAAAAAGTCAGTCTCTAAAAGACATGACTGATTGACGAGATTGCCCAAACTCTTGAGGAACATGCACCAGCATCTTGGTGGGGCCCCACCCAAACTTACTTCTGTTTAGAGTGTAAACAGAAACCATTCAGGCTGAGTTCTTGCACCAAGGAGAACAACCTCTGTCCTTGTACCCCTCCATTAGAATTTAGGGTAATCCATGAAGGAGAAAATCAACCAGAGTGGTCTGAGTAGAGATGGATTCTCCGTCCAGAGTGCTGGAGGCAGCCGAGTATCATGCTCAAGCCACTTTCTCAGCAGGAGAGCTGAAGACTTCTAGCCCATTTCCTTATTAAATAAATGTCCACCAGTCAGAGCTGATTTTCACTTGTCAAGTGCATTCCCTTTCAAAAAATATTTAAGGTTTTCATGTCTTCCATGGTTTTGTCTTTGGTTTCCCAAGAGAAACCATGGACCATCAATTTATTGATTATTAGCTAGCCTAATTAATAAATTGATTATTAATTACCCAGAACCTCTGCCTCTCAGGATTTTTATATGGCACAATTATTTATCACAATTTTATTTATCACAGTTGTATCACAATTTATCATAATTGGGATGCCGGAGAAACTAAGAAACCTATTTGCTTCTCCCATCAGTCTCTTTAGTAGCTCCTAAATTTCCCCTCCCTCAGTACTTATTAACAGACACGGTTCCTGTATTTTAGTGGCATGGATTCTTTCTTATGTGTGTTCATTTTCTCTCATTTTATTTGAAGAGCTTTGGGAATTGTCTTCCTTTTAATATCTTGCTGATCTCAACATGTGCTATGATGCAATGCTTTTAGTGAGCTTCCATTCAGTTGACTGATTGACTTCTATTTTCCTTGTTAAAGTGTTAAAGTACACTGAGTTCTTGATCATGGAGGTGTAGCTATAATGTAGTATAAAGAATGGTTGGCCCAGCACTCAAATCCTGCCTTTGGCACTGATAAGCTAAGCTGTGTGACTCATGGCAGTCATCCATTATATACCAGGTGCTGTGGATACAGGCACAAGTCACTTAACCCCTGTGTGCCTCAGTTTCTTCATCGACAAAATGGGTACCTGTGGTACCTACCTCTCAGGGTTGTTGTGAATATCAGTTGAGATATAATGTACATAAAAGGCTTTCCAAACCTAATATTTTTATGTAACTGTCAGGTACTATCGTTATCTGTCCTAACAGAATGGGGTAATAGAATAATCTAAACTTTAGACTGAGCTTTGAAAGGCCATCTTATTTACACCTCAATTATGGTTGTTGTTTAGTCATTCAGTTGTGTGCGACCCCATTTGGGGGTTTTCCTAGCAAAGATATCAGAGTGGTTTGCCATTTCCTTCTCCAGCTCATTTTACAGATGAGGAAACTGAGTCAAACAGGATTAAGTGACTTGCCCAGGGTCACATAGCTAGTAAGTGTTTGAGGCCAGATTTGAAGTCTGGAAGATGAGTCTTCCTGACTTCAAGCCCTGTATTCCATCCACTACAACGCCTAGATGTCCTAACATTGTAAGCATACCCCTTTCATTTAACTGTAACTGTATTCTGATGTTTTGAGAATTTGTAATACAGCAAACAAAATTATAACATCATTCTAAAACTCATGGCTGTTGAGTTTCTCCATTCTGACTCATTTAACTTACTTGTCTACTATTCTCTGTGCAATCCTGGGAATTAACTTCTCCATTTTCCCTGCTGAGACAAAGGACCAGTTTAAATCAGAGGCTTGGAACAGGAAGATGAAGATTTTAGAGTTTATGTTTTCTAGTTCCTGGAGACTGGGAATTAACTGTCCTCATTTTTCCTACCAAGAAAAAGGATAGTTTGAATCAGAGGACTCTCTAGTTAAGCCCTGTGACTCACACCTTACTAGGAGCAAGAAGGTAAAGGTTTTGGAGTTTATTTTTCCTAGTTCCTGGAAACTGGGGCCAACAAATGTGTACTAGTTAGGCAGAGTGAGTGGCAATATCCCTCAGAACTTGATAGTAAATTCTCCTCAGCCTAAATAATCTGCCTATGAAATATCATAGGTCTCTTTCTCACTATATTTTAGAGATCCCCAAGGAATGGTTAAAAAAAATCTTTGAAACCATTATTCTAAAATAGTTCAAATGTGATGCTGCTGACAGGTTATTTTCAGCCCTAAGACTACATTGTCCCTCTTAGATGTAGTTATCTGTAACCTTTGTCTTGGGACTACTATTGGTTTTTTAAGGGGTATGGTTAAATTTTCATTGATTAGTTCTGGGATACTCATTTATTGAAGCAATCAGTACTTGTAAATTACTTGTTTCAAAGGATTAACATAAAATAACTTAAAATACAAATATGTTTGTGTTATTAGCAGTAGCCTACAGTCATGGCATGGGATTGAGGGGAGGGTCAGAGGTTGAGTGGGTTTCTATCAGTTGATCATAGCCTGCTCACAAGTCTGATTTGAAGTGGCTACTTGAGATCTGGGGCCTTGGGTGGAGTGGATATGAAAGTTGGATGGGTTTTGTTAGCTGACCAGCCAGATGAGCAGCTACTTGGTAGAAAGGGTGTGGTAGGTGGTGTTGGAGAATCCAACAGAAAACAGAAGTGTTGGAATGCCAAAACATTAGAAACTTCCTTGGGGTTACCTTTGACCCATCACTATTCTGGTTTCAATACTGACTCACCCTGTAATCTTAGACAAATCACTTAATTTCTCTGAGTTTAGGCTCTTTACTTGTAAAATGGGCTAGATTATTTCTAGTCTCATTCTAGCTCTAATTTTCTTCTGTTCTCCCATATTTAGTCATTCATAAAGTGTGTATATTTTCCCTTCAACATCTTTTTGGTATTTATATCTGCCTCTCAATTCTTATTGCCACCAGCCTGGTTCAGGATCTCAATCACCTCCTTGCCTAGATAACAGACTCTTAGCTCCTTGACTTTAATGTTCCACCTTCTAATTTACGCTGTACATCATGTGGTTAAACTAATCTTCCTAAAACATCATTTTGATCATGTTTTTCCATTGCTTCAAAACCTATAATAACAATTCCTTGTTGGCTATCAAGGCAGATAGGAGACACAGTGGATAGAGCACCAGGCCTGAAGTCAGGATGACCTGAGTTCAAATGTGACCTCAGACACTTACTAGCTATGTGGCTCTGGGCAAGTCACTTAACCCAGTTTGCCTCAGTTTCCTCATTTGTAAAATGAGCTGGAGAAAGAAATGGCAAACCACTCCAGGATCTTTGCCAAGAGAACCCTAAATGGGATCCCAAACAGTGGAACATGACTGAAACAACTTAAAAACAACAATTGACTATCAAATTAAGCTGAAATTTCCCTATACCTGGAATATCAATAGCCTTACCCATTACACTGTGAACTCCATGAGAGCACAAACTGTATTTTACCTTTCTTTGTATCCCCAGAATTTAGCACAGTGCCAGGTACACGAAAGGTGGCTAATAAGTGTTTATTGACTGACCTACGCTATGTTATTGTTTTTCTTTTATATATTTTATATAAAATATATATTTTTTTATATATTATTTTTTAGTCATGTCTGACTCTTTGTGATGTAATTTGTGGTTTTCTTTGCAAAGATACTGAAGTGGTTTGCCATTTCCTTCTCCAGCTCATTTTACAGTTGAGGAAACTGAGGTAAACAGGGTTAAGTGACTTGCCCAGGGTCACACAGCTAGTAGCTGAGGCCAATTTTGAACTCAAGTCTTCCTGACTCCAGGCCCAGCACTCTATCTATTGTACCACCTAGCTGCCTGAACTATCCTATACCACCTATCCAAACTGGCTTTCTACTTCTTCCCAACACAGACACTTCATTCTGGGCTCTAGTCAGTCCACTCACTTGACCAGAAATATGTTTTCGAACATATCTTGTCTCTCCCCTCAAGGAATATTCTTTTTCCTCCTTCCACCCCACTGTCAAGGCCTGACTTTAATTCCACCTGCCCCAGGACACTCAGGACTCTGGTTCTACATGATATGTTCTTCTCAGACCTACAGCATTTGCAATTAGAGACTTAATAGACTGCACTACACAACCGAACACCTAATTAAACGTAATGCATCATGTTATTCTCTGTTTCACATAGTTTTCTTATCCCTCCTCTTCCCCCAACTAGCTTGTTGAAGAGAATAACTGATTTGTGTTTTTTTGTCTGGCTGAGCACCCAGCATGGTGTGGTAGGATAATAGAATCATCCATTTATAGCTGGAAGTTTCATAGGTGGTTGAATTAGGAATTGAAGGAAGATCCTCAGACTCCCATTCTGATACTTTCCCCACCATCCCGTAGTGGTGTGTACCCTGGCCAAATTCAGCTACTACATGCTGTTTGCTCGAGCTTTCTTTCATAAGAAAGTTCTTATGAAATTATGAAGAAAATTATTCTTATGTATTTAACACATTGATCGCATTTTAAAGCATTGATTTTTAAACAGGTAGTTTTTCTCCCCTTTTTCCTTCAAACAATTTTAGTTCTTTTGGTTCCAACAAAGGATGCTTTTTCACAGTCCTCCAAGGGGAGCTCATCATATTCCAAGAATAATTTCCATGTTTAAGATGATCACTGAGGCATATTTCTTATTGCCAATGACAGTTAGATTTTTTTTCATTGGAACAGTACTATTCCAAGACCACTTTCTCCATTAAGAATGAAAGTTATCTTGCAGATTCTATTTGAAATTTATTTTCAAAAACTCACATTACCATGTTTCAGTGCTTTGGAATTTAAGTTAGAAACAAATTCTTTACAGATTTTTTTTCACTTCATGGGAGCGTTGTTGGACCCATTAGGTATATCTTTTTAGGCAGCTGCTAAAGGTAAGGTTTTGTTTGGTCTTCCTGAGGTAGCTTGGTGGTGCAGTAGGTAGAGCGCTGGACTTGGAGCCAGGAAGACTCAAAATGCAACAGGATTTAAAATCTGTTCCCAGACACTCATTAGCTATGTGATTCAGGCCAAGTCATTTAATCTCAATAAGTCTCAGTTCCTTCATCCATAAAAGGGAGGTAATTTTTACCCAGGGTTGTTGTGAGGATCCAATAGGATAACATGTAAAGTGTTTCACAAACCTTGACACTATATAAATGCCAGCTCATTATTACTTATTATTATTTGTTGTCAGTGCTCAATCACTCCAGTCATGTCCAACTCTCTGCGACTTCATCTGAGGTTTTCTTAGCAAAGATACTGGAGTGATCGGCCATTTCCTTCTCCAGCTCATTTTCCTCATGAAGAAACTGAGGGAAAGAAGTTAAATGACTTGCCCAGGGTCACGTGGCTAGTTAAGTATCTGAGGCCAGATTTGAACTTGAGAAGATGCGTCTTCCTGACTCCAGGCCCAGGGCTGTATCCACTGTGCCACCTAGCTGTCCCCATTGTTATTATTATTGACAGTCTTCTATTAATGAAGGGAGTTCATATTTTAAAAATGCGAGTCACGTGGACACATTTCTATTCCGTGCAGTTCCCTGTTTCCTTCTCGGGGACTATGCTGGATTAGGAGAATTGTGTTTTATTGATTAAAATATATGAGAGAGCAGAAACCATCTCACTGTTGTCTGTTTGTCCTTAGCACCTAGCAAGGCCCCTGACCCATAGTAGACACAAGCTTGGTAATTAATTACCTTAGGATTCAACTCTATATCCTTGCCGTCTATGCAGTCCATCCAATAAACATTTATCAAGTGCCTACTGTGTGCCATAATAGCTGGGGATACAATTAATAAAAAGACAGCCCTTGTCCTCAAGGAGCTTATGGTTTGATGGGGGAGAGACAACCCGCAAGGAAGATGGCATTGAAACTAGGAAGACCAGAAGATGCAGAGTGGAATGACCTGAGAGAGGCCAGCATCTGCCTTCTATAAGAGAAGGCATTGGGAGGAGTTTGGGACTCTACCCTCTAGCCTTCCCTTTAGAAGGGAGAGGAGGCTGAAGGAGGGGATGTCAATCAGACCTTGAGTTAGCAGCATGGGAGAGGCAGCTTGTTTTGGGGAAGTTGAAACCAGGAAAAGCAGCAGAGTGGAGTGAGGTGAGAGACCCATCTTCCCCTCTGGATATGTTACTTGTGCTTCCATTTGGGGAAAGCTTCCTCAATGATCATTTGAATGGAGACACACATCTAAATTGGTGAAAGGGGGAGAACTTATGTGACCCTTGGCAATTAACCAATTAATCAACTAGTATTGATTAAACATCATGGGCCAGGCATTATGCCAGGTGCTAAGAATACAGGTATAGTCATTTAAGGGGTTATTCCTTTCACCTAGATTTATCATCATCCACAAACATACAAAATCTGAGTGCTAGCTATCCATTACTATTCCTTCAAGGACCCCAACTGATAAATTGTCAAAGGATATGAATAGGCAGTTTTCAAAGGAAGAAGTTAAAGCTGTCTATAGTTATATGAAAAAATGCTCGAAGTCACTATTGACTAAAGAAATGTAAATCAAAACAACTCTGAGATACCACATCACACCTATGTGTTTGGCTAATATGACAAAACAAGAAAATAATTATAAATGCTGGAGAAGATGAGGGAAAATTGGAACATTAATGCATTGTTGGTGAAGTTTTGAACTGATCTAACCACTCTGGAGAGCAATTTGGAACTATGCCCAAAGGGCTATAAAAATGTGCATACCCTTTGATCCAGCAATGCCACTCCTATGACTGTATCCCAAAAGAGATCGTAAAATGGGAAAAGGACCCACATGTACAAAAATATTTATAGTGGTGTCCAAGAATTAGAAATTCAGGGGATTCTCATCAATTGGGGAATGGCTGAACAAGTTGGGGTATATGAATGTAATGGAATACTATTGTGCTATAAGAAATGATCATCAGGTGGACTTCAGAAAAACCTGGAAAGATTTGGATGAACTGATGCTGAGTGAAGTGAGCAAAACCAGAAGAACATTGTATACAGTAACACCCACAATGTGCAAAGACTTTGAAAGACTTATCTCTTCTTAGCAAAGCAAAGATCTAGGGCAACTCCAAAGGACTCATGATGGAAAAATGTTGTCCACATCTAGAAGAAAAGAACTACAGAGTCTGGATACAGATTGAAGCATATTATTTACTCTCTCTCCTTTTTTTCTTTCTTTTTCTTCTTTCTCATAGTTTCTCCCATTGGTTCTAATTCTTCTTTACAACATGACTAATGTGAAAATAGGTTCATGTATATTCATACTGAGCCTATATCAAATTACATGCCATCTTCGGGTGGGGGGAGGAGAGAGATGGGGAGAAAATTTGGAATTCAAAATCTTAAGGAAGTGAATGGTGAAAACTAAAAATAAACAAAAATTAATTTAAAAAAATTCGTTTAAGGGAAATAAAGTGGATGAGTAGCACAAGGTAATGTCAGAGGGACTTCCATAACGTGGGTGCTTAATACATTTAAGTAAAGTTAATTTATGAGATAGAGGATGTGTCTTGGGGTTAAAAAATAATTCTTTCTTTGAATGAAACTTTTGTGTTACCTGAGAACTCCTAAATGTTGGATACCTTTTGCATTTTCTTTCAACAGCATCAAATTTGTATTATACCAGTGGGAGAATTCTCTACAGAATATGTGAAACCCGGTGTGCACTGCATTGCCAGTCATGGACGATTTGTTAATCAAAGGTATGCATGTTCTCTTCTTTCCCCTCTCCCTTTAATCTTTATTTTTTAGAAGTCATTATGAATTTGTCATTTACACAAGTGTTAAAGTACACAAACACAGTGGTAATACAAATGAGCTGTTCAGAGATATTTGTTACCAATACACAGGTTGATATAGACATTCTAACTACATTTCCTGCAGGTAATGGTGGGGAGTTAAATATCATGGAAGGGCAACAACTGTCCACAACCAAACACAATTCTAGAAATCTGCATCTGAAACCCCTTTTCAAATATACTCTGTCAATTTCAGGTGCTGGATACAGGGAGGAAGCAAGTCTGCCTTTGATATGTCTTTCCGGCATTACAGCAAAAACCACAGATATTTACAGGGAAAGCACACTTTAGTGTAGGACTGTAGCTAATAATGACATACCTGAGGGATTAAAACCTAACTCATTAAGACATTCAGCTACACAAAAAAATCCCTCCACTAACCAACACTTGGAATCTTCCTATAGCACTCCCAAAACTCAGGTCCCCCAGCCTGGTCAAGTAAACACTCCCTAAAAGCTCATAGAAGCAACCAGATTAGGACTTGGAAAAAAAATCAATTATTGGAATTAAATGGAACAACTATTGGCGATGAAAATGAAATCGACTGACCAAACATTGAAACATCAATTTTAAAAATTAGGTGTCTTCGTGAACAATTGTTTCAATTCTAGGAAATTTGGGGGGGTCAGGGAGAATGAGACTATAGGATAAAGGGTTCTCCCTTTAATCTTTTCTAACACTGAGAAAGACTTGAACTCAGAGTTGTGCCTAGCAGGACATTTTAATCCTTTTATGACTGAAATATTGCATTTTACTGCAGATATGATCATAGGTCATTTTGTTAAAGGTCAGTGCTTGTTATAAAACAAAACCAAAAGTTTAATCTGTGCAGCATGTTCAGAAGGTCACAGATTCAGGAAGCAGAAACATCAGTGTTCAGGGGAAGCAGCATAGACTTAGCACCCCAAGGACAGCAGCCACCAGTTCTATTCTGAGCCTCATTCAGCTCTGATTCATACACTACATGACTGGTCAAGTCTTTTAATCTTCTCTTAATGTCTGAGTCTCCTCATTGCTAAGACTGAGATAATCACAGCCTCTCCTCAGTTACCTAATGTATTTGTTTGGGGCTTTGTGGGTTTGGTTTTTTGTATGGATTTTTTAAAAAAATCCTCATATGCCCTTATGGAAGCAGACACTGGTTCTTTGCCAAGACCTAGGAGAAGTTAGGGAGGACCTAATGGGAATCAGGGTGTGAATCTGAAATAAATTAAGTATACTCTGCCTCTCCTCTGTTTCTTATATATATGTTTTCAAGAGATCTTTATATCACAATATTAATTATGTATTATAATTATAATATCAACTTCAATCTGTTACATTTGCATAGTCCACTTTTACTTTTCAAAGGATGTTCACCTTGATTATCTCATGTGGTCCTCATAACCACTAATAGGACATAACAGATTTAGCTCCAGCCAGGGATGTTCTGGTCATTCTCATTCTAACCCCCACGTGAAACTGAGAAATCAGATTGTTCTCCATATCCTGGTCACTTGCATTGGCCAAACTGTGGTTATAGACCAGCCTCAGTGCTTTGGGGCAAAAATAGTCTCTTGGTCAGAACATTCAGTCAGGAAGCAAGTACAGTTTGACACATGCCTTGTGTCTGGTGAATTCTTTGAGCTAGGAGCACAGATTGTTGGAGCTGGACAAGGCCTCATAGATCGGCTAGTCCAAGCCCCCTCATTTTACAGGTAAGACAACTGAGGCTGAGGAAGGAGAGAAAGAAGAATTTATTAAACACCTGCTGTGCGCCAGTGCCATGCTAAGTGCTATATAATTATTGACTCATTTGATCCTTGTAACAATTCTTTGAGACTGATGCTATTACGATCTCCATTTTATAGCTGAGGAAACTGAGGCAGACAGAGTTGAAATGACTTGCCCAGGATCACCCAGCTAGTAAGTTTCAGAGGCTGGATTTGAACTCAGGTCTTTCTGACTCCAGGCCCAACACTCTCTCCACAGTACCATCTAGCAACCAGAGGTCTAAAAGGAGCCTTAAGTCACACAGACAGAACTCAAATTCAGATCTCCCAACTCTAGGTCTGATGCTCTTTTCCTAAAACTGTACCATCATTCTGTCTTCTGTGTCCCCTATAGCTCTGTGCACCCTTTTGCCTACCTGATACAGCGTTATAAATAGGAGCACAGCAGAGAGAAAAGCGTCCCAAGTTTAGAGTCAGGCAGCTGGAGCTCTACTGCTTATAAGCAATATGACGTTAGGCAACTCAATGAACACCATTTCCCTTATCAACAAAACAGGGGTCATCATAACTGTCCTGCCTTCTTGGGATAAGTTCTATAGGTGCTCTGTATACCACTGTTGTAACTTATCATTACTAAGAGTCATTGACTGACAGTTCTTTGTGTTTTCCTTTTGTCTAGAAGTAATGTGTCCTTCAGAAGAAGAATTATTTTAAAATTCTATTTTTAGTTCCTCCTGTGTCCCTTTAGCACACGAAACTCCTCCCACGGCATTAGTTTTGGACGCACTAAGTGGTGGAATGCTTCCCGCCGTGCCCCAGGATCCCTCACCTTCTGAATCTCTGTTCCAGGGCATCATCCTGAAGTCACCACAGGTAGCTCACCTCTTCATGAATATGGCTTCCAACAAGTCAGACTCTTGTAAAGTCTTCCTTGTCTACTGCAGCCTAAAGTGAAACTGCCTTCTTCCATGTCTCTCCAGCAGCGATTGGGTGCATTGCTTAAATTGACAAACATTTATATAGTGCCTGTTATATACAAGGCACTGTGTGTACATACACACGTACATACACACACATACACACATACACACACACACACACACACACAGTCCCTAAATCCAAGGAGATTTTATTATATTGGGTAGATACAAGTTGTATAGGGATGGAATGTAGAATTCATTAAGAAGAGTATTAAGACTGGAAAAGAATTAATTAATTAAGAATAATTAAAAAATTGTTAAAAAAATAATTAAAAATTAAGAAGAAATAAGACTGGAAAGGAGTCAGATTGGAGAAGGCTTTAAAAGCTAGGTAGAGAAATTAGTATTTTACCCTAGAGTAGTAGTTATCAAAAGATGGTTGGTCCTCAGACCCCCTCACCCCAGGATCCCCAAGACCCTTTCAAAAGTTCCATGAGGTATAAGTGTTTTTGTAATCATAATAAGATATTATTTGCCTAATAAAATACTCCTCCCTTTTCCAAACTACATGAGGCTAGATTTTCTTCATGTACTTTGACAAAAACAATATATTACAACAGATAGAATACAGAAGTGGACATGAGCATCCAGCTCTTAAGGCAAAAATTAAAGAGATTTGCAAAACATTATAAAACAATGCCACTCTTCTCACTAAATTATTTTCACTTTGTAAAATGTAGTTTATCTTCAAAAAATATGTTATGTTAACATGTAATGGGTTTATTATCATTATTTTTAATGAATTAAATAATTATTTTTTAAATTGCCAGTTTCAGTTTCTTATGTGGTAAATACTGATAGGTATAACCCACATAAACCAAAGCTCTTTGGGATATTCAGTTGTTTTTAAGAATATAAAGGTTTCCTGAGGCCAAAAAGCTTGAGAACTACTACATTGAAAGCAATGGAGGGACACTGATGCAATCAGACTTGAGACTTAAGATTATTTTGAAAACTATTTGATGGGATGGATTGGAGAGGAGAGATACCAGAAGTAGATAAAGGAGTTAGGAGAACATTGAAGTCCAGCCAAGAGGTAATAAGGATAAACTAGGATAGTAGTTGTCTGTGTGAATGTAGAGAAGGGGTTAACTATAAGGGCTAAAGGAAGAAGTAACTTGGTATATTAAATAGTGTTGTCAACCAGGAGTTGGAAAGATCCAGGTTCAGATCTCTGAGTACTGACTTTGTAACAAGTAAGAGTAAGAGACTTCCTCTCTCTGACCCTGAATTTCCTCATGTGTAAAGCAGTGCCAATAATTCCTAGAGTGCTAATAATTCCTTCAGTGCCTGTTGTTCAGTTGTTCAGTCATGTCTGACTCTTGGTGATCCCCATGGATCGCAGCCATGACAGGCCCTTCTGTCTTCCACTATCTCTCAATGTCTGTCCAAGTTCATGGTCATTGTTTCCATGAACTATCTCAACCTTTGCCACCCCCTTTTCCTTTTGCCTTCAACATTTCCCAATATCAAGGTCTTTTTGAATGAGTCTTATCTTCTCTTCAGGTGGCCAAAGTAGTTAAGTTTCAGCCTCAGTATTTGATCTTCCAGTGAATAGCCTGAATTAATTTCTTTAAGTATTGACTAATTTGATCTTACTATCCAAGGTGATGGGGTGCTTGGACCCCAATTCTAAAATCACATTTCTCTCTAAAAATCACATTTCTTCCTAACCTCAAAACACTTGTCTCAGTCAGGTTCTCCCCAGCTGAAGGACAGCCTGCTCCAGCAAAAGCCATTATCTCTCTTCCTGATACAGTAGCCAGATGCACCTATAGAATTTGTTAGTTTGAAGCAGCTGTGTACTGACTGAACCGGCTGTGTACTGGGTCATAATGACATTTACTATCCACTGACCTATCATATATATCCTGGACTTGAATGTATATATACTCCCTTAGGTTTATCTTGTCTAACAAGACACTGATGAGAGTCAGCCCTGATCTTTAATTGACTTAGTGACATTTCAGTCAAAACCACACCTCCCTGTAGCCCCCTCTTGGGCTATTTCCTGATGAACTCTCAGTAAAATACCTGGGCAGTAGATACTAAAAGTACATGTTCCGTTAAGAATTAACCACTGCCTAATCATGCCCTGAATCACCTAGTTAGCATATTTGGCACATGTTTTACTATAGAATATCCTATATAAATTTTAACTGTACCCCTCTAAGGTTGCAGGTTCCCTAAGAACTCTTGCTTGCTGAAAAGCTCAATAAATCGTTACCACCTTGACTTCAAGAATGCTTGAGTCCTTGAATTCTTTTAGAGATGACCCATGTAGGGAACTCCAGTCTTGCGGTTCCTCTACCTTTCTAGCCCTCATCACAAGGGACTCTCAGAAGTCTTAGGTTTGTTGGGAGGTTCAAGTGAGATCTTATATTTCAAAGTGTTATGTAACCCTTAAAGTCCCATATAAATGTCACTTGTTATCATTGTGGAAATAGAATAACCAAGATAACTGATTGGATGTTGATGGTTTGAGGGAGAGAAAGGGACAGTTATGAACTGCCCAGTAAGGTCTCTGTTATGCAAATCTTGTATTACCATTTAACCTTTCACATATTTATTTCTTCCATGTTCCTTTCCCCCCCACTAGCCTTTAGCGTATAGACCAGGTCTTAGACTCCTCTGGACATTCATAACACCTAGTGCAGCATTTTATATACAGTGAGTGCTCAATAAAGGATTACATTATAATTGATTAGGTAGGATGTAGGGTTAATGAATGATATCCACTAAAACAATTTAAAAAGCTATTGGTAGGTCAGCATCTCAGGATTTTTATAACATTCCATTTCCATACATGTCTTATTCCAAAGTCTATATGTGTGCCTCCTCACTTATGAAAAGCTGACCTGGGTTCTGGAAGATACTGCCTGTAGAATTCCAACTCTGGCAGGGTCCATTACCAATCTGGGAGGACTTTGAAGATGGCACACTGATGGGCTATATGTTTCTGTCTGAGGATGAGTTCAGAGGAGTTTATCGCCAGACTGGCCACTGGGTGTTGACTTTTTCAGCTACGGAAACTGTCACAAACTGGGATGGGGGCGCTGCTAGTAAATGTTTAACAATCAGTTTTCCAAAGCACTATACACTTTAAATTGAATTTGTATTATTAACATTTTCTCCATTGTTTTCTTAAGTCTAGAACAGAGATGTCAAATTCTCAAATGAGGAAATGTTAAACAAAATGAAATACAACAAAGATAATATTGATTTGCAGCTCTCTAAATCAATATGCAGACCTCAGGGATCCCATTCTATCTGAGTTTAACATACTGGTATAGAGTTTAGACAATCAACAATCAATAAATCAAACCTTTGTCAATTTCTGAGATGTAAATGCTCACACTAGCTGCTAGGTAGTGCAGTGGAGAGAGTCCCAGGCCTGGAGTCAGAAAAGCTCATCCTCCTGAATTCAAATCCAGTCTGACACTTACTAGCTTTATCCCTCTGGGAAAATCATTTAGCCCTGTTTGTTTCAGTTTCCTCATCTGTAAAATGAGCTGAAGAAGAAAATGGCAAACCATTCCAGTATATTTGCCAAGAAAACCCCAAATGGGGTCATGAAGAGTCCAACACAACTGAAACAACACAACAAATGCTCATGCAGAAAATTTCACAGTTGGTGTTTGTGAGCCTGCCTACTGGGTTGTGCTCTTTGGAGGTCCAGGAGGTACCCTTATTGTTGAGAGCACTTTAAGTCATCATCTTTGGGTTCCAAGCTACATGCCCTTGAGGTCAAGGCATGTTTCATTTTTGTTTTTTTGACCCTAGAACATCACACAAGACTTGGACATTTTAGGAACATGATAGATATCTGTTGAAGAGAAGTCATAGACTCCCTTACTTCCTTTAAGAGTCCACTCATACATCACTTTCTACAGGAAATCTTCCCTGATTCCCTTAGCTGCCAGTGCCCTCCCTCCCCTATACTAACTTTTGTCTGTTTTGCATTTATTCTCCATGTACATGTCTCCCCCAGTAGAATGTAAGTTCCTTGAGAACAGAAATTTTCATTTTTGTCTTTGCATCATCAACGCCTGGCACTCAGTAGGCACTTAAATGTTTTTGATTAATTGACTGAATTAAATCAGCAGCAGCTGTTAGACTTGAGAATTTCTTTCTTTGCCTTTTCCCCTCCTAGAATCAAGTTACCTTGAGTGGAAGAGTGCCACACCTGGGCCAGTATGTCTTCATTGTCCATTTTTGTCAACCAGATCATCCCACATTTCCTGCACAGGTGGTTATAGAGGGAGGGCAGCCGTGGTCAGGTGAGCTACCATGTTTATTTCCAGAACTGCAGGCTTCCCCTTCCTAGCCAAGACATTAATTGAGGGACTCTATGGCTTCAGTTACTGTCTCTATGCTGATGACTTCCAAAAGTCCTAGCTGCTCCTAAGCTCCAGTTCTGCTCCACCAATTAGGTGTCACTAGACATATTAAACTCAGCATGTCCAAAGCAGAACTCAGTGTCTTTCCAAAGCAATTTTTCCAAAGACAGCTCCAACCATGTCAACACTCATTAATCTCCAGTGGTTCTCTATTATCTCCCAGATCAAATATAAAATCCTATGATTTTTTAAAACCCTTTACAACCTGGGCCCTGCCTTCGTTTATAATTTTCTTATTTTCTTCCCGTCTTCACATAGTCTATGGACCAGTGATAGTGGCCTTCTTGCACATGACCCTCCATCTCTCAGTTTCTTGCCTTTTCACCATCTTACTCCCGATTCTTGGAATGCTCTCCCTTCTGTCCTTCTCCTCCTGCTCCTTCTCTGTGACTCATTGCCTTCCTTCAAAGCTCAGTTCTACAGGAATCCTGAAACTGCTAGTGCCTTCTCTCTGCTATTACCTTTCCTTTACAACTTCTATATCTTTCTATGTACAGTTTTCTGCATTCGTCTCCTCTAATTCGAATATGAGCTTGTTTAAGAGTGTTTTTGTCTTTCTTTTTATCCCCCACATTTACTTAGCACTTAATAAGAAGTGCCTGGCATATAGTAAACACTTAAATTAATGCTTGTCGATTGGCTGGCTTCTTGACTTGGAAGAAACCTACATAGTATGCTTATTAATCTTGGAGAAAAATCAATCCTTGTCTTCTTTCAAGACTCTACAGGAAACATTTCCTGGTTGCCTTAGCTTTCTCCTCTACAGTTAAAGTGCTTTCTCCTCTGTAGTTACCTTGTATCTACGTTGTAGGAATTTTATATATGCTTATATATATATATATATATATATATGTATATATATATATATATATATATACACACACACACACACATACAGTGTAACAGTAAGTTAAGATTTACTCTGTACAAATTGCCTCCGCCATTGGAAAGTAAACTCCTTAAAGGCAGCAACTGATCTCACTTTGGGTGGGGGGCAGGGATTGCCAATCTCCCAGCAACATAGTACCTGGCATGAAATAGGTGCTTGATAAATGCTTGTTCATTTAGTTGATTCCATCTCGGTACAGGTTCCTTCAGTGCCTATTTCTGCCCTCAAGTGTTTGGCTGCTGGAGCTTAGTGATTGCAGAGAGCCACACTAACCTAGACCTCCGGGAACCAGAGTTCTCAGTGACAGTGAAGGTTCCAGATGGAAAATCCTTGACCCTGGTATGTTCAGTCTGTTTCTCTCCAAGTTTTTCCTCCTTAGTCTTCACTGACCCACCATGGTCTGCCATTTTTACTATTTGCTTATTTTTAAAAAATCATTTATATCTTCATAGTCAGTTCAAGGTATATAGTACCAGTAATTTTAAAAGTTTATAAACATCTCTGCTGTAAGTTTTAACATTTTAAATTATATCAAACATAATATCATAATATATGCTTGATATATATGTACACATATATTAATTATACTTAGACACATATTACAAGTATGACTGACTAACTCTCTATCTGGATGGGCCAAGGCTACCCTCTGCTCAACATATCCCCAAACCAAGCTTATTGTGTTGTCCAGATGTTTTTCAGTCATGTTCAACTCTTCGTGACCTTGTTTGGGTTTTTCTTGGCAAAGATGCTGGAGTGCTTTGCCGTTTCTTTCTCTAGCTCATTTGTAGATGAGAAAACTGAGGCAAATGGGGTTAAGTGACTTCCCCAGGAGTGACACAATTATTAAGTGTCTGAGACCGAATTTGAACTCAGGAAGACAAGTCTTTCTGATTCCAGGGCCTGCACTCTATCTATTGCACCACCTAGCCATCAGTAAGTCCTATATACAAATTATTATTATTATTGACTATTATATAGACATACCTTTTCCTGTGGCAGTGATGGTCATGACTCCTTTATGATTCCAGAGCAAGAAATCTGGGGAGTAAGGGGATATGCACCCAGGAGGGTAAAAGGTGAGAAGATGGTTAGCTAGCCTAGAGGGAGGGAGCCATGAGAGGCACTCACCAATGAAGATGGGAGTGGGGAAGGGGCAAGGGGAGAAGAGGTTGGGAAAAAGAGGTCGTGGCAGCATGGGTAAGCAGGAGTCCCAGGGCTAAAAGGATAAAGTCATCCAGGACAAGATCTCTGGTCTGGAGAATGCACTCACTGAGCAGATCTGAATCTAGTCTTCAACCAAACTGATTTTCTGTTCCCCAAACATACCCTGTATTTTCCCATCTTCATGCCTTTGTTCATATTTTCACTATATCTATAATGTGGCTATTGAGATTCTCTGGAGCCCCTAGATATGAAGACTTTAGGGCCTTTCCTCCAGGTTTGTAATTTTAAAAAGACACTCTGCAAAAACGGTACGATAATGAAAAAGTTGGTTTCATTTTTAATAAGTATCCACAACAACTTTAAAGTTAGAGAATAAGCTTATTCTGTTTTTTTTTAAGTTTACAATTTATTTTTTATGTTTTAACTCATATTTGAAGGTTGAGATATAAAAATATCAACCTACTCTCCTCTCAATTCTGTTGTATCATTTTACAGAGATAATTTCTGGTAACAGATACCGGGACAATATCATGTTACCTTGTTCCCTTTCATAGGGACAAAGTGGTGTAATAGAAAGAGTGTTATTTTAATGAGAGAAACCACCTTCCAAGAATAATCCTGTCAACGTTAGAGAAGACTGCTCTGTCTAGGGAGAAGAGGGGAGATACTAAGGTGATTGTCTGAGGCATTTTTCTTTTCTCATCCTTTCAATATACACATACACCATTTACCAAAGAGTAACATGTATTTTTAAATGGATATAATATTAGAATTTATTGTTAATCTTATTGTATAATCTAATTGCTTATTGCTAAAGGAGATCTTGATTTGAGTTCCTGGCTCTGATACTTGTAAATTGTATAACTTAAACTCTCAGCTCGGTTTCCTCATCTGTAAAATGGGGACAGAATTGTTAGGAGGAGATTTCTGTATCTACCTTAAGGTATTATATAAATGTGCTATATAAATGTGAATTAATTGTTCTTATAATCCTGACCTGACTGAGCAGGTACTAATGTCTATCTTGATGTTTGGAACATACTTTTTTTTTTTTTTTTTTTTTTTTTTAGGGCCAGGTTCTAGTTGTTCCAGCAGAGAATTATGACTACCACATGCTTCACAAGAAGTCAGTAGACAAGTCATTTGATTTTATCAATAATTGTGGAGGAAACAGTTTTTATATTGAGTAAGCATCGCTTTTGGAAACAGCCCGTGGTTGGAGGGGGAAGCAGTCTATGAATCTTGAAAATTTGAATCTGACGTCCATATCCTATCTAATGTGAGGTTGTTCTCTGAATGGCATTATGTCCTTGAATCACCCACCCTCCCTGCTGCTCTTCTGTCAGTGGCAGCTGAGCCAAAATTGAAATGACAAATCTGGAAGCTTTGGTAAGCGTGTCTTTTCCCTGAATTGACCAGTTTACTAAATTGACCTCTCAGGATACCCATCTGTGCAAATTTGTCATCAGTGCTTTTGAGTCACTGATGCAGCAGCAGTTAATGGGGCTGGTTTCTGAGAGGCAGCACAGAGAATGACGATGTTATTTTTCTTTTTCCTAGCCCTTTGATGTCATCACGATTCTGTAAGGCCTCTGCCCACTCACTGGTCGCCTTCTATAACAATGGAGCCCTACCTTGTGATTGTCATGCGATGGGGGCCGTCAGCCCTACATGTAACCCAGAGGGGGGACAGTGCCGGTGTCGGCCCAATGTCATTGGTCGTCAATGTACCAGATGTCAAACTGGCTACTATGGCTTTCCATTCTGCAAATGTGAGTTCCTGTTCTGGAAGGCCTGGGGTACTTCGATTCTTCTCTCTGCTAAATGGTTTCTCCAATTCTTTGTTTATTTGGAAGGTAGAGATATGACTCATGCTGCACAATCAGTGCTGCCAGGAGGGAAAAGGATGGAAGTGAATGATCTCAGGAACCAAATGTCTTAGAAACCTCGATTCCATTCTATTCATAAAACAAAGAAATTTCAGTTCAGGTAGTGAACAAGTATGGCATTTAAAAAAGGGTTCAAAAGACATAATTTCTGAATAATTTAATCATTTTATTAATAAGGCCTACATGCATATTAATAAATGAATGGTCATTTGCTATCTCTTTTCAACCAAAGACCTATCATGGTGGTGTGCTCACAGTTTATATGCTTTGTAAGAGCAGGTATTCCTCAGGGTATCAATCTGATTGGCTAACAATTAATGAGAAAATTAATATTACAATGAAAGGCTGGGCTATATTACAGTGAGTGCCTTGGTGTACATGACTTGGATCACCCAAATCTTGGTCAGACACTTAGCAATTTCCATATTGTCTGTCTGAGAAAAGGAAGAACCAATGTTTTCCCAGACCCCTCTAGGCAAACACAGTGAGAAGGAATGCACCCATTAGCCCAAACTTAGAATTTCTTTTACTGTCTTTGATTAGATCTCAGCCATCCTGGTTGCTAAGTCTTTTAGGAAGATTTCTCACACTGGTTGATTTCTGGATGAGAAAGTAGAAAAGGGGAGAAATCTTGGTCCTAATACAGTAATTAGTTATTAAATACAGGAGAGAAATACACATTTTTCTTACAAGTAATAGCAGCTATATAGTAGAGTCATAAGATCCTGGCATTTAGAGCTAGAAGGGACCTTGGACATCATGGAGTTCAACCCCATCATTTTACAGATGAAAAAATTGAGACCTAGAGAAATGAAGTGATTTGCTCAGGACCATACAGGTTGTAAGTAGTAAAGCTGGGGTGAAATGAGAACATTGGCATCTTTTAGGTCACTTTCATCTCTGATTTCTGATCTAGTTCTGGGGTGGGGAACCTGTGGCCTCAAGGACACATGTGACCCTGTCTGTCTTCAGTGTGGCCCTTTGAATCGAAACTTCACAAAGAGCCGCATTTGAGGACCTAGAAGGCCACATGTAGCCTTAAGGCTGCGGGATTCCCACTCTTGATCTAGTTCTAACATGAAGAGAGAAAACTCAGAAGAAGCATAGAGATTCCTGGGTTTCAAAGCCCAGACCTCCTTACCATTTGTCCCGGAAATGATTCAGTTACTTATAAAAGAAGTCTGTGATTCATGTTATCCATAATCAAGACCACTGCCTAGAGGTCAGAGTTATTTGGTGGTATGAGGAGAGTTTAGGAGAGGCACAAGATGGAATTCCTTAGTGGAAGTCACACCTCTGAAGTGTCATCACGTTGTATGGGCTTCGTTGAATGAGAGGGAAATCCCATTCTCCCTTAGAATTCTGACACAAAATGACACCCTGGTGATGAAAAATAACCATAGTGTCATAGGTTCATAGATTTAGACCTGGGAGGAAACCTACAGATCATCTAGTCCAACTCTCATTTTATAGAGGAGGAAACTGTGACCCATCAAATGGGTTGCATGGCTCGCTCAGTCATATGAGGTAGTTACAGAGTCAGGATTCAGACTCAAGACTTCTATCTCCAAATCCTCACTCTCTATAAACTAATTGTAGCTTGCTTCTAGAGTTACCTCTTACTATGAGAATCAATTGTTAATAAGAGAGGAAGTTTTTTGGATGACATGGACTCACATATGGATTGAAGATAATGTGATAAGGCTACTAGTGAGATAGGGACCTCTTTGAGAATATCCACAGAAAGTGATTCCTTGAGCGTAAGGCAGTCTTTTGTCCTTCAGGTCCCTTTGAAACATTTCTTTTGGTTACTCAGACCTGGGAGAGAGTGACATAAACAGGACACAATAAAATAAGATTGTCCCATTGAAATAGATATATTTGTCTTCTGACCAGTGTGCCACTGTGGCCGGCGCCTTTGTGATGAAATAACTGGAAAGTGCATCTGCCCTCCTCGCACAGTCAAGCCTCAGTGTGAAGTATGTGAGAAGCAGTCCTTCAGCTACCACCCATTGGTTGGATGCAAAGGCTGCAACTGTTCCCGGATAGGGGCTATAAGTGCCACCACCCCAGAGTGTGATAGAAACAATGGACAGTGCAGGTGAGTGACCTTAAGTGACACATGACAGAAGGGATGACGTTCCTCTCCACCTATTTGTCATTGATATTGAGAAGCAGTGGAATGTTGGGTGCCATATTTACCTCATTGACTGAATTGGATGGTTATGGGAAATAGTCATTATTTGCCCATGCTATGACAAAATTCTTTATGACAGAGAAGGAGGGGTCAGACAAGTAGGAAGAGACCCAAAGGAGATTAGTATCTTGAAAACAGAGAGGACAGACAGAATATCCAGGAGGAAAGAGTGATTGGCCATTCCAGATACTAAAAAGAAGAAAAGAAACTGCTTTGTGTTTTTAAGGTTCAGGGTACACTTCAATCTCACAAATCAAACTAAACTTTTGTTGTTGTTGAGTCATTTTTCAGTCATGTATGACTCTCCATGACTGCATTTGGGATTTTTTTGCAAAGATATTGGAATGCTTTGCCATTTCCTTCTCCAACTCATTTGCAGATGAGGAAACTGAGGCAAATAGGGTTAAGTGACTCACCCAGGGTCACACAGCTAGTAAGTATCTGAGGTCAGATTTGAACTTATGAAGACAACTCTTCCTGACCCAAGCCTAGCACTTTAACCACTGTGCTACCTAGCTGCACAAACCAAGGTTTTTTTTGTTCTCACTCCCAGACTGTAAGAATGCTTCTTGAATTATGGAGTGATTCTAGTGCATCTGTGCCACTAAACATTTCTATCTTACTCCTGCTTTCCTTTGGCAGCTGTTTGATGATCCTTTCATGGATCTTTTGTAGATTCCCTAGAGTCAGTTCTCTAAGTAACTGTTCCAGACTCACTCTTCTCTCCCTTTATCCTAGGTCCAGACACCTTCCCAGGAGAAAAATCATAATTCATTCTATTATTATTTTATATGTATTCATAAATCCCTTTAAGCTTTATGAAGCACAAATGTACATTGTCTCTTGATCCTTATAGCAACAGTATAGGATAAAAATTCCTATTTTTATAGATGAAGAGGCTAAGAGAGGTTAGGAGACTTGCCCAAGGTCACACAGGGTCATACAGTTAGGAAGCAGCAGAGCTGAGATTCAAATTCAGGTCTGACTTTAAGTCCATCCTGTTCCCACTCGAATAACTGCCTTTTGTTCCAGGTGATTATACCTCCTACTTGGCATAGAAGAGGATTTCTAGTTTAAGATCCTTCATTTGCCTTTCTCTTTACTTCAGTATATTTCTTTGCATTGATTCTCTACTTTTTCCAGTCTCACAGGAAAAAATGTAAATATCTTATTGTTTCTAAGGCTAACTCTTGGCCACTGAATTCCTTTCTACGTTCACTGAGACTTTGCTTCATCAGTTACCCCTTCTCTGTGGTATCATCTAGTTACTCTTCGAAAAGTTCCTTTTCGTCTTCCTTCAAATATGGTAGAAGTTAGACCAGATGACTTAGAATACCCCCTTTTAATTGTGAAATTCTATGGTTCTATGATTCAGTTGCATGAATTTCTCTACCTTGATAAAAATCTCTTGAGAATGAAGTAGCAAAAAATTGTAGAACCCATCCCCCCCACCAAGTTAGCTCTTCAAACCTTTGCTAATTCTGTGTGTAGAGTCTAAGCCATGATTAATTCCAGGATGCATGTCTGAAACAAAGTTCAAGTGGGTGAAAAATGATCAAAGGGTTGTACAGTAGAATAGCCTTAAATTGAGGGGGTAGGGGGGAGAGGAGACCACAAAAGAGAAGACCACAGAAATCAGGAATTTCAAAATCCTTCTATTCCTCTTGACAACCTTGGTTTTGTGATTGTTATAGTTTTAAGGGATGGTAACAGGGGACGTTAGCACAACCAAAAGAGACCTTCAGCTCAGTCTATTACAAGAAAACCTTCACCAGGAACTTCAATGAGCTGCCATTGGCAGAGACTGATTCAGAGTTATCATATTTCCTATGGAAATAAATCTTTGTAGTGAAATGGCTTAGAAAGAAACAGAGCTCTGACCTGAAAGTTGGAAGATTATGATAATAAATGAAAGGAGAGTTGCCTTTCCCATCTGAAAAAAAAAGGCAATAGAATCTTTTATATGACAATGGTTAGTAGTGTAAAGGGAAGTCGCAGCAATAGCAAATATTCAGAGTGAAAGTTGAGCTATTAAAGCTGTATGCATACCAAAGGGACATTACTGCAAGGTCCCTGGATCACCAGTGATGAAAGACAAAATATCAAAAAGGAAGCAAAGCCTCCTGGAGCTTTGAAATGCCCACATAAGCATGTCATAACATTTCAAGTTGTAGTATAAGAGATATTAAAAAAAAAGAGATAGTTGAAACTAATGAAAAATAATAAAAAGTCTTATTGGCTGCAAAAACATAACACATTCCTGGGACTTGCCCTTGATCATGTTCCCTGTATAAATGAGGGAGAAAGTTCACAAAGTGTACAACTGAGAGATGAGGAATACAGAAAAGGCTAGGGCCTTTGTCACCAAGGTATTTGCTATAGCAAGAAGAAGAAAGAGAAGAGAAAAAAAAGGTTGAGTCATTCAGTCGTGTCAAACTCTTCATGATCCCATGGATCATAGCACACCGGTCCCTTCTATCCTCCACTTTCTCTCAAAGTCTGTCCAAGCTCATATTCATTGCTTCTTTGACACTATCTATTCATCTCATCCTCTGCCATCCCCCTTTCCTTTTGCCTTCAATCTTTCCCAATATAAGAAAGAGTCTTTTCCAATGAGTCACTTGCTTTCTTATTATGTGGCCAAAGTATTTAAGCTTCAACTTCAGTATCTGACCTTCCAGTGAATAGCCTGGATTAATTTCTTTAAGTATTGACTGATTTCAACCTCCTTGCTGTCTAAGAGACTTTCAAAAGTCTTTTCTAACACCACAATTCTGAGGTGATGAGCTTTCCTTGTAGTTCAACTCTCACATTGCTATTAGAAAAACTGACCTTTGTCAGCAAGTACACTGTCCAGATTTGCCATAGCTTTCCTCACAAGGTTCTTTTAATTCCATGGCAGCAGACACTGTCCACAGTGATCTTTAAGTCCAAGAATATAAAATCTGATACTGCTTCCATTTCTTCTCCCTGTATTTGTCAGAAAGTAATGGGACCAGTTGCCAAGATCTTAACTTTTTTGATGTAAAGCATCAAGCTAAGTTGCACCCTCCTCTTTCACCTTCATCAAGAGGTTTTTAATTTTTCTTCACTTTCAGCCATCAGAGTGGTGTTGTCTACATATCTAATATTGTTGATATTTCTCTCAGAATCCTTAATTCTGACTTTTGATTCATTCAGCCTGGCATTTCACATGATGTACTTTGAATATAAGTTAAATAAAGTAACAATATACAACCTTGACTTACTCCTTTTCCTAACTTAAATCAATCAGCTGTTACATGTTAAGTTCTAACTGTTGCTTCTTGGTCCAAATACAAGTTCCTCAGAAGAAAAGTAAGATGATCTGATATTCCCATCTCTTTGAGGACTTACCCCATTTTGTTGTGATCTACACAATCAAAGTCTTTAAGCATAGTCAATAAAGCAGAAGTAGATGCTTTTCTGGAGCTCTCTTGCTTTCTCCATAATCCAGCAAATATTAGCAATTTGGTCTCTAGTTCCTCTACCTGTTTGAAAAATCAGCCTGTTCTTCTGGTAATTCTTAGTTTGCATATTCCTGAAGCCTAGCTTGCAGAATCTTAAGCATAGCCTTGCTGGCATGTGAAATGAGCAGAAATGTTCAGTGGCATGAAAATTCTTTGGCATCATCTTTCTTTAGGATTGGGATGTAAATTGATCTTTTCCAATCCATTGGCTGTTGTTGAGTTTTCCAAATTTGCTGGCATATTGAGTGCAGCACTTTAACAACATCATCTTTTAGGATTTTAAATAGCTCTATCAGAATTCCATCACCTCCATTAGCCTTGTTGTTAGCAATGCCTCCTAAGGACCACTTGGCTTTGTTCTCCAGGATGTTTGACTCTAGATCAATAACTACACCTTTGCGGTTATTGGTGATGTTAAGCTCTTTCTTGTATGGTTCCTCTGCATATTCTTGCCATCTCTTCTGCTTTTGCTGAGTCCCTACTATTTTTGTCTCTTTTTTTGCCCATTTTTTTCATGCCCATTTTTTTATGAAACAATGATATCTCTAATTTTCTTGAAGAGATTTTTTTTCTTTTCCATTCTATTGTTTTCTTCTTTTTCTTTATATTGCTCATTTAAGAAAATCTTATCTCTCGTTGCTATTCTGCATTCAGTTGTACATATCTTTTCCTTTCCCCTTTCCCTTTCACTTTCCTTCTTTCCTCAACTATTTATAACATCTCATCAAACAGCCATTTTGCTTTCTTGCTCTTCTTTTTAAGAGAAGTAAGCATAGCTAGGTAGAAAAGGGGAGTAATGATAAGAGATCTGTCACTAATCTGATTCTCTTGTTTGGAGGAAGCTTGATATTGTTTGGACACTGTGACCAGGATTTGTTGGATTTGAAATCAGAGAGACCTGAATCTTGCCTCAGAAACATCCTAGCTGTGTGACCCTGGACAAGATACTTTACCGCTTTCAGCCTCAGTTTCTTCATCAGAAATGGGGAGAACAACAGTACCTCTATCACAAAAGTTGTGAGAATAAAATATTTATAAAGGGCTTTGCAAACCTTCAAGTCCTCTGTGTTAGCTATTGTTAATTTCTTTTGACTGTTGATTCTCAAACAACTGAAGCACCATGAGTACTGAATTTGATCCAGAAATACCATAGTTCTCTTGCATTTCAAACTTTTTTCACGTGTATTTCTATGGATTTTTTTTTTAGGACTATCAAAGTTTTCATGCTAATTTACATGGAAGAAGATGAAATTCTGTTAAACCAGAAATAAGGATGGGTCATATGATCATGATTTCTTGGTAATTTGGGAAATAAGAGTGCAGAAAAAAATCAAGGGGTTTGAGGAATGTCAGTGTATTAGGAGAAAATAGTCACCAATAATGTCTCATTGGTATACAAGGGAGCAGTCACAATCCAGAGCAGGAGGCCAAGTAAAGATTAACAAACGTTGATCAAAGAGATCCAAGGAAAGGATCTGAGCTCCAGCAAGGAATTTCTCACAGCTTGTCCTTAACCCCAACAGGTTTTTAAACCAGCTGTAGGGGTAACCTGGGCTACTTTCCCCTTTCCCCCAACCTAGTTCTTCTAGATAAATTGAAGCTGTGGATCATTCAGTCTCGGGGGCACTGTCTTGAATGGGCAGTTTTATGCTGTTCAGTTGTTTCCAGTCGTGTCTGACTCTTCACGTCCTAATTTGGGGTTTTCTTGGCGGTCATGCTGGAGTTTTCCATTCCTTTTTCCAGCTCATTTTACCTATGAGGAAAGTGAGGCAAACAGCATTAAATGACTTGCCCAGGGTCACCCAGTAAAGTGTCTGAGGCCAGATTTGAACTTAGGAAGATGAGTCTTCCTGACTCCATGCCTGAAATTCTGTCTACTGAGTCACCTAGCTGCCCACATAAGGGCAGCTGTTTTGCCACAACGGCAGCAGATACCTACACACAAAATACCGGAACATTTGTGACTTACACCCATGAAATCTCTCTTCTGTCTCTTGCATCTACCCTTTTTCCTTTCTGGTCTCACTGCTTCTACCCTAGTTTTAGACTTTTATTGCTTTGTCACCACAATCTCCTAACTAGTCTCTCAGCTTTCATGTCAAGGTTCTGTGACCACTGGCTCAGGGATGAATGAATGCAAAACATTTATTAAGCACTTACTGTATGCAAAGCACAATGCTAAGTACTGGGAGTATAAATAGAGAAGCAAGCTGGTCCCTGTTCTCAAGGTGTTCACATTCTAATGAGGGAAATAACACATAGAGGAGCTTTCAGTTGCAAGTCAGATAAAAAGGCACCATAGTCCTTAGGGTACGTGGGCAAAACAGATGTTAAAGCATCTTCTGTAATGTCATTGGCCATAACTCAGAGTATTCTCTGGGATGCTATCCATTGAAACCTCCTTTTAACATAGGCCCTCCCCTAGGTTTCCTGGGCTGAACAGCAGAGACACAAAAGATTAACACAACACTTCGGGGATGCAGATACTGTAATTCCCCCGATGTTGTTTCTCCACACACACACCTCCCCCCCCCAAAAAAAGAGGTACTAAAGAAAATACCCATAAGCACATATGTAAAAATCAAGACTTTCTCTTCCCACAAAAGCTCCTGATGACATCTGGGATACCATTGCTAATATTCTCCTTGTTTCTTCTTTTAAATACCCTGGATACAGCAGCCCAGAAAGAAGTACCAAGCAACCAGCCAGCCCCCTCGCAGGTTATTTCAATGCCCTGCTCACTGCCTAGGAATAAAAACCTAACATTCCACTTGTTTAGGAAATTCCCAAGTAAGTCAACTCTCGCGACCAAGTAGATTGTTACCTTTTTGGAGTTTCAGTCTTAGAGGGTTGTCTGGAGCTGAGTGTAAGAATCAGATTAAAATGCAATAGGGAAATGTTTAACAAAATACACAAAAACAATACAACAGAGATCGTGTTAATTGGTGGTTTTCAAAGTCAATGTGTGGCCCAGAGGCACGGGTTTCTATTTGATTTTGACACTATTAGCCTAAGGGCCAAACAGGCTTGTTCCATTCTCTACGCCACCTTGCCTCTTGGTCAGACAGTCAACTTACATTTATTCTAAAATTGTTCCGTGTCAGGCACTGCGCTAAGCACTGGGGATACAATGAGAAGCCAAAGACTGTCCCTGCTCTCAAGGACCTCACTGTCTAATGGGGGAGACTATAGGCAAGCACTGTACAAACAAGATATAGACAGGATGTGTTGGAGATAATCCTAGCCCTTTCTGACAGTCATTACACTGGATAAACCACTGCCTTGAGACTCCTCCAGCCTTCTCTTCCTCCTCCCCACCCCCCCACCCCCCGGGTCCCCTAAGCATCTCAGCTGATGCAGATCTCAGCTCAGGAAGCTGCACAGTAGTGCAGAATTAAGAGGGATTGGGAACAGAAGGTGGGGTTTTAGCTGAGACTTGAAGGAAGCCAGGAGTGAAGATGAGGAGGGAGAGAGTTTCAGGCATGGGGTAAAGCCAGTGAAAATACCCAGAATCAGAAGTTGGAGTGTCTGATGGGAGGAACAGAAAGGAAGCCAATGTTACTGGATTGTAGAGTGCATGGGGGTGGAGTAGGGGGAAAATCTCAGGGACTGGAAAGAAAAAAAGGGACCAGATTATGGAGGGCTTTAAAAGCCAGACAGAAGATTTTATATTTGATCCTGGAGTCAATAGGGAGCTACTGGAATTAGTCCAAGGACAAACTAATTATCTTTGTCTTTAAATATGCTCCTCTCTGACTTAACTGAGCAGCCAGGTGATGCAGTGTTAGTCCTGGAGTCAGGAAGACTTGAGTTCAAATTCAGCCTCAAATAATTACTGTGTGACCCTGGGCAAGTCACTTAACCCTGTTTGCCTCAGTTTCCTCATCTGTAACATGAGCTAGAGAGTGAAATGGCAAACCACTCTGGTATCTTTACTAAGAAAACTCCAAATGAGGTCACAGAGACTCGAACATAATTGAAACGATTGAACAACTGTTTACTGTGTTCATCTGTGAGAATGCCATTCATTCTGTCCCATTCCTCCTTCTCATGTTGCATAATTAATTAGTTACCAAGCCCTGTCAGCCATCTTCACCACACCCCTTGCATCTGCCTTCACTTTCATGCTCCTATGACCACTACCTTAGTACAGGCCCTCCATACTGCATGACTGGACAGTGGCAAGAGCCTCCCAACAGATCTTTCTTCCCTTTCTCACCATTCCAACCCATCCTGCCATCAGAATCATCTTTGATAAGGATAGACTGGGTCATGTTACTACTCTATTTAAAAATTCAGTGGCTCCCAAATACCTGAGAAGATTCCAGAGTTCCCCTACCTACTATCCAAGGACTTCCACAACCATCTTGTCTCTCCAGCCTCATCTCATCTACTTCTGCTGCAAAAACTGTGCATATTCCAGATAATCTGGAATATTCCCTCACCCCCAGACACATATATGGTCTTATACACCCAGTCTTGTGCAGTATTAACTCATAACGCATATGTCCTGGCTCCCAACTACTGATATAAGCTCTCAAGGTCAAGAGGCTAATTAGTCTTACACTTTGATTGTATTGCCTCTGGAGGGGTCTCCCCACCCCTCAGCCCATAACAATGTCTAAAACAGTAGACATAGTAATCTTTCACTGAGTAATTGTTCATATGTGAATGGGTGAGGGGACTTTGAGTACCGAATTAAGTGTGGGGTCTTTTTTGTTTGTCTTTTTCTGTAGTACTTATTGAGTTAAAAAGGGCCTGCTCATCTTGGCCAGAATTTCTGATGGAAGCTCGCACGCATATTCACATACATCTTTTATACCGGTTGTTATATAACTATTGGCATTATGCCCGTTGCCTTAGAGAGGACTTTCACTTGAATGGTAACCCCAGTGCAGCTCTCCTGGAGTTTTCATGTGCCATGGGGTGGGTATCTGCTGGAGTCTGCCTGCCTGTAAGCAACCTCTGAAATGTCAATCAGGGCAACTCCCTTACAAGCAGAAATTTCACATGGAGGAATGTCTCAAGGTCAGATTTATTTTAGGACAGCAAGGACCCAAGGGTCTTGAGACATAAGCGGATCCCAGGGTTTAATGCTGGGAGAGACCTTAAAGACCATCTGGTCCAATCTTTTTCATGTCACACAAATGGAAAATGACAAAGCCTGGATTCAAACCCAGGCTCCAAATTCAGGGCTCATTCTGTTAGACATCCAGTTGATGACATGACTTGCATTTGACTTTGTTTTGAGTGAGGGAGGGCTGTGCAAGGTCACCAGCCTTACTTCTCCTCCAGAGCCATCTGAATCCAGTGATCAAATATTCATCAGGATGACTGAAGATGACCCAGGATGAGGCAATTGGGGTTAAGTGACTTGCCCAAGGTCACACAGCTAGTGAGTATCAAGTGTCTGAGGTGAGATTTGAACTCAGGTCCTCTTGACTTCTGCAGTAGTGCTTCATCCACTGCACCACCTAGCTGCCCTCACCTCAGACACTTGACACTCACTAGCTGTGTGACCTTGGGCAAGTCATTTAACCCCAGTTGCCTCATTCTGGGTCATCTTCAGTCATCCTGATGATTATCTATCTGGTCACTAGATTCAGATGGCTCTGGAAGAGAAGTGAGGCTGGTGACCTGCTCAGCCCTCCCTCACTCAGAATAGAGTCAAGTGCAAGCCATGTCATTATTTCTCTGATGATGTGGTCTTCTTTGGCAACAAAGGACGAACACACGCACACGGTTGATAGAAATCCTAGAGGTTCAACTACCTCATTTATAGATTAGGAAACTGAGTCTCAGAGAAATAAAAATTGCCCAAAGTCACATAGAAACTAAAGAGCACAGGGGAGATTTGAACCTAGATCTTTTGACATCAAATACAATGCCATCAACCATTTTTAATTTTATTCTTCTTTTGTCACACTCACACACCAATCTTTCTTTGTTGCTATATTTGCATAGTGATTTGCATGCTCAGTGGTCTTTCATTTCTTGACTTTCCATCTTCCTATTTTCTACTTGCTTTCAATCTTCACCTTCTCCTTCCAGTCTTCAAGCTCACCTGCTCATCCCATTCCTACCCTGAAGCATCTGCATTCTCCTAATCATCAAGCTTCCTCCTACCCAGCTCATAAAAAGTCACCTCTTCCCAAACTTTCTGGAGTAACCTGCGGTGTGAGCAATGAATTTTCTGTACTTAGGTTTGAATTCTGGCTCTTCTGCTTACTACCTGTGGACAAAGCACTTAAGTGTTTTATATCCCAGGTTACTCATCTATAAATGGGATTTTCCAGCCCTGGGGTTTTTAATCTACAACTTGTCTGTCTCAAATGTCTTCACTTCTTATTCCCATCCTATACAACATTTATTTTTAGTTTTTCCATAATGTTAAAAGGGATGCTTTTTTTTTTTTTTACCACCTTTCTTTAGCCTACAGTACAAATCCTCCAGACCCAGCTAATTTCTTTGGTCATGTCTTCCTGCTGGCATCTGCCCACTGGGACCTCTCCTGCCCCTGAACTCCTATAGCTCTTACCATCTGGACCACTCAGCATTCAGCATGTATAGTGATCCTTCCATTAAAAAATCTCCAGGGACCAGCTCCTTTAGGTGAAGCAACCATGATCAAAAATTAAACAAAAAAAAAAAATCTTCATACGTTTTGTGAAGAGCTGTCTTCTCACTATATAAGAAGATTTTTAAAAGTTCATTGCACAGCTCTATTTCTCCTCATCCATATAAAGCCAGACAGAGTCAACCTGAGGCAGTTATGAGGTCCATGAAGTTCATCTTTTCTCCCCAGTTTCCTCTCTCTCTGTGTTTTGTGTCTAATGCAGACTTGTTCTCTTTTAGCTCCTCCAAATAATCAAAATAAGAAAGGATCTAATAACTAATAAAATGTCCTAGTATTTAGAAAAGTTGGAAAATATCCAAATGTCTGTCCCAAAAGGAAATAAAATTGTCTTTAGTAACATATATAACAATAGCTAGCTTTTTATATGGCACTTTAAGGTTTGCAGTGGGTGGAGAATGGATGACTACTTGTCAGAGATAAGTGTCCATTCCTGATTTGAATGAGTGTTGGGCTAGGTGACCTATAAGCTCTCATCTGAGCCTACAGTTCTATGATTCTGTAACTGTTGCTTTTTGATTATATCCTAAATATAACACATTTTTACTGGTGTTACCTCAGCCACATTTTATCCCTGACTATGCAATGAAAGACTTTTCCCTTGTTATAAAAAATTCAGATATCAGCAAGAGGATAGGGAGTTATTTTGGCAGGGACTGGGAAATGGACAATCTTTTTAAAAATTATATTTAATTTTTCCCCAATTACATGTTCAAATAATTTTAATTTTTTTTTTATGTTTTGAGTTCTAAATTCTATCCTTTCCTCCCCCTTTCTCTCCCTGCTCCCTGAGATGGGTAAACAATCCAATGTAGGTTGTACATATGCAATCATGTAAAACATTTCCATGTTTGTTATTTTGTACAAGAAAATACAGATAGGAAGGAAGGAAGAATGAAAGAGAAAGAGAAAGAAGAAAAGAGAGAAAGAAAAATAGAATAAGAAAGAGGAAGAAATTGAGAAAGAAAGAGAGAGAGAGAAAGAAAGAAAAAGAAAGAAAGAAAGAAAGAAAGAAAGGAAGGAAGGAAGGAAGGAAGGAAGGAAGGAAGGAAGGAAGGAAGGAAGGAAGGAAGGAAGGAAGAAAAGAAAGAAAGAAAGAAAGAAGTTGTTTGCATTTAGACAATATCACTTCTTTCTCTGGAGACAGATACCATGTTTCGTCTTGAGTTCTTTGGGATTATCCTGGATCATTAAATTGCTAAGAATAGCCAGGTCATTCATAGTTCTTCATTGAACAACATTGCTATTACTGTGTACAACACTGTCTTCGTTCCGCTCACTTTACTCAGCGTCAGTTTGTGTAAGTCTTTCCAGGTTTTTTTCTGACCTCGTCCTACTTGTCATTTCTTAGAGAACAATAAGATACCATCATGTACCACATAGACCAGCCATTCCCCAATCGATGGGCATCCCCTCAATGTCCAATTCTTACCCCAAAAAGAGCTGTTATAGATATTTTTGTACAAATAGATCCTTTTCCCTTTTCTTAAAAATATCTTTGGGATACAGACCTAGCAGAGTATTGCTGGATCAAAGGGTATGCACAGTTTTATAATCCTTCAGGCATAGTTCCCAGAATTGTTGGATCAGTTCACAACTCCATCAACAATGCATTACTGTCCCAGTATTCCCATATCCAGAAGGTGACAATCTTGAAATAATTCCTCTAGGGCAGAGATTCTTAACCATAAGCTTTTTTGGTATATATTTTGATTACTGTATTTCACTGTAATTGGTTTTCTTTGTAATCCTATGGATTATTTTTTTAAATTTTAAAACATTATTCTGAGAAAGTGGTCCCTAGGCATTACCAGACTGCCAAAGGGATCCCTCACACAAAAAAGTTAAAAACCTCTAATCCAGCATCTGCTCACTGACCCCTGGAAAACCTAATTTTAAGGCAAGGGTTCTTGGCAATCTGGTGAAGCCCTATGTACCTCTTCTCAGAGTAACATGTCTTTGCCAGCATTCCAAATTAGCCAGCCTGGAGGGGGCAATTGGTGAGGGAACTTTTTATGTTCGTGTGTGAGTGCAGGAGACAGCATAGATGAAAATAAGATGTAAGTGCTGTCCTGACCACAAATCACTTAACCTCACAAGGACTGGACTATAAAAAGAGAGGTATGGATTAAATGAACCTCTGAGGCTGTTTCTCTCTCTCAAATCTGGTGGCTCTGAAATTATAGGACTCATATAGGAGGATTCATAGGTGTAGCTAGTGTCTGTTTAATTGCCTTGGTGTGGCACCTTGCCCAGCATTACATTATAGGTGGATGTGAGATAAATGATCTAAGGAAAATAATGAGTATGTTCTCCCTTTGGCTTTATAAAGATGCAAACCCAGAGTAATGGGACGTCAGTGTGATCGCTGTGCATCTGGGTTTTACCGTTTCCCTGAATGTATTCCTTGCCATTGTAACCGAGATGGGACTGAGTCGGGAGTCTGTGACCCACGGACAGGTGTATGCCTTTGTAAGGTAAGATACATCAAAAAAATGATCAGAAGCTAACAAATAAGGGGTGGGTTTTTATTTTGTTTCATTTATCAATAATTAGCCTTTACATAATGCTATAAGGTTTGCAAAGTGCTTTTACAAATATTATTTTGCCCTTGACAGAAAGGTACTATTATGATCCTCATTTTACAGAAGAGGAAACTGAGCCCAAAAGAAGTTAAGAGACTTGCCTAGGATCATACAGCTAGAAAGTATCACAGGCTGTGTTTGAATTCAGGTCTTCCTCTGCCTAGCAGCTTTGAACAGGGCCTGAAACATAGTAGGTGCTTAATAAATACTGACTGATTGTCAGCTAGGTCAGAGGTGCCAGACTTAAGGCTCCACAGCCAGTCCCAAGGTTCCACAACTCAGAGTGCAAGGGAACCATATTAAAATGGAAATGGGAAATGTTTTCTTTAAAAAAAAATACAATATAGATAATGTTAATTTGTGGGTTTTTTTAAGTCAAGAACAGTCAGCTGGGGTCCCTTTTCATTTGAGTGTGACCCCACTAACCCAGTTGATATATTTAGGCAATATGTAGTCCTAAACCTCCATTAACATCCTAAAGTGAGATACCTTATTGTGTCCTGGAGATGACCCTGGGTTTTTGAAGATAAGGCTGGAATTACGTAAGCTCTGTAAGATCTTTTTGAGCTGGATAGCTACTGTTCAAGGACCAGCCAGAGGATCGGTATTTTTTAAGTTAACTGACCAAAATTCAGGGGTGTTGCAATCTGGTCTGTGCTGAAGCTAAAATTCATTTCTGAAGTATTGAATTGTGGAATAATATTCAAGGTAGGTGGTGCAGTGGATATAGAGCACTGGGCTTGGATTCAGGAAGACTCATCTTTATGAATTCAAATCAGCATCAGACACTTACTAGCTGTGTGACCCTGTTTGCCTCAGTTTCCTCCTCTGTAAAATGAACTGGAGAAGGAAATGGCAAACCATTCTAAGATCTTTACCAAGAAAACCCCAGAACTGGGTCACAGAGAGCCTGAAAAATAACTGAACAACAACAATTCAAGGAAATGTGGACTTACCCATAGGGATAGGGCCAGGACCTGGGATTTTACTGACACAGGGAACTTCCAGGTAAGGCACCTCCACCATCAATGCAGGTGAGGCCCCGTTCTGCAACTTCTAGTTGGAGAGAGTTGCCTAGTGCATCAAGAGGTTAAGTGACCTGCCCAGGGTCATGCAGTCGTGTCTGAGGTGGCCCTTGAACTAACTCTGCCCAGTTCAAAGGCTACTCACTCTCCATGATACTATATCACTACTGATAATGTTTAATATAAAATTTTAGAATAATCTCTTTGTTCTCTCTGAAGCAAACTCAGAGAGTGCCTCTTCCTATGTCAGCAAAAGCCAGCCAAGGCCGACTCTACACTCCTTAAGGAGACCTTTAACCTAAGACACTATATCTTGAATAATGAGGCTTTCCTTTGTATCTTATTATCTGTAGACATATACTATGTTATGGCATATTAATGGTGAAGAAAAATAGACATCTTAGGTCGTAATTTCTATTGAACTTTGTTTAGCCTTTTCCTATGTCAGTTATCTGTTTAGGGCAGGAAGCCTGCCACTCACTAGTGGTGGGATTTCCTTTCTCGTCACCAAGACATGTGTTTACCCAGCTGGAATCCCAAGGCTTGACCAACATTACTTTGTTAATTGTCCTGTCTTACTGAATTTATGATTTGCTCAATTAGGAGAGTTCCTTTCTCACAGCAAAATGTATATAATCCAGAAGATTTCTGCACTGGGTAGCCAGAACATTTCTGGCTCCATAATGCATTATGTAACTGTTTTCTTTATGGGGAATTGATCAATTAATTAATTAAATCATAAAATGTATGCATTTAGCCATGTTGCCTTTTCTTAACCAAGTTTTCAGGTCAACACTACATAGATTGAGGTGTGGTTAGGTTGCGATCTCTTTCACTGGAGAGAGCGTCCCAGTACCGAAATATAAGAAGCCTCATATTAAGATTTCTAATTGAGTCTGTGGAAACAAGTCCCCTTTCCTAGCTTTTGACTTTTCTCAGGAGAGCCCAGTCCCCTGTCACACAGATCTTTGCTGTTTCCCATGATCTCCTTGACCTGTTTCACCTCCATTCCTTTTTAAATCTCATGAATTTTGGCTATTCTCTGGCAGAAAGACTGTAGTGGGGGCAAAGCCAAGAGGATCAACAGGTTCCTATAGTTCTGCACTGAGGCAGAAGGGTTTCTACATGGAGGCTGTGGAAAAAAACCAAGAAATCTTAGGAAATGAACAGTTTTTTAAAAGGAAACTTAACTATGTGAAAAGGCGATTAATGAAGAGAGCTAAAGCCTACTGAGGACAGGCTCCTTTAAAGTAACCTCAAAAAGTACTCTGTGTATGTTTCAGAAAAATATCTAGCAGAGGCAACTAGTAGAGTAATGGATAGAGTGCTGGGACTGGGAGTCAAAAAGACTCGAGTTCAAATCTGTATTAGGCTGAATCACTTAACTCTGCCTCAGTTTGTTCAACTGTAAAAATGGTATAATCACAATAACTTAACTCTCAGGGTTGTTGTGAGGATCAGAGAAGATATTTGCAGAACATTTAGCATAGTGCCTGGCACGTAGTAATATTATATGAATGTTTATTTTCTTTCCTAAGGAGAAGGTAAATATAAACTCTTTGAAGGTTTTGTCTTTGTAGCTCCAGCACTAAGCACAGTGCCTTCTGCTTAGTAATTTAATAAATCCTTCTCTTTTTTAATTAAAATTTTCAACTAACAAAAATTGTGTTTTCTCTCTCCTTTACCCACTTCCAAACCAATACAAGAAGCATTAAAGGAAGTAAAACCTATAAAGGCTTATATGAACTGATGCAGAGAAAAGTGAGCGGAACAGAGAGAACACTATATAATAAGAGCAAACATTGTAAAAGCAAAAAAACTTTATAAGACTTTAAAACTCTGATCTACACGGTGACCAATCATGATTCTGTAGCATGAATAATGAAACATGCTATCCACCTTCTGGCAGAAGGGTGATTACTCCCAGGTCATGAATAGTGAGCTGGTTTTCTGCTTATTTAAAGCTCTCCTATTTCTGCTGTGTCCTTTCTCTCTAAAGCTTGAGTATATTTTGTGATGACAATGGATAGCCTGGTTCTGGAGCTCTCCAAACAGCTGTTTTGATAATGATGGCATCTGTGAGGACAACTACTTATTCAAATTAATTAATTTATAATTTATATATTATATAATAAATTATTAGTTAATTAAAATTAATTAATAATTATATCATATAATTAATAATAAATTAAATTAATATTTTGATGGGGCATAAACTGACCATATTTTGGGTACTTTTCATATGTGTCTGGTATGGAATTTTAGCATCCTGTGTCTTTTTTTTGGAAACTGAGTCTTCCTATTTTACCTATGCTGAAACTATAATGGCCACTCACTGGTCCCATCCAACTACTGACTGGCATGAAAGCTTTGGTCTATTCAGTTTTAACCTGGGCCAATTTGGTTCTCCTTAGGCAGCTTGGTAACTCCCCCTCCCAGAGGCTCACCATATCCATGCCAGATTTGGTACAAACACCTCAGAAGTTTAACACACTGAAGCTCAAAACTCCCAAACGCAAGCAATCCATGCCCAGTCATCCATTTCTTTTGATGTTTTGTAACCATCTATATGCCAATACTTTTTATTTTCATAGAATTTAAGAACAACAAAATGCTACCAGGATCTTAAAAAAAAATTACTGACCTCATTTTCTTTCTGTTTTAATAGGAAAATATAGAAGGTGCAGAGTGTAATGTTTGCCGGAAGGGGTCATTTTACTTGAACCCTACCAATCCAAAGGGATGTACCAGCTGCTTCTGTTTTGGAATAAGTGACCACTGTCAGAGTACAAATAAGCGGAGGGCTAAGGTATGCCAGGCATTGCAGTCTTTCTACTTTTACTTAGTTGCCACGTATTGAGAAGGGGCCAAGAAATTCATCTGAAATTTCAACTTTTTCAACTCTTTGCTTTGTCAGTCTTGATGATGATGAGCATGGGTGATAATGATCTGAAATACCAGATTTAGGGTACTTTCTCCCTTGCCCCTTCTTTCCGTATCATCATTTCTCAATTTTTAATTTCTTTCCACAATAACGTACCACTTCATTTTTTTCTATCCCTCTTTCTAAATCATAAAAAACCCCTTCATAATTCCAATACCCACTTCCTCATTTTCTCAGGATGTCATGCTCAACCTATAGGAAAAGAAAGCCTATTTTATTTTTTAGTTGTTTATCTCTTTCAAGGAGATAAACTGATAAGGAGGGGAAAAGGTTTATAAATCTCAGAACAATTCAGAAGGGCCCACCATTCCCCTGTCCAAGAAAAGGACTGTCATGTTATTTATCAGTTTATCAATTATTTCTTCTTTCTCATAGTTTTTTCTCAATTGCTTTATGACTTGGTAGAGATTTTCAGCTATGCTATATATGAACTATCTATACAGTGGAACGAAATTTAAAGGATATCACTGTATTCCATGTAACATTGGAAAGTTATGAAGGCTAACAATTAGCACATGACTCCTATGAGAAGTTTCTTTGGGTAAGTTGGGGTGGACTTTGCTATTCCAAAACAAGTTGAGCGTCATGTGCTTAAACCTTCATTTGGCTTTGATGCTAGCTTTCATGGGAAATCTATAACAGTATTCCTTTTCTGTTGTAAACATTTGAGTTATTTCTCAAGAAGTCTGCAGCAGAGAATGGGGAATACAATCACATACATCATATACAATGGTCACTGTAGCAGATGTTTTTATTCAATTATTTTCCTTTGTCACAAGGTTGGATTAAATCTTGAGAAGGGTGGGAAGTGAAATAACTATGTTACAAAGACAAAACACATCAATAAAATATACTTTTTAAAAGAGGTCTGCAGCAGCAGAGTTCATGGAGGAAACACATGAACGAATTCTGTTCCCATGCTTTTATGTTCCAGTTTGTTGACATGATAGGTTGGCACCTGAAGACAGCAGATCAAATGGACATCCCTGTCACATTCAACCCAGGCAGTAACAGTGTGGTTGCTGATGTTCAGGAGCTGCCTTCCTCGGTCCACAGCGTATACTGGATTGCTCCACCATCCTACTTGGGGGACAAGGTAAGAACAGTCAAAAGAACGGCCAACTCTTTTGGCTGACAATTCCTTTGCCCCCTCCATTTTAGCCTTCTTAGCCCATATTGTGTGATAGGATGTAATCATTGAAGAAGCTACCCAGGGGTGAGTGTCACTGTGAATGGAAGAGGGGCAGATTCTGTCCCTCCCCCTGGAGTTCATAAAATCATAGACTTAGAGGTAGAGGGCATCCAACTCCCTCAATTTTACAGATGAGGAAATAGGGTCAGGGAGATAGTTCAAGTTCACACAGGTAGTAAGTCACAGAGATGAGGTTTGAATCTATGTCCTCTGATTCTAGATACAGTGACGCTTTCTCCATGGTACTAAAAGGGTTCACAGGATAGCTGAAAGAAGATGGGTGAATGTACAAACAAGGCCATTAAGAGTATACAAGTCTTTGTACAGAAAAATATGCCTAGTTACACCTCAAGTGGGAGAAAGACCCAAGGGACTAAGGTAGGTCTTGGAGTGAGATCTAATAATTCTTTCTATTATGTAATGGAGTCTTCCCAGAAAAAGTAGGCCAGGTCCCTGGCTCGTGCTTTTTCATAAGGTTATTATACATTCCAAGAACTAGCTTTTGGTTCACAGTAACTTGGGTCACTTTTGTCTCATTTTTTTTTATGAGTGTGGAAGCTATGCTATTTATATTTAGTGCATACAGGCTCAGTATGGATATTGTTTCACTATATATGGTTCCTTTAGGCATAATCTAATTTTCCTGTTTTTCTCTATTGATAGCAGCACTTTACCAGAGGTCTGATGGAGACACCATTGAGTTTGAAGTGCCTGGGTTTTCCCTGATCACACCACTGACTTAGTGAATGGTCTTTTTTAAAATTTCCATTTCAGTACATGTGAAATAGGGTTGATAGCAGTGAGATATTATTTGAAAGCAGCTATGTGATGCAGGGGGTAGAATCAGGCACCTAGAGTCTGGAAGACCTGATCAGACACTTACTTAACTTCATGATCCTGGGCAAGTCACTTAGCCTCTGTTTTCCTTAGTTTTCTCACCTGAAGAGTGAAGATAATAACGACACCTAACTCCAAGGGTTGTTGAGGATCAAATGAGATAATATTTGGAAAGTGCTTTGCAATCCTGTGTAAATGCTAACTTTTATAATTCATTATGAAAGCTACCCATCTGGAAGAAATGAAGCCCCCAGTTTTGTCCAGCTTCATTGTGGCCTGGCAAAAGATCATACTGAGTCCAAAGAGAGCTCCTTAGCATTCTTCACTCAGGCCCTGATTAGATTAATTTAAATTTGAATAACCATATTGTCCTGCTCTCCACTACTTTTGCAGAAAGGGAAAAACTTTTTCTGCTGTTTTTTGACATCCCTCTGTCTTATGTTTTCAAAACACTAGAGGAGAAAAGGGTCTCTTTTTTTGTCATGCATGTCTTCTGGCATGAAGGACCTCTTGAGGTCTTGACATGAAAGACTGGGCACCAGGTTATAAAAAGAATACACTAAAGAGATGATTTATCAGACAGTTCTGAGCCCTCTTAAAGAGTGACCTCATTTTAGTGGGAACTCAGTTCCTGGACCTGGATTATCAAGTCTAGAATTTTTAGGTTAGACCACAGAGGTTTGAGCTACCCTCACCAACACCACCACTACACACACACCTTCAACATAACTTTTTTTGTACCGTTTCCTTAACAAGTGGTTGTACTGATTCAAACTTCTAGACCTTATTATCTCCTTAAGGCAGCCTATTCCAATTGCAGATAGCTGGGATTTTTAGGCTTTTTCCTTATACTGGCCTGAAATCTGCTCTCTTGACATTTCTACCTTTTGGTCTGAGTTTTATCCCTTGAGGCTCAACAGAAGACACCTAAACCTGACAGCCTTTCAAATATTTGAAGTCCCTGGTCACATTCTCCTTCAGTCTTCTCTTCTTAAGGCAGAAATCCAGAGTACATTGGCCATTCAACACTTGTGCAGATCAGTAGCAAATTCATTCATGTTTTAAAAGAGGACCTTCCTATAAATATGCTTCAATGGCTTCCTTCCCTGTGCAGAACTCATAAGGATTTTCAAGCAGAGCAAATAATGTTGGCAATGAACACTGACTGAAGAGTATCTGTGGCCACCACCCCAACAGATACACATACCTTTTCCAATATCCTTCTTCCTTCTTCTCAGCCCCCCCAAGCCTCAGTAGCATCAATAGTCAAATCTGGCTAAGGAAGTTAGCATTGATCTCTTGTCTCACCAAGCTTACAAGACTCATCTGCCTTGATCTAATATAAAGACAACTGCAGAGTATAGAAACCAATAAATAATATAATCGATTAGGATAGTAATAGTTAGGACTTTTTCTTCCTACATTTGGAGTAACCCCTTTTAAATTTAAAATAAGTTAGTTGCTTAAGTAATTGACCAATGTTCCTGTGGGCAAGTAAGTTCTCTATGAAATCTAATAGGGCAGAGGGCTTGTTTGCAAAAAGGGGAGGGTTCTTCACTGACCAAAAGCTGAATGCATTCATTTTATAAGGAACCGCTTTCACCTCAATCAGGGAAGAACAGTAGAAATGTTGGCACCTTCTCTCTGTTCTTTCGGTAATCCACCCACCAAATGAAACCATGCCCAGTGCTATCTCTCCTACACTAGCTGTATCAAAATTAACATTCAAACACACTGCTGCAAATGACCGTTTTTAAACGACATTTTGTCATCAATCCTTTGTTTTAAAGTTATTATAAAGCTTCTTGTCAGAATAACAAAGGATAGAAAATGGAATGATTCAGAGGATTATTAAAGGAAGCAAATACAATAAAATATCAGCCATATAAGATTCAAGAATAGCAACCAACTCAGTTAATTAGGAATTGTACTCAGGCATTTTATAAACCCAGCAGTCTCCTTCTGGAATGTCAAAGGGATCAGGCATAGGAAAGATCTATGCTACCACTAGTTTGGCTCAAGCTACTCCTTATGGGCCCCAAATCCCTAATTCTGTTACCTGGGTGAATTACTATGCATTTCTTCAATAATGTATAGCACCTTGCAAAGTACTCTTCTTTCAGTGATCCTGAGAAGTAGATATTAGAAGTATTAGTGTCAACATATTACAGGAAGATATCTGAGTCTCAGAGAGGTTCAAGGTCAAGTGACAGAGCCAGAAACTCAATCCAAACCTTCTGATTCCAAATCCAGTTTTGGGTTATGGGTGTTAATGTTTGTAAGTGCCTATCCTTCCTCCTTGTCCTCTTCTCACTCTCTCGCTCCTCCCCTTCCTCTTTTAGCTAGTTAAAACAGCTAAATAATCCTACCTTTTTCAAGCAGATTTAAGATGCTCATTTAGAATAACATTGCTTTTATGTTTAGATATCTCTTTTACTTAAAAAGCTATTAAGTTCCAAGAAAAACCAGTTGAGGTCTAGGGACCCAGTGCTATCTCCTGAAATGCTTACATTCAACTATCGTTGACTTGATGTGATAGTGTGGGTGCTTTTGAGATCCTTCACTCTCAATTCTCCTCTCTAGGCTACCCCTTGGGATGTAGCTCTACCTCTGTGACTTTTGTTTTATCTAAGAAAGGTCATATCTCAATCAGGGATGACTTAGAGAGAAGGGAGAATCAAAGCATGTGATCCTTAAGTCTCTTCTCTGGTGATTGGGTATAGAAGTTATTTGGGGTGATGTCCATCTGCTCCTATACACACAGATATAACCCCAAATTTAATCAATGTTTATAAGGGATAACTGGTATTTTAGAAGGGGTACTGGTCTGGAATTAAAAGGAATCCTGTCTTTACCACTTGTGCTATCTTCAACAAGTCACTTAATGACTTCATATCTAAAAAGAATTAGATGATCTATAAGGTTCCTTCTGTCTCTGAATCTGTGATTTTATGAAATGGATGTTTATGAAAAGCCAAGTCTGCTAATAGGAACACATGTTCCTCTGGACTAAGAATGCTCAGCTTTTATAGCCTGAATGGTAAAAAGCTTACCTTCAGATCAGATACAGATCAGGAACTGGTCCATTGGTAAAGTCAAAGGATCATAGACTTTTTTAAATGTTAAAACTAATTTAAAAATTTTTAAATATTTTCCCTCAATTACATGTTAAAACAGTTTTTAACATTTGGTTTGATTTTTTGTTTTGTTTTGAATTCCAAATTCTATTCCTCCCTTCTTTCTTCCTCTCCATCCTCCCCAAGGTTATAAGCAATCTGATATAAGCTATACACGTGCAATCATGTAAAACCTTTCCATATTAGTCATTTTATATAAGAAGGTGAAGGAAGGAAGGAAGGAAGGAAGAAAGGAAGGAAGGAAGGAAGGAAGGAAGGAAGGAAGGAAGGAAGGAAGGAAGGAAGGAAGGAAGGAAGAGAGGGAGGAAAAAGGGAGGGGGAAGGGAGAGAGAAAGGGATAGAGAGAAAGAGAAAAAGAAAGAAAGAAAGAAAGAGAAAGAAAGAAAAAGGAAGAAAGAAAGAGAAAGATATTGTGTGTATTCAGACAATATTTGTTCTTTCTCGGGAGGCAGGTAGCAGGCTTCATCATGAGCCCTTTGAGATTGTCTTAGATCATTGTATTGCTGTGAATAGCCAAGTCATTTACAGTTCTTCATGGTACAATACTGCTGTTACTGTGTGCCGTGTACTCCTGGTTCTCCTTACTTCACTGTGCATCAGTTCATGTAAGTCTTTCCAGATTTTTCTGAAATCATCCTGCTTGTCATTTCTTATAATATTATAATAATATTTCATCACAAGCAAAAACCACAGCTTCTTCAGCTGTTCCCCAATTGATGGACATCATAGATTTTTTAATTAGAAGAATCATATAGTTATAGATTTAGAACGAGATGGGATTGCAGACATCCTTAAGGCCAAATCTTTCATTTCGCAGATGACGAGACTAAGGCTCAGAGAGGTTAGATGAGCTGCTTAAATTCATACAGCTACTAAGTGTCAGAAGTGGGATTTGAACCCAGGTCTCTCTCATCCCAGGTCCCATGCCCTTTGTACTATACCACATTGCCCCTCCTAGGCTTAGGAGTATAAGAGACCTCAAAGATTCACAGTCCTGGTCCTAGTAATTAATCTGCCTCTCATCCCCATTCCTCTACTTTCAGTTAATAGAATTCCAGTTCCTTCTTTCTTTTTTTAATTATTTTATTTGTTTTCAGTTTTCTACAATCACTTCCATATAGCTTAGATTTTTTCCCCTCCCTCCCTTTCCTTCCCTCCTCCCTCCCATCTCCCTCCCTGAGATGGCGTGCAATCTTATGGTTCTACATATACATTCTTCTTAAATACATTCTCACTTTAGTCATATTGCACAGAAGAATAGAAATGAATGGGAGAAGCCATAAAACAAAACAAAACATAACATAACACAAGGGAAAATGGTCTACTTCATTCTGCAGTCCAATTCCATAGTTCTTTCTCTGGATGTGGAAGGCATTTTGCCTCGAGTTCACTGGGAGTTTTTTAGGTCCTTGCAGTGCAATGAAGGATTAAGTCTATCAGAAAAATTTCTCACACACTGTAGTTGTTGTTGTATACAAAGTTCTCCTGGTTCTGCTCCTTTTACTCCTCATCAGGCCTCTCTGAAGTCTTCCTGTTCATTATTTCTTATAGCATAATAGTATTCCATTATACTCATATACCACAACTTGTTCAGCCATTCCCCAATTGATGGGCATTTTCTTGATTTCCAGTTTTGGGCTGCCACAAAGAGAGCTGCTATAAATATTTTTGTACACATGGGATCCTTTCCCATTTTTATGATCTCTTGGGGATACCGTCCTAGAAGCGATATTGCTGGGTCAAAGGGTATGCACATTTTTGTAGCCCTTTGGACATAGTCCCAAATTGCTCTCCAGAATTATTGGATCAGTTCACAGCTCCACTACCAATTAATCAGTATTCCAACTCTCCCACATCTTCTCCAACATTTATCATTTTCCTGTTTTGTCATGTTAACCAATCTGATAGGTGTGATGTGGTACCTCAGAGTTGTTTTGATTTGCATCTTTCTAATCAATAGTGATTTAGAGCATTCATCCATATGATTATAGATAGCTTTAATTTCTTTCTCTGAAAATTGCCTGTTCGTACCCTTTGACCATTTATCAGCTGAGGAATCCACTTCTTTCTAAGGCACATAGAATCTATCCTAGAATTTAGAGCTAAAAAAGGACCTTACAATTCATTTTACAGATACAGAAAGCAAGGTTTTCCCTAGATGCTGCTGTTATAAAATCTCCAGTTATTGTTAAAACATGAAAGCTCCTCTGACTCCTCAAATGTTTCTATAGCTAGAAAGTTTCTTTTGTTCCCATCTTGTTGAATTCCTTTCCAGATCTGTCTCAGACACTTCCTACCTGGGGCCGTTTGCTTCAGTTTTCACATCTGTAAAATGAACTGAATAAGGAAATGACAAACCACTCCAGTATCTTTGCCAAGAAAACCCCATGAACAAGTCCACAGGGTCACAGTCAGATACAACTGAATGACTGGATGACAACTAGAGAGAAGATACAAAATGTAGCTGAAACGCAGTCTCTACCCTTGTGTAGCAGCATACACAACTTAGAGACAGGTTTCATGTTTCCCCTAAGTATTCTCTTTTCCAGGCAAAATATTCCCCATTCCTTCAGTGGATTCTCATATATCTTCATCTCCAATCCCTGTAACATCCTGGTTTTCCTCCTCTGTCTATACTCCAGATTATCAATGCTGTTCCTAAACTGTGTGCCCAGAAGTGAATACAACACTCAAGATGTGATCTGACCTTCCTCTCTTAGTGCACTTAAAATGCTTTTGTCTTCCGAGTCCCATCGTTGCCTCGTTTTGAACCTGAATCCACCAAAGCTCTTGCATCTTAAAAAAAAAATTATATAGTTATATTGTATTCTTTCACTCCCCTAAAATCTGCCTCCACCTCTCCTCCATGGAGAACCAAAGAAAAATAAAGCCCCTATTACAAACATGTATAGTTGAGCAAAATAAATTTCATCATTGGTCACATCCAAAAATACCCTTCCCTCTCAGCACATTTCCTCATTAGTCTTCTGGAAATGTGGTTGGTCATTATGCGGGTCAGAGCTCCTAATCTTTCAAAGTTGTTTGTCCTTAACATAATGTTGCCATTATATTAATTGTACTCCCAGTCCTATTCACTTCACTCTGTGTTAGGACCTGTAAGTCTTCCATCCCCTTCATCATTTCTTACAGTACAATAGTATTCCATCACCCTTATATACCATATTCAATCATTTATGGGCACCTTTTCACATTCCCATGTTTTTCCTCTTCTAAAATAGCTGTAAATCCATAGAATTTGTTTTGCTTAAGACTAGTATCTCTCTTGACCTAACCTCCCTCTATTTACCCCTCTTGCCATTTCCCCTTTCACTCCCATTAAAAGATTGAGCTACTCCCCCCAATGCTCCTTCTTGTCTCTACAGATGTATACTTGTGCACCCTGATTTTCCTTTTCCCTCATCTTCCTTTCCTCCCCACCCCAGTGTAGTCTCCCTCCCTTCTCTTTCCATTCTTCAGTTAAGATCATCAAAAACATAACTAAACAACTCCCGACCTTGTCTAATTAAATTCCCTCTATGACCCCAATAATGATAGAGTTCAGAAGGGATGCATGGATTATCTCCCCATATTTGAACATAAGCAGCAATTTGAATGTGATGACTTACATTCAAATGAAAGCAATGTATGCCCACGAATAACAGCTTGTCTTTGTTTAGTCCTTTATCGTTGTTCATTCATGTTTATCATTTTTTTTATGTTTCTCTTAACTCCTGTGTTGGAACTTCACAGTGTCTTTGCAGCTCTGATCTTTTAATCAAAAATGCTTAGACGTCCTCTATTTCATTAAAGATCCATTTTCCCCTGGTAGCATCATACGTTGTTTTGCTGGGTAAATAATTCTTAACTGTAAGCTTATATTTTTTGCCTTCCGGAGTGTCACATTCCAAGTTTTGCTCTCATTTGTAGTTGTGGCTGCTAAATCATGTATGATTCTAACTGTGGCTCCTCAGTACTTGATTTTTTTCTGGCTGATTGCTGTAGCTTTTCTTTGACCTTGAAGCTCTGGATTTTGACTATAGTGTTTCTAGGAGTTTTCACTTTGGGATTTCTTTCAGGAGGTGACTAGTACAGTCTTTCTCTTTCTACTTTGTCCTCCAGTTCTAAAAGATTGGGATAATTTTCTTTTAAGATTTCTTAAAATATTATGTCAAGACTTTTTTTGGTAATGGCATTCAGATAACCCAATCATTCTTAAATTGTTTTCTCCTTAATATGTTTTCAGTTGGTTTTGCTGTGTGATAACATTTTTCTTCCATTTTTCAGGTTTTTTCTACTTTGATATTTCTTGTTGTTTTGTGTAGTCATTGGTTTCTAATTTGCTTATGTTCGTTTTCGTAGTTTGTTGCTTGAGCAAGGTACTTTTTAAACTTCTTGTACCAAACTGTTAATTCCCTTTCCAATTCTTTCTTCCATAGATTTTATTTTTTCCAGTCTTTTCCCTCAACTGCTCTTATTTCACATATAAAAACACTTTTTAACTAAAAAATATCTTGCTTCATGTCATCCAGGAATTCTAGTTAAGTTTGTGCCTAAGCTGTCTTTTTCTTTCATTCTTTTCTTCTTTGTCTTGAGCATCTCTCCCACCATTATAGCTCTTTATGGTGGGATTACTTTTTGTTTCTGTGTTTTTCTCCTTCTTCCAGCCTACTTTTTGGCTTCAGACTTGATATTAGGGCTAGATTCTGTATATTTTTGGAGGAAATGCCAGGGTTGGTCCTGTGGCTGCTTTCTTGGAAAATTGAGGGTTGAGAGTTTCAGGGACAGGCCAGAGGCCTGAAAGCTTTCAGCATTTCCAGAGTGGTTTGATGCAGGACAAAGTCTAGCTTGATGCCCACCATGGATCTGAGCTCTGCAACTTTCTGACCTGGGTTTGGGACTGAGTGACAACAGACTGCTGCTGGACTCAGCCCACTCAGCTATCTGGAAAGCTCTGTTGGTTCACAGTAAAAGAATTATAGTCCCCCTTTTGGCCTTGGATTCTTGCCCTGGTTATTTCTCTGAAGTTTTAAGATGGGGGTAGATACTAGAACTGAGACCTCTCTCTGCTCCTCAGGGGATCTAAATTCCTTTCTTGCTGCATGCCTCTGAACTGACTCTTTTCTCAATAGACATCCCAGGGCCTTCTACACCCAGTAAACCCTGGGTTCAGGTTCTCTTCTTAATCCATCTTTGATCTATGACTCAGAACTAGGTACTGGGCACCAAAGCTGCCAGTTGGCACCTGTTCCTGTACCCTGCACATGCTGCCCTAGTATGGGTCTGGAACCTCCTCTTGACCTGATGCATAACCTCTCCCTGTGCTGGAGTACTCTACATGCTGCCATCCCATCCCAATTCAACTGACCTCCTTATCTGTCTCCCTGGGCTGGGAAAATGATTTACTTTTTTCTTGGATTTCACCACTGAGATTCACTCTAAAGCATTTTCTGGATTTGTTTGGCTAGTTCCTTCTCCCTCAGCCTTCTCACCCAAGCGTCTTTCATATTAACTCATCCAGGCACACCTTCCCCATCTTTTACATGTGAAGATATATATATATTTTTAAATATACCCAACTGGAAGGCTTTTTGTTTATGTCTATTAAATTTTTAGATTCAGCCCATTATTTTAGTCTATATGTTGTTTCTGTTCATCTATTGTGTTAGCTATCTCTTTCATATTCCATCATTAGTGATAGCCTGGCCATTACATCTCTAACCCTTCACCATTATGCTGATATTTCTAGGAGATTAGGAGAAATTTGGAAAGTTTGACTATCTCAGAGGGGTTAGTCAGACTCTTAATTATTGCATATCCAGAGGATTTTGGAATGACAGCCATGCTGGAATTCCTGCTTTGGAGAAAAGTTTTGGGTATATTTTTTGGAGGGGAATTTAATGGAAATTTGAAAATTATTCAGTTAGATACAAACATATGACTCAAATTTCTTAGAAAAGCAGTGATTCAAATGAACTTTAGAGATTAATGGAAATAGCAGAAGGAAATGCATAAGCTCCTGGGGATTGTTTATTTCACATATAGTCAAGATAGTCTTTTCTGGAATAAGGGCTACTCATCTTATTCATTCAATTTCAGGTTTCTTCATATGGCGGCTTCCTGACTTACCAGGTAAAATCCTTTGGCCTACCCAGTGAAGGCATGATTCTCCTGGAGAAGAGACCTGATGTGCAGCTTTCGGTAGGTACAGAATACTTCCATGAAATCAGGAAAGGAAGATTTCTAATTTAAATAAACTTAATGAATAGCATTTAAAAGCTTTAAATTAATCTGTTTAAAGGTGTTCATAGGAACCAAAAAGGGATACTTCATCTCCTGAAGATCCTTCCTTCTCAGCAAATCTTATCCTAATCCACAGTGATCTTTCCTTCCAATGATCTATACCTTTTATGATGAGCACTCATCTTACAAGTCACTGGGATTGTTGGTCATCATCATCTGTATCTGTAGTTATGTATTTTTAAAATTATTTTTTTTCAATTAACAAGCATTTATTTTCTCTCTTTCCCCACTTTCTCATCTCCCTACATCCAAAAAACTTAAGAAAACAAAATACTTTTTTAAAAATGTGCATAGTCAAACAAAACAGGTTCCTGTGTTGTCCACCTTTATATCATTTGTTTCTTCAATTTCAAGCTTCCTGAGGGCAGGGACTCAATCTTCCTCTTATTTGTTCCCTCCCAGAACATAGCATAGTGCCTTGAACTAGGGAGATACTGAATAATTATTCAATAACTAAGGTTCTAACTTCAGAAATTTGAACTTGAAGCTTCTGTAATAAGTTATAAGAAGCAAAATAATTGAATTCAACAAACATTTATTAAGTGGATCACACATGTAAGGTGATTGCCTAGGTGCTAGAATGACAAAGATTTTTTTAAATGTCCCAATCCTTGACCTCAAGAACCTTACATTCTACTGAGGTGGTAGGGGAGGCAAGAAAGTGGCATGTATACAGATAAGTGTAAGTCATATTCAGGAGCAATGGGAGCAAAGGAGAGACTCAGACAAGTAGCTTAGAAAAGATTGAGGAAGGACCTTTCGGGTGGGAGAGGGGAATGGTATCTGGGAATCCTCCACAGAGAAGGTGGTAGCTAAGTCAAATCTTAAAGATAGATTCTGAAAACTGGAGATGAAGAAAGAACAAATTCAAGGCATGGATGGTAGTCTGCATGAATGCACAGAAGCTGAAAACAGAAGATCATGTTTAAGAAACAGCTAGTAGCTAATTTTGGCTCAAATATAAAGAATTCAAATGTTTTTTTTAAAGCTTTAAAGCTAGGTTGGAAGTAGATTTTAGAAGGTCTTTGGGCTAGACTAATGAAACCAATTAGTTAATAATTGTGTGTATATGTATAAACACATTTATCCATATATAAACATACATATAAATGTGTATGTATACATGCATATACTTATTAGATGCATGTATTAGATAATGAGATATATGTACATATTCATGTTAATCATAAAAGTGTGTTCATCCTTCATTGCCGAAGAAGACCGTGCCATCAGAGAAATAATGACATGACTAGCCCTTACTTTGTTTTGAGTGAGGGAGGGCTGCGCACCTCACCAGCCTCAATTCTCCTCCAGAGCCATCTGAATCCAGTGACCAGATAATCATCAGGATGACTGGAGATGACCCAGGATGAGACAATTGAGGTTAAGTGACTTGCCCAAGGTCACACAGCTAGTGAGTTGTCAAGTGTCTGAGGTGAGATTTGAACTCAGGTCCTCCTGACTCCTTCACTGGGGCTCTAGCCACTGCACCACCTAGATGCCCCACAATCATATAAGTATTAGAGAATCAATGAAGGTTTGTGAACAGATGAGTGACATGGTCAAACACATCTAAGATTTTTCTCAAGTCATGCATTCACATATTTCATATAATGAGAATCTTATGTATTTCACAATTTGGGTAAAAGTAAGGTAGTTATTTTTAAAAAGTGCCTACCTTTTCATTCAAACTACCTTGTGATTAAGTATATTGTATTTATTTTCTTTGTATTCATCATGCCTATAGACATTCTTGTCTCCCCACTAGTAGGGAGATACCTGTTTCCCTGGCACCTTGCACATAGTGCCTGAGTCAGCAGGTGCTTAAAAAAATGCTTGTGAATTGAGTGATTGATTGGTTACTTCATTTGATTTCTTTAAAATTCCAAAGACCCTTTGTAGATCACATGGAAAATAAAGCATCAGCCTTCAGGAAGTTCAGCATTTGAAAGAAAAATCCCCTACAATAAAAACTGTAGCATGAGCCTCTATCTCACTCTCTCAGCCTCATTTGGTTGCCAGGATGACTGGTGCACATTTTGTTCAAGATCATTAATATAGCTATTTCTTTTGCCAAACGGCTTATTAAACAAACTGTTGGAATTCACCAAAAGATAATGAAAGGAATATTTCTTCTTTATTCCACCTTTAGAAATAGAAAATAATTCCAGTTTATGAGATGTTTTACTTTGTAGTGCTGTTCTAGCTCTTGTAATTAAAGGTCTTTGGGAAATACTCCTCAGTATTTTAAAATTTAAAAAATGATTTCTGATCACATCTACTGCTCCACTCTTTTTAATGGATATCAGGCATACAAGTCCAGGGCTATGGCAGGCAACTGGGACTGTCGCGTGAGGCAGAACCTCCTATTTTGCACTCCAGTTCCACTGTTTTTGTGACTGAATGCTAGCTAGGGCAAAGCTGAGTGTGTGCATGGCTGGGTGAGAACAAGGAGTGAGTCTGGAGCCACAATCGTCCCTCCACAGTCAGTTTTAGAACTGGACAATAGCACTGCAGTGCCCATCCTTATACGTCAGTTACCCAACTACATGGAAAGAAGTCAGCCAGGACACCTTCCTGCCACCCAAATGGAGACCTTCTTACAATAAGGAATTCTTTGAATCTAATGCCCTTCCATACATGCACCTCTTCCATTAATGCACACACGTTATCCATTACAGGCAAAGCTGTACAACATATAACCATCTTCTCAAGCAAAGTTCAATAAAACAAAGCTTTCTTCTGCCCATGATCAATTCATAGCACTAAACAGCAAAATAATCTCTAGTAACATCAATCCTTCAGTGATTTCTGAAATCCTTTTAGAACAAGATATGCCATGCAATATCTTTGTTTTCCAAAAGTTCAGTTCTTATCATATTGTTTCCCTACTCAATAAACTCCAGTGGTTTCTTATTGTCTCAAAGACTAAACATGGGTTCCTCCTTTTTGGAATGCAAAGCCATTTTCCACCCAACTCCAATCTACCTCTTCAACCTTATTCTGCACATTCTACGATCCAGCCAAATTAGCATTCTTATTGTTCCTCATGTATGACACTTCATCTCCCTTTGTCCTAGCATGAAAGGGATTTCCTCCTTATCTTCACTCATCCAGATACCTTGTTTTCTTCAAGACTCAGCTCAAGGACTCCATTCCACATGAAGCCTTTCTTGTGTCCTCTAGCTTCTAGTATCCCTCCTCGTTACCTTGTATTTTATGAAAAAAAATTTTTTTTAATATTTTTCTATATGTACATGTTATCTCTCTTGATAGAATGTAAGCTCTTTTGGGGTGAGGACCATTATTTCATCTTTCTTTTTGTATCCCCAGTACCTAGCAAAATATCAGGCACATAGTAGGTACTTAAGACATACTTGTTCATTTATTGACATAATAATATTTGTTCATAATGTTGCAATGTCCATTTGTATTAATATTATGATTTGACCAGTTATGATTCTCATAGTGTTCCATTCAAACATTAAAGCATTAGTTTATCTTTAAATAGGGACAGCAAATGACTATTGTCTACATGGACCCAAACAACCCCCTGCCAGACCGACGGTATTATGGACGAGTTCAACTGGTTGAGGTAAGGAGAAATATGAGTGAAAATAGCTTGAGGTTTTGCATCTTAGGTATAGGACAGCTGGTGGCACAGTGGAAAGAGTGCTGGGTCTGGAGTCAGAAGGACCTCAATTCAAATCTGTCCCTAGATACTGTTGACCTGAAAACTTGGTTAGAGAAAAGGCAACAGGCTAAATGCATACATTTTATGATTTAATTAATTAATCAATTCCCCATAAAGAAAACAGTTACATAGCGCTATGGAGTCAGAGGTGACTCTGACTACCTAGTACAGAAATCATCTGTCTTAAATACATTTTGCCATGAAAAGGAAACTCTCCTAATTAAGCAAATCATAAATTCAGTAAGACAAGACAATTAACAAAGCAATGTCAGTCAAATCTTGAGATTCCAAGCTGGGTAAACATATGTCTCAGGTGATAAGAAAGGAAGGAAATCCCACCACTAGTAAGTGGCAGGCTTCCTGCCCCAAACAAATAACTGACACAGGAAAGGGCAAACAATGTTCAATAGAAGCCCAGGATGCCTATATTTTCTTTACCATTAATATGCCATAACATAGTATGTGTCTATAGATAATAAGATACAAAGGGAAGTCCCATTATTCAAGATATGTCATAACATAGTATGTGTCTATAGATAATAAGATACAAAGGGAAGTCCCATTATTTAAGATAGTGTCTTAGGTTAAAGGTCTCCCAAGGAATGCAGAGTCAGCTTTGGCTGGCTTTTGCTGACATAGGAAGAGGCATTCTCTGAGTTTACTTCAGAGAGAACAAAGAGATTATTCCAAAATTTTATATTAAACATTATCAATACTTACTAGCATTGTGAAGTCAATCAACTTCTGTTTGCCTCAAATTCCTCATTTGTTAAATGGTGGTAATAACAGCCTCTACTCTCAGGTTAGCTTGGCACGGTGACTGGCACATGGTAGGCACTATATAAATGTTAGCTGTTATTATTAGCTATTTGATAATAATTATTATAGCTATTATGAAATGTCTCCACATTTTTAGCATGTCTTAGCCCACTGAATTTAAAAGCACAAATGTAAAAATATAAAGCATTTTACTGTAAGATAATATAATTTTAAAATTACAGATAAGGAAGATTTTATATGTCCATGTATAAGAAGGCACATCAAAACACTCTTAACCCTTACAACAATAACAACTATTACTCCTACTACTCCCACTACTACTACTACTACTACTACTACTACTACTACTACTACTACTACTACTACTACCACCACCACTACTCCCACTACTATCACTACTACTGCTACTACTACTGAATTCTGTGATAATGAAATTCAGCAAGACAACATAAATTTAAAAAGTTTGATTTATCAATCAATTATATATGTTTTTAAAAAGCATCTTTATTTTAACACTGCTTCAATTTTTCCTAGCGTTCAAACTTGTCAGGCTATGAAATGAAGCAATGTGGTTTTAAGAGTCCTCTACTTAGAATCCAAAGACCTGACTTCTAGTCCTAATTCCATTTCTTACTACCTGGGACTTTTAGCAAGTCACTTAAGCTTTGGCCTCAGTTTCCCAATCTGCTGAATGGAGGGGTGGAATTGGACTAGATCAAGGGTATTTGACCTATTTTTGCATCACAGACCCCTTTGGCAGTCTGGTGAAACCTGGAACCCTTCTTGGAATCATGTTTTTAACTGTACAAAATAAAATACAGAAAATTACAAAGGAAACCAATTATATAGAAATATATCAATTACATTGAAATATTTAATAATGCACAGACCCCAGGTTAAGAACCCCTAAGGTAGTTAATTTTGTTAAATAATATTTTATTTTTCCCCAATTACATATAAAAGTAATTTTTAATATATTTTTTACTTTTTGTTCCAAATTCTCTCCCTCCCTCACTTCCCCCCTCCCTCAGCTGGCAAGCAATCTGATATAAGTAATACATGTGCAACCATGTCAGACTTATTTCTGTATTAGTTATTTTGTGGAAGAAAATCCAAAACTAAAAAACAGAAAGTGATAAGTAGTATGCTTTGCTCTGCATTCAGACGCGATCAGTTCTTTCTCTGGATGTGGATAGTATTTTGTTATGAGTCCTTTGGGATGGTCTTGGATTCTTGCATCACTGAAGATAGCAAAGTCATTCACAACTGGTCATTGTATAATTTTGCTGTTAGTCCGTACAGTGTTCTCCTGGTTCTGCTCACTTCACTCTGTATCAGTTCATGTAAGTCTTTTGGGGTTTTTCTTAGATCATCCTGCTTGTCATTTCTTATAGCACAGTAGTCTTCCATTACAATCATACTTGTTCAGCCATTCTCCTTGACAGGGCAATTAACTTGTTTGCCTCAAATTTTTCATTTGTTATGTGGGGGCGATGATTGCCCCTGCTTCCCAGGATTGTTGTATCAGTTGAGATAATAATTGTAAAGTTCTTGGCATGGTTCCTGGCACATGGTTTGCCATTTCCTTTACCAGCTCATTTTATAGATGAGGAAATTGAGAAAGAGTTAAGTAACTTGCCCAGGGTCACACAGCTAATAAGTGTATGAGACCAGATTTGAACTCAGGAATTTGAGTCTTCCTGACTGCAGGCACATCACTCTATCCACTGAGCCACTTAGCTACTCCCCATTGTACAACGTGCTGGGAATATAAAGGTAAAAATTAAGCCGCCTCTTTCTTCAAAGAGCTTATATTCTCTTACACTATTTCACTGGTCATCAGGAACCTATATTTTGACCCACCATCATTTAGAAAACATTCCTTGTTCATTTTAATGCATTATATTCAGGCACACATGTGAGACAGACATGTATGTATTTATATATGTGTGTAATGTATATTACATGTATAATATAATAAATGTCCATACCTAATACACAAATATTATATTATATTTTATATAAATATTATTAATCATAAATGATATATTATATGCATATGTAAAATGCATGTATGGGTGTGTATATGTAAGTGAAGAGAGAGAGTTTTTGTTGAATTAGAAATGTTGATATAGAATTTGAAATGTGGATATTAATCTGGACACCTGGCCGCATCAACACAGGCACTATTCAGACTAGGTAATAATGCTACAGCCTCCCTGAGGGAAAACCTTTCTTATTTTATGATACAAGAAGAGAAAATCTCACTTAGCAAAAAAGGAAGAAGGAAATTTTTCTTGTTATCTAAACTGGGGGCATTCCTGTTATTGAGTAAAACTGCTAACTGGTATGTCGCAGATGGTCTTTTTTAGGAATAAAACCATATGTGACATACTCATAATGTTGCAGTTTAGACCAGGGACACCAAAAACTGTTGAAGTTTCAGCTCTGGGACACCAAAACTGTTGAGGTTTCAGTTCTGGGACACTAAAAGCTGTTGGGATTTCATGATGAATTGGGGTGGAACCATTTCAAAGAATTCAGAGTCAGACCACCTCTAATCCAAGTATAGGCATTTATTGAAGTTGGCGCCTCTCATGAAGCAGGCTAAATTCCAACCAGCAGCTTCAGAGACAGCAAGATGGATTTTTATAGGCTAGAACGATACTTGTTGTCCTAGTGAGCAGTGAGCCATACGTGAAGAAGTTAGGACATTGGTGGGGGGCTAGGTAGGTACAGTGGGCCTGTAATGAAGGTAGAATATTGGGACTGGGACCAGCTCTATTAGAACTCCCTCATTTTCCCCTCAGAGAGTTGGGACTCAAATTCATTTGAGAAAAGGATGAAGGTCTCTGCTTCAGGCTGAAATGGGGCATAGAGCTGTCCCTGCTTTGATGGGTCGCAGGGAGAAAGTTGATTGGAACCAAGGACAACAGGTGTGTCCCTGAATTCTTAGTTCTCACAGAAACAACAGGTGTGGGAACCCAGCCATTGCCTCTACCTAGCTATTGCCCCCAGGACCCATTCCCACATCTTTGAACAGGTGTGTTCTTGTAGTCAATCACAATCACATCCCAAGACAGCTCAAGACAGGACCACAATACCTAACTGTCTATCTTGACCAGACAGGACCACAATACCTAACTATCTATCTTGACCAGACAGGACCACAATACCTAACTATCTTGACCAGACAGGACCACAATAGCTAGCCAATTTGTAGACAGCACGGCCAGAATATTTAACCACCAAACCATAGATGGAACCCCTCCTCCATTATGTAATCACTTAACAAACTCCTCCTGCCTTTTTAAATATTAATCATATTCCTATATTCTATGTAAATTCCTGTTACGTAATTGCATCTTTACCCTATAAAAATCCATCTTGCTTTTTCTGAAGCTGCTCCTCTTGGAACTTAGCCCGTTTCATGAGATGTGTCAGTCTTGATAAATGCCTATACTTGGATTAGAGGTGATCTGACTCTGAATTCTTTGAAATGGTTCCACCACAAAACATCATGAAACCCCGACAGTTTTTGGCATCCCTGGGTTTAAACCTCAGCAATAATTTATGTGGTTTTAGGTACAAATCGTTGTCGAGCTCACAGCTGTGAATGAATTACTTTGCAAACTTTAAAATTATATATGAATGTGTCAGGGACTTTTTTGTGAAATGAAGGGCCAGGGTACAGTATAGGGGATTTTTTTAAATTAATAGTAATAAATAAATAGTAATAACAAATGTTTACGCAGCATTTGCTATATGCCGGACGCTGTGCTAAGGGCTTTACAATTATTATCTCATTTGACCCTAACAACAACCTTAGGAGGTAGGTGCTATTATTTTCCCCATTTTGCAGATGAGGAAACTGAGGCAAAAATTAAGTAACTTACCCAGGGTCACATAGATTTTAAATGGTTTCAAACTCAGGTTGTCCTGGCTTTAAACCTAGTACTCTGTGCACTGAACCACTCAACTGCCCTAGGTAAAGGACACTACTGTCCTACCTTACCCAGGTAGGTAAAGTAATGAACTTGGAGTCTGGAAGACCCGAATTTGCAATCCTACCTGTTACCCTGGTCAAGTCACTAACTTTCTCTCAGCCTCTGTTTCTTCATCTGTGAAATGAGGAATTGGACTTGATGACCTCTACTCTCCTTTCCACCTCTAAATCTGTGATCCTATGATCCTTCTGACTCAAAACCAATGCTTTAACTTTCCTGATGGACCAGCCCTCCCTGCCTTCCTCAGCTCTCCAATTGTCTCCTCCCTTTTTCTGACCTTTAAGCTCTTTTGCACATTCTTTTGGAGAATCTATGGTTCAATCACTTGGGCAGATACCATTGTTTCTACTCACCTAAGGCAGTGATAAAAGCATAGGATTAGAAATCAGAAGATCTAGGTTCTAATCTTAGCTCTGGAACTTGCTGTCAATGTAGCCATTGGCAAATTAGTTATCCTTTATGGATTTCCATTTTATCATCTGTAAAATGGGGCAGATGAATGATGATTTCTAAGCTTCCTTCCAACTCTTAACTTCCTACTTGTCCCTTACTAAATTCTCACCCTTCGATTTCCCATATATATTTTTAAAATTCTGTCTAGATTGGCAGTTCCCAAACTTTGGTCTTAGGAGCCCTTAAACTTGTTGAGGACCCCAAAGAGACTTTGTTTATGTGGATTTTATCTATTGCTACCTGCCATTTTAGAAGTTAAAACGTCATTCATAGTAGTTTATGTATTATGAGAATAGTTTTGACTTTACAGATCCCCTGAATGGTTCTCAAGGACTCCTGAGGATTCCTGGGCCATACTTTGAGAACTGCAGTCCAGACTAAGGATCTCGATCGAAAAGTGCCATAGTTCCAAGTACAATATCTCAGTTATATGAAATAATTAAGGAGAACAGTAGTGTACCAGCATTAAAATGTGTTCGTTTCGACATAATTTGCATGTCCTTGCATAAATGATGTTCTGTTATTAGACCCCTTACAAGTTTAAAAATATTTGCTGTGGCCTCACTGAAATCTGTCATTTCTTAATTTGTCCTCATTTCTGTTCTTTTTCACTCACCTACTGTCACTGATCCACATCTCCTATGCGGAAAATACATGAGGCAGCAGAGAAAAAAGGCAAAAGGATGGATGGAAGGGAAAAAGGCAAGGTCCACCAGAACCCTTTGTTAGACTCTAGGACCATAATTTGGACAACACTGGCCCAGATTTTTTTCACCCCTTGACATGAACCCTGCCAATAACTATATTAGAGCCTCCTTGTTGGTGCTTAACAACAGCAATAAAAGTGCAGTTTCATATCCCATAAGTACTGTGTACTTCTGAAGAATAAATGTTAAAATCATAGTAATGATCTGAATTTTATGATGAAGTCAGTTTTCCTATGTCTGTATCAGTAAACTAACAATAATAGCGCTTATCAATTTGGGCAATTTCATGTTTGTAATTTATCCTCAATAAGCAGATATTTAAAATTAAGAGTATGATACTGGAAAACTTTTTTTGTTGTTCTTTTACTTATTCTGTTTATTCTTGGAAGGGCCAGGCATATCAGTTTTATCAGATGAGACAAGAATTCTTTCATATTTTAAAAATTATTTTTTCATGATTTACCATTTGTCCTGTCAAATAAGTGCACTTTAAATACAAATGTTTACAAGCAAATAGTATCATTTTACTTTGAAATAAAAATTTTCTTCCTACTATCTCTATTATGTACAAATGCATAATGTCATTGGATGCAGCTTGTTCCTTCCCAATAATCTTAAATTTCTACCCTTCGGACAGCATAGAATAGTGGAGATACCATGAGAATCAGCTTAATTCCCAGTTTGAACATTCAAATACCTCTTTGATCACAAGCAGATCACTTTACTTTCTGTGCTTCAGCTTCCTTACTGTAAAATGAGGAAGTATTATAAAGTACATTAAAATAAGATTATTATATATATGCATTACATTATGTTGTTATATTAATCATGTTAATTATGTAAAATACTATAAAATAATTATTATAAAATAATACTTTATTTCCTACTGCTTACAGTTTTATGAGTAAAGCATTTTGGAAAGTTTCAAGTGTGGCACAAATGTGAGGTGTTTTCACTTTGCTTCCCACTGTTTTCCTCCTTTCTTCCAAGTTTCTCCTTCACAGGAATAATCAAATAAGGGCCAGATAATTTCCAAATGCAAATATCCCCACATGGTTTATGTTAATTCACTTTTTATCCATTTCAATATAGTTTGCTTTCTAGTTAACTATTGGATGCCTACTTTCTTAGAAATGACTTGGAGTTGGCGTATCTCAGGGATAATGTTTGCTTTTTGTTTTCATGTTTAGGGAAATTTCAGGCATGTCAGCAGCAATAACCAGGTGTCTAGAGAAGAGCTGATGATGGTCCTGTCTAGACTGGATGGCTTACACATCAGAGGCCTTTATTTTACTGAGACTCAGCGGTTAACCCTAGGTGAGGTGGGTCTGGAAGAAGTCACCAGTACAGGAAGTGGAAGCATTGCATACAATGTAGAGATATGTTCCTGCCCCCCTGACTACACTGGTGACTCATGCCAGGTAGGAAATTTTTCTTTTGTCAGTATGTTATATCATATTGGATCCATTTCAGTTGTGGAAGGTTATGACTGATGCTCATTGCCGTTTTCCCATGCTTTTCTGTACAGTGTATCTAGCAGGTATAGGCATCATCTAGTTTGCATCTTTTAACTTCCCTTGATTACAGATAAAGGGAGTTAAGGCAAAAAATCCCAGCAACAGCAACCTCCAGACCACTATAGACATCTCCAAATGCAAAGGGCAGCCATGGTCACTGAATACAGGATCCTAGGAAAAGTGGAAACTGCACCATACTGTGGAAAGGGACCTGCCTTTTTAATCCCAGATATCAATCCAGCATGTGAGGGAACCCATGCTAATAAAAACCTAATGGCACACTTTATCCTAATCAGGACCGAAAGAAAGTACAGTTCATTTGTGAGGCATGTCACTGATTCAGAAAATAGAATTTATTGAGGGAAACTTATACCCAGGCTAGGAATAGGTCTCTGATTTTCCATGCCTTGATAGGCCCTCATTCAAGTTTGGAAAATTGCTTGCTTGACTTGTCTACAAGTGGTTCAGAATAACCAAGAAGGAAAGAATTTACTACTTCTGGTTAAGTCCTTTCCTTAAAGAGATTTAAAAAAAAAAAAAAACAACACAGGGCTTGAATCACTCTTTAAGAAAAAGATTATGAACAAACACCCAAGTACGCCATAAATTCATCAACTCATGTTGCTGTTTGTATTTTAGTAGAATTGGAGGGATTACCTTCAAAACTTTTCATTTTCTTTTTTGAAGCCTATAGCCGGGAAACTCAGACTGATCCTATACATTAGGCTTTAAGATGTTCAGAATGCAGATCCCTTATTGGCTAATGATCCAGAGGTCTCTTTTCTCAACTTTCTCCTCCCTAGAGGGGTTTTCTCCTGCAATATTTGTAAAGTATAAAAGACAGCCTCTCTTTCCTCTCCCCTCTTCTTTTTTCTTCCCCTAGTCCCTTTTCCACCATGATAAATATATATGTGTGTGTGTATGTGTGTGTGTGTGTGTATATATGTATGTATGCATGTATGTGTATATGGATATATAGGCCAAAGGAGGCTGTGGAACCCTTGCCCTGCCTCCTTTATATCCCAACCATATTCCTGAAGCATTACTCAGACTGTGATTTATGGCTACTCTCATCGTCTAGTGCTGTCTGACTTGCATGAGGTGGGTAGAAGGTGAAGCTGGCCACACCTCACAGGAATTACAGAGCGGTGCACGTACCTTGGGTCCTGTTATGTACTCCGTTGCACAGTCTGACTCATGTAGGAAGTTTAAAGGTGGGGCATGCTGCAGCCCAGCCTCCAGGCAGCCTCCCTTACCTGACTCAGATGTCAGGGCAGGTATAAGAGGAAAAAGACAGGCTGTGTGTGTGTACAGCCAGGCTCTCCTGGGACCAGAATGGGGGCACCAAGCAGGTGGCCAGCCCCAAGCACAGGATGGCTATTAATCCTTGGGGCAATCTTGGGCCATTGTTTGGCTCATAACACACAGCAAAGGGTGGCCTTTCCTCAGTTCCATAGTCAAAGTCATCAACACCCAAGTAATGTGGATTTTCGTGGTCAAGCCCATCAGCGACAAAATCAGGTGGACTTTAGACTAAATCAGGTAATGACCTTTTCTTTGCTGGTTTGGGTGGGGAGGTGTGAATTATCAAATCCTCTCTTATGTAATGTTCTTAAAAATAAATGGGGATGAAGAAATTGGGGTGGGGGAGGGGGTCACAAAAGAAGGCTGTTTGTCTTCTTCAGTTATTGATACTAGTAGATTATTTCCTTGAGCTACAAAGTACATACAGATACATCTGTCTACTGTGAAATTCTGAGGTGCTCTGTCAGGTCAGAGTCCTAAGCAGTGTTAACTTGGCATACTGCTGAGAGTGCCCCAGACCACCAGGGCACAAGAATATAGTCAAGTGTGTGGTTAGAAATTTTGCCTGAAAGAAAAATTTTTTCTCAGGAATATTAAAATGTAAGGACAAGGAGGACAGTCAGTAGTGATCAGATAAAATATGTTCAGCACAGAACAAATATGTTATCAGGCTTTAAGAACGTCTAAGTTCAAAAGTATCTGGTTTTCTGCTTTTCTGTATATGTCATCTCCCATCAACCTTCTGAACACATTATATCCACAAAGAAGGAAATCTATGCCCCACGGCTATTAAAAATGGTAATGTTAAACTAGTGGTGAAAAGGTATAATTTAATCCTAAACACTGTAACCTAAGACCAAAAATCATTTACATCAGTTTCTTAGAAAAGTCAGTGTTAAAAATAAATGTATTTTATTGATTATTTATTTAAATCTTCCATTTATTGGAACATCTTGAGACACATTTCATTCTGCCTAGAAACTAAGTACCTTGTTGATATAATCTGCCTAAACTAACTTTCATGTAAAAATACTTGTGATTTGTTTCTGGACAAATATATATATATGAATTTTTATACATATATGTACGTATATTATGTGTTTATATAATAAGGCACTGAGACCCACAATTTTCTAATTATAGGAATACTATTATTATTTTCTCACTTCTCAAGAAATAAGTCACATAATTCTATATAAAATTCAGCTTAATTTTTCAAGTCATATCAACTATCTCATTATCTCACTGTATATACCAATATACCACATATCATATACACACATATATATACATAATGTCCCAAAACTCTTAGTACAGTTTTAAGCTTAAAGCTTAACTACACAAAGACTTTTGGACCACCTTGTATATTCACAAAGAGAAAAATATATATACCCTGTTGAAAATGCTACCTTTTAAAATCAAAAGCAAATTTACATATTTATATGTGTACATATTTACATATGTGTGTAGATGTCTGTGTTTACATGTCTATATGGAATAGAGTGCTTCATTCTTTCCTTCAATCCTTAACAAAAAGTATTTAAAATTCTGGCTTATTTCAGGCTCCTTTTTAAAACTACCCAGAATTTTTCATTTGTCTATATCATCTCTTCTTTTTAAGTATCATTATTTTGCGACCATATTGTTACATATGGAGACAAATGCTACTTATCAGTACAGGTCAGTTGCATAAAGTTAGTATCTTTGTCAGCTTACTTACTTCTAAGCTTTTGCAAATGAAGATTCACGCTAAGAAGCTGATTAAATGTTCTGTATCCATATGGATGTATTTTCAGATATGTAGCATTCTTTTCATACTTAAGTTCTCCCTCAGACAAGCCTGTACTTATTACCTAATACACTTCAAAAAAAATATTTCCCATTGTCCAAACTTGGTTACTAATAGCTTTGGGGAAATTTGTGTTGGAAGACATGATCTAGTTATCAGAGTATGTTGTATAATAGGTGGTAACCTCAGTGGAAATTCTCCCGATATGTGATAATTAGCCGGCACAAGTCACATGCACTGCTCTAGGCAGTGGGAATGGTTTGTTCCACTAGTCTCATCAAAACTTCCAGGTGTTTTACTTTGACTATAGCCTGAAGTAATTGAAAACCTTTGTGTTACTTAGGTTTTAATAAAAGAAAATAATGTATTCATCTTAACATCTCCCATGATTTTACACTATTATATACATTTAGTGTGAGATAAAGAATGACACAATGGATAGAGGGCTGATCTTGGATCAGAGTCAGGATGACTTGGGCTTGAGCCTCACCTCTGACACCTCCTGTCTGTGTTACCCTGGGAAAGTCATGGAAACTCTCCATGCCTCTAGACCCCGTTTCTAAGGGGGTGACCTGCATTGTTAGAAGGAATTCCTCCCATTGGTGAAATCAAAGGTTCTGTTACATAAAAGAATATATGTATACATATACACATATATGCACATAAACATACGTGCATATATGTACACACTAAGATATACACGCACATATTATAGACATATACATACATGTAATATAAAAACACATGTTCACCAAATAAGGAAGGATTTGTAATATTTGGCAATGTTTGTACTTGGTCTAGAGGCAGTGACCTAAGCTCTCCCAAATAAGTGGAACATCAGTGCCGAACACTGACAAATTCAAGAAATAGACAAGATAGAGAGGATTTTTGTGGTAGATGGCAAAATACAATTGTTGTCTTCACCATTCTTCTAAAGGCATATATATATATATATATATATATGTATAAAAAACTAGAGTCCAGCTTTTCAGTCAGATCACCACAAGAAATCTATTCTTTTCATCAGTATAAAAAAAAAATCCAAGTCAACAAGGGCAGCCCTATCAAGAAAATAGAAATCACCTGAGTATTGTTATCTCAAAATAATATTAAATTAAAAGGCCAGATAAAACCCAAGGAAGGGATACATTCATACTGGTTCTTTAGAAACATATTTGAATCCAATGGAAACCAAAGATTTGATCAAAAATGACTTGTTCTACATTTCATCCAGATCATTCTGTGAATGCCAGTGAGTTGTATTTCTGGGTTTACTGTCACCCAGCTAGTCTATGTGTGTGTGTGTGTGTGTGTGTGTGTGTGTGTGTGTGTGTGTGTGTGTGTGTGTGTGTGTGTGTGCATATACAGTATATGTATATGTACTATATGTGTATGTGTATACACATACACAATATAGTGTAGACTGATGGCAGTAAGTTCACCCAATTTTTTTATCATCCCAGATTCTACTGCAGTCATATATTTCCAAATTGAAGGTGTTTATTTTCTCATTTCAATATTTGAAGACAGTTTCTACAAGAAGAGAGGCAAAGAGGGAAGTGAAAGTTTAATATTCTTGGCCCTTCACAACTCAGGGTTCCAGCTCACCTTCAATTCCCTCCAAACTTTTCACTCTCCTCTAAAACAGCTTATTATCGGGGAAGGCATGTTATCCTATTTCCACTTTCCATGGCCTTATTTGTACTTCTCTTTTATCCAATCAATATTTGATTCAATTAAAAAACCAAACCACTTAATTAAGTTTTTTTCTTTTTCTTCTTTCAGTTGGAAACCTTACAGCCTCCCTCTAGGTGACTTGATGTGCCAGGTCTCCACTCTTTAGTCTTAATATATGACATGCCCAACCAAGTTTAGCCCTCTGAGAGGTGCCTATAAAAACAATTTTTAAAAGTTTTTAAGTTCGAATTTGGCTTCCCAGTAATTTTTCATTCATTTTTTTCTTAGTTATTGCTGTAGAATTCATTTCTTCCTACCCCTTCAACTCAGCAAAGGCTGTATTTTCATAGAACCAATTAACTTTGCATGGAATACACCAGCAAAAAAGAGGTTCAAAGGAGTGGGAAATCACGTGAAATGAAAACAAGGAAGAATTTAAAGAGCGGAAATTCTAGTGGAATTTTCCAAAAATGTACAGAAAAGTGATAAAAAGTTTTTAAAGATTGGAGTCTCATTGGCCTCGAACAATAACTGTAAGAAAATAGTAACTGTCTAAAAACTGTTTTCATTGTTTTGCTTAAAAAATAGGGTTGCAGCCCTGGATATTATCGGGACAATAAAGGTTTCTATTCAGGACGATGTGTTCCCTGCAATTGTAACGGGCATTCAAATCGGTGCCAGGATGGCTCAGGAATCTGTATTGTAAGTAAATGGTTTTACGTAATTTAATAGATCTCTCACTCCTAATACCGAGAACAAGGTAACACCTTTGTCCAAGTTCAAAGCAGAGGTTGTCATGTGCATAGATGGAGACAACAAAACATTAAAATGGTAGAAAACATGCTGAATTTGGCTGTAGAGGACATGGACTTAAATCCTGCCTTTACTTCTTATTACCTGCGTGATCTTGAGCCAATCACTTAAATTTCTTCTTCTTGTTGTTCAGTTGTTTGTTGTACATGGCTCTTTGTGACCCCATTTGGGATTTTCTTGGGAAAGATAGTAAGGTGGTTTGCCATTTCCTTCTCCAGCTCATTTTATAAATGAGGAACCTGAGGCAAACAGGGCTCAGTGACTTACCCAGGGTCACACAGCTAGTAAGTGTGTAAGGCCAAATTTGAACTCAGGAAGATGAGACGTCTTCACTCTAGGCATGGCACTCTGTGCACTCTGGTGCCACCTAGTTGCTCCTGGCCTCAGTTTTCTCATCTGTAAAATGAGGGGATGTGTTAACTAATCTCTAAGGACCATTCTAGTTTTAAATTCTATGAACTATGAAATACAGGTATCGTTGTTTTGGCTCTAACTCTTTTACAATCCCTCTTGCACACTCTTTTTAAAAAAAAATCTGAGTTTAAGGTTTCATCTGTATGTGGAAAACTCCTTCAGCTGATGTGGCAGCTCTTCAATAACTTAACTTTTTACTGCCCCTGGCAACTCAGTAAGAGTTGCCAAGAGTCACGCAACCAGCATAGCAGAAGGAAAATCGGAACTCAGTTCTTACCAACTCCAAGGTCTGTTCTACTATGCCTCTTTGTTTCTTACTGCCCGTAAATTTTAAAGGATTATGTTTATTTTGATAAATAAGGCATTCGACTCATTTGCTATTCATTTTTTACTTGCTGTGCAAGTAATCAGAAATTTCCACTATCAGAATAGTACTAAAGGAGCAGAGCTGTCCTAGCTTCTGCTGCTTATTACCTATCTGACTTTGAATGCATCTCTTAACCTCCTTTAGTCACAGGTTTTTTACTTATAAAATGAGGGACTTGGTCTAGATCGCTGGTATCAAACTCAAATACAAAAAGGATGTCTCTTGGTTACATATTCACTAAAAAAAGCACAAATTAACTTTATATATGTTTTATTACAGTTTTTAAAAAATGTGTTAAATATTTCCCAGTTATGTTTTAATCTCATTTGGGTGGCACTCTTGTGTAGGCTGGGAGTCTGATACCTCTGGTTTAGATGATCTTTGAGGGTCTAGGGTCTATATTTATGAACCTATGAGCCAACAAGATGACTCTGCTTCGCAGGTGCTAAAAAAAAATAAGGATTTGAGGCTTATATAATATGATGTATGAATTTTCCATCCATATTAGCAAAGTAAAATGGAATTCCACTATCCCAATCCTTCAGGAAATATATTGTTATTTTGTACCATTTCTCCACTGCACCTCCTTTATAGCTGTCTTTGCAGTTCATTTTAATTCGATTTGTGATTGGCTTTTTGTTTTGTTGGGGTGGGGGCAAAGTAGAAAAATAGCATGATATTCCCAGACCCCTTCTACCAGTACTTTGCTCTAAGGGTCAGGTGGCAGAAAGCTATAAATAACCATTCTTGCTAAATGACTTAACATGCTGTTAACTGGAAATCCCAGAGGCAGTCTTCTCTCCTGAACCTAATAGTAACCACTTTAAAATTTTCTTTCCTTCTTTTCCTTCTATGAGTTTTCTGGTGGGTTGACAGACATGTGAGGCTCTCCTGAACAGTAGTATGTCAACATCAAGGGCAAGATAAACAGCTTCTAGAATGCAGGCCGCCAGTTAATTTCTCCTCCTTGTGAAATGCATTACCTTAGCATTAGCTTCCTTTGTGTTGTGTAATGCTTGTAGACTTTGATTCAACTATTTTGAGTTCTTGAGTTTGAATATGTTGAACCAATTCAGCATGTTCTGGGGAGTGTTTCCTTTGCAAGATGGAACAGGCTAGGACAGGAAATTACTGTGAAGTGATTGATAGAAGAGTATCTTGTAGTTTTTGAAAATTATAAGTTAAAAAATCTGAAATTCATTGGAAAATATAATTTTACCCCCATTAAGAGTACCAACACAGTTTTTAATATAGGTTGCATGTCTGCAGCATTTTGAGTTCACAAAGCACTTTTCTTACAATATTTTGAGATTGGGAGTACAAGCATTGTTATGTCTATTTCATAGATGAGAAAACTCTGTTGTGGTGAGATGACCTGCCAAAGATCCCATGCTAATCAGCTCTTCAGACTCCAAATGCAGTGCTTTCCCCCCTAGACTATGCTACATTTTATATATGAGAAGTAAATACTTTCATTTAAAAAACACTTATTTTATTACTACAATATTCCTTCTGTCATCTCATTCAATGAAAAGTACATAAGACACCAAGGAGAGTTTTCCCTATATTGCTTTAAATTAGCAAAAGAGTGTGTAGCATTAAAAAGTCAATCACATAGTGTTTATTTTAGTCAAGCAGGAGGATTAAACTTAATGTATCCTTTTTTATTTAAAAATTTTATTGGTATTTTTATATGACTTACATTTGCCAATATATCCCTCCCCTTCCCTTTCCCAAATATCCTTCCCTTATAACCAACAATAAAATAGAGAGGGGGAAAGTTCAACAAAACTAACCCACATATCTAAGAAGTCTGACATCAAATGCAGCATTCGACACCCATGGTTCTCCATCTCTGCAAAAAGATGAGGGGAGACAAAGAAAGACACATGGCTTCTCATATTTCTCCTTTGGGACCGAGCTTGGTCATTATTATTTCAAAATCTTCAGTTCTGATTGTCCTGTTCTTGTGGTCCTTTTTGTGTATGTTGTTGTTTAGTCTTTTCAGTTGCCTGACCCATTGGGGCTGTTCTTGGTAAAGGTACTGGAATGGTTTACCATTTCCTTCTCTGGGTCATTTTATAGATAAGGAAACTGAGGCAAACAGGGCTCAGTGACTTGACCAGGGTCACACAGTTAGCAAGTGTCTGAGACCAGATTGAATGCAGGAAGATGAGTCTTTTCTACTTCAGGCCTGATACAACCTAGCTTACACTGTTATGGTCATCATAGTTTCTTATGGCACAGACGTTACCCATTACAAAGAATACAGATCCTTTATAAAAATACAGTATATACATATTGTCATAGATACCTATGGTTTTCATGACCTCAATGGCCTTTTTAAGTGGAGAGTTCAAGCACACTTGGCAAGACTGTAAACCAATGACTGCCACTTGGCCAACTTTCATCGGGCATTGATATTATCTTCAAGTATAACCTTCTGTCAGTGTGGATTGAGGCAGCCCCAACTGTCAAAGAAGAAAGAGAAAGCAATCAAGCACTTTCTGAATATTAGATGAATTTTCTGGGTGATTGCTATGTAAATGAGCCAACACCTCCCAAGTTTCTTTGTTCTGCTCTAAACTCAAAGGCACTCTTCACACATGTCTCAGAACTGCTTAAGAAAGAAATTGTTATTTCAAAAAAAAAAAGGAACTTCAAGTCCCCAACAGCAGACTAGCTACTGTTGAGTGCAGAAATAACTTTTTTCCTTTCAAAAGGAAATAATAACCAGTGTTATTTTATTCTGAGGCCCTGTTCCAGTATGACAAGAGCTATTCATTACCTATTCCCCATCTTTTTACCTTTTTACCTTTCTCTCTTTCTCTGTTTCTCTCTCTCTGTACATCTCATACTCCTTTCCTTGCCTGTCTTTCTGTCTTTTTTTCCTCTCTTTCTTCTCCTTCTTCCTTCACTATCACTTTCTTCTCTCTTCCACCCTTTCTTTTTTTCTTTGTTTCTTTCTTAGTTGTCTCCTGCATTGGATTCCACAAACATTCATTAACTACTTGCTATGAGTAAAAACTGTGATTCTGTACTTGGGCATGTTCTTCTTAAATGACAGATGGCTTAGAACATTGGAAAGACCCTGTGTCCAATATTAGAGTAGCTAGGTTCACAGTATGTGATACTGGATAAGTCACCCAACCCATCTGACCCTCAGTTTTCCCATCTTAAAAAAAAAAATGAAAGAGAATGATCTCTAAGATCTCTTCCAGTTTAAATTCTATGATCCTTCCAGAGGTGTTTGCATTTTGAAGGAGGGTTCAGGGCTACTCAAAGAAATGAATCCCCAATAGGGGACTTTTCAGGTCTTATTTTTCAAGAATCCTAAAAATCCCATGTAGCCCACTGCCAATTCTTAAGACCAATCCCATTTCATATGATGTCATAAAACTTTAATTTTAAATTAATTTTCACTTGGATAATAGAAAAAGATGCCTATCAACATTCTGCTCAATCTAGCATATTTCTCATCATTTACGTCCAATTAGTGAGCAGCGTTTAACTCATGTAACTTACCAAACTAGCAAAGTTCAAGACTGAAGAGGAAATCTTATTTGTAGCCCATAAGAGCCATCATCCTGCCAGATAGATATCTTCTATTGCTTTGCCCAGGCTATTTTTAGATGTTACTCAAAAATTTACATATTTAGAAAAGATTCCTAGTCAAATATTGCTTCTTCAGGCAATATTGTTGAGACTATTATAAGTTGTTCTTAAATAAGGAGTTATTTTATACTAATTATATATTAAACAATTAATTAAAATATGTGCACTTCTGCATAATAAGATTTTGTGCCAAGTGGAATTTTCCAAGCTATTTTTGTACATTTTAACAGTTTTTTTCCTGAAGGAAATATCCAGCACGTCTGAGGGAATGAGTTTACAAGGAAATACAAGAATTAAGATGAGTTATATAATGTTAGAATAAAGTTAGCCTAAGGGTGTCAAACCCTGCCCAGACTCTGTTCTTGGTGGATTTCTGTGTCACAAAAGTGCATTTTAATTACTCTTAAGGAAATATGGGATTATACATCATAGAGTTGGAAGGGACCATGGAGATCATCTAGGTTAGCATTCCCATTTTTCAGATAAGAAAATTGAGGACCAGAAAGGTAAAGTGCCCAAGGTTATAAAAGTAGAAAGCCATAGAACTTGAATTCAAACCCAAACTCTGATTGCAGATTCAACATTTTTTCCATTGTACCACACTGCCTCACATTTTGTAAGGCAATTTTCAAAGTAAAATAATTTAATTTATATAACATTTGAATATTAAATTACTATTCAGAAGATTGCTATGACATTTGTTTTGTGCTTCACTGGAAAATCTGAACGTAAGAAGGTTGTTGTTTTTTCAAAAAGCAGCATTCCATTCAATTTCCCACTTGTTCTAACAAGTTCCATGTATTAACATGTACATTTCAAAAGGTACACTTAAAATATTTCAGTCTTTACTGGATTCAGAAGAAAAACTAAAATGGACTTGCACAAAAAAAGATCAAGTAATAGCCAACCATACAAATCTTTTACATAAAAATGTATGACACAAAAACTTTACATATGCACTATGCACACATATATTTACATACACATATATACATACACACGTATATAATGTTCCTCTAGTCCCAAATATGATGAGGACAGAGGCTTCTAATGAAAAACAAAAATTACTAGTTGTTGTAATTGAATTATTTCAGTCATGTCCAACTCTATGACCGTACCTGTGGTTTTCTTGACAAAGATACCACAGTGATTTGCCATTTCCTTCTCCAACTCACTTTACAGATGAGGAAACTGAGGCAAACAAGGCTCAGTAACTTACTCAGGGTCACACAGCTAGGAAGTGTCTAAGGCCAAATTTGAACTCAGGGCAGATGAGTCTTCCTGATTTCCTGATAGTTAAAGCTGTTTGGGGGTTAATAATAACTGTCTCTAACTGAAATAACTGTAATTAAAGGCAAGAATTCTTTTCCTTTTCTGCAGTTATGGACCCCTTTTCAGGATAACATTTTTAAATGGTATAAGATATTTAGAATTATAATAAAATAAATATTTAAAATTACAAAGGAAACCAATTATATTGAAGTATAGTAATATAGAGAAGTAGAGTATATAGAGGAGTTTATATATGTGTGTGTATATATGTACACATACATATACATGTATATATATACAAACATATACATATATACATGCATGTGAGCATGCGTATGTGTGTAGGTATATATGTACGTGTACGTATACATAGCCAAGTTCATGGACCTCAGTTTAGGAATCTCTGTTATAGAGCTAGAATGAATTAGTTATTTGAATAATCACTGGATCACAGATCCAGAGTCGCAGGGGACCTCAGAAGCTATTGGATAGTCCAGTCCCTCTATTTTACAGATCAGGATGATGAAAGCCCAGGGAGGTTCAGTGACCTGCTCAAGGTCACACAGTCGTGAATGAAGAGAGAGTTTGAGCCCAGGCTCTCGGACTCCAGAATCAGTGACTAGAGGAAGGTAGTTTTAATGACAACAATAGTGTCATCTGAAATAAACACAAAAGTCTGCCTTCAATTGTGCTGTTTCTGTTCTCCAGAACTGTCAACATAACACTGCTGGTGCAAACTGTGAGCGATGTAAGGAGGGTTACTATGGAGATGCCCTCCAGGGTTCCTGTCGGGTCTGTCCGTGTCCTCATACAAACAGGTATTGTATGATCTAGAATCGAAGGGAACCTTGAGTTCTCTTTTTACTTAGCTCTTGCTAGTCTTTTTATTATTAGATGTTCAGTGAAGCATCCAGAAAAGCTCAGGCAGCAGAATGAAAGTACTATTTGGTTGAGACAGAAAATAATTTAATGATCAGTAAAATGTGTAAGAACAGCACAGACTATCTAAAATTATCTCTTGCACCAGGAAAGGTAGCTAAACTTTAGATTGCTACCAGTCATATGTCCCAGGTGGATCTGTAATTGAAATTTATATTCATCTTTTAAATTAATGCATTTGATACAAACTCCATAAGTCTGCACAATTAAGCTACTTCATCTGTAAAGGCATGTGAACTGAAGCTAAAGAGCTGTATGCAGCAAGATTGTTTTCAAATATTAATTTATTTTGACAAGCATTTTTTCTCTCCCTCTCATTGTCCTCACCCACCGACCTGTTTGAACAATTGAAAAAACAAAAAGAAAAAAAGAAAATCTTCACTGTAAATGAGTGGACAGTTTAGAAGTTTATCCAACTTAGGCATAGCACCACATATGCACGTTCGGTTGTTTCAATCATGGCCAACTCTTGGCAAAGATACTGGAGTGGTTTGCCATTTCCTCCTCCAGCTTGTTTTACACATGAGGAAACTGAGGCAAATAGGGCTAAATGACCCACCTAAGGTCACACAGCTGTCTCAGGCCAGATTTGAACTCATTAAGATGAGTATTCCTGAACTCAGTCCCAGCACTCTATCTGCTGTTCCACCTAGCTGCCCTAAATATTCATAGTCTAGCAAAATAAAGTGCCACTTTGGCAATGTCCAAAAATGTATACTTCATTCTGCATTCTAAGACCATCATCTGTCTGTCAGGCATTAGGTGGCACGTTTCATCTTTAGCCATCTGGACTCATGGTTTGTAATTGCCTCAAGATTTCCAAGAGTGAAGGTTTCAATGTCCCTTCTTAGGCCAAGCCAGCCTAGCTTCAAAGCAGATGAAGTGCTGTGTAGCTAGTTCTAAACCTCCCCAAGGCCTCCTGTAACTCTTTTTACCTAACTTTCCCCAGCAATATTGGGTGTACTGATAAACCCCAATAATCTTCTTAGAGACATAGCTCTATATTGATCAATTACTCCAAGAGAGATTTCCTGATGTGGTCAGTGCTTTAACCAGTGGAATGATGAATTGTGTTACTTCAATATCTGGACTTCTGGGAGCTTTGTGTTCAGCGGGCGTACACAGCAATTTCATAAGATTTGGGTTTGGGTTTTTTTAATGGTGTCTTTCATTTCTAGAAAAAGTTTCTTCCTAAATAAATCACCATCTAGAGCTAAAAATTATTCAGAATGAAATCATTTTGATATTACAGTGGACAGTTTGGCTCAGGAAATGAGTTTGAAGGTTTATTTCTTTGTGATGGTCCAACTTAGACCTGACATCATTAGGAGATTCTTTCCAGGGTAGGGTCAAATGTGTTCAGCACAGAAGAATTGAATAAACAGGAGGAACTGTTTTGTTGTTAAAACCAGAATTCTCAACGCCTTTTCCACCCAGTCTTGTTTTATTCCTCCACTATTATTCCTGGAAAAATTTGTAGTAATCATTCTCTCCCAGAATAAGCTACTTTGTCCTGTCTCAAGGGAAGGAATGTATTTTGAGAGTCCAAATGTGAGCATAGAGAAAGTCTCACAGCATTCAGCCAGTCATTGCCCAGTGATAGCTGAAGTGAATCATTTATAATCAGAAGTATTAGTTATTATGTATTATTATAAATCATAGTTATCATTATAATCGTTATTATTTATAATCAGAAGTATTAGTTATTATTTATTATTATAAATCATAGTTATCATTATAATAGTTATTTATGATCAGAACTATTGGGTTGCCAAAATGAAATTTACACAAAAGGGGTCATGATTTTGATTTCTCATTTGATATCAATCACCCAAATATCTTTGTAAGCTAGAGAACAGGCAATGCATTCCCTTGTGCTTGCAATAAGGCTCTTTTCCCTCCTTTGCTCGTAGTTTTGCTACTGGCTGTGTTGTGAATGGGGGAAACGTGAAATGTTCCTGCAAACCTGGCTACGTGGGAGCCCAGTGTGAAAGGTCAGTGTCTTTTCTCCCTGCTGTGGCGAACTGCAGGAACCTCACCACCTTCAGGATGTTCTAGCAGGAACCTGCCAGCCCTTGACGAGAGTGCTGCTGCTGCCTTCCTCCCAGATCCTTTGGTGGCATATTGAAGCCAATGTCCACTGGGCAAATACAAGAACACTTATTTCATAAATCATGCAATTTTTCCTCTTTCTTACTCTCCGAATATTTCTGGCATTTGGAAATTACACACACCCATATCATGGATAAAATTGTACAGTACAGGTGATTTAGGTTTTAGGGATTTGAAAAGCCAAGAGATTATATCTATGCCTTCATGCCTTATCTTGAAGCATCTGTTGAGGACCTTCCATTTGTAACGACACTACTCAAGACAAGGTGAAGAGTAGAAAGATGTATAAGAAATGGTCCTTGCTCTGAAAGAACTGATGTTAGTTGAGGAGTCAAGACCTATACATTTGGAAAGGTAGCTATTAGCATGTGGTACATGGTGAGTGCCAAATGGGCAGCACATAAATGAAGATCATGGGATCGGGTGGCCATTAGAAGAAATGCAACTTCAGCTAAATGGGACTAAGGTTCAGCAGTTTAGTGCAGGAAGTATTCTTCTGATACCTTCCATGTGCCAGGTACCATGCTAAGGACAAAAAAAAAATTGGTCCTACCCTCAACGAGCTCATATTCTACTTGGGGGGAGGGGGAGACACAGAATAGCTTACAAGGAGAAAGAATAATATTCCAGGTGGGAGAATCCATCTGTTAATATGGGCACAGGCACATGTTTTGAGGATATGAGCAGTGTATTCTACTTGGAGTGGAGATTTTCTATAGTGGAGTAGTGAGGGAAAATCTGGAAAGATAGGTTGGGGTTGGAATATGAAGGACCTTAACTTAAATGCTAAAAAGCCGGGACTTCATCGTGGAATACAACTGAAGACACTTCTGCTTTCTTGCTCTCATTTAAGATATTTATTCCACTTGTCTTCTTACATCTTTAAAAAGGGTTTCATGGTATGATGTCACTGAGATTCCTTCTAATTAAATTCTTGCTGTCATTATCATGACCACTGAAATGGAAATCGGAGACTGACATGACTACCTCCTTTGGCTGGCAGGCACCTGAATCAGAAAGGGACATTCTTAATAAACTCTATTTTCCCTGTCCATTTACTTTCACTACTTGTTACTTAAAGGACCTCTGGAAGTGAAAACTTTCTATTATCCCTTTTTAGGCTGGTCCCCGCTCTATAACAGCTGATTATCATATTCTACACCATTCCTTTGCTGTCCCTCCCCCAACACCAGCATCCCCAAACCACCTGCCCACTCCAAGCATTTTCTCTTGCTCTGATATTTGCTACACCAAAGAAATCAATAAAATCAATCATTTTTATTGCTAGCCATTGTATTTAGCTGCTGCCATTAGAGTAGAAGAATGGCATAAAATATTTTTATAGTTTGGGTTTTAATGACTTGGGTGTGTGTACTGGGAAGTGGCATCCAACTTCTCTGAATATTTATGGACTGTGGGAAAAAGGCAATCTATTATTATGTAAATCTTTATGTAGGGAATGTGAGTGGGAGAGCTCTCTAAAAATGAAATATTTTAGAACATAGATATTCTGTACTATGTAGCCTATTAGGTAATAATAAAATTACCAAAGGCCTTTAAAGTTTGCTAATGATCTTATAGAATGCCTACTATATTGATCTAGGAGTCTGAAAATCAAACTCTGAGTCTTTTTTGGACTTTGTTTATCTTCATAGTTTAAGGACAAAGTTTTCCATTCCCTATTGGCTTTCTGAAGTTTATTAATCCCTAAGTAGAGCTCATCATATTCTTCATAGAAGATTGATACTTGAAAATATGTCATTGTTATAATTTCTTACAAAACTTAAGTATTGGGGACAATTTGATACTTTGCTTCTAGCCAGAGAAGACTTAGACTGAAAAGTTAAAATCATGATTGAGGAATCAGCGTCATCACCTCTAACTTCTGTTGAGTGTTGAGAGCTATCGGGCCATGTTTTTTCTCTTGGTTTTTGTTTCATAAAGGAAAAAAGGTCATCCCTGCCTTCCAGTTGTTCCAAGTCTTCTATATAATCTATACCTAGTCACTTGCTTCATTGTGTTTTAAAAATGAATTTTTATTGATATCTTTTGTTTGACATCATGAACACTTTCCATTGTAGTCTTGCCCCACTCCCTCCCAGTGAGCCTTCTCTTATTATGTAAATACTAAAAAAGAAAGAAAAAATCCAGCAAATCTAATAAACACCTTGAAAAAGGCTGATGTTATATAGAGAATTCCACAATATCCCCCATCTCTTCAAAGAAGTTGACTCATTTTCTCATATCTCTTCTTTGGGGTCAAAATTAGTCTTTAAAATTCTGCACCATTCAGTTTGGGTTGTTTTGTTATTTGTATAAATTATCCTCTTTATGCTTAATTCATTTTGTTTCTATTCATATGTCTTTTCATGCTTCTCCATATTTATTATATTCATATGACAGAACAATAGTATTCCATTACATTTGTGTGCCATATCTTTTCAGCCATTTCCCAATCAATGGGCAATCTACTTCATTTCTACTTCTTTAATACCACTGAAAATACTGCTAGAAATATTTTGGTAGACCTGGGACCTTTCTTCGTGCCTCTGACCTCCTTGGAGAATATGTCTAGTAATGGATTATTCTCTTCTGTGGTATATGTTTAATGTTCAGTCCCCATCCATTTTGAATTTATTGAGCAATGATATAAGATATTAGTCTAACCCTCCTTTCTGCCAATCTGCTTCCCTGTTTTTCCAGCAATTTTTGTCTAAGGGCAATGCTGCTAATTTAGGTAGCTTATAATATGAGTATATAAGTAATTAGGTAATTTATATCTTTGGGTTTATCGATTACTGGGCTATTGAGGCCAGTTATTTGTGATTCTTCCTTTTCTAGTTTTCTCCATTGATCAGCTTTTCTATTTTTTAACCAATACCAAAGATTTTTGATAATCAAAACTTTGTAACATAGTTTAAGATCTAGAAGTTCTAATCTTCCCCCACCTCCATTCCTTCCCTACCATTTTTCATTACATAAATAGATAGATAAATTCCTTTGTTCTTACAAATGAATTTTATCTAGGTCTTTAAAATATTCCTTTGATAGTTTGATTAGTATAACACTAAATCTGTAAATTAACTTTGAAAGAATTATCCTTTTCATTATATTGGGATAACAAACCCCACCTGAATATTTCTCCAGCTATTTAAGTTGCTCTTTTCTTTTCTTTAAAGAGTGTTTTGTAATTTATCTCTACAAGTATTTCATATGCTTTGGTCTTGGACTATCTTCTCAGCTCTCCCTATACTGCTTCACTTATTGATCTCATCAGTTCCCATGGACCCTATCATCATCTCTATGCTGATGATTCTCAGATCTACTTATCCAGGTCTAACCTGTCTTTTAAACTGCAGAATCAAATTCCCAGCTTCCTATTAGGCATATTGACCTGAATGTCCCATAGACATCTTCATGTCAACATGTCCATAACTGAACTAATTATCTTTCCCCATGAACCCTGTCCTCTTCTTCATTTCCCTGGAGCTATTGAGTGTACCATCATTCTCTCACTCACCTAGAATCACAACCTAGGTATCATTCTTGACTCTTCATTCTCTCTTAAACCACACCCCCCATTTCCAAGTTGTTGCCAAATCCCATCAATTTTACCTTCCTAAGATATCTTGTATGCCCCATCTCCCTCTCTCCTCTGACATAGCCTCACCTCCCATTTAGATCGTTGCAATAACCTGCTCCTCGGTCTCCCTGCCTCCAGTCTCTCCCCACTTCAGTCTGTCTGTCCTCCATTCAGCTATCACTTCCTAAAGTAAAGATCTGACCATGTCAGGATCAAGTAGAAAATCCTGCGTCTGGCATTCAACGCCTCTTACAACCTGACTTCTACCTTTTCAGTCTTCTTACACCTTCCTCCTTCCCCTTCTCCTTCCCCCCTGCCCCCATGTACATTGTGATCCATGACACTGGCCTCTTTGCTACTCCTCTTACAAACTGCTCCATCTCCAGTCTGAGAATTTTCACTAGCTACTCTGCATACCTGAAATCCTATCTATCTCTACTTGTCTCTGCCTCCTGGCATCCCTGACTTCTTTCAAGTCCCAGCTAAAATCTCACCTTCTATAAGAAGCCTTTCCTGATTCCTCTTAATGCCTTTCCTCTGTTGATTATCTCCAATTTATCCTGTATATATCTTTTTTTTGTAAATAGTAGTCTGCACATTATCTCCTCCATTAAACTGTGAGCAACTCAAGGTCAGGGGCTGCCTTTTGCTTTCTTTGTATCCCCAGGTCTTGGCATTATGCCTGGCATCCAGCAGGTGCTTAATAAATGTCTTTGGTAGACTGACGATATTTTATGCCTTTGGAGGTATTCCAGATGGGATCTTTCCCTAACATCACTGCCTTCTGGATTTTGTAATTGTCATATAGAAATACTGTTGGTTATCATGAGTTCATTTTGTTGCCTACAACTTTACTGAAACTATTAATCATTTCAATTAGTTTTTTTTGCTAAAGCCCTAGCAGCTTACAAATAAAATGTTATGCCATCATCAAATAGGGATGGCGTGTCCCTTCTGTTTGCTATCTATATTATGGCTTTACTTTCTTTCTCTTGTCTTATTGCTAGTGCTAGCATTTCTAAAACTGTCACATGACAGCAAGGAAATGTGTTCTGTTGCTTATTTTCCTTATCTTTTTTTATTTGAGTTCTCTGAAGACATTCCCTCTAGAGCTTCATGGGGAATAAAGTGTTCAATTCAATTTAACAAGCATTTGTTAAGCACTTAATGTATGCCAGGGATTGTGCTGGGTGCTGGTAATCCAAAACTGAAAACGAACCACACAGGCCCTGTAGATGGGAAAGATCGCTCTGCCATCTTTATGCAAACCTCCCCCTTCCCCACCCCCACCATCCATAGGTTTATAAGAACTCCATCACGGACCCTAGGAGTAGTCAAAATGTTCAGGATAGGTAAAAAGATCTTTAATTTCTAATGACACAAAGATCTACGCAGTATTGATGTTTATTCTGCTCGTCTTTTTTCCATGTAGATGTGCACCAGGTTATTTTGGGAATCCCCAGAAATTCGGAGGTCGTTGCCAACCATGCAATTGCAACAATAATGGCCTGTTAACCAGCTGTGATCCACTGACAGGAGGTAAAATCAATCTCCATATCCATAAATGCGATTTGATATTTCCTTCTCAGGGTGATGCAAAGCACACATTTGCAAAAAATATGTGTTAGCTGCAAAGTACATTATCTCCCAACTGACAAGTGACCCCTTCCTTCTAAAGGTCCTGGTAATATCCCTAAGTGCTACTTAGACTTAGGGTAAATTACTTCTGGAGTAAGTTAAGAAAGGGGTAACCAATTTATCCAATAGATTGAGCAGTAGCCATAATAGGCTGAAGCCTTTTTTCATCAAAGGAACTTATTCCTGAGATATAAGTTATATTCTGGTCTCCTGGTTCTGTTATTGTATATTTAACTTAATTTATACATGGTATGCAAATATGTAATTGAAACATAGCAATTGGGTGATAGTTAACTGGGTTATAAGAAAGAATCTTGGGGCCATAAATTTGCTGCTGCTGCATACCTGGGCACTGCTTAAATATTTTCTCAAAGTCTCATAGTTTCAGAAGGTTCCTAAAATAATTAGGATTTATAATATCCCTAAAGAAAGCTGTTTTGTAAATAGGTTGCTTTTGTAGGTATTTGTCTCCACTTATTAAACTATTTATTAACAAGTTAAATGTAGTATTCTTAAATTAGATCCATGAGTACTTTAAAAACTTTTAAAATGCCATTTAAATATCGGTTATTACCATTGTTATTTTATTCTTAGGTTTTTCATGAAATTTGGGTAGAAACAGTATTGGGAGAAATCAATGTCCTGCTATTCTTTTGTATTTCATGTTCCGGAGAGTACATATTTAATAAAAATGATAAGACGTAAGTGCGTGATCTCTAAGTTCACAGACAGTATCTTTAGAACAGCTCCAGTAGTGGATAGATTACAAGTATTTATCATCATCATCGTCATCATCATCATCATCATGCCACTGTAGCATTATAAATACATAGCTGACATTGAAGCTAGTAAGACCTGGGTTTAAGTCCTGCCTTTGCCCTATTCTGGTTGTATGACCTTGAACAAGTCACTGAACCTCTAGGTTTTCTAGACAACTCTTTGAGACCATATGTTACAAAAAGGATGACAACCTGCATTGGTAGAGGGAATGTCCTGAAGGAGTTCCCTTTGATAATTAAAGTCTAGGACCCACTGCCATTGTTTTATTGAATTTTGAATCAGAGGTCCTGGTCTCAAGTCCTGGCTCAGCCCCTTAGTAGTTCCATGACTTTTGGATCAGTTATTTTACTCTCTGGACCTCAGTTTCCTAATATGTAAAATAGCATGACATGGCTTTGAATCTTTCTTCCAAGTCTAAATCTATGATCTTACCATTTTTGTTGTTACCTTATTCCATTTATTTTGTTAGTGTCATTGTTGAATTGTTGCATTTGATTTAAGCATTCCCCTAAAGATTATAACTGTTGGCCAGTGATGGTCCAGGGCAAAATTGTCAAGTGGTGGTATCATGGGGACTTTGTCTTCTGGTCACTAGTCAACCCTTTCTGTCTCCTCTGCCCCCTTCCGTGCTCTGCTGATCAATAATTAACAACCAATTCTCTGAAATAAAAACAACTTTACCCACACTCCATATCATTAACATTTTCTCCATTGCTTGCTTAACTCCTGACAAGCAACAAATGATAAACCAGGTGCTGATTTATAATGTTTGCTGATTTCCAAGGTGTAGATGTCCACACTGAAAATGTAAACTGATTCTCATGAGGCAGTTCAAATTAGCTCCAATATATTCCTACTAATCACACTCTTCAGTCCTTGCCCGCGTGTCCAGCATCCTCTCTCTTTATTCATTCATCTTCCTCCCTATTCAAATGTACTTTCAGGGAAAGAGCTCATAAACTCATTCGAGTTCATGTATACAGCGACTGATGACACTGAGCATATTCATCACTCAGGGATATTATGTATCATGATGAGACAAAGCTGCTGTTTACCTTAAGCATCATTGTATAACTTTAGGAATCATCGAGTTGGAATGAGAATTATTTTGAGGGAAATTGGGGAAGAATGGCATTCCACAACCTCTGAGAATCTCACTTCCTCCTTACTGAGTGTTACTCCAACTCTCCACGGTCCTCAGTCACAAAAATAAATCACTACTAGAAATAACAAGGGCATATTTCTACGTGAAAGAGTAGCCATGGGTGTCTATAAATTGATGTCAAAAAGAACCACCACCAGTAGGACTTTTTCTGGAATGGACATTTTTATAATGAAAACTCAGACTTGAAAACTAGGCACATGGAGCAGTGGTACCCAAGATCCTCTATTAATAGACCAACTGTTCTAGGTATTGTGGGAAATTATGAAGAAATACATCATATTCTCTGCCATCTAGGAGTTTACAATCTAATGAGAAATGTCAAAAACGTACATGTATAGGCAAAAATTCACAGTAGAAATTGTTATTAATGATCTCTTAGTTGCCAAATCCAATGGTCTTTTCTGTATCCTCATTCTCCTTGACTTTTCTTCAGACTTTGATACTGGTGATCACTCTCTCCTCCTTGATACTCTTTTCTTTCTAGGCATCTGGTATCTGTCTGAATGCTCCTTCCCAGGCTCCTTTTTTGGATCCTTGCCTAAATCATGCCCTCCAACCATAGGTGTGCTACAGGGTTCTACCCTAGGCCCTCTTCTCCTCCCTTTAAACTGCTTCACTTGACCTCATCATCTCTCATGGATTTAATTACCATCTCCATGTTAGTGATTCTCAAATCTACCTGTCCTACCCTAATCCCTCTGCTAATCTCAATCTCAATCTCACATCTCCAACTGCCTTTCAGACGTCTTGAACTGGATGTCCAGGAGATACTTTAAACTCAACATGTCCAACACTGAATTTATTATCTTTTTACTTAACACTTCCCACTTCCAAATGTGTGGAGGGCAACACCATCCTCCGAGTTCTTCAGACTCAAAACCTCAACTCCTCACTTTCAACCCCAATATCCAATCCATTGCCAAACCCATTGATTTCACTTTTGCAACATATCTCAAACATGATCCTCTCTCTCCTCTGATATTGCCATCATTCTGGTGTAGACCCTCATCACGTCCTGCTTGGACTATTGCAAGATCCTCAAACTTCCTCTCCAATCCATCCTCCATTTAGCCAAAAAAGTGGTTTTTTCTAAAGCAAAGATCTGATCACATACATCACCATCCTACTCCACAAACCTCAGTGACTCCATATATTCTTCAGGATCAAATACAGAATCCTCTGGCATTTAAAACCCTTCACAGCTCTATCCTCTTCTGCCTTTCCAGTCTTCTTTTATCTTACTCACTGTCATATACTCTTCCATGCAGTGACCCAGACCTCTTTGCTGTTCTTTGAATAAGACACTCCTGTCCCTGGGCTCAAAGTATTTTGTCTGACTATTCCCACATGTCTAAAATGTGTTCCCTCCTCATCTCTGCCTCTTGGTTTCCCTGGTGTCCTTCAAATCCCAGCTAAAATCCCATCTTCTACAGGAAGCTCTTCCCAACTCTCCTTGATTTCAGTGCTTTCCCTCTGTTAATTATTTCCTATTTGCCTTATGCATAGCTTGTTTGTACATATTTGTTTACTTGTTGCCTCCCCCATTAGTTTGTGAACTCCTTGAGGACACTGACTTTTACATCTTTTCATGCTCCCCAAAATTGTGTCTGGTGTCTTTTACCTTAAGTACTTAATGAATGTTAATTGTATGACTAGAAACCTATAAACAACTGTTCAAAGATGTACAGAAATTTACAAGAGACTAAGTATTGGAATGCTGGGAAAGAGGAAGAGGAGGGTCAGTACAGAAGTGCCTGTACAGTCAGATGAAGGTTGTCTAGAAAGATTTCAGAGGGTAGACAATTTCAAGCAGAATTCTAAGGGAATCTGATGGAGATGGTTTTTTCCCTCAAAAAAGAGTAAAGAGGCATTCTAGGCATTGAGAAAGTACTTTGGGAGCAAGGGATTAGTAGAAAGAGTACTTGAGGCCATTCAAGGGAAGCAGTATTAAGAGTTGATGAGCTCTATTCCTTAATGATGACTTGTAAATTCAGACCCTTTGATTCCACCAGAATATTGAGATTGGAGGCAGAGAACCTGAGTTCACCTGCCAGCTTTCCCTACTTTCTTCCTATATAAACTTGGGCAACTCACTTAATCTCTTTGAGACTCAGTTTCCTCATGGATAAATTAAGACGGTGGAGCTATGTGGCCTTCAAAATCTCTTCCCAGTCTAAATCCTACAAGAATAGTAAATGGATAAGATGAAGTGAGGAATGTCCAAGGGATCACTCCTCTCCTAGCTAGAGTGTTGAGGTGACACAAGCTGAAGGATAAGAAAATGTGAATATTTGATGAGGGGACACAGATTGAGGTAGGAAGTTTCAAAATGGTGGATCAGGTATCTTAATTTTAGATGAAGGCAACTGGAGAGAGAAAGATTCTGGGAGAGAACTTTTACATCATCAGAATGATATTTGAGGAGCTTGACTAACCCAGTAATCCTTGCTGGGTTGTGTGGGATAAGCTAGCAGCAAGGGAGGCTGAGATGGAGGCCATAGGAGAAGTAATTGAGAGTAGCATGTGATCTATGGTTTTGGTAATGGAGAGAAAGGGAAAGACATTGGAAGAATGACAATAAAGATAGCTTCCTCAGTTTACCTTTCCCAGAAACAAAACCAAAACATAAAAGTTAAATTTTAAACTGTCAAACTGTAAAATAATGTCTTCTCTGTTTGTTCTGACTTCTGAATCCCTGAAAATTATGATTTCAGATTGTATTAATCAGGAACCCAAAGATGGAGGCCCTGAAGAATGTGATGGTGAGAAAAGAAATACTGTGCCCTATGTTGAGCCAGTCACTTAACCCCTCTAGGCCTCATTTTTCTTAACTATAAAATGGGAAGGTTAGTCTCAGCGCTTCTTAAACTGGATTGTGAAAAATCTGGCAACAGTAAAAGGTTTATGGATGCACAACAACCAAAAATTAATTCGAAATCAAAGATATAATGAATCTGAGGTGCTTCTGGCAGCATTTGCATCTCACAACTTTGCTGCAGCCTGGGGTTCTGAACACAAAGCTTGGGCACTTTGCACTGCTTATGCCCTCAGGCCACAAACACACAAGAATGGTGCCAAATAGTGAAAGGGGGTGGGAGTGAAAAAGTTTAAGAAGCCCTGGACTAGACAACCTCTAAAGTCCCAGCTACGAAGCTGTGATTCTCTTGCTCTATAATCCTACATTATCCAGTTCCATGTATTCATCTGACACATTAACTTTGCAATAGACGTGTTGCGAGGAGAATCCTAACAGGAGGCCCCTCAGTTCAAAACAATCAAAAGGTGAAAGAACAACCTTTCCTATTAGAAATGCCTACTCTGATATCTTCCTGGGTTAGGAACCACATTCCTCGAAAAGAAATCCAGGCATGTGGCCTTGCCTCTAACATAGACAATGTGAAATGGGCTGAACTCTCTATGCATGTCCTTTCCATTCTTGTGATCCTTGGCACCCCAACCTCACCCAGTGTTATTGTTTTCCTTCGCTCGTGGTCTTTTTATAGACTGTGATAGCTGTGTGACGACTCTCCTGAAGGACCTGGGAATGATGAGCGATGAGCTTCGATTAGTCAAATCTCAGCTCCAGAGTACCACTGCAAGTGCCGCCACTCTGGAGCAAATGAAGCACTTGGAAACCCAGACCAAAGACCTGAGGGTAAGAACTTTTACATAAGGGGAGAGAGCTTTGAAAGAAACTGGCTTTGGTTTAGGTAAGGGCATACTGCTCTCACTCCAGGGCTCCAAACGCAGGTTTGTTTGTAGAAAGTGCTAATAGACACACAGCTTACCATTTGGAGTTTTAACTGCCAGTCTTTTATTCATTCAGTTGGTCATTCAATGTCAGTCAGCCAGCCAATATTTATCAAGTACCTACTGTATGCAGAACGTTGAGAGGGATACAAAGTTAGTCTAATGTTTAAAAAAACTTTAATTAGGAAAGGAAGTTGTCTTCTATGCAAATATTCCTAAAATTGAAAGTAATTTCAGTATCGTACAAGAGAAAACAAAACTCTAAATTAATGTGTCTTCATTAAAGGGATCTTCTTCATTAAGAACTCCTAAGTTCAAATGTAAAACCATTTTCCCTAAGTGATCTTAAGCAAGCCATCTAACATCTCTGGGTCTAATATTAGTGAGCTGTCCACAAAAATGACAGTAATTGTCCTATTGGACAGATTGCAGAACACAGCAACTTCTTTTTGCAAGGTTGATATTTTGTACGTTTTGTATGATTGCACATACATAATCAATATCAAATGGCTTATCATCTCAGGAAGGAGGATAAGGGAGGGCAGAGAGAGAAACTTTGGAACTAAGATTTTTTTAAATGAATGTTAAAAATTTTTTACATTCATTGGGGAAAAAATAAGATATTGTGCTTATCTATCTAAAAAAAATAGACTGATATTTTGAAACTCCCAGGAAGCCTGCCACTTTTGGTACATATGTAATGATGTAAATTACCTGTATGTCACAGCACTAGACACTGCAGAAAAGAGGACATAGAATACTTTGGGTGTATTCTGCTTCGGAAAAGAAAGAATTAGGACTGGGAAGGAGCTTGGGAATAGTTGCTAATTTAATTTGTTTCACTGTGGGGCATCTGTATAACTTTTACTCCTATGGAGCCATGGTTCTCAACAAATCTTGACACTTCTGAAATGCAATTTTATATCTAAGACAACATAGTTGTCTTTTAGAGGGAGGTTCTCTAGAAGAAGGAGCCTTTTCTGACATCTCCAGGATCATTTAGGGCAATTGATAGTTCACCTTGATTTTTCATGGGAAGGTGGTCAAAGGGAGGCCTTGTAGAAACAAATAAAGGCATCTTCTGGCCCAGGGTTTTTGATGTCTCTGTCAGCAGTCTATAAGCTCTGGCAGATCTGTACAAGCTAGAAAGGCTTTGAGTTCAGGCCTTTTAGTAAGGAATGTATTCCTACCATTTTGAGGACCAGACTGGTTCGATTTAGAGAGGCTTGTCATCATCAGAAGTTTGATCATCAGGTGTAGATTGGAGCCAGAAAGAGGTAATAAACCAGTGTGATGTTGTGGAGAGAGCCAGGGAGTGGAGCCAGGAAACCCAAGTTCTTGACTGGTCTGTACTACTATGTGTCTTTGGGCAGTTGACCCGAAAACTTGGTTAAAGAAAAGGCAATAGGCTAAATACATACATTTTATGATTTAATTAATTCATTAATCAATTCCCTATTAAAGAAAACAGTAACATAATGCATTATGGAGTCAGAAAAATATTCTGACTACCCAGTACAGAAATCTTCTGGCTTACATACATTTTACCGTGAGAAAGGAACTCTCTTAGTTGAACAAATCATAAATTTAGTAAGACACAACAATTAACAAAGTAGTGCCACTTGGGATTTATGATCTCAAGCTGTGTGAATTTCCTTTCTGTAGCATACATCTCTGTGACATAAGATAAGGAGAAAATCCCACCACTCTGATGACAGACATCCTACTGACACAGGAAAGGGTACCTTTAACAAAGTTTCAATTGAAATTTCAACCCAGAACATCTGTGTTTTTCTTTATCACAAAGATACCAGGAGAAAGGTCTCCTAAGGAAGTTACTAAGTCAGCCCTATTTCCTTCTCTGAGGCATTCTCTGATATCTTAAGATAACAAGGGAGACTGTTAGGTCCAGACTCTTCTTAATTCAAGCTTTGGCCCTTATTAAAGTCCAAAATTTATATTAAATATTATCAGGGCAAATCACTTAACTTCTCAAGGCCTCATTTTCCCAATCTGTAAAATAAAAGGATTTGGCTATATCAGGGCTGTGCTGGAGCCAGATCAAATCAACTCACAAGTTCCACTTCTTAAATTTTTACTATCAATAGTTTTATCTCAGAAATCAATAACCACTATAAGTCAGATCTTGATTTATTGTTTTGTTGCTTACCTAGACTTAAGAAAGTGCTGGACAAAAGGCTAATAAAGCAGACTAAACTTAAAATGTGTCATGCATACCCACCAAAGAACTAGTTATTAATCACTTAACCAGGACACCCCTGGACTAGATAGTTTTTAAGGCCCCTTCTAGCTCTGACATTTTGTAATTCAAATAAGCATCAGGAATAAGGGAGTCATTAGTGCCTTTCTCTGTAGCCTGTTTAAGTTGAAAGAATTTTAGCAATTTAAATGGAACCTGAAAACTCCTACTTCCGTGAGGAATCATCTCCTCTTCCAGGTTAGCTATATCTTTGAGCAACTCAAGACTCAATAGACCCTTAGCTTTCACTTGTTTCCCCACTTCCTTTATTTTAGAACCAGATCCAAATTGATATTGAGAAGATGACTCCAATATCTAAATGTTTGTGGGAATCATATATATTTTCCTACTCAGTGGGTGGGGAAGGCAAAAGAGGGAGAGAATTTGGAACCCAAATTTTTTTTAAGTTAAAAATAAATGATAATTTTTTTTTTAAATCCTACCATTTTCCTCAATGAGTGAGGGAGGGAATAAAGGGAGAGAATCTGGAATTCAAAAACATTTTAAAATTAATAATAAATAAATAATGATTTTTTTAAAAAAAAAAAGGAATCGTGCTAATTCTATAAAATCAATATTGGTGGTCTTAAGTGAAACTACAGTAACAACGGGCTGGTTGGGCTTTGACTTCCTCTTTTACAGGGAGGTTTAACTTTGCTTTATTCTCAGAATCATTTGCTCAGCTACCAATCTGCCATTTCAAGTCATGGATCAAAAGTAGATGCCCTGGAAAAAGACATGAACAGTCTGAATCAGGACTTTGAGACCCTGCAAGAAAAGGTGACGTATACAGGCAGTTTGTAGAGTAATTACTTAGTTTTAAATTTGGAGTGCTTCACAATCCAGTCACTTCCTACCTTTCCAGTCTATGGGGCAGCTAGATGGTGCAGTGGATAGAGCACCAGTGCACGAGTCAGGAGGACCTGGGTTCAAATCTCACCTCAGACACTTGACACTGACTAGCTGTGTGACCTTGGCAAGTCACCTAACCCCAATTGCCTCATCCTGGGTCGTCTTCAGTCATCCTGATGAATATCTGGTCACTGGATTCAGATGGCTCTGGAGGAAAAGTGAGGCTGGTGACCTGCACAGCCCTCCCTCACTCAAAAAAAAAAAAAAAACAGTCAAGTGCAAGTCATGTCGTTATTTTTCTGATGGCATGGTCTTTGGCATCGAAGGACGAACACAACAACCTTTCCAGTCTTCTTATACATAACCCTCTTCCACCCACACAAAGTGTATCCAAATATATCCTGCTCCATAAAAGGAAAAGGACTCCATCTCCCACCTCCTGCTCCTTTGCACTGGCTTTCTATCCCTTGTACTGTGAATGCTCTCCCTCTTTACTACCAACTCTTTAAAATTCCTGGTTCCCTTCATGGCTTGGTTCTATACCACTTTCTTCAAGAGGCTCTTTTTAGTCCTTCCAGCTGCTAGTGCCTTCCTCCCTTAAACTAGCCTTGATTTACTCTGTGTAAATCTTATATCATTTATCTATTTATATCTTATTGTCTCCTTTATTAGAATTTAAACTCCCTTAATAAGTGCTTAATAATAGCTTAGAATGTTTACCGCCAACAAACTTAATTGCCCCTCATAGTTTGAATTCCTCTACAGGTTCAAATAAATTCAAGGAAAGCACAGACATTATACAACAGTGTTGCTCAGACAAACCAAAATGCCAAACAACTGGACACCAAGATACAAAATGTCATCAGAGATGTTCATGGTAACGATGCCTTCTTACTTTGCTCAGACGTTTTGTTTTATATAACCATTTTGAATGTTAACAGCTTTATGTTTGGGTCCAACATTTTGGATACCCCCTCAGTGCTACTGCCTTCTAGATGAAGCTGATCTCCAATTTGTCCTTTCTATAGTTTGTTTGTACATAGTTGTCTGCATATTGGCTTCCCTGTTAGACTGGGCAGGGATTAACTTTTGCCTTTCCTTCTATCCTCAGTACTAAGCATAGTGCCTAGCACTTACTAGGTGCTTATTCATTGTCTTATTGACTAACAGTACTACTAATTTAAACATACAAGTCTCTCCCCAAAATAAGCAATTCAAAGTTCCCCTTGCCAAATTCCCAACTTTCCAAGTTTAATGAAATATGTAATCTTTCAGTTCTCCTGAAACAGATCTCTGGGACAGATGGTGATGGAAACACCTTGCCCTCGGGTGACTTTTCCAGGAAGCTGGCTGAAGCTAATCTTATGATGAAGGAGATGAGAAATCGAGACTTCCAAGAGCAACTGAGAAAAGCGGAAGCTGAAAAAAGAGAGGCCCAGCTCTGTAAGTTTTTTCCTTCGTTATGTATCGAATGCCATTTGGTTTTAACAACTAAGGGGCCGGGAGGTGTGTTTAGTCCCAGTGAGTAGAATACCTGGACTTTTCAATAACATCTTATTCCTATTATATTCGAATTAATCCATTATTGATAAAAAGGAGCATTCTAAAAGTAGAGTAAGAATATTTTCAGTCAGTTAATCAATAGTTACTGTTTACTATGCTCGAGACACGATGCTAAGTGCTGGGAATGCAAAAAGTAAAAGACAAGCTTACAGTCTAATGGGGGAGACAACAGGCAAACAAAATATGTACAAATGAACTATGTGCAGGATAAATAGGAAATAATTAACAGAAGGAAGGTGCAAGAATTTAGAAGGCTTGGGGAAGGCTTCCAGGAAAAGAGAGGACTTTAGCTGAAATTTAAAGAAAGTCAGGGAGGTCAGTAGTCAGAGCAGAGAAAGAGGGTTCCAGATATGGAGTACAGCCAGAGAAAATCCCGGAGCTGAGAGATGGAGTGTCTTGTTTCTTTAACAACCAGAAGGTCGGTGTACCTGGATCACAATATGCCTTGGAGGGTAGAACATAAGAAGACTGGAAAGGTAAAGAGGGGCTAGGTTATAAAGGGCTTTGAATGCCAATCAAAGCATTTTGTATTTGATGCTGGAAGCCTTAGGAAGCCATTTCCCCTATATTGGAACTATGATAAAAGGCTTCAAACATAACTAAAAAGATAAAAAGAATGAAAAAATTGAAAAAGCACTTACTGACAGTCTAGTTCCCCCACATCAGAAGTTAGCAATTGGTACCTTTTCTCTCTTAGACATTTTCACTTCTTCCTTCCTTTAACCTGTCCAGGCAGCGAGGTATCATAATGGATTGGGTGCTGAATGGGGAGTCAGAAAGACCTGAGTTCACAATCAATTTTTGTCACTTACTAGCTATATGAACCTTGGGCAGGTTTTTAATTTCTCTCAGCCTCAGTTTCCTCATCTGTCGAATGGAGATAATATAGCACCTACTTTACAGGGTTGTTGTGAGCATCAAAAGACAATAAATGTAAAGTGCTTTGAAACCTTTAAAGCGCTATGCAAATTCTTGCTTCTTAACCATTTTCCCCTTCTGCCCTTCTGTCAAGTCATCCCCCTCATCATTCAGTTGGTTAATCATTTTTCTTACAATATGAATTCCAATATTCTTACATTTAATAAAAAACAGAAAGGCATATTATGATGAGTAATTGGAATGAAGTGATTCTAATCTTTAATGCACCTTAATTGAATATTATGACAAACATTTACCCAACCAGTCCTCTTCATGCCATCCTATTTATTGTCCCAGAGAATCACATTTGTAATCAGTATATTTGGAAGAAGAATAGTGAAAAAGTAGATCTTCTTTTCTAAGTTCTGATTTTATAATTGTAGGTGTCCTCTCAGCATTACTATTTAAATTTTATTTTAGTCGTGGCTTTTAATCTCAAGGAATGTGTTATGTTTCAGCAACAGGTCTGATTTCTCATTTATTAGTTATGTGCTTGGTATGTATAAAAAGTAATATGTAAATTGAGGTACCTGGGTGGTACAGTGGTTAGAGCACCAAGTCTAGAGTCAGGAAGACTCATCTTCCTAAATTCATATCTGATTTCAGACACTTACTAGCTGTATGACCCTGGGCAAGTCACTTAACCCTTTTTGCCTCAGTTTCCTCATCTGTCAGATAAGCTAGAGAAGGAAATGGCAAACCACTCCAGTATCTTTGCCAAGAAAACCTTCAATGGGATCACAAAGAGTCATACACAACTGAAATGAGTGAAAAACACAGTAACAAAAATATGTAAATAAAAGTGGAATATGTCATGAAACTGTACTTTTAGATTTTGTTTTTCTGACGTTAGATGTTGTGTTTTCCAGTCCCTAAAATAGAAAACATGGGCTGTTAGACACTATCAGCTTGCCTTCCCTCTATGACACATATCATCTTTTCAAAATGTCATCCTACAGTGCTGAATCGTATTCAGAGTAGCCTGAAAAACCACCAGGCAGAGAATCAGGAACTTGTGAAAACTGTACGAGATTCCCTAAATGAATATGAAGCCAAGATCAATGACCTCCGCAAAGCTCTGCAAGAAGCGACACTCCAAACAAAGCTAACCGATGGTCTCAACCAAGCTAACGATCGAGCCCTGGAAGACATTAAGGTAATTTCACAGTTGGACCTTATCTTTTTCCTTATATTTATTGAAAGGACAGAGAAAATCAAGATCTCTGCTGTTCTCAACCTGGAACAGCAAAGTAAGATGTCTGTGTGAATGTGTATTTACCTGCATTATGCTTCTATCCTCCAATCACATACTAGCAAAAATGAGACACTGCGTATATCTTTGGTAAAAACCAATATAATAAAAATCAACAAGATTATAGTTCCTACTTTTTAGCTCCAAGAAGAAATTTTGATCTGTGAATCATGCACCACTGAAAGCAGGGAAAATAATTTCACACCCACTCCCACCTGATAGAGTACAAGGAGTCCTCTAGTGAATAATGTATCATACTGGCTGAGGAATTCATGCAGTGTACTTACACTTCAAAGACCTTTTTCCATTTGAAAAGCATTAACTTTGTGAATCATCGTATCATCATCATCATGAGAAATGATCTCCCCACCTCCATTTCTCCCTACCTACCAGACAGCTACCACAGTAATACTCTTAATGCACAGTTCCTACCCTATCACCTCTTTTAAAAAACAGACAAACAAACCAACACCCTGTCAACGGGCCCCCCTTGCCTAGAGAATAGAATACATCCTTCTTAGCCTAGCATTTAAAGCTTTCTAAAATCTGGCTTCAGCCAGCCTTTCCAGCCTTACTTGATCTTTCTTCATGACTTTCTAGTGAATCTGAAAGAGTAACGGTTGCCCAATCTCATCCTGCACATTCCTGCATTTGTACATTTGCTCCCTCTACTTTCCAAGACTTCGCTATGTAAAGAAAGCCTGCCCAGACTCCTTTGCATTTTCTTATAGAAGCTATTGTTGGTGCTAAAAGGAACATAGTCTGGTTTTGCTAGGTTTGTGTCCTTCGGCCCCCTCACTACCCTTCTCACCCTCTTCTGGAGATACCCCAGGGGGTTAATGTCCTTAAGACACGATGCCTGAAACTGAAGATAATGCCCTGTCTAGATGTGGTATACAACAAGGGCAAAGGAAAGAAGGACTAACACTCTTCTCATTCTTTGCTGTTATTTTTGGGAAGCGGCAGCCATGTCACCCTATTCATTCATGTTGAACTTGAAATCTACTAAAATCCCCAAATTTTTGTCATAGGAACTTTTACCTTTCTTTGTATCCCCTCACTTAGCACAGTGCCTGGCACACATTGGCACATGTAGAGGTAGTACCTGAGCTGAGTTTGGAAAAAAACAGGAATTCTAAGAGATGGAGATGAGAAGAGAGTGAGTGCATTTCCGAAATGAGGGACAACCAGTGGAAAGTACAGACAGGAGGTGATATGTCATGTATTAGAAAGTTTGCTTGGCAGGAAAGGGAATAGTGTAAACAAGGCAGTTAAGAGATGAGAGGTTCTGCCTTCTGAACATCACCCTTTACCTCCTTCCCATCCCTCCTGAGCACCTGTTATTTTTCTGCTTTCTTCTTGCTCTTGCTGCCAATGTTGTTTATAAAGCCCTTTTTGAGAGATTAAAAAAAACAAAAAGGAAAAGGACCTATATGTACAAAAATGCTTATAATGATCAGTTTCCCAAATTCCTTGTGTACTTCCTTCTTAAATTCAAGAATTGTGTAGACTCTCTAATAAACATCGTGGTGTCTATTTCTTTCTCTGTTGCTCTCCATCTAAATGAATTTCCTCCCCAGTCCTGATTACTTAATTTTTTCCACATGAGTATATCAATGTGAAAGTATATTTCCAGGGACTCATACAGGCATTTCACAGTACCATATAATTTTCCAGATCAACACATTGAAGAAAGCTATTTAGGAAATTAAGAGATAGTTAAACCTATAAAGTCATTCATTGAACCCATTAAATATTTCCTGTTGTCTCTTCATTGTTATTTCTTGTACTTCTAATATACCTAGTCACTAAAGTTTATCTCTCTTTACTTTCCTCAGAGACGGATTAATGAAATAAGCTCCCTACAAAGTGAATTCACGAAATATCTCACCACTGCTGAAACATCTTTGTCACAGACCAACAGTGTTCTCCAACTGATGAAGAAAAGTCAAGAGGTATTTTTAAAAGTGAAAGCATTTTAATTATATCATGAAGAAAATGTGCTAAGAATTGACTTATTTTTTTTCAAGTGTTTGAAAAAAGCTATATCCCAGATAAATAGATCTATCCTGTTCCCTTGATTTAACTATTCTAATTCCAGTCTCCTTGCCTATGAATAGGCTAGTTTGATTGCCTGGAAAGCGTGCCCTCCTCACTGCTAGGTTGTTTAGACTCAACACAGGTTCTTCCTCCTCGGTGAAGCCTTTTGTGAACCCTGTAATTGTTAGTACCCTCTCCCTTCCTTAAATAATATTCTGTTTATTTAGTTATATAAATATAAACTCTTTCAAGCAGGGTCTTCTGTGTATTTCATTGTCTTTGTATCCACAGGACTTTTCACACAGGACCTCAGATATGCCTATAGATGTATGTCTAAAAGGACACTGAAAATGAAAAGAAATATTTTATTGATAGGAGTTTGGAGTTGATGCAGGAATCACTGGAATTTCTTTGCTGCTGGAAGTCAGTAGCAATGGCTATTTCAGAAGCAGAAAGTCTTCAGTGGTTAAATATGCCTTGGTGACAGCCTTGTACATTTAAACAACCTCCCAAAGGTGGCATTTCCCCTCTGCCTACCCTTTAAAAGAAATGTTATTAAATCTGCAGCCTTTTAGTCCCTAGAGAGCTCAGTCATTTGTGACATTGTACCAGGTTAGCAAGATGGGATGCTTTTTTACACCTGGAAATATACTGGAAAACAGATATACATTTATTGCCTCTGAGTGTTCTGTATTTCTCTTTGTTTACTTGGAAAAACAGGGATATGAGAAATTGGCATCCACTTTAAATGAAGTAAGGCAAGAACTGAGTGACAAAGTGAAGGATCTTTCCCGATCGTCTAGCAAAGAATCTTTAGTGGTGAGGGCAGAGAATCATGCCCAATCACTACAAAAGTTAGCAAAGCAATTGGAAGAGTAAGTATATAACTCTCTTGTTTCTGTAGCAGAGGATGCTGCATGAAGGCAGACATGTATGGTGTTATCAGTTAGAGCTTAATGCCCTTTAGTTACTAGGGGTTGAGGGGTGGAGTTGATTTTATTATTAGCCTTCCTAGCAACATCAAACACTACAGCTATCAGTGTTTATTACTACTTAATAGCATGAATGAACTCTCAGTTCCTCACTACCTGCTTAGGAAAAGAATTTAAAAGACAGCTTCGAGTACATTTTGGGAGAAAATACCACAAGCCTAAGCATCCATTATTCCCTCCACTCTCTGACAGGACTCTAAATGTCAAATAAGAGTATTGACTTCAGTCAGTGTCTGGGTTCATGGTGGCCCCTCCAGAGGACCCTGGTTATTGGACATTTTTTTCTTTATGCTTCCTTCCTGTGGGTGTCTGCATCTCTCCCCTCATGACCTTTCAGAATCAAGAGAAACACCAGTGGTGATGAGTTGGTGCGCTGTGCTGTGGATGCTGCCACAGCTTATGAAAACATCATCAATGCAGTGAAAGCAGCTGAGGATGCTGCCAACAAGGCAGTGAGCGCATCGGACTCTGCTCTACAGGTGGGATTGCACTGAACTAGGAAAATCTCTGAGTCCCACTCTGTTGGTGAGAAACCATCTTTAGGGAATCCTGAGCACTAGAAAGCCAGCTTAAGCTTCCAAAGAGTTGAGGGAGTTCTTGGCAAGATGAGGAGCCAAATTCCATCTTCCTTATGCTGAGGGTTTACATTGTGTTAAAAGCTGACAGATGTTTTCTTTCCAGACTGTGGTGAAGGGAGACCTGCCTGGAAAAGCCAAGATATTGAGCTCCAACAGCGATAAGCTACTAAGGGAAGCAAAGACCACACAAAATAGATTATATCAAGGTACCCAAATACTCAACAAAAGAGAGGAAATAAAGGGACTGTGAAGTGGCATGGGGATTTGGGGGGAGACATAGGAGAAGATGTCATTTTTTTAAACCACGGTGTCAATGAAACTGAGAGATTTTTCTTGACTCTTATGAATTTGTCATTGTCACCCAGTTCCTTGTTGCTATCCAACCCTTCCCCACCACCAAACTATATGTGAACAATTTGTTTTTGCTATTGTTTGTTTTCCCATAACCAGAAGCCCACTGTAAATAAATGTCTGATGTAGACTGGACTAGTCTGCACTGGATTGGCCAGTGGTCTGGCTCAAATAATTCTACTTATAACAATGAAGAGAATAGTAGCATATCAGGATATTGACTTCAGTTCAATTCAATAAACATTTAGTAAGCATCTGCTGCCTACCAGTCACTGTGCTAGGTACTGTGGATGCAAAAGGAGATAAAAGGCAATTCCTGTCCTCAAAGTGCTTACAATCTAGTGGGGGAGACAACATGCAAACAAATGTAAATAAAGCAAACTGTATGTAGAATAAATAGGAGATGGTTAACTGAGGGAAGCCACTGGAATAAAGAGGGCTTTGGAAAGCCTGCTTCTGGAAGGTGGAATTTTAGTTCCTTTTAAGGAAGTCAGGTAGAGCAATAGTCAGGACAGTTACTGTCCTTGGTGCTGAGGATAGAAATTCAAAAGTGAGAAGGAATTGTCATTTCATCTGATAAGCGAATAAGTGACTCATAGCTAAGCTAAGACCATTGGCCCTATGGTAGAAAGAGCTCTGGACTTGAAGTCAAGAGACCTGAGCCACTTACTAAATAACTTAATTTAAGGGCAAGTCGCTTAGTTTTTCTGAACCTTCATTCCTACTTCCCTCATCGCCTTCCAGACTTCTCTCTTTCTGTTCAGTTTCCAAGACATGCCCTTTCTACCTTAATGACATCTTCTGCATCTGGTCCCTTGTCTCCACTGACACGGCTGTTACCTTAGTCGTGTCCTCATTGCCTCTTGCCTAGATAATTGCAACAGCCTCTTAATTGGTCTCCCTGCCTCAGATCTCTCCAGTCTGTCTTTACACACTGTTGCCAAAGTGATTTTCCTTAAACATAGAGCTGACTGTGTGACATCCCAGTGCCCTCCTGTTGCCTCTAGTGCTGAGTGTAAACTTGTATAACATTTGAAAGCCCACCACTCTACCCCAGTCTTTCTTTCCAACCTCATTGGTGATTACTGCATGCTGCCCTCCAGCCAAACCGGCATTCTACCTGATCCTCACACATAGTGTGCCATCTCTATGACTTTACATTCTCTATCCAGCTGTGCCCGGGATTTCCTCTCTTCTTTCCTCCCCTTCATACAGAATACCTCTCTCCTTATAAAGTGCATCTCAGGAACCAGCTTCTGCATGAAGCTTTTTCTGAGCCCTCAGACTATTAGTCCTCTAGCCCCCTCCAAAGTACCCAAAGTATATTTAACTTCTGTGTGAATATTTGTATTTGTTCTCTTTATATTTATGCCATATATTTGCATAAGGGGCCAGCTAGGTGGCACAGTGGATAGAGTACCAGACCTGACATCAGGAAGACTCATCTTCCTGAGTTCAAATCTGGCCCAAGACACTTCCTAGCTACGTGACCCTGGGCAAGTCACTCTAACCACATTTGCCTCAGTTTGCTCGTCTATAAAATGAGCTGGAGAAGGAAATAGCAAACCACTCCAGTATTTTGGCCAAATGGGGTCAAGAGTAGTCAGGATATGACTGAACAATAACAAAAATATAGAGATCTTTATTGTCTCCTGTATTGGAATGCAAGCCCATTTCGAAGAGGGACTACTTCATTCTTTATCCTTGTATCCACAGCCCTTAGCACAATTCCTGGCACACAGGCTTTGCCTAATAATTACTTGTTGATTCATTTCATTATCTACCAACTGGGCTTATACTTGCACTATCTGCCTCACAGATGGCAGCCTGTATTCTCCCAAGTTGTTGTGAGAAACATGTAAAGAATTATATCAATGTCAACTCTTAGTATGAACGATGACAATAATTCTGCTATTATTATTATTACCTACCGAGGTGTTAGAGGAGCAAATGAGGTAATGTGTATAAAAGATTTTTTCACCTTGCATGATGAAAGAAACTACATACATCCCTTATACATAAGCTGTTTTTAAGAGCCACAGAACTGCTTTAAAATTTTTGTGTCTGTAGAAACTTAAACTATTTATTCGCTGTGGCCAGGAGTGCCATCCTGTAAGGCAAAAGTTTTTTCAAGCATCTCTTTTACCTATGGAGACTAGACCTTCATGTTTCTCACGATTTTTATTTTTAAAAGTAAAATCCCTCCAGAAGAAACAGAGATGCTGGGAAAAAGAGAAGTCCCCCAACCCTCCCATCTCTCCTGAAATCTGAGAGTCCTGGAGAGGAGAGTGTGAAAACCACAGGCCTTGGTTTTTTCCCCCAAACTCACACAGCTGTGCCATGGTCATTCTCAGCTTCCAGTTCCTCTCCCTATTTTTCAGACTCTTTCAGGAGGTATCAAGTTTGTTTGGGGGTTTTTTTTCCTGCCCTATGATTTTCAAGAATTAAGTTTCAAGATCAGTTGTCTCTGACATCTCTCTTTCCTTTATACATCCTGAGTTCCAGAAACAGGGGTCAGGTCTTAATTTAATGTTTTGGAAATAGAGATGAGTACAACTTTTGAAATGTAATTAAAACCAATGACATAATTTTTTAAAAAATCTTGTGACAGCAGTGATAACTTCAGCCTTCTCCTGTGTTTTCTCTGTCGCCAGGTGGCAGCGTTATGACCCAAGTGCTCTTGGCACTTGCTTCCCCTCTCTGGATTGCTCTGAATGTCTTTGTATTTGCGGGGGGGGGGATGGGGAAGAAGAGGAGAAAGGAGGGGGATCAGGAGAAACAAAAAGAAAACCACACACATTAGTGAAACCTTCAATATTTGAATAACATAAAAAATCCCTGGACAGTGGCACTCTCCTTCTTTGTCTTTGTAACTTTGGTGCCTCACGTCATGTTTAGCACACAGTAAGTCTTTAATAAATGCTTCTTGATTCATAATATTTGGCTTAATATTTGCTTGAACGAGATGTCATTGTTTTGGCTTTTGGCATCCTTTTTCAAACTGCTAATCAGTAAGTCAACAAACATTTATTAAGCTCCTACTATGTGCCAGGTACTGAGCTAAGCATCGGAGATTTAAAAAAAGAAAGAAAAGAGGCAAAAGACAGCCCTTGACCTTCAAAAGCTCACAGTGTAATGGGGAAACAATATACTAACAACTATGTACAAGGAGGCTATAGAGAAGAGTAATAGGGAACAATTAAAAGAGGGAAGGTACTGGAATTAAGAGGAATTAGGAAATACTTCTTGTAGAGGGTGAGATTTTTGGCTGGGTCTTAAAGGAAGCCAGCAAGTGAGGAGGAGGAAGGAGAGCATTCCAGACACATGGGAGAGCAGCCTCCCCAGACTGATGGAGAAATGATGTCCTACCCATAGCTTTTCTCCTTGTCCCTTTCCCATGTACTTATTTCTACAGCATCTATGGCTCTAGTCATCAGTCTGTGGAACTACATGTGTATCTACACCTCAGCCAGGACTTTACAAGATCGTAATAGCCACAAATTATGTAATACTTCAAAGTTTGCGGAGTACTTTATAAATATTACCTCATTTGCTTCTCACAACAACCCTGGGAGACAGGTGGTATTATTATCCCCATTTTATGAATAAAGAAACTAATACACAGAGAGGTTAGGTGATTTGCTCAAGGTCACATAGCTAGTAAGTGTCTGAGACCATGTTTGAACCCAGTTCTTCCTGAATCCAGGTCTAGTGCTTGTTTGCTGTCTCTCTATCTCTGTCTTTCTTTTTCTGTCTCTCTCCCCTCTTTCTTTGTCCTATATATGTATATACGTATGTATAAGTGTATGTTTTATACATACACATTTTCATATATGTTATATACACACATTTCCATTTATGTATATATGTGTGTGCACTGTCATGTATGTATATACATTTTAATATATGTATATGTGTACACATGAGTTTCATATATGTATATTTTCATATGTGTATCTTCATTTTTCATACATGTATGTGTATATACATATGCATATATACGTATATGAATGATACTACCTAAATGCTGGCTAAGATGATCACTGAGACTCAGATCCAGCCTGTGCTGTATTAACTCACAGTCAAGAGATGCCATGTGAACACGAGAATTTAAATGCCACAAAGCCACTTTCCCATACCTTATTTGTTTGGGGTTTTTTTGTTCTTGTTTTAGATATCAGTCCAGCTCTGGACAGCCTGCGGGACACTTTGGATGTTGTTACAACAAAGAAGGGCTTGATACAGACAGACCTCACTATGATCCAAGATGATCTTCGTGGAATAAATCGAGGTCAGTAGCTCAGTGTCTCTTTTTCCCTCTGTCATGTTGCTGAACACTTCAAATGCTCACTCTGACCTTTCTTTACCTGCCTTAGATGACATTGATCGTATGACCAGTAATGCAAAGAGTTTGATCAGAAATGCAAATGACATCACTGACAGTGTGCTGGACGGTCTGAACCCAATTCAGACAGATGTGGAAAGAATGAAGGACACCTATGGAAGCGCACGGAGTGAAGACTTTAACGAGGCTCTGAGTGATGCAAACAATTCAGGTACCAGACATTCTCCTCTGGCTAGAAGGAATCACTGCCATCTCCTGGTGTTGTTTATGTGCCTTGGGGTCATTTGAAGTTTTCTGAGAAGCCTGACCACACAAACCGAAGGAAATATCAGAGTGATGGAATCTGCAAGCACCTATATTCAGAACCAGTTTTATGAATTAAACTCCTCCTACAGAGGGAGGATTACATGTTGTTATGATTAAACCAGGAGATGATTCTCAATGTACGGTCCACAGATACCGGTCTCCCCAAGACCCTTCCAGAGGTTCCATGACTTAAGAATATTAAAATGTTTTGGTTTCTAATATGGTAATATCAATAATAAAACCAACTTAAACAATGATTCTATGGACACCTCAATAATTTCAAGAGTATAAAGAGGTTCTGAGACCAAAAAGTTTGAGAATCACTGAAATATGGGAACCTAATCCTGAATGGGAGCCAGAATGGGTATTTTTCCTTTGTCTAAAGCACTATTCCTGATTTTCCCCTTTGTAAAGAGAGCAAGTATTATTTGCTCTTCCAATTAGTGCTCACATTTTTTATCTCCTGAATCTCTCTCTTCCCCAAATCATAGAAATGATGAATTAATTGTGAATATAATAGAACAGAAATGCAAACCCAAAAAGCTTATTTTTGTTCTGCAGTGGTCAAGAGAGGTTTAACATGTAGATTTGACATGAAAGTGAAAAATTTGGCATATAGAATGTGTGTGGCTTGGTGAGCTACCCTGGAGCTGATTCACCCTGTCTGACCATTTTTTCCCAAGTAACCAACACTAGTAATAAGGGCTTCTATATTTAACCTTCTAATAGCTCCCAAAGTAAAGATGGTAAAATCTTTTTTCTCTCTTCTCTAATTACATCAACAGTGAAGAAATTAACCAGTAAGATACCAGATCTCTTAAGCAAGATTCAGAGTATCAACCAACAGCTCTTGCCACTGGGCAACGTCTCTGACAACGTGGACCGAATAAGAGAGCTCATTCAGCAAGCCAGAGATGCCGCAAATAAGGTACTCCTTCCACTGCAATGACAGTTGACAGAAGTTAATGTTCTCTTTGAAATTCAAATCCATATTTGTCTAAAATGAAAAAGTGTCCCTGGGAGATGGTTTTGAAATTAATGCTGAAACAATACCTACTCTTACTGACCTTTTTTTCCTCAGTGCCTGGCATACAGTAGGCACTTAATAGTTGATTGCTGATTGATCATTGTTTGTTGGATTCCCTGATCTTCTCATGACCTCTCCTCGTAAAACTATGCTCTGCCATAAATTAATACAAGTTAAAATTAATTTTTTTCTGAGATTTGCAACTCATTCTAAGGAGGTTAAAGAATCAGGACTGCATAATGTGTTTAATAGGAATGTATGCGTAGAACTCATATAAGATTGGATGCCATTGTGGGGAGGGAGGCGGAGAGAGAGGGGAGAAAATTTAAAACTTATGGAAGTGATTGTTGAAAACTGAAGACAAATAAATTAATTTTCAAAAAAGAATAGGAACTATAAAACCAGGAATCAGCATCTTAGATATAAAAATAGCATATTTAATCATGGGAGCATCCCACAATTCAATAGTAATTCCTTATGAGCTTCCCTGAACCACAAGTACCATTCTTACAGAAAAAGAAAAAAGCACACTTAGTATAGGAAACATAGAGGAATGCAAGAGAATTGGAGATGACAAATTTGGGAACAGCTTTGAGTCTTACCATAATCTGAGGCCCTATTTTATACCCCTGTGTGCACACTGGCCTCCAAGAAGCTATACTGTTCACTCCCTCTTTTCTGTTCACTGTTCTGTTCTGTTCTGTTCACTGTTCTGTTCACTCTGTAGCTTTTCCAGTGCTGCCCATTGATTAGCATGCCCATCTCCCCTCCACTTGGTGAGCTCCTACTCACTGCCCAAGCCTACCTCAAACCCTTTCATGAGTCTTTGCTCAATTATCTTGTCAGTAATGAACTTGGCAGCCTTTCACCTCATTTAACAATTTATGAAAGTCCTTTGCTCATGTACCTAATAATTATGACTTTGTGATATAGGCGTTTGTGTTAAATGCCTTAATACAAGAAGCAGCACTGAGTAATGGACAGAGGATCAGTCTCAGACCCTGGGTTCAGGCGCTTGACCTCATGTATGAGGTCGTATGAACCTGGGTATGTTATTTAATGTCTCAGAATACTAACCCACTCTACAACTATAATTGCGTAGAAGGTTCTGACCTGCATTTGATGAGAGAGTTCTTCACTCAGGGAATATTCTATACCAATGAAATCACACGTCTTTTCCCTACCCATATGCCCCAACAGATCGTAAAGTCCATGAGAGCAGCACCTGACTGTAGCTTATCTAAGCTTGTTCAGTTTACTTGAGAGTCTAACACACTGCTGTAGGCATAATAGATCCTTAATCATTATTTGTTGAGTTGGGCTGAATAAATTTACAATTCATGCAAACACTGATTTATTCTCCAAGGATTTTATTGTCATCCCAATGGTGTTATTCTTTGGGTAGTTAAAGAATGCCTGGTTTTTGGGTCACTGCTGAGGAGCCCTAATGTTCTGTGACTGAACATCTCCAATGAACAATGAAGTCTAATCTTGGGGTTTAGTGTATTAATCAGAGGATTATTCTTAACGATACCTTTGGGAAACTTCCCCCATGAATGACAGAATGGCACAATTGCTTTATTGCCAGCTCCTGAAAAATCTTCATGATTTAACAGTCTAGGAGGTTTCAGATTTACTGTGTTCTTTTGCCATAACAACTATATTCTTTGGTGAACAGTAGTCTGTTTTTCTAATGGGCATCTAGGTATCACAGGAGATAGGGTGCCAGGCCTTTAGTCAGGAAGATTCATCTTCTTGAGTTCATATCTAACCTCAGACACTCACTACTGTGTGACCCCTGAGCAAGTCACTCAACCCTGTTTGCCTCAGTTCCTCATCTGTAAAATGATCTGGAAAAGTGAATGGTATATACTCTAGTACCTTTTGCCAAGAAAACCCCAAATAGGGTCACGAAGAGTCAGATACAGCTGAATATGACTGAAAAACAACAAAACAACAAATTGATTCTCTGATTGAAGAAGAATGAATAATTCTACCTGCTCCCTTTCTTCCCCTTAGAATACTTAATCCTTTTGTATTCCATTCCCCCAGGTTGCTGTTCCGATGAGGTTCAATGGCAAGTCTGGTGTTGAGGTTCGACTGCCAAATGACCTTGAAGATTTGAAAGGGTACACATCTCTCTCTTTGTTTCTTCAAAGACCTGAATCCAGAGACGATGGAGGGGATGAAGACATGTTCGTGATGTACTTGGGCAATAAAGATGTAGGTATTTCTTTGACACTTGCCTTTTTTGTTTTTAGAACATAGACTATGTTTTTTAGCTATCTGCTTTTTCCCCCATCACAAGCATTTAAATTCCATTGACACTATGGCAAAAATTAGTGCCACATCATTACCAACCCCTAATCATGACCCTCTTGACCTATCCTACAGTTAAGCTCTGAGCCCCTCAAGGGGGAGTGCTATTACTGCTATCAAAGTGAGTTCTTTGACCCTGGCTCCCTAGATCCCTATGATTAGATTAGGATCTCCCATAGACCTAGCAGCCTTTCCTCCTAAGTCTCTAAATCAGTCTCTGCCACTGCACCTTCTGCCACACTCCTTTATCTATGGTTCACCAGGTTTCCCAGTCAGGTTGGGCATCCATTCTGTAGCAACCCCATTCTTTTCAAGGACCATTCTACCAACTCTCCCTCTACATAATTAGAGACTTTGCTGTCATTGTCTTCAGTTACTCCTGTCCCCAGGTGATCTCAAGGCATCAAGGAAATTAAGAGTAGCTCCTCTTTACAAATGGTTCGAAGACTCTGACCCTAAAATATCTAGCAGTCTCTTTTTACATTTAGAGACACCAGAATAAAGAGATAAACCTCTCTCCCTCTTTGCAGATAATGGGTATCAATAACTTCTCTGGCTATAAAAAGTTGTCTTCTTACTTTTTATCCAATGTTTAAGACTTCATATCACTAAAATTTACATAATACCCTTTTAGAGTTTATATTTATTTTTAGCATTGATTTTCATCATTTTGTTCTTTGACTTTGATATGAAATGGATATCTTAGAAAATATCTAATTCAGAATGTCTTATTTGGTAGAGAACTATTTGAAATACTAGAATTTTGGGGGGGTACTAAACCATAAATGAATGTCATTGGAGGAATCCACTTTCGGGTTCTCAAAAATCAACATTTTTTTTCCCTTTTACCTTATCATATTTAGAATTTTCTAGAATATGTGCCTAGTCTTATACCCTGCTCTCCTCAGGTCTCATTAATCTTCAAATGAACAGTTTGTTTTACATATGCCAGGCACATATTTTTTGTATATAAGATTTATTCATGTTTGTAATGAGCTTCCTTGGCCCCAGGAGTGGGGAAAAGACAGTGGTGGAAATTCACTCAAACACTTTTTAATGTCTCTAGGCTTCAAAGGACTACATAGGAATGGCAGTAAGAGATGGCAAACTTGTTTGTGTCTATAACTTGGGAGACCAGGAAGCTGAAACCCAGATGGACACAGTTTTGACTAAGAGTGTAACTCAAGAGGCAGTTATGGATCGAGTGAAATTTCAAAGGTGCAAACCTACACTTCTGTTGTTCTTGCTTGCATTTAAGATAACATGTTGTAACTATTTCTGCTACATCCATTGCTTGTTCCTATTCTGAGTGCCACAGAAGTCTTGACTCTTTTTTCTTATAACTTCTTTACTATTTAGGATCTTCCAGTTTGCAAAGCTCAGCTACTTTAAAGAAGCCACGTCCCATAAGCCAAAACCTCCTGATTTCTATGACATGGATAGTGGGAGTGGCGATATTCTTCTCAATTTGGACCCGGAAAATGTTGTCTTTTATGTTGGAGGCTACCCACCCAATTTCAAGGTGAATGCATGTGGAATTCCCAGTTAAGGAAGCTGTTTGTCTGAGTCTCTATAAAGGCTCTTTTTATAATGTGCTGATCTTTCCCAATAATATCTTCCTTTTGATTGTCGTATTATAGTTAAGTCATGGCATAGCTGTGGGACTCTGGGCAGGTCACTTCACTTCTGTCTGCCTCAGTTTCCTCATCTCTAGAATGGAGATGATAATAATAGCACCCACCTCCTAGGACTGTTGGGAGGATCCAGTGAGTAAAGGGCTTTGCAAGCTTTAACACGCTATGTAGGCATTAGCTGTATGACTATATCCCTTTTATAGTTTATAATCCAAGTACCAGCTTCCAGCAGGTTTCATCAGATTTGTGTTTCTTTTGTTATAGCTTCCTCGTGAATTAAAATACCCTCCCTACAGGGGCTGCATTGAATTAGATGACCTCAATGAAAATGTTCTAAGCCTGTACAACTTCAAAAAGACATTCAATCTCAATACAACAGAAGTGGAGCCCTGTAGAAGGTAAATGAAGCAGGAACAACAAGAGGCCTTAGGGGTAATGGGAATTTTTAGGTGAGTACCAGGGCCTCCCAGTGCCTTCATCACAAAGCAGGAATGTGATCGAGACGACGCTTTTTGTTTTAACTGCCCTCTTGGGCTTGTTCCCTTCATTGTAGAAGGGATGTTGAGAATTCTGCTATGTGAATGAGTGTTGATCTAGTCTGTTTATGTTCCCAGGTAAATCATTTTACAGCTCTGTACCTGGATCTTTGGTTTCTAGTCCACTCCTCCTCCAGATCTCATTTGACAATTCATCACAATGAGGTGTGTGTGTGTGTGTGTGTGTGTGTGTGTGTGTGTGTGTGTGTGTGTTATGTGCATAGCATATTCACTATTGGTTAGCATCTCTTTTCCATAGAATCTATCTAGAGGGAATAAACAACTGGATCCTAAGAGACTATGTTTCCTCTGTAACAAAATGACGATATTTGCAGGACAGATGACCTGCTCAAGTTACTCAGACAGACAGACATCCATATGTCCTGTTAATACGGCCATTGTATACTTGTTAACTTGCTGCCCTGTCTTCTGACTTGTAGTGATTTTATATTGACAGGAAAAAGGAGGAGTCTGACAAAAATTATTTTGAAGGCACAGGCTACGCACGGGTTCCAACCCAACCCAGCACTCCTTTTCCAAACTTTCTACAGACAATTCAGACCACAGTAGATGAAGGCTTATTGTTCTTTGCAGAGCACCAGGTAAGTCAAAATCTGGTAGCAAACATTGCTAAATTAATCAATTACAAATGATTGATTCACATGTGCCCCATCTTTGACACATAGTGGGTGTGTAGCCCTGGGCAATTCACTTCACTTGTCAGTGCCCCCCAGACAATCATCCAACACTATATATGGCTAAGCAAGTACTGATCTACACTGGTAGGTACTCTTTAGGGGGATCCCAGTAACAAGGAGAAAAAACAAAAACAGAAAAATAAGTACAGGTCCAAGCCCCCGGCCCCAAATTCAGTGACTTTAGGAAATTTGTCTACCTTAAAACTAGAGGATTCATTTCCATTTATGTTTATAATATTCAACAAGCTGATTGAATAAAATGGAATTAAAAGTGGAAATAAAATCCGGATACCTCCGCACCCCCCACCCACCTACCCGTGAAGCTTGCCAGAAGAGAAGGGCAAAGGATATTAGGCAGATTCTCAGACAGAGCATCAGTCAACCAATAAGCATTGATTAAGTGCTTGCTGTGTGTCAGTACTGTGCTGGGCATGCAAATGCAACAAATGAAGCAGTTCCTATTGGCAAGGAGTTTACATTTTAATGGGAGAGATGTACATACATACATACTTACATATATATAGGTGTGCAGAATAAACATAAAAAGAATAAATGCACATTAATACAAGATAGTAAAATACAAGGTCATTTAAAAGTCTTAAGCTTTTTTTTATTTTCACACAAAACTGAAAGGTTATTATGTATAAAATTGTTTCTGTGTTTGTAGGATTTCTTCATATCTTTAAGGATGGAAAAGGGATCTCCTGTGTTGCAATACAAACTAAGTTCAGGACCTCCAGAGGAAAAAAGAAATCGAGTAGTCATAAATGATGGAACAGATCACACGGTATATCATTTTTAACTCTTAAAAATAATAATTTTCTGTCTTTTGAAATCAATTCATTAAAGATACCTGAACCAAAGAAGCCTGATGAATGATTTTTCAAAGGGTTCCATACTATGTGATGATAATTTAATTGCCAGGAACTTGTTCATTTTGTCAGTCGAAGATCAAGAAGTGGAATATATATATACATATATGTGTATGTATATATATTTTACTAGAGCCATTTTAAATGTTTTAGCAGCAGACCTTTCCCCCGCCACAAACAATGCTATTGAGTGTGTTTAACACTCTGTGAACAAATATGGCTGAAAAGTCACATGAATTGCTGAATTAGGAGGACTTGGGTGGTCTGTTGGAAACAAGGATGCCTTTTTATAGAGTAGTAATAGTTAGGTGGCACAGTAGACAGAGCACCAGGCCTGTAGTCAGGAAGATTCATCTTCTTGAGTCCAAATCTGGCCTCAGACACTTACAGACCCTGGGCAAGTCACTTACCCCTGTTTGCCACAGTTTCCTCATCTGTAAAATGAGCCGAAGAAGGAAATGGCAAACCATTCTAGTATCTGCCAAGAAAATTCCAAATGGGGTCACAAAGAGTCAGATATGACTGAAAAATGACTGGACAACAGCAATAATTATGTTTATTTTTCCAACCCTTTGCTGATGTATATCTCATTCTCATTTCAGATTGCAATCAGAATGAGGAAAATCCAAAAGCATCTACGAGTAGCTGTGAGTCAATCAGTCATTGAAGTTCAGGGTGAAATTTTCAATTTCAACACTTATTATCTTGGAGGAATTCCAATCTCACTCCGGGAAAAGTAAGTCAATATGGTAGGAAAAAAAGAAAATTATTTTCTACAACATTATTTGTTTAATTAACGTCTATACATCTATTTCATTTTTTTTCTCACAAAAAAGAACAAAAAAGAAATTATCCACCTCAAAGCACTAACAATATCTAAGCACAGCTTGAATTCAACAATTAAATCTGAATGGAAAAACCCAACATGCAGAGGAAATACTGAAATAGATAATAAAGATATTAATAGCTCACATTTACCTACCACTTTTTAACTGTTTAGAAAGTATTTTACATGCATGATCTCATTTGTTAACCATGAGATTAGCTGTAGAAAGAAAGCAGATCAGGCAAAGTCTGTCCTTGTGAGTCATCCAATGACTGAGCCAGGGGTACTTTCCATGTTGTTGAAGTACAGACTCATTGGGTAATATTCAAAGCTGATTGGCATTATTTTTCCAGTTTATAAACTCTATGGAAGATTACCAGGCATTGCTCCTGTGTATTTCATTTAGGCATTTGGCAGAGGCAACTTCTCTGATGCCTGCCAGATTTTTATGGCATTTTATGAAAAAGAAATTCTTTGTGTTAATAGGACAAGTTTTAAGCTATCAGGATACTTCTAAGGAATCCAGAATGAGAAAACTTAAAAATATTGATTCAAGTAGAGCTGTATAATGTTTATATGTCATTCTTCTGTTAAGTACAAATTCTAAATTCCCCATAATCTTGGCCTTTATTCAATTAAATGAAAAGTAGAAGATAAAGCAGTAAAGACACTATGTGCTAAGTGATCTGAAACTGAACTAGATGAGCACAAACACCTCAGAGGAGTGAGGTTTCAAGCTAGCAGTGTCTGCTAGCAAAGAGCTTTAAAAGCATAGTATCCTAACTGTCTGTTGACTTGAATAGAGATATTCTTGGCTTACTTCACTAATTTGCGGATGACCTAAAGCTAAGATGATTATAGATAGATGATTATCCATATCCAAATAAATTTCGACAGTCTAGAACAGAAATTAGCAATCTATTCCCTGCAATACCCTGACAACTGTTTTTGTATGGCCCAGGAGCTAAGAATGGTTTTTAAATTTAAATATATGTTATTTATAAGATGATTGTGGCCTTCAGGCCACAGTTTGCAGATCCCCAGTCTAGAGCACTGGTAAAATATAATAAGATAAAATTTAGTTGGAATCAATGTAAAGCCATACACTTGGTCTGAAAAAAAATCAGCTCCACAAGTACAAGGTGGAGGATGTGTGGCTTGACTGCCATCATTCCCTGTGGAAAAGATCTGGAGATTTTAGTAGATTGCAAGCTCAATATAAATCAACAATGTAATACGGCAACTGAGTGCCCAGGACATAGGATGCCACATTTTCATTGTACCCTGGGCTTTTCCAATAGCATTTGGAGCATTTGTGTTCAGTTCTAAATGTCACATTTTGCGTTGTGTTAATAAGCATCCATCATCACTATCATCATTGTTATTGTTATTAATTAGTATTATACCTGAAATTTCATAGCCCATTAAAGTTTGCAGAACACTTTCTCTCCATGTCTTATCTCTTGCAAACTTCATAACAGACTTGTAAGGAAAGGTGCTACCAGTACTAACAACTCCATTTGGAGATGAAGAAGTTGGGTGACTTTCCTATAGTCATATGTCTAATACGTTGCAGAAGAAGCATTTGAACCCAGTCCAGGGTCCTGTCTATTATTCAAGAGTTTTATGGTCATCATGCCATGTGAGGATCAGTTGAAAGAGCTGGCTGGTAGCACAGAGGGGAGAAGACTTAAGTTCAGACCCAACTCACTGTGTTACCTAGTTTGTCATATATGTGAGTATGCATATATATATGCATATATATCTTATGAGATTTTATATATATATTATATGTATATAATATGTATAAAATCTCATATAACAATCATAATAAGCAGCTTGCAAGTATGGGTGTGTGCATGTGTGTGCATGTGTGCATGTGTGTGTGCATGTGTGTGTGTGTGTGTGTGTGTGTGTGTACCTTATAAACCTTAAAGCCCTGTGTACATATCCCTTCTTATTATTACCTCATTGAACCTCTGCCTCTGATATAAAGTAGGAGGAAATTCTAATATTCCCATCCCCTTTATGGATCTCACAGTCAGTCATGAGAGTGTGCCAAGGTGTCCACGGTGTGGTTAAATGTCCACATAGTCTCCTTACATGGGATCAGAAGCAGTATGTAGAAAGGTATCAGCATTAGAGGATATGCAAAGGTGAGAAGTGGAATGGATCCACTATAACTGACAACCAATCCCTTTTTTGATCCATTCATTCGTTCAATGACTATGTGTCAGGTGACTACTCTTTATAGAGCACTTTCAGGCATCCTCTCTATGTCACCTCTTTAGGAGAATGGTTATTTGCATTTCCACAGGCTGAAAATATACAGGTTGCTTTCTGTGTTCTAGAGTTTAGTCCCCAGTGGAATAATAACAAGAATAGCAGAATTTATATATCTCCTTGTTGTTTGCAGAACACTTTCTAGACATCACTACATCAACCTTCTGAGGGGGGAATGTGTGGGTGCTATTCTCCCCATGTTAGGAATGAGGAAGCCAAGCCTCAGTGAAGCTGAGTGCCTTCCTCCAAACCACACAGCTAGTGAGTGACAACTGTGAGTGTGGAAGCAGCCCCTCTCACCCCAAAGCTAGGGAATGAACGTTCTCTCCACAATAGCACATTGGGATAAACTGTCTCCCTGGCTCAAACTTCTTAGAGAGCTAAGGGAGTTTATTCATCTGAAAATATGTGTAACAATTAGAAAAACTACAGGAAAAAGTCATATTTCCCCCCTAGTTCTGAGGCAAAAAAAAAGGCATTTTATTTTTTACACAGCTATAGTGCTATGAATATTGGTTTCCTCTTCTTTTCAGTGATATTTCACTTCATACATATTACATGCAGCTCAGCTGGTCGTAATGAGTAAAGTAAAAATTAATACAAAAGCATTTCCATTTAGGAAAGAGAGCAGCCCCAGAAATTCATAATGAAATCTGCTTTGTGTTTTTCCTAGCATGTCATTTGCTTAGGAAATTCAAGTATTTTACTTCACTAGCTTCGAGCAGCTCTGCCTAAATTTGTATTCTGACAGATCCAAGGCTAAATCCAGATGCGAATGACTAAGGTGATTACTCCTTTGTCCTAGATGCTGTTGCAGAAAGTATGAAGGGTTCTTCTGTCCCTTCTTTGTTTCCCAGCTGTGGTGCCCTTTCTCTCCTGCCACTCAAAGTCAACTTCTCATCATTAAAACCTCGAAGTTCAAACCTATTTCGGTGTTCTACCTCTCCAAGCTTTGGCTTCTTGCCTGGATTAGCCAACCTTCACTAGCTTGGTGATCAATGACAAGTTGATTTTTGAGACTTTAATTTCCTCATTGGTAAAAAAAAAAAAAAAAGACAGTATTAGAATTGATCCCCTTAAGGCTACTCCCAGCTCTAAATCTGGCATTCTTGTGGTGTGTCTATTCATTTTAGAGACTGGAAACACAGGTTTATAAGGACTTGAAATGGACTCTCCCTTTATCACAAAATAAGCCAGTTTCTTAACTGCCATCTTCATATTCTTTCCATTGCAACTACCTTGTGAGGTCTTCGTGAGGATAAATGGCTATAAGTCTTAGAGCCATTGTGAGCTAAAAAGTACTACAAAGTACAAAATATTACAGTTATTAACTCTGACACTCAAATGGAATGGGAATGTTACACCAATCTCCTTTTTCCCCCCTAAATCAGGTTTAATATATCCACTCCTCCTTTCCGAGGCTGCATGAAAAATCTGAAGAAAACCATTGGGGTTGTTAGGTTGAATGATACTGTTGGAGTCACCAAAAAGTGCTCAGAAGACTGGAAGGTAATTTGGAGAGTTGATTCATGAATAACTGTTATGAAATTCCATGAGACCTGGGTTCTATCTAGTACTGGCTCTGTCACTATCTGTCTAACCTTAGACAATAATACTCTATGGACTTCAGTTTTCCTATCTGTAAAATGAGGCAATTGGATTAAATGCTCTCTAGGTTTCCTTTTAGCTATTAAAATCCTATAAATCTAAGCATCCCAGCCCTTAAAGAATGCAGCTACCAGACTGATTTATTTTTTGTGTTCATAAAATTTTAATCACATGTTCTTTTCTAGTATAGTCCATTGGATTACAATCAGAAATGTCAGACTCAAATAGAAGCAGATCCCCAAGAACCACATATTGACTAAGAAAACCACAAATTCACATTATCCATGTTACAGTATATTTTGATTGATTTCATTTAACATTTCCCAATTACATTTTAATCTGGTTCTGTCATCCTTGGAAGTTTTAGGATGTCATGCAGCCTGTGGGCCTCAAATTTCTGGATTACAGAATAACATGGTAGTCACAGAATATACAGTATGCAACCACTATGAATTTATAAAGTTAAATTCTGTACCTTTTACATATACAAAGCAATATTGATGATGATCAACTGTTAATGACAGCTATTCTCAGCAAGTGAATCTAAGACGGTTCTGAAAGACTCATGATGAAAAATGCCGTCCACCTCCAGAGAGAGAACTAATGGAGCCTGAATGCAGATTGTAGCACAACTCCTTTACTTTATTTTTCTTAGGTTTTTTTGGTCTGTGTTTTCTTTCACAACATGATTAATATAGAAATAAGTTTTGCATAACTGTACCTATATAACCTATATCAAATTGCTTGCCTTCTCAGTGAGGGAGGGAGGAAAAGAGAATTTGGAACTAAAAATTAAAAAAAATGTTAAAAATGTATCACATGTAATTGGAGAAAAACAAAACATTTTTAAAAAATAAATGCACACAAATTTACAAAACGTATACATGAGAATATAAAAAACGGCTGACCTGTTATGTTGCTTTAGAATATTTCTCATTTCTTTCTGAAGATATTGAATAGATTTCAGACCATCCACATCACTTCAGACAGATCCAGTGAGATCACCCTCACTATAAAATTATGTTTTAATTTTAATAGCAAAGTGCTGAAGATGCCAGCGACCAATGATTCCCTGTTTGTGTTTCAGCTTGTGCGGACAGCATCACTCTCCAGAGAAGGACAGCTAAGTTTCATTGACGTGGGACTGCTGGATCCCAACAACTTTCAGTCTTCATTTGGGTTTCAGACCTTTCAACCCAATGGCATGTTATTAAGACACCAAATAGGGGTAGGAAAATGTTATTTACATTAAATATGCAACCATTTATAATCCAGTTCAAAGACTGTTGGTAGAAACAAGCTTTGGAGGGGATAGGTCAGTGAACACAGTATGTTAACTCCACAGCACGCAGCAAACGTTGATTAAGTGCCCATGAAGGGCAGATCCCTGTTGGGCCACTTTTTTGACCTAATACATTCAATATTATATTTTTCAGCCACAAAATGAGCTGTGCCTTCAGCCCTGAGTCTAAAAGAAGTCAAACTTATAAAAATTAAAGATTTGGGTAATACACAGAACTTCACAATGCGTACTCATGGAAATACTTCAATTAAAATAAAAATAAGTTATTCTATTCAGTGGTGCAGCTAGATATTTTGGGCACCGAAAAAAATAAATGTATTTAAAGAATACCCACAAAAGAACTCTGGACTTGGAATCAGAAGCCCTGGGTCTGGTGTTTCTGGCTTTGTGACTTCAGACGAATCAGTTAAATTTTCTGTGTCGGTTTGCTTATCTGCAAAACCAAGAGAATGCTTTCACTAACTACCTCCCTGGGTTGTTGTGAAGATGAAAAGAGGCCATTTATGTGGAGACAATTACCAAACCACCATATAAATATTAGCTATTATTATTATAATGATCTCAAGACCCACTGTAATACAAGGGTGTGATGAAAAGTGTTCACTTCCTTGGAAGCACCCAAAGAAGAATGTAGGCAGACTTCCCGTCCAAGTCCATACACAGCCCTACGACTCTGTGGTTAGCTAAGTAACTTATCTTCAGTTAGTATGTGCCTCCTGTAAGGTCAGAGGACACTGGCAATCAGGCAGCATAGTGGATAATAGAATGTGGGACTTAGAGTCAGGAAGACTTAAGTTCAAATCCCACCATAGACAATAGCTGTATGACCCTGGGCAAGCCTCAGTTTCCTCACCTGTAAAATGGGGATAATAATAGCACCTATCTTCCAGGGTGTTGTGAGGATCAAGTGACTTAATACATACAAAGCATTTTGCCTCGTTTTAATGTGACCAGTGCTTAGCACACAGCACCTGGCACATAGTAGGTACTTAATGTTTATTGATTCATCGATAATTGATTAATGACATAGCTGAAGTAAATATGTAAATGTGTTCTGTGGAGCTTTATACATCATGGAATTTTATAAAGTTCTAGCATTTTTTTAATAAAATTCCCCCATTGAGCTGTCAGAATTCTAAATTAGGCAGAGACAGCTGCTCCTTGGAGTTCCCATAGTGTGATTTCTTCCATCAAAGTCTTGTTGCTTGAATGCAAGAACTGCTTTTTGTTTTTTCCTTTGTAATTCTTGGACCCTGCACAGTGCTTTGCTCCTCGTAAATCGTCTCCAAGTTCTAGGATGGTTGCTTAAGCTCCCTTTGGCCTCTGTGCCCCCAAACCTTGCAGAGGCTGCTTTAGGAGGAGAGATTCCTATGTCTGTACAATATTAGAAATGCTCAGTCTTTTGTGGGGGAGAGTGGGGTGGGGCCAAGAGAAGGAACAAAATAATATCTTTAAACCCATAGGGCTGCTCTTTAAAACTGACTTAGGAGAAAGCCATCTTGTCTATTAACATTTTGCAGAAGCCTCCCTAGACAAGATTTTGGTCATGAATTTGGCATGTGAAATATCATTCATATTTAAGTGACAATTCATTGCATTGGTCATCATGTGGGGTTTTGTGTTGGTTTCAGACAAACACCCTACAAATCTCCCTGGAAGATGGTCACATCGAATTGAGCTCTAGGGATCAGGGCACTATTCTGAAATCTCCTCAGACGTATATGGATGGTTTACTGCATTATGTGTCTATAATAAAAGATGACACTGGGTAAGTACACGTTTTTGTGCTAGTAAAAGATTTCAAAATATCCTTGATCTTTATCAGTGTAGATGCTACTTTAAACAATATAAAATGTGACCCTTTCGCTCGGCTCTGGCCGTGAAAACCTATCAGTTGCTGGCCAGCTTTGTGGTGATGAGCCTCTCTGGAGTTAGGCAGGTTGGTTTTCAGGCAACAAGGACAGAGTCCATTATGGGCCTGTACTCCAAGACCTTCCTGCCTAGTAGGACCTGCCAGTGTATGTGCAATATACACATTTATCTTCCAGAATTTGGGGTCACCTCAACATCCCATCTTGGAGAAGCAGCAGAATAGAACACTCGAAGTAGAGAAAATGAAAAATGTCAATTTAACCTTTTTTTCAGGGAATTAGCTGTCAGGTTTTCTGATCTTTCCATAGGACATATAGAGGCCACTGTTTTATAATGATATAAAAAGCTCCCCTTGGAGCCAAGAAGCCCTGGGTTTAAGTCCTGCTGGTGACTCATACTAGCTGTGTAACTCTAGGCAGCTCAATAAATCTGTCAATATTCTAGGCAACTTTCTTCAGATTATAGGTTATAGAGAAGGTGCCAGCATGTATTGATAAAAGGAGTTTCCTCATCAGGGAGTTCCCTATATCAATTAAATCACAACTATAGCCACTATCCCTTTATAACACATATTATCCTTGATTCTGCCATGACCTTATTTCTGAATAAAAAAGTTTCTTCGATTTTATGTACCAATTTCCTCATAAATGAAAAATAATACTGATAAAAGTCATAGAATGGATTGATTAATGGGCTATTTTCTGTAAAGGAGCTGAAAATGTTAAAGATGTTGGCTGGTTTCTTCTCCAGGCATATTTCACTTGCGCTGGGGCAGCTGGCTAGCAAAGTGGGTAGAGTACCAGGCCTGGAGTCAGGAAGGCCTCAGTGCAGCCTTAGACATGTTCTAGCTGTGTGACCCTTGGGCAAGTCATCTAATCTCATTTGTAAAGTCATCATACTAGCACCTACTTCCTAGGGTTGTGGCAAGGATCAAATGAGATGACAATTGTAAAGCACTTAGAGCAATGCCTAGCACATTGTAAACACTATTTAAATGATAGTTGTCATCATTGTCATCATTATTATCACCTTCCCAGAGTAAGTCTTCTGATTGATGACAAGTCACTAAGAGACAACCAAAGGCTACACATATTTCCAGACTCACAACAATCCCTACGCTTTGGTGGAAGTGATTTTGAAGGATGTATCACTAATGTGTTTTTCCGGAGGTATGTAGTTTTAAAATTTTTTAATCATTGAGATTCAAGTAGGAAAGTGGTATTGTTCACATTAATTTTCATAAAAAATAGTTAGATTTTGTTTTTGTCCTGATATAGGAAGGATTTTTTTTGTCTTTGGTGACTAGGGATATTTACAGAGCCAGAATTTTAAACATGGGCTTTTGCCTTACTCTCATAAAATCCAAACATCTAAAAACCTTTATTTATATGCTACACAAATGTTTGAAAAGCAAATGTACACAATGAACCTACAAGCATATTACTCTTTCAGAAGAGATGCAACCTGACTACTCATCCCTTGAGCATGTTTGATGTTTCCTGTATGGACTCTCCACTTCTCCTTTCTTCCTTGATGTTCTTCAAGACTCTATTTCCCTCCTGTGACATAAGGGCTTCCTCTTGCACCTCCTTCTGGAGAACCCACTCCTCCTAAGACTTCCCTTCTCTTGAGATCTCATCCTGCTCCCCCAGCATCTCACTTTACCATAGCACTCATTGGTGCCATTGATCGTGAGGACTGCTTGGTGATGAGAGAAAGAAGGAGAAGAAAAGGGGAAAGAATGTCCTACTTGTTGCTGATAGATTAATGAAATATCCTCTAATCACCATCTGGTTTAGCAAAACGGGGAGACTGAAATGGGGAACCAAGTAGCCTGTGTAGGCCTGCATAATGCAATGAATTTTATCTCCATGATTGACAAGGGATAAAATGAAGGTAGAAAGCAGGTGGAGAAATGCAAATATATTCTTCAAACTCTGAAGGTAATTTCCCATAAAAATATTTTACATGAAGTAACTAGGTTCTTGGGACAGTTAGGTGGTACAATGAATAGAGAACTGGGCCTAGAGTCAGGAGAGCTAAGTTCAAATACAGCTTCAGACATTTACTAGCTGTGTGACTCTGAACAAGTCACTCAACCCCCATTTACCTCAGTTCCTCATGTGTAAAATGGGGACATACTGGAGAAAGAAATTACAAACCATTCCAGTTTCTTTTCCAGGAAAACCCCACAGACAAGTTCATGGGTTTGTAAAGAGTCAGACATGACCCAACAACAACAGTAAGGTTTTACACTTTAGATTCATAACACATTAAATTGACTTTTGTGTAAAAAGGAGTATTTTTTAAAGCAGGATACCTCTGGATATTAAGTTCCTAAATAATGTTTCCAGATTTGAAGAACTTTGGAGCAGGGCTTCTTGGGTATATGTGTATGGGTGGGGGAGAGGATGTTCATAAATTTTTTGTAAATATTTTGATAATTATGTTTCAATCTAACTGGTTTCCATTGTAATCTTGTTTATTTTATTTTATGCATTCAAAAAATATTGTTCTCAGAAGAGGTCCATAATATTCACCAGACTATCAGAAGGGCTTATCATCCAAAACAGGTCAAGAAGCCCTGCTTTGGACACTGTAGTTTGTATGTAGGAGCTGTCCAAGGTGATGCAGAGAAATAATTCCTTTCTTTCTCTTTTGTTTCAGGTTAGCACAGAGTCCTGAGGTTCTCAATTTAGTCACTTATACTCGAAGAGAGAAAGAGAAGGTGTCCCTAGGAGTCTGCAACTTAAATAAGCCGCCTTTTCTCCTGCTGCTGAAAAACTCTGCAAAGATCAGCACACCCAGGACATTCAACATTAATAGGGTATGCACTACAGCCATCAACTTTGCTTTCTCTGTATCCACAAGCTTCTTCTGCTAGAGGTTCGAACGTTCTCACTTATTACCTAGATACTAACAGAGACTGAAAAGTCAATGACCTACTTTATGCCTAGGGGAAGGATTGAAAACCTCACAGTGTCCTAGTGCTGGATTAGGAGTTTAGTTAGGGAACCTGGGTTATATAGCCCCAGACTAATTATGTGACCATGAGTCAATCATGTCACCTCTCAGTTAATGGTGAGTAAAATGGGATTTGGATACCTGTCTCTCTCTGACATAACAGAAATGCTTTGAACCTCAGTTTACTCATCTATAAATTAGATTGTCATGAGGAAAGTGCTTGGTGATATCTATGGTACTATATAAACGGGTGCCTAGATTATTGTCATTTTCACAGCATTGCCCATATCGTTACTACATCAACTTTGGCAGGGGGAAGAAGTAGGAAGATTCCCTGGGCTTGGCTCCTGGTTAGATGAGAGAGACAGAGAAAATGAAGGATCCACAATGACTGCAGTGTTGAGTCTTGATGACTGGGAGAAGGGTAATGCCTTTAATAGAAAGAGGGAAGTCAGGTGGCAAAGTATACCAACACATTCCATTAGCTGTGATTCTAACTTCATGCTATAAATATCTGTGAAGAAGGGAGCACTAAATGACAGCCCAGAAGTCTGAGGATTTTTTTATGAATTCTACTCCTAGCATGGTCTGTCCTTGCTCTCCTGGGAGCCTTTTGTCAAGTCTCAACATTCTTGTTGCTTGGTTTCCCCAGTTCTTAAACTTCCCTCCTGGAGAAAGAAAGAGGAGGAAAGAGTCACTGAGTGGCATATCAGAAAACCATGATTAAATAAATGTGATGTTATAGGTCTTTTCTTACATCAATCATAATTTCTGACTTTCCCCCACCCCAATCCTTTTGTGCAGCTACAAGGAGATATGCATCCTGCCTCCTTGGTGAAGAAAGAAGTTCACACAAACACCCAGCATTGCCTTGAGTTGGCTCAGTCCCAGACTTCTAAAGGAGCTTATCAGTTTGGGGACAGTCCCACCAGTTACTTGATGTACACATTCCTTGATGAGATGCTGAAAGACAGGTATTGGTATAATGGTTTGAAATTTTGTTTTACTCCAACTCAATTGAAGTACTTAAGTCATGTTTCTCAAAGTCCTAAAATGGGAGGAATACAGAAGGCTTTTCAGAATTATTTAAATGAGAAGAAAGGAAAAAGGACCTGGCTCTTTAATCAACCAATAATCATTTATTAAACACCTTGTGCCAGGTAGTGTTTCAGGGGATACAAAGAAAAGAAAAATCCTTGCCTTCAAGGAGCTTCCATTACAATGGCAGAGAGATGGAGCATTTGGCTAATGAGCCCACTTCCCTGACTCTTTGTCAGTAAGATGACTACTCATGAAGCTAGGTTAATCTTGATGATAATAAATGATGTTCATATAATACTTTAAATAGCCACTAGATGGCACCATGGATAGAGTGCTGGGCCGGAAGTCCAGAAGACTCATCTTCCTGAGTTCAAATCTGGCCTCAGATATTTTACTAGCTGAGTGACCCTGGGCAAACCATTTAACCGTTTGCCTCAGCTTCCTCATCTGTAAAATGATCTGGAGAAGGAAATGCAAAATACTCCACTATCTTTTCCAAGAAAACCTCAAATAGGGTCATGAAGAGTCAGACACAACAAAAATAACTCAGCAACAATAAATAACACTTTAACGTCCTTGAAGCACTTTACATACGCTATCTCCTGGTCCACACAACAACCTTGTGACATAAGTAGGGGGTCAGTATTTTTATCCCATTTTACAGATAGGGAAACTGACTTGTCCAAAGTCAGACAGCTAAGTAATGTGAACTTCGTATTGGTAACAAATACTAAGTACTAGGGTGCTATGTGGAAAGTACCTGGTAAAGCATAAAACACAAATGTGAGCTATCACTATAGAGGAGCTCCCTATCAATGTTCTCCCGTAGTTATAAAATAAACAGAGCAGCTCACTGAAATGCAGAGGGGGTTGCCGACAACACATAGCTTACCTTCAGTGGACCTTCTTGTAAAAAATCTTTTAGCTTCAAATTTGCTCCTTTGTTATTTACATTTTCAGGAAGATGCAAAGGTTTTGTATATTCCACATCTCCTGTTCTTATTCTGCCTCTTGTGACTCTCATTTGATATACCATATAATTAATTTAGCCCTTAGGTAACTTGGGTGAAAAAGGATAACTCTCACACAAATTTCTGTCTAGTTTCCCTCAGCAATATAGGGGCCATTGGTGATCATTATTTGCATTAATGAGAACTGTAATTATGTAACAGAATATAGCATCCCAAATATTTGGATCTCTCACTGACTTTATCGAGCATTAGCCAGTTCTTGGAAACAGAAAACAGTTTCTTTAAGATACAGCTTTGCTGTAAAACACATTTTATATCTGATGTTCATCCATAGATGGGATGAAAGTCAGTTTTATAGTATTCATTTACTCATTCCCAAAGTCAGGAAGACCTGACCATAAATCCCATGTCAAACACACAGTTCTTCATCTATAGTTATTCAGTTATTTCAGTCGTGTCTGACTCTTTGTGACCTCTTTGGGGGTTTTCTTGGCAAAGATATTGGAGTGGTTTGCCATTCCTTTTGCAGCTCATTTTACAGATGATCAAACTAAGACAAACAGGGTAGAGTGACTCTCCCAAGGTCACAAAGCTACTTAATGTCTGAGGCTGGACTGAACTCGGGAAGATGAGTCCAGTGCTTTATCGACTGTGCCACCTAGCTGCCTTAACCTTACCTCCTCATCTATAATACAAGAGTAATCATAGTGCATACCTCTTGTAGTTGTTTTGAAGATAAAATCACATAATACTTATAAAGCACTATGAAACCCTAAAAGAACTATATAAATGCTAATTATTTTTGTATTTTTATAGAGAGAAATAAACTCCTGCCTTTTATCACTCACCCTTCTGTGAACATAAATAAAAAGTAATATATATCTAAGGGCATAAAAATTCCACCTTGCTATTCAATATACAATTATGCAACCAGCTAAATCTCACCATAAAATTTCATGACAACTTCCTAGGAGAGCAGATAGATAGCAGCACTTGAACTGGGAAGAGTTATTCTATGGTGACTCCAAAGAATATGAGAAGGGTAGGTTGCATGACGTGGGGCAAGTCTCTTCTCTCTGCACCTCGGTTTCCTGAAAGATTCTACAAATTATTTTTCCTAACAAAATTTCTTTTCATTCTAAACTTAACCAGTGCAAAATAAAATGAATATTTGCATATACATAGTAGAACAGAAAAAAAAATTGCACATGAAATTTCAGGTCTCTATTACGTACAGTTTGGTTTCCTTTTTTAGTTGTATGATAACTTTCAAAGCTGTCCTGCTAGTCTGTGCTCCTTTCTGACTTCCTCTTTGTTCTCTTGGTTCTCTTACATTTATGAGTCATAGTAAAAGGCTTCATACTCAGTCTTTGTCTCTTTGTCTCCTTCAGTTACAGGTCACAGTTTGCTGTGGATGTGCAGACAACCTCCAGTGCTTCAGGACTGATGTTTTTTGTGGGGAGTAAGAGCTCCTCAATGGCGCTTTCCATTTCAAAGGGGCACATTATCTTCTTGCTGAAGGCAGGAGGAAAGAAATTAAGACTGAAAACCAAAGAGAAATTAAATGATGGGAAGTGGCACACGGTAAGAGCTGCTATAACAGTAGAAAACTCACAGCCCAAACCACTGAAAAGTGCGTGGCATGGACACCACCCTTCACAGACCCAACGTGCTTTAGAGAGAAGAATAAAGGCAGGAACTCCACCTTTGGGTATAGGTACTGTGCTTGGCAGCCTGATGGGGACCAATAAGAGGCAATATTATACCTTCCCATACATTTATAGTTTTAAATGTTTAACACATTGTATCTATGCAACTTTTTCTCAACACTGAGGAGCTTATAAAATATAACGTTATAGAAGACCCCAAGATGGAATGAACTTTTAAATTCCCCATTCATTGTGCCCAGGTCTATTTGTATTACCCTACCTCCTTTGTCTTTCACCACTCTCTATGTCATAATAATGACAATAATATTTAGCATTCATATAGCACTTTTAAATTTTTCCAAAGTGATTTCCATAAATTATCTTGCTTTAAAACAGCACTAAGAGACCAATGCTACAGGTCTCGTTATTCCCAATTTACAGATGAGGTAACCAAGTCTCAAAAGTTAGTCACATAGCTATTAAGTGTAAGATTGCAAGCTCATAGATCTAGAACCAAAAGGGCCCTCAGAAGTTATCTGTTTCGACCCCCTAATTTTCTAGGTGACAAAAGTGAGATTTAGGAATATTAGTGATTTGCGGGTGGTCACATAGCTACTAAGTGTCAGAGGTACGATTTGAACTAAAGTATTCCAGATTCTAAGTCTGAATTCTATCCATGGTGCCAAGCTACATCCTTATCCTGATCCACATCCAATGCTCTTCCTTCTGTTCTGCCTCCCCAAGCTGGCTATTACCCCTCCATTTAAGCAAACTGATATAATACTTTCCTTGTTCAGTAGTACCCCTATTATGCCTGAGATGTCCTCCCTACAGCTTCCCAGACCCTCTCCCTTCCCCCATTCAGGATGCTTTCATAATGTCATTAACCAGGTAAGTCCTTTCCTGACTTCTAGTTGTATAGCATGTTAATGATCGTGCCCTGGAACCAACTCAAACCAACTTATGAGAGCCTATTATTATATTTTCTGTGGGACATTTACCCCCTCAGAGAGCAGCAAACACTACAAATGAGGCTTTGATTTATTGTTCTGTTGATTGTCTAGGCTTAAGAAAGTGATGGAGAAAAATGTTAGTAATGCAGGTTAAATTTAAAAAGATGTCATACATATTTGGGGAGGAGTGTGAAACACTAGCCGTTAAACGTTTACCAGTACACCCCCTAAAAGACATCATCTACTCCAACCCTTTTCTTCCTGAAGAGAAAACTAAGACCCAGAAAGGTTTAATGACTTGCTAATTGGTTTCAATTGAGACTAGAAGCCAGGCTTCCTGACATCCATCTTAGTCCTCATATCCCATTGGCTCTCTTACAAGAAAGTATAATGTCATGAGAGTGTTGCAGAAGGAAAAGAGAACAGAGCTGGTGTCAGGACCCTGGGCTTCGAGTGATGGCTTTGACACTGGCTGTGTGGACAGTGGACAAGTCTCACCACCGAACTAGCAAACATCCTACCAATGTTAAGTTTGTTCTCTTTTTGATTCTAGTAACTGGTAGCAGAGTTTAGCTTCAACTAACCAGTCAGAGAGGAATCTAAATCTGAATGTTTTCTTTCTCTCTGAGGTCATGTTTGGGCACGAGGGAAGGAAGGCCCATCTTGTCATAGATGGTCTGAAGGCCCAGGAAGGAGACTTGGCTGGAAATTCTATCTTTCTTATCAAACCAACGTTGATCTACCTGGGGGCCTCTCCTAGGGTGAAACTAAAGGTGAATGCTTTTGCTCTTGGAGGGATGAAAATATTCCAACTGTGGAATTATAACCATAATCATGATATATAATACCTTCTAGATTTCTGTGTTGTTGTTGTTTTTTAATCTACTTAATGCCCATAAACATCAAATTCTAATCCCAGAGTTCTTTCTTCACCCCTCTGTATTCCTAAGGAGCTCATGAGACCCAGAGTGAATCAACAGGACCAATCTCCCCACAATGGCCATGCTAGCTGTAATTCTTACTGTCTTCACTCCAGGATATGCAGGAACAGAATAAAGATTTATTCATAGCTTGTCCATAACTCATTAGTTCAACACATCATGCTGTGGCACCTTGGGGCCCTTGATTACTAAATATTATAGTTAGCCCATAGGGATCATAATTAGATAATTAATTTTACATTGTGGTCAGCCACGAGGAATCTGAATTCTGATGGATTTGAAATATAGACTGATTCAGGGAATAATGTGAAATCATAAGAACTTTTTTTTTATGTCGTAGGGATTCATATTTTCCTTAGTAGTACAATGTATCTTGTCTCTGACACTGATACCAAATTGCTGCAGAATTTCAGAGTTGGAAGGGACTTTGGAGTTCATTTGGCCTAAGCCAGGTCCACACCTAAAGGAGAATCTGATCTGGAACACACACACACACACACACACATCCCACCTCCCCTGCACCATGGCATCACTGAACCTCTGCTTGATGAGCTCCTATAATTGGGAATGCATTCCCCCAGATTGCAGCCCTTTTCACTGCAAGTCCCATCCTCTGTGGTGCCTCATCTGATTGTGAATGTTTATTCCATCTGGTTCAACATTTATTTAATGCCTATTCTGGGTGAAAGATTGAATATATACTGTGCCCCTAAGATCATTCACTCCTGTTTAATTTAACCCATTATGATTTGGCTATTTATTAATTAAATTCTTTTTAGATAGATCATAGCATCCTTCATAAGAGAGTTCATATCACTTGTTGACCTCATTACAAAAATAGGGTTAGTGCAAGTGAATGTCTGTAAACTGCATTTAACTCTCTTCACAACAGGCACACATTGGGTTTAATGAGTATTTTCCAATAATTCAAACTGTCCTAGTGGTGCATAGCATCCTCACTTCCCTTCTAATTTAATTGTGGAACATTTATGAAGCATCAGGACTTGATGATGTGGTTAGCAACTTTCCCCATGATCATATTTTTAGAACTTTGTGATTCACCGGCCTCTTTTCATGTACTAGAACTGCCTTTCATTAAACTCTTAACTCAATCAGAAGAAAATCTGGAAGATGTTTTATACCTTCAAAGAAATGAGGTGGCAAGTGTGAGAATTATAGGACAGTGGTCTCTCCTGTTGCACATCTTACCTCCCTGCTGTGTGTGTGTGTGTATATATATATCTATACAAACACGTGTATGTGTGTATGTGTAGATACATATACATATTTACATATGGAAAAATACACATGCAGTTGAATAGATGTGCTTGTGCTCTACATGTGATATATGTGTATATTATAGTATGTATGTTATATGTGTATCTCTCTCTAAATATGTTTGTCATATGGCCCTATATGTAAAAACATATATTTATGCATATGTGTATACATCTAGTTTATAGCTATATATATGATTGCATATATATAATACACATATGGATTACATATGCATAGTATGTGTATATATGTACATATACATATGCACATATTTTATCTATATATGGAAGAAGAAAAGATAGACATTTCCCTATAGCCAAGCCCAAGTATCCCTTATTTTCTGAAAAAACTATTCTTGGCCTTTCCCTTGCTAATCTATGTACATACACTGTTTAAAGCTGTTCATTTCCTATAATTATAGTTCCCTTTTTTCTTCAAACATTTACAGTGCCTCCCCAAAAACAGCTTTGTGGGATGCCTGAGGAACTTTCAGTTGGATGGAAAGACCTTGGACACTCCCTCTCAAAATTTTGGGGTAACTCCCTGTTTGGGCGGCCCTCTTGAAAAAGGGGTGTATTTCTCCCAAGAAGGCGGGCACATTAGCTTTGGTAAGGAACAACTGCATGGAGTTTCTTTCTCTAAGTCTTGAGTTTACATCCTTTTTATTTGAGCATTTTGATAAACAGTTCTAACATTTTTATTTTTAAAAGGTGACTCCTGGATGCAAGAAAAGGAATTTAAAATAGTTATCAGCATTCGTCCAAGAAGCCTCAATGGAATCTTAATGCATTTTGGAAAACAACCTGGGAAGCATTTAAATGTTTATATGGAGGAAGGAAAGGTGAGTGATAGCTGTCTTTCCATTCTGTTGGAATGAGAAGAGCACATTGGCTGTGGATAAGGCTGGAGTCCATTTCCACAAGACTGTGATTGACAAGGTTGTGCACACAGCCTGTGCACACACAAGACTGTAATTGACAAGTGTATGGAAGAGGACAAAGTAATAGCTCTGGAATTTAGGGAACTTAATATTCATGTGCCACATTTCCTCATCTGTGAAGTAGGGATAATAATCCCTTCATAACTCTTTAATAATAGTTAGTGAAATGAACCTGCTCATGAACTACTATAGCTGTATCCATCCTTACTCAAAAAAGTCACCCCCCCTGCTCTTGGGTTCAGCTCTGGGAACCACATTTCAAGAACTGCATTGATGAGCTCTGTGCTAGGTGCCTGGGATACAGTAACAGAAATGAACAATCCCTGGTTTCAAGGAGCATGCTTGCTTTCTAAGGGCAGCAGGGAGACAGAATAATAAGATGTACACATGTATATAAATAAAAAAATATACACAATGTGAATACAAAAAAATTCAAGGGAGTGCTAGTAGCTAGCAGGGATCAGGACTGGCTTCGTGTGGAAGGTAGTACATGAGCTGAGCTTCAGGGGGTGGGGCAGGGAGAGGGGAGGCAGGATTAGCGATTATAACAAGTGAAGGGAAGGGAGGTGCGTGATCCAGAAATGGAGGACAAGCTTTGTAAAGGCACGTAGGCGGGAGATGGAATGCTGTGTGTGACGTACAGCAAGTGAGTCAGTTTGGAATGGAGAATACTTGAAAGTGAATAGTGTCTATGAGCCCTGAAAGCTAGGCTGCCTATAGAGTTGTGAAGGTCTTTAAATGCCAAACAAGGGGGTTTTATTTTGTCTTGGAGACAGTCGGGAGCCAATGAAGCTTTTAGAAGATGCTATGCTTCAGGAATATCACTTTGGCAGCTTTGTGGTGCTGGGAGGATTAGATAAGTGAGAGAGTTGAGGGAGGGAAACTAATTAGGAGCTGGTATATGTAATGGGGGCAGGTAGATGGTGGAGTGGATAAAGTGCTGACCTGGAGCCAAGAAGACCTGAATTCAAATCCAGCCTCAGATACTAGTTATACTGAGATACTACTGGGATACATTGGGAGAGTCACTTAACCTCAGTTTCCTCAACTGTAAAATAGGGGTCATAATAAGTTCTGCTTCACTGGGTTGTTGTGAAGATCAAATAAGGTAATGTTTGTAAAGTGCTTAGCTGGGACCTGGTGCACAGTAGGTGCTATATAAATTCTAGCTATTATTATTAAGGGCCTAAACTAGGGTGCAACCCACCTGAGTGCAGAAAAGCAGATGGCGTTAGTGGAGGCAGAACAGATATCTGGCAACTAACTGGATGTGGAGTGTGAAAGAGTCAAAGATAATCAATTTAAGGAGCTAGGCAGAGGAAAGGAGGCTTCATTGGAGGAAGGATATTATGGCTGTATTTAAGTATTTTGTCACACAAAATCAGGCTTGCCCCATTTGGTCACGGAGGGCAAGACTAGATGTAATAGGTAGAATCTGCAAGAACACACATTTAGATTTGCTGTAATAAAAAATGTCCCAGCAATGACAAAAATGTAATGGGCTCCCTCGTTCCCCTAGTGATGAGGGACCTTTCTGTTGGCCCAGGGTCAGCTGGGAGAACTCCTGGATAGGAAAAGATGAAGCACAAGTAAAATCAAGAACTTTCCACTTGAAGGAAGACAATGACATTTCATTTAATTCAAAAACTGCCAGAAAAGGTCGCATCATCTAATTTTGTGAAGATTTTATGTAAATAGTATGTAAATATCATCCCAGTTTTCCTTACCTGGAAATTTGTGGTGCCATTAGTAATACCTAGAAAGCATTTTTAATTTCCTCAAAGAAAATCCACCATAAAAATGCAAGGTATTCTTCTGGCATCTTTATCCAGCTGACTGCCTAGCACCTATCAAAGTTCACCTGCTGATGGATGCAAAGCCGGATGTGCTTCTGTATAAATTGCAAGAAGACCCTATCATCTAACTTATTGACCACTAATATCTACCAATCATGTTTGAGAAGCAAATAAAAACATCATCTTAATAGATTGGACATGAGTGGCACTGTCTGCATCATTGATCATCCTTTGGCACTGGAGGCATCTCATTTAGCATTGGACAGTCTGGAGTATGAAATGGGAGGAGTGAGCACAAGTTGTAGATTCTTTGTAATCACTCTTATGTGCTTAACACTTGGGCTGTTCCTAGGGAGTGTCAATGAAATGAATGGGGCAACAGGGACAGAACTAGGAAAGCCTCTTCTCTTCCTAGAAGAACTCATGGCAAAAGTCCTTGTGTGTTTCAGGTCACTGCTTCTGTGGACAGTGAGGCTGGTGAGATGCTGACATCAGTCACACCTAAGCAATCACTATGTGATGGACAATGGCACTCTGTGGCAGGTATGATAGCAGATGCTAGGAAAAATGACTTCCCATTTCAAAATGGATTCTTTCCAAACTTTTTAAAGGAAGTAAACATTTGGGATCATTTTTAGTTCACGCTAATGCCCATCAACTCAGTCAATGCCAGGCAGCAATGAGGAAGTTAATGACTGTGTCTTTGTTCTAAGATAGATCTGTTCTAAGCCTCTAAATTGTGTATGTGACTTAAGAATTTTATTTCCCTAGCCTGTTATTACATTAATATCATGTTTGAAACTGGCAAGTAGATTCTAAAAATAGCTCATATTTATGTGGACTTCTCACTAAAATCTTGTAAGGTGATACAAGATTTATAATCCCTACCTTACAGATGAGGAAAACAAGGCTAAAGAATGTAAAATGACTTGTCCACCATTACATAGCTAATTAATTGCAGAGCTGGGGCTACAATGAGGGTTCGTTTTACACCAAATCCAATGCTCTCCTCACAACAAATCAGCTATGTGATCCTGAGGGTAATTGTTGGGATGGGCTTTTTTTTTTACTTTAAAAAATACCTTTTGGATGGGCTTCAGGTCGTTAATGAAGGCAATTAAATACACAAGCAAATCCTTAGGCTGAAAAGAAAAGTAACATAGGCAACATTATTAGTTCATGGAAGTGTATGGCTTTTCTCTTGGAGAAAAAGTATCAGGGTTCTAATCATAGCTTTGACAATTCAATGGGCTTTAGTATCCTGACCTGGAGAATGGAGGCAACCAATATTTGCACTGCCCAAGTCTCAGGGTTGTCCTTAAAATGCTACAGAAATATGAGACATCCTCAATAGTGGGCACTGTCTTCAAACCCCTGCACATGTACCACAATACATATGTATGTACATAAACACATGTGCATGCACATACACATGCACATATATGGACACATACAAATGCATATATTTTGCCCTGTGTTTTCATCAGGATGGGAAGCCCATCATGAGGCTTTTCTTCCATCAATTAAGTTAGTGCTTGCTCTATAACTCTGAATGACTTGGGACCCTGTGAGGTTAAATAAATTGTCCAAGGTTACACAGTCAGAAAATGACAGAACCAAAATGTGAACCCAGATCTTTCGAACTCCAAAGCCAGTTGTCTATCCACTATGCTATACTGCACATACATACGTATAAGCATAAATTTATGTTGACAGTTTCTTTAATGTTTAAAGTCAGGATCTTTTAAAAAAATTGTTACCTTAAAGAGGCCTTCTGTGGTAACATTATAATTATGAGATTATTAACATAGGATAAATTTTTGTTTGGGTTGGGGAATGGGCTTCAGCAACTTACACAAAGCACTATTCTGTGACAGGATGGCTTTGGAATCAGTTATTGGAAATCATGATTCCATAGGACAAGTATAAATAAACACATGCACAGGCCAAACTGATATCATAGCTCAAGTAGCTCCACACACATGGGGAAATCTCATTGCAGGGAAGGAGTGTAACTGATTGACTTCATTTTCCACACAGTCATTCTAAAGGAGAATTTGCTGCAGCTCGACGTGGACACAGATAGCAGCTATGAGACTGGACAGCTGCCTAGCCTGTCGGCCATCTCGGCCATCATCAAACAGCCTTTGTATTTAGGAGGCATCCCAGGTGACTATTCTTCAGATTGATTACACTGGTTTCTCTTAACCTTCACAGACAATCACATCAAATTCAGTTACTAGATTTATGGATTGGAGACTAGATGCCAAGAACAGCCATGTACTGGTTTTCTCAAGAGTGCTTGGGTCTTGGAGATCTTGAGGCTTTGCTGTAATCAAGGACCCAACGTACCAGTATAACAGGCCCATTTGAGAGCCAGGGCGATGCTGCTGGTGCTCTTGTATTCACTGGTTCAAACCACTGCTGCTACTACACCCTGCCTCATTTGGACAGTTCTCTAGGTGCTTTTGGGAGCTCCATAAGAAGCTGAATTAACTGGCATATTGATTAGAGCAGAGGATTGAGGAGAGAAGTAAAAGAAAGGAGATCTTCCTTTTTTGTCATCAGCTCTCCACTAGCAAGCTGGTGAGCATTGTGGAGCCAGAAGTGGAGACAAAGGCAAGCCAAATGTAGACAAGATAAGGGATCATGGGCTCTGAGAGCTAGAAATTAGAAGGGACCTCAGAGGCCATCTAGCCCAGCTCTCTCATTTTACAGATAAAGAAACTGAGGCCTGGGAAGATTAAGTGATTTTTCCCAGGACACACAGCTTGTAGGCATAAGTAGTGGGATCTGAACTCAGTTCTTTGATTCCTAAGATGGTGAGGCTACAAATAATGGCACAAATCATCAAAATAAATATTAAATGCCTGTAAATATCTTTTTGCTCTTCTGATAAGTTTATTTCTCCCCAAAATCAGGTTAGGTATCAACTTTATAGTTACTCCATGCACTTAAGCTTAGGGCAGCAGTTATAAAACAGTGATTTGCCTTCCTTGAAGACCTTAAAGAATTGGCTTGATCTTAATTTACTAACATGTAGCTTAGGAATATCCTGCATAAAGTTAGGGAGAAGTGAGAGTGAATGATTTTTTTAGTTCGTTTTTTTTCCTACAAGAGTCTGAAGAAATTTTAAAAATACAGTGTTTGCCCTATCCATTATTTTAATCATACAGGTCATTCATTAAGTGTCTCTCTTTTTCTTCTCTCAGACAACTTGACAACACTGAGGCTGCCTGTACCAAAACCTTTCTTTGGCTGCCTGAAGAAGGTCACGATCAACAACATAGCTGTTTCTGTCACAAAGGCCTCTGAAGTCCAGGGAGCTGTCAGTCTGAATGGCTGTCCTGTCCACTAACTCTAAACTCTGATGTGCATAGCGAGAAAGCCCTTGGAATACAGTGTGGATAGGGCCGTCCAAGATCCTGAATGGCTTGGAATTCACCTTCTTGAATACTGACTCCCAGATGCACACATTTTCCACTCTTCCCAAAATAATTCCTGAGTCAAGATGTTGTCCAAAGTAACTCAACAACCAGTCTCATCCTTACTGATGGCCCCATATGCTCCTGTCTTATTGGCATTGTATAAATCTTTGACTCTCATGCATATTTTATATAAAAATGTTGTTTATTTGTAAAGATGAGCAAAATATTGCATGTTTATGATACAGAACACAATTTCTTATTTGTTACAAATGACGTAAATGGAAATTGAAGCACTCTAAAGTGAAACTTTGGCATGTGTTACACAAGGTCATAATTTATGGGGCCAAATAAATACAACATACCCTTCCAGATTTCTGATGTTTCACGTAACATTAACACAATATACTGGAAAGATCTAATTGTACTAATTTGTTTGCTTGCTGTTCCATAGTTTACCTATAACAAACACATGACTTTATGTCATAAGTCTCTCTAGAGTCAGGACTCTAAGGATATTAAAGAGGTGTAAAGCAAAATTTCTGGTTCCCACTGCCATCACACATTGACATTATTTAGAGGCTGTGGCCAAAATAACTTATCTAGAGGATAATAGAAAGATTACAAATGGAAATGTCAACTTGAAATTCTGCCCAGTCTTCATCAAAATGATGCTCTGCTGGGCAGTATTGAACTTAACAGGAAACCCCAGATCACAGTCTGTTCTTCACAGTTGTACCCATCCATTTATAGTAAATAGCAAATATAGTAAATGAGTATGTTCAATAGTTTTCTGATTACTAATAGAATCATTCCTCTTTCAGCTATACTTCTGACTCTCTAGATTTTGCCACCAAATGAAGCTGCTTTCTCCCCTTGAAACTTCACTTAGGGCCTAGGGCTACTTACCTGGAACATTCCCCCCATGCTAACCCACTTCTCCCATCAGTCAGTTCCTTCTGATACCTCCCTTGGGTATGTACCCATGCCATTGTAACAGTAAGCACCCCGACATACACAGGGGAGCCTGCTATCACAGGTTCTTTGATCTGCTTTTCTAAAAGGAAAGGCAACTTTTGAGAGGTTAACAATCTCCTTCAGTCAAGCACATATATCATTCACTTAGTTCAGAAAATCAACAGACAGCACTTCCAAACTGTCTGACATAAGCAATACATATATCACAAATCAACAGACAGGTCCAACTGTCTGACCATAGTTACCAGAGAGGGAAACACCAATATCTGGGTTTTCAAAGTCAGGGGGCTCCTTAGAGGCTTCCCAGAGTCCCATCTGGCACACAAAGCTGCTTCCAAAAACTTAGCTCCAAAGTAAAACCTCACCCTCAGAGTATTTATACCTTTTTTAGAACCAGAGGGCACCCTAACCTTAGAGAACCAGTGCTCATTAACAAAAGGTTTTGGGCAAGTCCATTAATGTGTGGGAAAGATCTTTAATCACATTAGCGGTACAAATACATATACTGTTTCTAGTTAAAGAAACTCTTGTTTCTGTATTTTACTCCTAGTAAAGGCTCTTGGTCAATAAAGGCAAGAGTCAATCAAAGGCACTTGATTATACTAAAACAAAAACAGCAAAAGATCCTACTTTGCTTGCCCTTACAGTCATCTATGCTTTTTCCTCTCCTGGATGTACTTCTTTATCACAGTACCTCTGAGGGTACTTTTTCCTCCCTAGCCTCTTTTTCAACTCTGCCTCATAAGCACAGAAACTTCCTTTCTCCTTGTATTTGTATCTTCAGCGCTTAACCATAGTTCCGGATTATAGAGAGGGCATAATAAATGCATGTTGCTATTTAAACATAGAAGAGAGGTGAGGGATATAGCAGGGGAAGAAGTAGAAAAAGTTGTTAGAACACAGAGAAACTCATCTTTTCTCCCATCGAATGCCTCTGGGAATGGAGAGATCATTCTGAATTCGGAAAGAACCCAGCCTTACAGACAGAGGAGGTTACTGGGATTGAGAGAAAGGGGTCATTGAAATGGGAGGATTTACTTGCTAGTGCTTTTGGCATATACCATATACTTAGTAGATCTAAGTTAACTTTCTCAAAAGACAAGTAAAAGTCTAACTGTCTGTGAACTATTTCTACTCAAGTTGATTAAAGGAAGATTGAGAATATGTATAAGCAAATTTCTCTGTAATTCAAAAAGCATAAAGGAGAGTGACCTTGCAGAAGGAACAGTTCCAAGTTTCAGACTGAAAAGGTCTACCAATAATTCTTCTACTTAATATCTAGCACTCAGCTAGCACTTTAAAGTTTGCTAAGAGAGCTAGGCAGCTCTATCATAGGGGATAGAGTGCTGGGCTGGGAATTAGGAAGGCTCATCTTCACAAGTTCAAATCTAGCCTCAAATACTTATTATCTTATGTGATACTGGCAAAGTCACCCTTTGTCTTAATCCACTGGAGAAGGAAATGGCAAACCACTCCAGCATCTTTGCCATGAGAACCCCAAATGGGGTCATAAAAAGTCAGAAACAACTGAACTGAACCCACTACTACTATCACATTTGATGTAACAACCCTGGGAGGTAGATACTATTATTATACCCATTTCTGGAGATGAGCAAATGGAGGTAGGTTAAATGACTTGCCCAGGGTCACACAGCTGGGAAGTATTAGGCTGGATTTGAATTCACCAGGTCCTGTGCTCTATTCATTGAGTCACACTTGCTCAGTCATGAATAGTCTCCTTTATCTCTGACCTATGGATGTTGTTTTGTTTTGTTTTCTATTTCATTAATGTGGAAATGGGGAGTTAAATTAGGTGCAATCTTAGATCTGATTCCTTTTATAAACTAGCATATGACAGTGAAGAGAAACTTATCTCAGTTTTGTCATTTCTTGGGTTTTCAGCAGTCTGTGAAGATGATAAAAATAAACATGAGGAGAAAAAAATGCTGATAGTGACAGTTCAGAAAAGGAGACTTATTTTATAAAGTTCCACTTGGTAGGAGTTACATCCATTGAACTGAAAAGATCAAAGGGGAAGGGATGAGAGAAGTACCAGTGGACTTGGAGTCAGTTAAGAGTTGAGTTCCAATCCTGCCTCAGACACCTATTTGTTGTCTGACTTTTAAGAAACAAGTCACTGAACTTTCTAGGGTTTCAATTATCTCATCTTCCTCCCAAGTTATTTTGAAGATAAAATGAGATAATATTTGTAAGATAGTACATAAATGCTATAATTATTAAATATCTGTATAATACTGGCCAGGAAGTCCAGGAGTTATTTTGGAAATATCCATGGATTCATTAGGGAGCTAGGTAGCACAGTGGATACAGCACTGGACTGGAAATCAGAAAGACATCTTCGTGAGTTCAAATCCATCCTCAGACATATAAGCTGTGTGACCGTAGGCAAGTGATTTAACCCTGCTTCCCTCAGTTCCTCATCCGTCAAATGAGCTAGAGAAGGAAACGGCAAACTACTCCAATATCTTTGCCAAGAATACTCCAAATAGGATCACAAAGAGTCAGACACAATTGAAATGACTCGACAACATAGATTCATTGGTGGATACAGCTTGCCAGCTAAAACTATCAACACTCAGAGATTTAGGAGACACAACCCAAATTTATTATACTCCAATATAATAAAAGAACGTAAATTGTTTTATACCTGCCAGAACCAGGAGAAAGTCAAGATTTGCATTACAAAGTTAAGAAGAACATCATATCAGATCCGGTTTATGAAAAAAAGTCACTAAAAAAGGAGAAATCTGGGATTTATGACTGCAAGATGGTTATCATAAATTGGTTTGCCACCATTCTGTTTCTTGATCAAAACAACTAGGAATCATAGAAAAATCTCAACCATCTACCTTGTGATTTTTGCAACCTCCCTTATAATTTTGACTTTCTTCACAATTAAAGTTTCCATCCTAGAACCAAAATAATAATGGAGGAAAAGGAATTTTAAAAACTCTTACAATACAACATAATGATTTGTTTTACATCTGTAACCTATAGACCTACAGCAAAATCCCTGCACTTCCCTAGACCTAAGTTTAAGTTTGGAAGCATTTCAATAATGAATATATCCATAGTTTGTATTTATCCCTCCATGTAGTTTCTCTGGCAAAAATCAGAATCTTGGTCATTTTACCTCGCCTCTAAGGATATTCTATTCTCCTGCCATTAACTGAAGCCTTGCTCATCTGACTTGGGGCAGTGAGGTGGTTCAGTAGATAAAATGCTGGGCCTGGAGTCAGGAAGATTCACCTTCATGAGTTCAGATCTGACCTCAAATACTAGCTGCCATATACAAGTCACTTAACCCTGTTCGTCTCAGTTTCCTCATCTGTAAAATGAGCTAGAAAAGGAAATGGCAAACCACGCTAGTGTCTTGACCAAGAAAACCCCAAATGGGGTCATGAAGAGCCAGACACAACTGAAAAAGCAACTGAATGATGCTCAGCTGACTTCCTGTTCCTAATGGGCCATATGATTTTGCAAAAGTCTTCTCATGCTTATTACTTCACTGGTTCAGAAACTTTCATTATGAAACTTCTCACTCACATTTCCTACATATAGTTTTCCCCTTTTATCCATTCTATAAGTATTATCAAATGTCTGTCTACCATGTGCAGAAAAATGTACTGTACTAACCCATAGGGATCTATGATTTTTGCTCTGTGTGAGTATTCTCTCTGCCAATACAAATCACAAACTCTTTTCAGCTTTAGGAGATAGCCTGTTTTGCTCATTTTGAGATATAAATTTTAATAGATTATTTACAGGGAATTTATTATGGTATACAGTATAACATTCTAATGGAAACCAATTTTTCCCCAGACAGCTTTCTCTTTTACCCAGCAGTTCCTACAGAACCAGTCATTTCTGTGTTGGGGTTTATCCATGTAGCCACCAGATGGCACTGACAGCCACTTACCCAATTCTGTTCAGCTCTGAGAATCCAGGTCCTCACGAATTCCAAGCTTACCTTACTGGTTTGTGCATGCCCTTCTGGGCAAAAGTACTGCTTTCCATGATTCTCACAGAATCAGCAACTTTTTATCTCTCAGTCCTGCCATTTTCTACGGAACAGTGCTGACTCACTATCCAGGGGTGTGTGCATTTATGGATTTATTGAATTTGAAAACATATTTAGAAACATTATCTACTGACAAATCCCAATCCTTTCTTGAACGTGCTATGTTCAGCGAGCCCGAACCATATGATCTTGACGTAATGGATTTGGCTTGAATGCTGTATACTGGTTTTCTCTCCTAAACAAGTAAGCAATGTATAATTAACCATCTACCAAGGAGTGACAAACTCACCTTAACCCTGGAAGCCCCACCCCTCCCCATAACACAAAAGCTGCTTCAAAACTACGAGTTCTAGAATCATAAGGTTATGGATTTAGACCTGGAAGAAGCCTTAGATTCCACCAAGTCAAACCTCTTCATTTCACAAATGAGGAAACTGGGGCACAATGATGTTAAGGAATTTACAAGGTCACACAGCATGTTACAGAGGCAGGATCTGAACACAACCCCTCTACCCCTGAATCTAAAACCCTTGCCCCTATAACATCCTCCATGAATTGAAGTATTTTTAGTCTTCCAGTGAGCAAAAAGTGCCATTTGTCAAAGGAAAATGCAAAAATTCTGTACTTGGGATCTCAGCACAGCCTGGGGTACAGATTGTAGGTGCTGAGGTAAACTAGAACCCACGATGTTCTGGGGGCTTTTCAGTCCTAGATGTCTTGTCCCTGCAAAGGACCTCTGACCCTTTTTTTTGGCCGAAAGCCCATTGCGAATAGGGCTAAGGGCACTTAGCACTAAGCCAGGGCAAGGAAGCACACCATCTTGCCAACCTTGCATTTCCCTGTCACCTTGAACTGTGCCTCCAAATGATACTGTGACCCTTCCTTTCCTGCTCCCCAGTCCCAAAGCACTGTTTCCCTAAGCAGCAGGGTAGGGAGGAACAAGAACACATCACTTCAAAACTAGACTGGTATAGAAATTTCTTCTAGGCCTTTCTTAGCAAGTCTGTCCCACGGATCAGCCTTTCCGGGTTTGTTTGTTTTTTATCCAGGACCAGATAATTTTGATATTTGTTACTTTGTAGTATATTTTGAGATCTTATACCACAAAGACCTACTTGTGCCTACATTTTTTATTATATCCCTTGAATATTCTTGACTGTTTATTCCTCCAAATGCCATGCATTGTGATTTTGCCTAATAAGACTATTCCTTTGGCAATTTATGGATTAAATCTGTAATTTGGATAATATTGCCATTTTTACTATATCAGTAGGTCCCAGCTACTGACTATCCCTTCATTGTCTTAGTCTTCTTTTATTTTTATGAAGAGCATTTTGTAGGTCTATCTAAACCTTGCATTTATCTTGATAGTTTATTTCCCAGACATTAAATATATATGGTTGTTGTCTTAATTGGAATTTCTCTTCCTATCTTTTTTTCTTGAGTTTTATCAGTAATACACAAAAATAGAAATTGACAGTCCATCCACAAAGACCTACGGTTATCTCTTCCATATCATGTCTTTCCCCATCACAGTTTTCCCATATCGTGACTTGGCATAAGAAATTAAATGGGAATTTTGGAAGAGTTTTATAGAAGCCACAGACAAAATATGAAGGCTAGCAGATGACACAGAGCCTATGACCAAATACTTAACCCAAATTTTACAGTGAGGCACTGTAAACACCTCATAAAAGAAAAAGAAAAAATTCAGACTTCTTTGGTATGAAGGGAGAACCAAAACATTTTACATGGATATTCCAGATCATGGGGGCACTATACTCCTAACCCCCATGATATGGTAAGGATAACTCAGGGGTGGGGAACCTGAAGCTCTGAGGCCACCTGTGGCCCTCTTGGTCCTCAAATGAATCCAAACTTCATGAAGTTCAGCAATACGTGGCCTTGAGGCTTCAGTTTCCCCACCCCTGGGATATCTGTACTTCAGTGCTTCATTGTGCTGGAAGGGTTATCCTGGGATCTTACACACTCTATTCCAACAGGGACCTCATAAGCTTCAAATATGGTCCTAACAACAGACTATGTCTTTTTCCTAAGAGCTAGCAGAGAGACTCAGAACCAATAGACTATACAGTTTATGAAGAATTCTACATTCATGGCAACGCATGGAGAAAGGAAGCAAAAATAGTTAGCCAACAAGCATTTACTGTGTCCTGTACTGGGGACACAAGAAAAGGCAAAAGATAGTCCCTTCTCTCAAAAAGTTCAGAGTCTAATGGACAAGGCAACACGCAGATGGCTATGTACAAACAAGATATACAAGACAAAATGACCTTTAGTCCTGTGCAGCTACCTTCCATGTCCACAATGATGGGCACAGAGTTGGGAAAGGAGGTACATAGTGCTAAGAGGTACATAGTTTGGGGACCATCTGTAAACATTAGCAATTACTGGTACTTTGAAAGTAAGAATCACTTGGCTAAGTGACCAAAACGAATTGACCACCGAAGGACCTAGATACCATCAAACTCAAAAACCCCATCATGGACCAAACTATAAAATGGAAGTTACTACCACATGGAAGGAGGGCTCATGATTCTCCTTGAGGAGGCAAAGTAGCTGACGGCGGTAGTTTTGTAGCATTTTCAAAGATAATGAGAATCATCATTTCATGAGACTTTTGGTCACCTTGTATTGGACTAGTGACTCATGATAAGTACTTGCAAAAAGAATACCATATAAATAATTATATCTTACACATCAACATCTGTCACCTTGAAAGTGAGCCGTGAAAGGCTGGTGATCTTCTTAGGTAAAATTCAGTCATTTAGGACAATTTTTTTAATGATGCACAAAGGAAAGGTCAAATAGATGGAAAATATCCAATCTAGTCTATGAAATGAAATTCAACGAACAACCTATAGAGCATACCCATATATGTGTGTATATAATATATCTGTATGTATTTATACACACATATTTATGTGTATATGTATGTATATGTATATATATGTATATGTTGTTGTTCAGTTGCATCCGACTCTTCATGACCCCATTCATGGGTTTTTTGGCAAAGATATTGGAGCAGTTTGCCATTTCCTTCTCCAGCTCATTTTATAGATGAGGAAACTGAGGCAAACAGGGTTAAATGACACATCCAGTGTCTGAGGCCAGATTTGAACTTAGGAAGATGAGTCTTCCTGACTCCAAAGCAAGTATTCTATCCATCGTGCCACCTAGCAGCTCTGCTGTCTGAATACTCACAGGAAGAGGGTGGGGAAAGTAGAGGTCTTCTGATTCCCACATCATGACTTTAGTCCTTTACTGATCCTCCAGTTTTGGTGGCCACATGGGAAATTCTCTTCTCCTTCCCAAAGATATGCTGCTCAGGAACTCCCCTTCTCTTTCTAGAAGACCAGATTACCTTCCTCAAAACATGGAGGTACTCGTGAAATATTCCCTCCACCCTGCTTAAGGCTAGCTTTATGCAAGAAATCTCTCTTCTCTGGCTAGAAGGCTAGATTCTGCTACCACAGTAGCTAGAAAATCTCTTCTTTTCTCATTACAGAGTTGGGTTTTAAAAATAACTTTGTTGATTTACATGAGCTGATACAAAGTGAAGTCAGCAGAACCAGGAGAACACTGTACATAGTAACAGTAAGACAGTACCATAACCAACTGGGGATGATTTAATTATTCTCAGCAATACAATGATCCAAGACAATTCCAAAAGACTCATAATGAAAAATTTTATCCACCTTCAAAGAAAGAAGTTATGGAGTCTCAATGCAGGTCAAAGCTTACTATTTTTCACTTTTTTGGTCTGTCTTCTTTCAACATGACTAATATGGAAATATGTTTTGCATGATTGTACATGTATAAACTTTTTCAAACTGCTTACCATCGCAGGGAAGGATGGTTGAAGGAAGGGAGGAGAGAATTTGGACCTCAGAATTTTTTTTTCTTTCTTTCTTTTCTTTTTATTTATTTTCAGTGTTCTACAATCATTACCACATAACTTAGCTTTTCCCCTCTCTCCCCCCAGCTCCTCCCTCCCTCCCCAAAACAGCATACAATTTTATATAGGTTCTACATATACATTCCTATTAAATACATTTTCACTATAGTCATGCTGTGCAGAAGAATTAAAATGAATGGGAGAAATCATATAACAAACCAAAATGTAATACACACCCACAAAAAAAGATCTGGTACATTCTGGGATTGAATTCCATAGTTCTTTCTCTGGATGTGGAAGGCATTTTGCCTTGAAAGATCATTGGGACTTTTTTTAAGTCCTTGCATTGCAATGATGTTCCAAGTCTGCCAGAAGAAACTCTCACACACTGTGAACCTCAGAATTTTTTAAAACGAATGTTAAAATTGTCTTTACATGGGTGAAAAATAAAGGACTAAAAAAACCACCTTTGTCCATTAACTACTCTCTCAGGGCACATAGAATGTTATATGTTGGCCCTAGGTAGTCATGTACATCTGCAGGAAATTTTAATATTCTATTACTGCCCTGGTTTCCATCTATTGGACCAAAAAAGTCCATTCTCAGGTCTCTTAGTCTCTGATGTGCTCAGAAAAGGGAAAGAAAATGGCAAATGACAGCCAATATCCTCTTCTCTGGCTGAATAGGTGGGCACACAATGTCCCCTGCACTTCTGCCCCATGGCACTATTGATGGCTCTTGCCTATTTCTCCTCCTCTCCAGGACCTATGCTCCCTCAGTTTTTCTGCAATATAAGGATCTCTCAGAAAAGAAAGCTTTAAAAAGGGCTGAGATGGTCTACCAGCTCACTCTTACAAAACTACACAAAGTCTACCTCCTCTCAACTGAGTCCATGTTCTCCAGAGTTCCAGCCAGCAGTTTTGCAGACATCTCCAGTCACTGAAACCCATCTCAAGTAGGCACCAAACGATGGATTCAAACCAACCAATTCATCATCTTGGGGCAGCCCCAGTCACTGAGACTTAATCAGGCCTTTTCTTTTGTATGCTTAAATTAAGCAAGTGCCAGTAATCATATCTACAACGTTCATAGGGAAAGGCATGAACAGTCAAAAATTCCAAGGGAACCCTTGCCTCCTAGAAAGTTTAGCTTATTGATCTGGAAACTTCTCTAATCCACTTTCTTTTCCTACCCTTTTACCCCACCCCTGGCAGCATGCCCACTAGAAACTACCTTAAGATCTCTGATCAGGAACCAAATTTAAATCAAGAAGATAAAACAGGGACAAAAAACAAAGCCTATGAAGCAAAACGTCCTATTTAATTAACCTTGTCCAAGTCTAGTCTGGGACATCAGGTACATAAGCAGAAGATATGAAATGTAAGATATTAATCATGGGAGGAATCTTCATTTGGCATCTTCAGTAACAAAAGACTGAAAGGAACATCATGTGAAAATAAACATCATTCAGGAGAAAGGCAGTATGAGGCACACCTGTTGCCTTCATACCTTTCTCTTTCCTCTTGCTCCAAATTCCATAAATAAGGGGGAGGAGGAAGGACAATCAAAAGAACAAAGATTTTTAAGGTTTTCAGATCCTACTCTCATTTACACCAAAGTACTCTAATTCTATAAAAAGATGAAAGGAAAATTAATCCATTATGAAGTTTTTCAAGCTGTCAGGTATAAACCCCAAGGGGGGAAAGGTGGCACCGGGGAGGAGTTACATAACCCATAGGCAAAAGTTATTGGATATTTTTTAGTATAACTTTCACATAAAAACACTCCCTTTTTCAGAGAAAATTACTTCAAATTAAAGTTAATAAAAGCAAGGCTAATGTGACTGATTCATTCTAACTGACTATGAATGCAGTGAATAATAATAATAGCTAGGATTTATAGAATGCTTTAAGGTTTGCTTTACAAGTATTATCTCATTTTATCAACCCTGGAAAGTAGATGCTGACATTATCCCCACTTTACAGTTAATGAAACTGAGGCATAGAGCAGTTAAGTGGCTTGAGCAGAATCACAGAGCTGGTAATTATCAAAGGCTGGACTTGAAATGAGATCTTTCTCACCCCACATCCAGTACTGTGATACCCAGGCTCCAAATGAGATAAAACTTGAGGATTCTCATGGACGGTACCATCTGTCATTGCCACCATCAGTCAGCGAACTGGGTCATTGTGCTACTTGCTGCTGGGTGTGTCCTTGAATTTATATAATCTTGACATGAAAGGTAAAAGTCCTATAATGGCCATTGTGCTCAACATCATTCATTTTGCCAAGCACGGCATAATAATTTCATTTTTTTTAAAAAACAAAATAACTGACAAGTGATTACAGGTAATTATTTTAAATTCCCAAGAATTACATTTAATTGTCTTAATTTTATTGTCTCTACTTTTTAAAGTGAAATAATATGCTTTCATGATAGATAAATATATAACTGGCTTAAAGAGAAAAGTCTACGGAGCAGCTGAACCTAATACAAGCAAAAACAATAGAGAGCTAAAGTAGCAAAAGCAAAAATTTTAGAGCCCAATCAAGAAAATATAATTCAATTCTATCATTGGTATTGTAAATAACATTTTATTTTTACATGTAAAGACAATTTTTAACTGTTTTTATTAGTGGAAGCAATTAGAGGCAATATGTCCAGAGTCATACAGGTAGTAAGTTTCTAAGGATGGATTTGAACTCAGGTCCTCCTGACTGCAAGGTCAGCAGTGCTCTATCCATCATACCATCTAGCTGTCCCTAGCATTCTTTTTTTTTTTAAACCTTGAGTTCCAAATTTTCTCCCTCCCTCCCCTTACTCTCCCTCAATTTACCAGTAAGCAATTTGATATAGAATATATATATATGCCTATACTGATATTTATAACTTATACAGTTATAAATATATTATTGTTGAAGATGGTGTGGTAAGGTGGAAAGAACTCAAAGCACTGAAATAAAGTTGTAGGACCTAAGTTCAAGTCCTTATTGACATTTTACTACCTGTCATTTAACTTCTCTGAGTCTCTGCTTCCTCATCTGTAAAGTCAGAAGATTGAACTAAATGAGCTCTAAGTTCCTCCCAGCTTTAGATCCATGATCCTGTTTGTTTTGTATGAATGCTTTCATCACAGATAGCATGAAATCTGATAATTTTTTTTCAGAGAAAATTAGATGCTTTTAGAGTGGGGAAAAAACATTTTCCAGAATTACGTCTGTGAAATCAAAAAGACTGTTCACATTGTCTGAAGTTGTTTACAGAGTTGTTAAGTGTACAAAGCCTCATTCAATAGGAGAAACCTGGGCACTAGCAGCAGCTATTAATATAATCAAAACAATGTTTAGTAAATCTTCTTTAAAGCAGTTTCAAGTGGTTTCATCTGCAGATAATATAATGGGAAGGAGAATTATTTATATGTTGGAAGACCTTTGTGATCAATTAACTGAGAAACAAAAATCTTCCTATTATTTGTTTCCAATGGATAAAACAACAGATTTCCTTACATATATATGCATATATAACATATGTATGGTTTGTTATTGAAATTTATGTTGAGGAAGAAATGTTTCTTTGTAAACCTATGAATGGCAACTCCATCTCAAGACAACATTTCAACATAACGGATGAAATGAAAATATTATATAGGAGTAAAAAACAGATCTACAAACAATAGTTTCTGTCGTTATAAAATTTCAATAAATTCTTAATTTTAAGTAAAATATGAACTAAATTATTTACATAGATTGGTTTATGAAAAATTTGAGGTGGACATGACAATCTTTTTGTATAAAAAGATGGCTTCACTATACACAGTTTAGAAACTACTGCATTAGTGACTCCATTAAAGGTAATTTCAGAAAAAAGTAAAGGAGAGAGCTCTTCTTGGCCACTCATTATTTTGTGAAACCTCATGAGTGGGTGGAGAGGAGGGGGCGTGGGGAGGACTCTTAGTCTTGCTGGAATTAAATGGACGTCATAATAGTAAAGCTGTCACCTATAGGCAAAGTTTGGGGTTGGAGCTTAGGTTTTGGATATGAATGCTTTTCCAGTTGTTCTATTGCATTCACGTGATTGGGACAAACAGAAGATGCTAATTTTGAAAGAGGCCTCCTGCACCTCCCTTTTCATAGGAGTCCTGTAAAATCAATCCTTTTCTTCTTCAAACTCACAATCACAAAGACAGCACTGCAACCTAAAAATAGAAAACAAAAAACACTGCTTAAATTTGTCAGTGTCCAAAAGGCCGAAACAAATTAAAGCCCAAGGGAGAAAGATAGGAACTCTTCTCTGCTTGCAAATGAGCTCACGCTAGTTTATCTTTATGTTTCTTCCATTCTTATTTTTATCCAAGAGTGGGAATTTGTGAACTCTTAGGTGAACTCAACAACTGTGACTGATCTGGTACATTAACTTCTAAGCAGAAGCAAATTCAATTCTGCCTGAGAATATTATGTTCCAAAACCATCCAGATGAGGACAAACCAAGTCTAGCATCTTGTGGGTGGTTGAGAATCCTCTCAGAAATCAAGGGGGCATCCATCTATTTCCAACATGAGTCATCAGGCTCCTTCATTTTAAAAGCTTTAAACAAAGCACCTCTTTATTCCCTCCCCCCCAATAATAAGGTTAATTTCAGTTTATCTTTTGACCACAGGAAAGATTTGCTTCCCTTTCAGCTCCTTAGCACCCACCCTCCCTTTCTTTCTATGGACAATCTTCTGATGACAGCAGGATGCTTTTAGGGAAGAGTTAAAGCTAGCTACCTAGAGACAGCTGACCAAATTCACATGCCTATAACAGATAATTAAGCTCATGAGTCTGGTTGAAAATAGTAATTAATCACCAAAATAGCTCTCCATTTCTCTTCCTTGCTTGTTTGTCTGCCCTTTGTTTCAGTTCCTGGCACGTTATAACACTAATCTCTCATCATCTATTGACCAGCTTTCATGTATTCCTGATTTTAGTGAACCCTTTGCTTCTTTTTAAACTTTTGTAAAAAAAAAAAAATAGCAAGTTATGTAATGGCCTTAAGACTGAGAAGCCCAAGGTCACTCAAATTCTATGTCTTCTTTAAAAGACCTCCTTGTAAAATTTAGATTTGGTCTCATTTAGGCCAGCCAGCCTTCAATCCCTTAGGTCAGGCCAAGGATATGATCCCCAAGAGTCTTTTTTAGTCTTCATTGTAAATTCTTTGTCCGTGAATGACTAAAGTTTGGTGGGCCTCTTGGGGATTCCTAAGGGGTTGGTAGATCACATAGCAGAGTGTCTAAATCAAACTATTCAGAACCGATAACACTTCAGTGAATTGGTGGCATCATTCAAGCAGTTGCTGACTGATAGTGCAAAACTTGCCTCTTGTCTGATAGTGCAAAACTTGCCTCTTGTCTATGTCCTCCCATTGATGCTCTAAAGGAGGTCAAGCCCAATAGGCTGGATAATCTTTCTTCTGGGTCTCAACATAACACAGGTACAAGTTCACCCCAGAAGGTGTTTATTTGTCACCTCTCACGTTCATAATATGATGGAACTTTATTTTACATTCATATTCTCTTTCATATCTCTTTTCACTACTTCTCACATGAAATTCAGAATAAATAACATGCCTAATTATTCTCATCACATGTCTCTGTGCTATCCTTTGGATGACCAACAATTTTGACTCCATGGAGTCTGTGCAGTTCCATGATTTACAACCACATCGAATTTTGGTTTTAAAAAAATGCATTCTTGTTTCATGCATTCCTCAATTTTCTAAATGCAATCAGGGCTGCTCTCTTCTTTCTATTCAATTCTTGGTCCAGTGCTTTGTCCATTTATGGTGCCTATACAATATATAAGCTAATTACCTAACTCTCTGGTTTGTCCATCCTGCTACATGTAACAGCCATACTTCATCCACTTAGATTTCTTGTGGGCATTAGTAAAGATGAATTATTTTGCATAATTATGAATCTCATTTAGGACATTTTGCAGTGTTCCAAGGCTTGATGTAATCAGCAAATTGGCATCAGCAAAAGCATCTATGGGGTCCTCAAATCCCTAAAGGAATCTCCCTTCACTTAGACTCTGCTCTGGACATTTTCCATAACAGTTTCAAATACCTTCAGTTAGCATATCTTCCTATGTCATGTCATTTGATGTTAATAATCAGAGAGTAGTACAAATTACCTTTTGTATCTATTCATGAATTCTTTTGTGATTTTAATGTATACATAAGCCACCAGGGGTCTTAACCTGGTGTCTGTGGACTTGGTATTTTTTTAATACTCTAATAACTATTTCAAAATAATTGATTTTTATTATTTCTTGTTGTTCAGTCATTTATAGTCATGTCCAAACCTGAGACCCCGTGTTTAGGGTTTTCTTGGTAAAGATATAATTTGCCATTTCCTTCTCCAGCTTATTTTACAGATGAGATAACTAAGGTAAACAGGGTTAAGGGACTTGCCCAAGGTCACACAGCTATTAAGTGCCTGAGGCCAGATCTGAACTCAGGAAGATGTCTTCCTGAGTCTACTGTGCTACCTAGCTGCCCTTTTATAAATGACCATTTATGTATTTATGTAATCTCACGTATTTTAGTTTGTGCCTTTAAAAATATCACTCTGAGAAAGGGTCTGTAGACTTTACCATGACACACACAAAAATGGTTAGGATTTCTGATATAAAAAAGAAATCTTGGTATAAGAGATACCTTATTGAAGGAGAGCCTATAAGGCATCTACAGAATCAAATGATTTTTTTTATTCAAAAAACATAAGCACTGTGATATTTTGTATTGTTGGCACCTTTCCATCTGCACTGTGACTGTGAATATTTGATCTGCTCTTGCAAGGCTCCTTCTTTTTGACCAAGAAAACTTTACATGACCCCAGGTATATAAAATAGGTATACAAATCAAACATTTAGTGATAATGAATCATATAGAAATATAATTTTACCATTTGTTAAAGACAAAAGCAAATTTGCATACTAATGAGATGAATGTACTTGTTTTTACACAAAGAACTAAATCTTGGTAGAAAAGTTGATACTATAGGATAGAGCATCTTTGGCATTTTTCAGAGTTGATCAATATTTTGATTTCATAATTTTCAATGCTGAGAATGCTGTTTGGCATAAATATGTAGTATAAAATGGCAGAAGTATGTTTAGGGCCATTTCAGAAATTGTTGGAAATTCTGTCCTAATCCCAAGCCAAAATTCATTATGATTTTGTATGCAAAAACACTGCAATTCATAACATACAATACTCTCCAATCTAAGCCAAGATGTTTCTGGCGGCATTCATTGGCTTTGTGTGGTGTGGCAGAATGCACAGTGCAAAGTGCACATGTTTTGTGTTCAGAACCAAGCCTGCAGTGAAGTTGTGTGATACAACATGGGCAAGCCCTGCCAGAAATACCTCAGATTCATTATGCGCTTGATTTTTAGTTAATTTTTGGTCGTGCGTTCAGAAATCTTTTACTGTTGCCAGATTTTTCACCATCCTCCATTCAGTTAGATGACCTCATGTGGGGTCACAACCCACAGTTTAAGAAGCATTGTGCTATAGAATAATGTTTGCAAGAACTTACCTTTTCCTTCCTTATACTTTTCAACAAGGATTCCCTTTATACATGTGTGAGTTATTCTCATACAGGCTTTATAGACTAAGTAAACATAAATTAGGAGATATATTTTCTTGATTGTATTTTTTCAAGGGGTAATAGCACCCATGATTTTTTCACACCATATAAATGTGAGATATTAATATTAGTATTATTACTACTACTATTTTAGGATTGTTGAAGTTGGCCGATATGCCACAGATGGAGGGATGCCAGATTCTGTACCACCTCCTTCTCATTTCACCTGCTGAGCCACACCCAACACTCACCACACCTACCACTTCTATTTATCCACTGCTCTCATGCACAACACACACTTCTTTCTGCACTACTGCAGCATAAACTTCAACTCTCTGGCTACTTCCTAATTCCCCTAAATACCCCCTTGCAGAGTCTTGAACACTTACCATCCTTTCTGGTGTTGTAACAGGATGTGGGAGGAAACATCATAGATTCAAAGTTGGAACAAAGGATAAAGCACATCTAGCCCAACCATATCAGTTTACAGATAAGGAAACTGAAATCTAGAGGTGTTAAATGAGTTGCTCAGGACCATATTATTAGTAGCTAGCAACTGTGCTTTTTTCTTTAAAATTTTTATTTGTTTTTATGAACTTGGCAAACATTGACAACATTAGAATTTCAATATACAATTAAAAACTGGGGGCAAAAAAAAGATTCTACAATATACCCCCCATCTCCATTACATTTAGCTTTCTTTTTTAAATTATGTAATAAATTTAGCATGTTAATTTCAAAGCTGTAGTACTTTTCCGTGTCTCTTAAGTGTTAATATTCTGCTAATATTTAAATGAAACTTTATATTTTTTCTAGTTACATGTAAAAATAATATTTAGTATTCATTCTTTTAAAATTTTGAGTTCCAAATTCTCTTCCTCCCTTCCATCCTCCTTGAGAAGGCAAGCAATTTGATACAGATTACGCATGGTGAGTCATGTAAAACATATTTCCATATTAGCCATGTTAAGGTAGCAACTGTGATTTGAACTCAAATCCTTTGACTCCAGCTCCAGGATTCTTTACAGTTCCATAATGGCTTGAAGAAAATTGTCCTGTTGGAGGAGAACACCCACATCTACCTTCTTTTGTCAGTTTCCTAGCTTTCCAAGTTCCTGATATTCTGAGCTTCCCTATCTCTAATCCTTCCCTCAAACTGTTTCCTATACCTGAAATGTTCCTCCTCCCAGCTTTACTTTTGATTTCTTTCTTTTCCTAAAACTTTATTTATTTATTTTTAATTTATAGAAAAAATTATGAATTAAAATTTTATTTTAATTTATGGAATAAAATTTACAGAAATATGGATTAAATAAAAGCATTACCATAACGTAGAATAATAAAAAGATAATTACACTTGAAATTGCAAATCTATTACTTACAATTTTCTATTCCTTTTGAATATATAATAAAGAGATGTATATTTCTTTTTTTTATTTTTTCTTTCCTTCCCTTCCCCTCTTCACCCTGGAAATGGCTACCATTTGACACAAATGTGTGTGTGTGTGTGTGTGTGTGTGTGTATATATACATACATATATATAATATACATATATACATAAAATCATTCTATACATACTTTCATTTATCAGTTCTTTCTCTGGATGCAGATAGCGTCTTTTTTCATAGGTCCTTTGTAGTTAATATGGATATTTATAAGTTATTCTTAAAAAATGTTGCTGTTACTGTATACAGTACAGTATTGGTTTTGCTCATTTCTCTCCATTATCTCATGCAACTCTATTCATGTTTTCCTAAAATCATCAGGGTCATCATTTCTTATAGCACAGTAGAATTCCATCATGATCATCTCCCACAGCTTGTTCAGTCATTCCTCAATTGATGAGCTTCCTTACAATTTCCAGTTCTTTGTCACAAAGAGAGCTGCTATAAACATTTTAGAACATATAGGCTCTTTTCCTTTTCCTTTTTCCTTTTTCCCTAATCATCTTTGGAAATAGACCTAGTATTGGCATTGCTGAGTCAAAAGGTATAGACAATTTAATAACTCTTTGGGAATAATTCCTGATTGCTCTCCAAAATGGTTGCATCAGTTCACAATTCCACTAAAAATGAATTAGTGTCCCAACTTTTCCACATCTCCTCCAAAATTGTTGCTTTGCTCACCCACCATTTTAGGCCATCTGATGGGTGTAAAATGATATCTCACGTTTGTTTTATTTTACATTTCTCTAATCAATAATGATTTAGAACATTTTTTTACGTGACTATAAATTGTTTTGATTTCTTTATCTAAAAAACTGCCTGTTCATATCCTTTGACCATTTATCAATTGGGAAATGATTCATATTTCTAATTTCTGACAGTCCTTTACAATCCAGCTCAAATGTCACCTCCTTCAGGAAACCTTTCCTGATCATCTTTGTCAGTAGCAACCTTCCCCTTCAAATCTCACATAGCACTTCACTATATTCTTTAACATACTTGCCATGTAGCACTACATACATGTTTGTGTCTCATCCCACCTTTTAGTCTCCATAAGGGTAGGGAATATGTCTTATCTAAATTATTTATATTCCCCAGTGCCTGGAATCCTGCTTTCTTCCAGAAGGATATTTAATGAATGAATAAATGAATGAGTGAAATTTCTGGTGTTTGAAATTCTACTCATCTTAAAATGTGATATTCATATTTTATTAATCAAATGCTTTTTATTTGCAAATGTTCTTACTGTGATTGATGGCTTTGGGAGACACTAATGATCTTAAAGATACATTAGCACAATAAGATGGAGCCTTATTATTTTAGTCTATTTTGAACCTTCTGAAAATATATATGACGTGATGAAATAGACACAGCTCAGGAATTAATAGTTAATGCCAATGTGGTCACTGCTTCGTATATGAGGCTTCCACAAAGAAGGAAAGAGGCCAGCTATTCTAGCAGTACCCAAATGCTGCTGAACAAAATAAGCCCACATTGTTATGTGTGTGGATAACCCGATTATTTGCTCATCTCTTGTCTCCCAAGATTGTCAGCTTGTTAGCCTGTTCTAGGTAGCAACCTAACCCGATGCTGAGCTCTGCAACAATTCACAAAGCCATTTGGTTTTTATAAGATTCCGTATTTTCACATGTTGTTCGGCCATTAGGTGGCCTAGGAATTATAATCCACAATTGTATAGCTCAGCTCCTGACCTTGTTAACTTCATTAATATTATTAATTGCCAATAGTTTTTGTGTGCTTACTCAATACCTAACAGTAATAGCTCCCATTTCCCCCAGGGATTGATAACAAAAAGGCAATTTACTGGAATTTAGATTCATATTAACAGAATCAGAAAACTAGAAGGAATCTTAATTACCTTCCTGAGTCTCCCACTCAGTACAAGAATCCCATAACTTTAAAAATTCCTGTGTGTGGTAATAACCGGCCCCTGAAAAAGAATAAAAAGAAAGAAAAAAAAAAGAAATCTAGTCAATAAAATCACTGAAGCTTTCATTTTCTGACTGATGGTGGGGGTGGGGAGGGGGAGTAGGAGGTGACGTTTGATGAGTTCTCTTCTAATGCATCTATTACTTATTGCTTTTATTATTGATTTACCTAAGTGTGGAGTTGGCAGCTGTCGGCAGTTTTTGAATGCTAGCAAACAAATTCCTCATATCTCAGAAATAAAAAGCCTGCTGCAGGTGAAGTGTTTCTGTTGCCAGCGCTGCCCTCAGCACCTTCGTCTTTCTTTCTGCTGGCTCTGAATCTTTAGTGAGCTGTCTCGCCAACATGTGGTGGTGCTGCTGGTGGTGCTGGTGTTTTTCTAGAGAGATAAGTATCTTCTTCAAATTATGGAATAAAATGGAAGGTTACTAATAACTCATATTCATACTTGAAGGCCAAAATCTGAAGTGTAACTAAATGACTTCTGGTCTCGAGTAGCTGTTGTACCAGCTAGTTCTAATTTCAGTGTATAGGGACATGTAAGAAAGCCTAAAACAACCTTATCATGGTTGACTCGACAACATTTTGAGTAGACAAAGTTTACCTTTAGAGCCCTTCTACCTCACCTTTCCATGTCCCTAACTCCATTTCTCCCTTGTCTCTAAGTTGCTCCTGCTCACACATTGTTAGGCACCCAGAGCCCTATTTAGAGCTTTAGTCCCACAATTCCCATATTCCATTCTCCATTGTGCTCCTGACCCTACCTCCAACCATTAGCACCCTTCAAAACTTACCCATCCCTTGCCCCATTCCTCAGGGCCCTGCTTTCCAGTTGGGTGGTAATGAACTAATTGGATAGATTAATTCTGGAAACGCATTAGCTAGCTGATGTGTATGTGTTTTCCCTCCCTGGCAACATGCCTCTCCCAGGACGATGTTATACACTATGTTCCTTCAGTATAAAATCTGGACAAGGCCAGCACATCGACACCCATGATATCTGAAAGACCACCTTCTTCTCTGCCTCTGCCACTCACTCTCAGTAAATGGTTTCATTCTGTCCCAGAACTCCTTCTGCCTGACAAGCACATTGTTGCTGGAGTTATTTTCTTTTTAGTTTTTTTCAAAGGTAGTAACAAAGAGCAAAGAGGTGAAAAGAAAAAGCCCCCAAAGGAAAGAGACCTTGGAAAGAATCCTGAACTGAGCAAGCAGACCCTGCAAAACTGAGAATGAGTTCTTGTATTTCAAATAAAAGAGGAGGAAGGAGAGAGACGTGCACCTGCTAACATAACTTTCCTTATCCAGCTTATACTCCCCAACTCTCTTCCCAAGAATGTTTTTACCTTTAAAAAGGTAAAAATTATTAATTAATAATTATTTTAAATTTTTATAATTATTATTTTAATAAAAATTATTATTTTATTGAATATGAATAAAATATGTAAAATAAAAATATTAAAATATATATGAATAAAAATAATCTGCAATAAAAGCCAAAAATATGGAGCTTACAAGGAGTGAAGGAATTGGTACATTGCTTAAAAGTTTCAGGTTGTGTTGTCAATTTAAAAAATATTGTCAAATAAAAAAAAAACTAGTGGTGAGTCTTAAATCTAAAAAAGACAGGACATGTTGATGACAGACTTTGAACAACAAAGGAAAACATAGGCTGACTGTTTGGAAAAAAAAAACAGTCAAGTCTGTCTACCCAGGATCCTTCAGAACCACTCAGGGAACACTGTGCTGGTATTTCAAAATACCCCAGAGTAGCCCAGAAAGAAATGTAGTCTTGACAAGGAGATTTAATCAAAGCTCAAAGTAAGAGCATAACACATTGAATGGCTATTTACAAACCAAAAACACTAGACAGTGCAGTCATGTCCATGAGCCTGCATCTACCAAAGAGCAGCAGAGAGGTTACTGTGATTAGTAAACTGGTGTGATGTAAGCAGATCCACGGACTTGGTCCCCAAATGTACTACATTGCCTTCCCCCCAGTTCTTCATTAGCTGCCTCACAGAGTTGTTGCAATAATCAGATGTGATAATAATTGTAAAGTATGTACCTGTCACATAGTTAGTTCTATATACATGTCAGCTATCATTATCATTATTAAATGAGATAATATTTGTAAAACACTTAGCACAGTGCTTGGCACATAGTAAGTTCATATTTGCTGTTGTTCTTCACTTGTTCAGTCATGTTTGACTCTTCATGACCCCATGGGCCAAAGCACATCAGGTTCTTCTATCCTCCACTGTCTCCTGAAGTCTGTCCAAGCTTATGTTTATTGCTTCCTAGACATTACCTATCCATCTCATCTCCTGCCATCCCCATTTCCTTTTGCCTTCAATTTTTCCCAAAACACCCTTATCAGGGTCTTTTCCAATGAGTCCCACCTTCTCATTATGTGTTTAAAGTATTTAAGCTTCAGCTTCAGTATTTGACCTTCCAGTGAATAGCCTGAATTAATTTCTTTAAGTATTGACTGGTTTGATCTCCTTGCTGTCCAAGGGACTCTCAAAAGTCCACAAATTGAAAGTATCAATTCTGCCACACTCTGCTTTCCAACTAGTCCAACTCTTACAGCCATACATTGCTGCTGGAGAAACCATAGCTTTGACTATGGATCTTTCAAGAAGGTGATACCTCTGCTTTTTAGTATGCTGTCCAGATTTGCCATAGCTTTCCTTCAAAGGAACAAGCATCTTTTAATTTCATGACTGCAGTTGCCATCTGCAGTGATCTTTGAGTTCCAAAATATAAAATCTGACACTCTTCCATTTCTTCTCCCTCTATTTGCCAGGAAATGATGGGACAAGTTGCCAAGATCTTAGGTTTTTGGATAGACCAGTTGCCAAGTCTTTAGGTTAAGCTTCAAGCCAGCTTCTACATTCTCCTCTTTCACTTTCATGAAGGCTTCTTAATTCTTCACTTTCTGCCATCAGAGTGGTGTCATCTGCATACCTGAGATTGTTGATATTCCTCTGAGTGTCCTTTGTTCTAACTTTTGATTCATCCAGCCTGGCATTTTGCATAATATATTCTTCATATAAGTTAAATAAATAAGGTGACAATATACAATCTTGTAATACTTTTTTTCCAATTATACACTAATCAGTTGTTCCATGTTTAGTTCTAACTATCGTTTCTTGGCTGGTACGTAGGTTCCTCAGGGGACAAATAAGATGATCTGGTAGTTCCATCTCTTTGAGGACTTGCCACATTTGATTGTATTCCACACAGTCAAAGGCTTTAGTGTAGTCAATGAAGCAGAAGTAGATGTTTTTCTGGAATTCCTTTGCTTTTTCCAGAATCCAGTGAATGTTGGCAAATTTTGGTCTCTTGTTCTTGTGCTTCTTCAAAAACCAGCCTATGCTTGTGGTAATTCTCAGTTCATGTATTGCTGAACTCTAGTTTGCAGAATTTTCAGTGTAACCTTGCTGACTTATGAAATGAGTATAAGTGTTCAGTAATTTAAACATTTCTCGGCATCGCCAATCTTCAGGATTGGATGTAAACTGTTCTTTTCCAATCTAGTGGTCATTGTTGTGTTTTCCAAATTTGCTGGCCTATTGAGTTTTGTACTTTAATAGCATCATCTTTTAAGGTTTTAAATAGTTCAGTTGCAATTCCATCACCTCCATTAGTCTCCTTGTTAGCCATGCTTCCCTAAAGCCCATTTGACTGCATCATCCAGGATCTGGCTCTAGATCAGTAACCATACCTTTGTGGTTATTGGTGATGTTTAGACCTTTCTTGTATAGTTCTTTTGTGTATTTTTGCCACCTCTTCTTAATCTGTTCTGCTTCTGTTAAATCGCTAACAATTTTGTCTTTCATCATGCCTATTTTTGCATGAAACTTTCTTGAGAAGTTCTCTTGTCTTTTTCACTCTATTGTTTTCTTCTATTTCTTTGCATTCTTCTTAAAAGAAAACCTTTTAATCTCCCCTTGTTCTCAGGAATTCTGCATCCTGTTAGGTATATCTTTTCCTTTCTCCTTCCCCTTTAATTTTCCTTCTTTCCTTAGCTATGTGTAAAGCCTCATCAAACAGCTATTTTGCTTTCATGCTTTTCTTTTTCTTTGGAATGTTTTTTGTTGCTGACTCCTATACGGTTTTGTGAACTGTTTTACATACCTTTCAGACACTCTGCCTACAGACCTAATTCCTTAAATCTATTCATCACCTCCACTTTATATTCACAAGGGATGTTATTTAGGTCATACCTATATGTCTGATGGTTTTCCTTAATTTCTTCGATTTAACTCTGAATTCTGGAATAAGAAGCTCATTGTCTGATCCACAGACATCTCCTAGTCTTGTTTGAAATGTCTATATGGTGCTTCTCCCCCCTTAGCTGCAAAGTATATAATCAATCTAATTTCTATATTGTCCATCTGATGATATCCATGTGTAGAGTTGCTTTAGGGTTGGGTTTTTTCTCATTTCTTTTTTTAATATATGTAATTTATTTATTTTTTAGTTCTTAACATTCACTTCCAGAAGAATTTGAATTCAAAATTTTCTCCCCATCTCTTCTCACCCCCCACCCTAGGAGAGCATACACCCCATTCACCCCTTCCTTCAGTCTGTCTTCCCTTCTATTGCCTACCCTTCTTCCATCTCCCTTCCCCTCTATTTTCCTGTAGGGCAAAATAGATTTCTATCCTCCATTGCCTGTATAGCTTAATTTTCAGTTGCATGCTAAAGCAATTTTTAACATTCATTCTTAAAGTTTTGAGTTCCATATTCTCTCCCTCCCTCCTCACCTACCCTCATTGAGAAAACAAGTAATTCAATATAGGTCATACATGTGTAACAATGCAAAGCACTTCCACAATACTTATGTTGCAAAAGACTAACCACATTTCCCTCTGTCCTATCCTGCCCTTCATTTATTCCATTCTCTCCCTTGACCTGTCCTCCCACAATAGTGTTTGCTTCTGATTATCCCTTTCCCCAATTTGCTGTCCCTTCTATTATCTTCCCTCTCCTATCCCCTTCCCCCTTGCCTTCCTGTAGGGTAAAATAAATTTCCATATGTAATTGAGTGTGTGTTATTCCTCCTTAAGCCAAATCCCATGAGTAAGGCTCAATTTCTTTTCATTTCCCCCCTCTTCCTTTCCATTGTAGAAACTCTTTCTTCCCTCTTTTATGTGAGATGATTTACTACATTCTACCCCTCCCTTTTTCTTACTTCTAATACATTCCATTCAACAGTAAATTTTATTTTTTTAGGTATTCTCCCTTCATATTCAGCTCACCTTGTATGCTCTGTCTATGTACACACACACACACACACACACACATATATACCTATGTATATATATACCTACATATATACACACATACACACATGTACATATACATACTGCATATATATATGTAAAATATACACATGCATATCGGTACAAACCTACATATATATATAATATACATGTGTATATATTTCCCTCTAACTACTCTAATGCTGGAAAAGGTCTCATGAGTTACAAATAACATCTTTCCATGTAGGAATGTAAACAGTTCAACTTTAATGAGGCTTCCTTAAGGCTTCTCTCTCCTGTTTACCTTTTCATGTTTCTCTTGTTTCTTGTATTTGAAAGTCAAATTGTCTATTCAACTCTGATCTTTTCAATAAGAATGCTTGGAAGTCCTCTACTTCATTGAAATTCCATTTTTCCCCTGAAGTACTATACTCAGTTTTTCTGGGTAGTGATTCTTGATTTTAATCCTATCTCCTTTGACCACTGGAATATCATATTCCAAGCCCTTCATTCCCTTAGTGTAGAACCTGGTAAATCCTGTGTTATCCTGATTGTATTTCCACAATACTTGAGTTGTTTCTTTCTGGTTGCTTGTAATATTTTCTCCTTGACCTGGGAACTCTGGAATTTGGCTACAATATTCCTGGGAGTTTTCCTTTTTGGATCTCTTTCAGGAGGTGATTGGTGAATTCTTTCCATTTCTATTTTACCCTCTGGTTCTAGAATATCAGGGCAGTTTTCCTTGATAATTTCTTGGAAGATGATGTCTAGGCTCTTTCTTTGATCATGGTTTTCAGGTAGACATATAATTTTTAAATTTTCTCTCCTAGTTCTATTTTCCAGGTCAGTTGTTTTTCCAGTGAGATATTTCACATTGTCCTCTATTTTTTCATTCTGTAGGTTTTGTTTTATAATTTCATGGTTGCTTTTTGGTTGATGAGAAACAATGTTTGCTATGACCAGGCATTATCTTGGCACAACTCTATTAGTCTCTGCCCTGTTTCATTTTGTACCCCCAAACTTACCTATTATCCCAATTCTCTTTCAGTTTCCTACTTTAGCATTCCAGCCCCCTATGATGAATGTGACATCATTTTGGCATTATTTCTAGAAGATGTTGTGGGTCTTCATACAATGAATCAACTGTGATTTCTTCAGATTCGCTGGGTGGAGCATAGACTTGTATTACTGTGATGCTGAATGACTTGTCTTGGATTCAAACAGCTATCATTTGGTCATTTTTGAGTTTATGCCCCAGTACTGCTTTTCTCACTCTTTTATTGACCATTTCTTCTAAGAGATTCTTGCCTATAGTAGCATATGTAGTGATCATTTGAATTAAATTTGCCTGTTTCTGTACATTTAAGTTCATTGACACTCAAGATGCAGATGTTTAATTCTTTTTGTCTCCTATTTGACCGTATCTGGCTTACATTCCAGGTTCCTATGTAATATTAATCTTTATGGCATTGGATTTTCCTTTCATTACCAGATACACCAGCAAGCTGAGATTCCTTTTGCCTTTAGCCAGGCTGCTTCATTAGTACTGAAGCTACTTGTAGTTGTACTCCACTTCTCTGCAGTAGCCTATTGAACACCTTCTGACCTGAGGTACTCATTTTCTGATATCATCTCTTTTATCATTCTGATACTGTCCATGAGGTTTTCTTGGCAAAGATTCTGGAATGGTTTGCTATTTCCTTCCCCAGTGGATCACCTTTTGTTAGAACTCTCCACTGTGATCTGTCTTTGGCAACGCTGTACAACATAGTTGCACTAAGTTGCACTAAGCAAGCCCTTATACCATGAAAAGGCTGTGATGCAGAGGGGAGGTACTATATATATGTTAGCTACTATTATCTCATGTAGTAATGGTAATAGCTAAGTGCTATGTTAATGTTAGCTACTATTATCTCATGTAATAATAACAATAGTTGAGTGCTACATAAATATTAGCTATTATTATCATTATATTATTATGTGAGATAATTATAAAGCACTTAGTATAGTATCTGGCACATAGTAATCCCTATATAAATGTTAGCTATTACTATTATTAAATGAGATATTTGTAAAGCACTTAGTATCATGGTACCTGGCATATAGTAAGCGTTATTTAAGTAGTTATTCCCTTCCCTTTCCATCTCTCTCTCAGCACTCCTGAAGTCACTTCATATATCTAAATCTGTAAGACTAGAGCCCTATTTTTAAAATTTAGTTGTCACCAAGTGAATAAGAGTGCTTGATTTATAGTTGTGTGATCAAATGTGTTAGGTTTGTCTTTTTGGGCATGGATAACAAAGAACATAGAATGACATATAATTTAGTTATCATTTCTTTTCAAAATATAATTGCTAAAAATGAAGAATAAGAATATTTAATGAATCATTATTAATTATGAAATAGGTAATTGACATCTTGAACACAGGATAAAGTAGAAAAAATTGTAGGTTTGGAATTAGGTGACCTGGATTCAAATGCAGACTCTGCCACTTAGTACTTGAGTGACCTTGAATATATCAAGTAATTTCGTTGGGTCTCAGTTTTTTCATCCATAAAAGAGGGCATTCCACTACATCAGAGGTTCCCCAACTTATCTGGCCTACCACCTACTTTTAAAAAATTACTCAGTATCCTCAGCCCCCTGGAAATCTACTTCCATTAATCTTTTAGCAGTTTTTTTGAAATTTGCATCATTCCAAAAATATACATATATGTATATTTTAAATGACATCTTAAACTTAATAGCTTACTGTAAATTTGGGGGGGGGGGGTTTCTGCATTGAAATTTTGATGAAGCAATGCTGTCATGTAACCTTATAGTATCATGCTGTAAACAAGTCATCACATAAACATATTCCTGCTGATGCATACTGTACTTCCCAACAATGTGGGACACATTTACTTGTCAACACTTGCTTGTTAAGACCTGTTAGCAGACTTGACTACTAATTGGCTATAACCTGCATTTTGTGTGTTTATTTGAAAAATAATGTAATCATTACAACTTTAACTCTGTCATACAACAGATGAAATATATACAAATGGTTTTTCAACGTTTTCTTCTCTTCTTTCTTTATGCTTCCACCATCTCTTTATTTTTATTCAATGCTCCCCCAACTATACCTGGGGCTGCTACTTCCCCCCTGAATCATACCAGCACCCCCCACTTTGGGAACCTATGCTAGATAATCTATAAAATTTGGTTTGTGAATGAAGTGAGTAAGCTCAACATGTGGAGAAAAATGTTTATGTTTGTAAGAGCGGAAGAAGAACACAGTGAATCTCAGACATTTCATTGTTCTCTAATTATTTCATCCAAATGTAAAATTTTCTCCCCCAACTAGATTTAAGTTCATTGACTTCTCAGACAATGTCTCAGATTTTGAATAGAAGATTGTACAGTACTGAAGTAACTTTCCCTTTGCTTTCTCTTATAAAGCTCTACCCTTCATCCGTACTATGACCTCCAATCCCTTGACAACCCCCCCCCCCCCAATTCTCTCAGGTCACTTTCCCTGCATTGGATACACTCTCCTCTTTTCTCCATTTTGACCCCTTGGTGAACCAACTCAGTTCTACGCAGTCTTCCTCTCTTGAATCCCTGGCTCCTTTATATCACCAATTATGCCTTGGATCATTCCCACCATTCAGCACCTTTGCTCACATGCTGCTGAATGAAGGTAGAGAAAATCTTGCCACTGTTACAACTGGAACCACTACAAGCTCTTGATACACAACCTCACCTAAGCTCTCACTGCTGCTAGACAATCTTCCTACAGCTCCCTTAACAGCTTACTATCCCACTCTCCACAGTGACTCTTTCAAATCTTTTCATCCTGCCACAAACTTTCATTGGTTTCCCTTTACCCCACTCTGTCAGCTGATATCCTTGCCTCATTTTACAGAAAAAAGTTGGGATCATTCACCATGAACCCCCTCTTCTCCCTTCTTCATCTCCTTCTACCGTTATCTCCTCCTTTACCCCTTTCTCACATCATAAAGTGACCTTACTCCTTACCAAGGCTAACCTCTCCACCTGTTGGAGTGATCCCATTCTGCCCTTCTCCAACATATTGCCTCCTCTGTCATCCCCATTCTAGCTCATATTTTTAATCTTTCCTTGTCTATTGGCTCATTCTCCATACCTACAAATATACCAAGGTCTCCTCTATCCTGAAAAATTTTTCACTTGTTTATTCCATCTCCTCTATCTTCCTGCATCTCTTCTGTCCTTTGTAGCTAAACTCCTCAAAAGACCATCTACAACAAGTACCTTCACTTTCTCTCCTCCCACTGTCTTCTTAACGCCTTACAATGAGATTTCTGAACTTATCATTCAATCAAAACTGCTCTCCCCAAAGTTACTAATGATCTCTTAGTTGCCCAATACAATGGACTCTTCTCTGTCCTCATTCTCCTTGACCTCTCTGTAGCCTTTGACACTGGTGATTATTTTCTCCTTCCTGATACTCTCTTCTCTCTGTATTTTCAGGACACCCTCTCCTGGATTTCCTCTTACCCATCTGACTGCTCCTTCTCAGGCTCCTTTGCTGGATTCTAATACAGCTCCCTCAGGGTTCTATCCAGGGTCTTCTTTTCTTCTCCTTCTATACTACTTAATTTTGTGATCCCATCATCTCCAGGAGTTTTAATTACCACACATATGCTAATGATTCTCACATCTTCCTTTCCTGCTCCAGTCCTCTGATGACCTCTAATCTTGCATCTTCAACTACCTTTAAGCGCTTCAAACTGGATGTCCAGCAGACAGTTTAAATTCAACATGTCCATAACAGGATTCATTATCTTTCCCCTTAAACCCTCCTCTTTCCTCCTTTCCTTATCACTGTGTAAGGCAATTGTCATCTTCCCTGTCTCTCAGGCTAATCCTGGATTCCTCACTATTTTACCCCCATAATCAAACTATTACCAAGGCCTGCTGATTTCACCTTTGCTGCAACTCTTATATTGTACCCCCTCATATCCTCTAACACTGCCACCACTCTAGTACAGGTCCTAATCACCTCACACCAGGATTGTTACAATAGCTTGCTGGTGGGCTACACCTGCCTCAAGTCTCTCCCCACTACAGTTTGTCCTTCATTCAGTTACCAAAGTGATTTTCCTAAAGTGCAGGTCTGATCATGTCATGCCCCTACTCAGTATTGCTTCCAGGATCAAATGCAAAGTACTTTGGCATTCAAAGCCCTCCATAACCTACTTTTCCTATATTTTTATCCCTTACTTCTATCTTTTCATTCTTTAGATTTTGTTTGACTGATTCTTGATGTCTCATAGAGTCATTAGTTTCTACTTGCCCAATTCTAATTTGCATCAAATTGTTTTCTTCAATTAACTTTTGCATCTCTTTTTCCATCTGTCCAATTATTCCTTTTAAGGAATTATTTTCTCCAGTAAGTTTTTGTGCTTCCTTTTCCATTTATTCAATTTTCCTTTTTAAAGAGCTCTTCCCATTAGTGAATTCTTTTTTCGTACTTTTAAAATCATTGGCCATTTTTCCTTCAATTTCCTTCTTCAGCTGTTCCAGGAGTGCTCTCTGTGCATTTGAGCAGTTCATAGTCCCTCCTGAAGTTTCAGGTGGGAGTACAGTCTCAATACTGACCCCTTTGGTAATCGTGTTTTGGTCCTTGTCCCCATAGAAAAATTCTATGGTCTTTTCCTTCCTCCTTTGCTTCTTGCTCATGATGGTTAGGCTTTGTGTGTTGTGGCCTCTGGTTCTTTCAGTTAGAAGCTGGAGAATCTGTTTTTGAGCTGCTGGTGTGGGAAAGCTAAAGGCAGGTGCCTTTGTTTTTTCTTTTGTTTTGTATTTCCAGGCTTAGCCCTGGGGCTAGCTTGTTAAGTGTTGGGGAGGGGTGTTCTGGTCACAGGAGATCTCCTCAGCTGACCTAGAGCAAAGGCAAGCTCAGCTCATGCCTGAGTCCTAGTGTGACTTTACACCCCCTCTGGGGCTCCTCTCCTTCTGATTAGCCCCCACTACAGTAAGAGGAATCCCCCTTAGCTATTTTCCTAGCCTCAGGTGCTTTGAGACTGTTTGCCCCTTCAGCTGTTCTCACTGATCCAGGATTTTTCTGGGGAAATATTTTATGGTTCTTTTGAGGTCAAAAAGAGGAGGGGAAGAGAGTGTTTACTGATAATTCTGCCATTTTGGTTCATGGAAGATCAAGTAGGTGACTTACAGATGTTTAATCTGTGGGCTGAAAATCTCAGGAGAGGCTGCAGCTGATACCTTGGGCTCAGCAGCTGTCATTCACTGGACTCCATTGGTCTCCTGTCCTGGGCTGCCACTTCACCTTTCTGGCTTGCTGCTGCTGCTGCTTGAGGCTGCACTGGGGGTTTTCTGCTTGGCCATGCTGCTGCGGGATGCACTATGCTGTGTACTGTGGGTTAACCCTTGAGGAACAGATCCTTCCTGTCGATCTTCCAGTCTGTCCTGGTCTGTGAATCTGTCACAGTCTGTCTCCTATTGGATTCTGCACTTCCAAAATTTGGTCAGATTCTCTTTTTTGAGATATCTGAAGGAGTTTGTCTAAGACCTTAGGTGAGTAGTTGCTCTCACTCTGCCATCAGGTTAAAAAAAACCCTACAGGTTTTTTTCTAGATCCTGTCATGATAATAGGAAAGTCTGAAATTTCACCAAAGGGCAACCAAAAGACAACTAGAAGGTAGCATTGTGTAGGGTAGAGTGCTGAGTCTAGAATCAGAGTACGTGGGTATCAATATTGGCCCTATCACTTGGGACATCTTTTCTCCTCCTTTGATCTTAGTTTCTTCACTAGAGTAGATGGGCTCTGAGGTCACTTCCTCAGATAATATGATACTATGATAACATAATTCTATGAATTTATGTCCTTTTATCTCCTGATTCCCTGCCTTTTCACCCGCTGTCTCCCATCCTTGGAATGTCCTCCCTCCTTGCCATTGGCTTTCCTAGTTTTCTTCCAGAATCTGCTCAGATCCCAACTTTTTTGCAGGAGGTCTTTCCCATTCCCCTCACCCTTCCATTCCATCCCCTTCCCACCTTTAGTATATGCCTCTGAGGTTGCCTTTCTCTTACACTGTTTGTATCTTGTATTTTTTAAAGTTGACTATTACCATTAGAGGTAGCAAAGTAGATAGAGTTCTGGGCTTACATTCAGGAAGTGCTGAGTTCAATCTTTCCTCAGATAATAGCTGAGGGACCCTGAGCAAGTTACTTAACCTCTATCTGCTTCAGTTTTCTCATCTGTAAAATAAGGGTCCATCTGATTTTTTTAACACCTACCTCACAGGATTGTTGTACGGATCAAATGAGGTAACATTTATGAAGTGCTTAGCCCAGTGCCTAGCACAGAGTAGCCACTTAATAAATGCTCATTCTCCCTTCTCTTCACTACTCCCTCATTAGACTATGAACTCCTTGAGGTCAGAGACTATGTTTTGCCTTTCTTCACATCCCAATGTTTATCACTGTACCTGGCACATAGTAAACAATTAACAAATGTTTGTTGACTGATAGGGCAATGTAAATAATTCATAGTAAGAGAACATCCAGAGTGACATGGCTTATGTGACTCCATTTGACCACCCTCTCACCGAGGCTAGCCACAGAGTCTTCATTTTCAAAACTAAGAGAACTGAGGCAATTACTAAAGTGGTTCAGGAAAGAAAAAACCTTCACTTCTGACTTGCTTGCCATGATGGCATTAATAATTTCCATTCATCACAGTAAACCCATAGCCAACATTTCATTAAATTAGGTGGTATTTCCCAGGATCGCATTTAAAATTAAGCACTGAAGAAAAGAGATTAGGAAATCCACTCTATTGTTGGCATGTAAAAGCTCTGATGAAAAATAAATGTCCTCTTAAAGGAGATAACCTCCAGAGACTATCTGAAGAACAGCTCTATCTCTAGATGAACACAACCAGCAAGGTTAAATTAATTTGCCAATTCATATGTTGAACAATTTTACACATACATTGCTGTTGAATCATTTTTGCAATTTTGTCTGATTCTCTGTGACCCCGTTTGGAGTTTTCTTGGCAAAGACACTGCAGTGGTTTGCCATCTCCTTCTCCAGATCATTTTACAGATGAGAAAACTGAGGTAAACAGGGTTAAGTGACTTGCCCAAGGTTACACAGCTAATAAGTGTCTGAGGCTAGATTTGAACTCTGGTCCTCCTAACTCCAAAGCTTGTGCTCTATCCATTACTCCACCTAGCTGCTCTTTACATAAACATGTCACCTCAATTGTCAGTATTTATTTTCAAGTGTTGAAAGTAACCAACAAGTTACCAGGTTAACCAGGTGGAGGGGAACCAACAGACCTCAAACCATCAGTTAGACAGGGGATGTCTACCCCAAGCTTGTGAAAACTTCCCCTGGTAAAATGGGCAGATGAGAACAATTTGTTCCAATAGTGATGAGGGAGGCTAAAGCAGGCCCAGTGGGATGCTTAGAACTTGATGAGACATCAAAGGCACCAAGGCCATCCACTGCACCCCAGACAGTCGCCAATCACGTTGACTTGTCTTGCCACTGGACTTTGATAACTCTAATAGAGAGCAAGGCTGACAACTTTGTGCAACTCTGCTTCACTTAAATCCAGTTCACAGGCACAGACCTTTGACCTAGAGTTCTGTTCCAGGCCTCATTATGCTAGCACCACTAAATTCTTGAAGTCAATGCCTATGGAACACAAGCTTTGGCAAGCTCTAACAGGCTAGAAAGACTTTGCATCTGAACTGTCTGATGGACTGGACAGTATATCTGCTATCTGTTACCTGATGCCAATCCTAGGTAAGTTTGAAAGGCATCTACCCAAGTTGGCCACAGAGAAACTCAGTATATATCATGGAGATGTTATTATTGGCATCAATAGAGGGAACGCCAGCATTAACCTATCTTAGATTCTGGAAGTGTTAAAGTGCACATTTAGAATGACCACTGTACTTCCAATAAAAGATACATGGTCAATCACACATGATCAGCAAGTATAATAAAAAGAGTCCTAGATTTGGAGTCAATAAATACAAGTGTTCCACTTATTCTGGGGAAGTAATTTACCCTGAAATGGAGTTTTACTGATTTTGAGCAGGGGTAACTCTATTTTGGTTTTAACAGGATTGCTGTAGTTTGTAGGGAAAGCATAATAATTCTTAACAATGGAAAACTATGCTCTGTTATTTGAGCAGATGTTTCTTAACTACATTTAATTGTCTGTGCTATATATCAACAACCTATTCTAATTGACTGTACCATATATTACCTTTATCTTTTTAAAGCAGAAGTTTTTTCATGATGGGAATATTTTTTACCCCCATGTATTTCTGCATCCTATTAGTAAGAATGTCCAGTTATCATAAAATACCTTATTAGTATAGACAATTGGAATAAAGCAAGTATTCCCTATGCTATGTTTTATTTTGGTTTTTTTGTTTTTCTATATGAACAAAGGCATATAGAAAATGAGTTTCTATTCAGGGAAGTCTCTCCATGTGTGGATCTCCCTTCAATTCAATTCAACCCAATACACATTTATTAAGTACATACTATGTGCTTAGCATTTATTAAGTACCTATGATGTGCCATGGAGGCAGCTAGATGACTCAGTGGATAGAGCTCTGGCCTGAGGTCAGGAGCATGAGTTCAAATCTGGTCAAAGACACTAGCTTCATGACTCTAGGAAAGTCACTTAACCTCTGTTTGCCTTAATCCATTAGAGAAGGAAATAGCAAACAACTCCAGTATCTTTGCCAAGAAAACTCCACGGACAGCATTGGCATGCTAGAGTCCAAGGGGTCATGAAGAATGGACCCAACTGAACAACAATGTGCTCAGCCACCCAGCTAAGTGCTGGGGATACAAATTTTAAAAAAAGAAAAAGTTCAAGCCCTCAAGGAACTTACAATCTAAATCTAATGGGAGAAGACAATATACAAAAGGAAACTGGAAAAGGGGGGGAAGAATGGAGGGATTGGGGCAGGGCAGTGGAGGACACCAGGGGCAGCTTGTTCCATGGAGCTGAAACCAAGAAGAGATGCAGATGGACAGTGGAGTGAGCTAAAGTTCAATTGCTGTTATCTCTAAACAAAAGTTTTAGGAGAAGTTTAGTTCTCCACCCCCCACACTCCACTCAGGGAGGTGATATCCAAGGCCTGAGATAGCAACAAGGTGATGAGTCAAACATCTATTGATTCCAACTGTGTCTTAGAGTTTTCCTTTTAGGTATGACAATAAGCCTTAGTTTTGTTAAGATGGGGCTATCAGTGTTAGCCTCAGTAGTGTTACAGTGAGAATCAGATGTGGGTTATGTGTGAAAAGTGCCACGTAAAGTTTATAATATTATCACAAATTATCAAAAATCATAGAGACAAATTTGTTTGATCTTAAATAACTATCAGTACTAAATTTTGCTATTTATTAGGTAGTAAATAAAATAGATTTTAACATTTTATTTTTTTTTGACATTTTCTTGTTAAATTTTGAGTTTCAAATTCTCTCCCTCTCTCCCACACCCTTTCCTATCCATTGAGACGTCAAACAATATATATGTGAATTATATATGTGAAATCATGCATAACATATTTCCATATTAGCCATATTTCAAAAAAAAGCAAGAAAAATAAACAAGGTGAGAAAATTATATTTCAATTTGCACTCAGAGTTCACCAGTTTACTCTCTGGAGGCGGATAGCATTTTTTCATCAACAGACCTTGGGAATTTTCTTGTAGCATTGTATAGATCAGAATAAAACAGATTTTTGCACATATATGGGGGAATGTAGCAAAGTGGATTATACACATGACAAAGTCAGAAGAGCTGGGTTTGGAGTCTGGTTCTGCCTCTTATAAGCTGTATGAGACCTTAGATAAAGCATGCAGTGTTTTTGAGACTCAGGTTCCTCTTCTGTAAAGTGTAAATACTTTCAGTACAGACTTCATAGGATTGTTATGAAGATCAAATGAGAGAGGAGATAAAATATGTTGTGACGTATAAACTCTAGTCAAATGTCTACTGTTACTCTTATAAGAAAAATGGGAACAAATAATCAAATCTTTCTCCAATAAAACATGAATTTGCTGAGCATATTAGTGGCTGTATATAAATAGTGCTTTAGAAATCCAAGACAGAACCAAGTCACTGTTGAAAGTTTGAAAGAAACCAGAAAAAAATCTAAAGCTGAATACCATAATGGATGATGTCCTTCAGACACAGGAGAGGCTACCATTACAACTCCTCACTCTGAGACCTTCTCAAGCAAAGTGCTACTGAGTCACCATGGGAAAGAAGATAGATTACATGAGGCCCTGGAGAGAAGGCCACAACACCTAAGAATCTAATGTTAGGATTCTGCAGGAAAATGAAATAGCATGCTGAAGCACAACTGCCAAATGATCATGCAGGAGTCCAAATAGTGTGAACACATGAGCAAGGCATCCTGATATGATGCCACCCAGACCCTGCCTCAGAGCCCAGCCTTTACCCTGGAGTCATTCACCACAAAAACTGCTGAGCAAGTCAAAATGGAAAAGCTACAGGGAAAATGTCCTCCTCCTGGTAGAAAGAGCACTAGATTTGGAGTCAGAAGACCTGGAGGAGAGGCCTGACTGACTGGTAATATCTGTATGGCCATGAGCACATTTCCTCATTTGTAAAATGAAGGGAGTTGGAGTAAGCCTTCTCTGGGGAAAGTTCTAACTCTAAAATCCGCAGTAGAATAGTGCCAAAGATTTCTATCATTCTTCCCTTCAGAAAGCCTTTAAGGCGTTAATTAAGGAGTGGTTAATTGAGAAGTAATTTGTTTTGTTGTTGTTCAGTCATGTTTGACTCTTTGTGACCCTGTTTGGGGTTTTCTTGTCAGAGATACTTCAGCGGTTTATCATTTCCTTCTCCAGTTCATTTTACAGAAGAAGAAACTGAGGGAAACAGGGTTATGTGGCTTGTCCAGGGTCATGCAGCTAATAACTGAGGTTGGATTTGAACTCAGGTCTTCCTGACTCCAGGTCCAGTACACTATCCACTGCACTACTTAGCTGGCCCTGATTAGTAATGATAATTTTCAAATTCTCAGACCAAGTGAAATTCCTCTCGTTTTCTAGATTACTTCCTACTGTTAAATATTTGAAATAGGATCTGAACCCTCATTTTTCTGACTATAAGTTTGGTACCTTCTCCACTATACCATACTGCCTCACTGGAACTTCATTAGAATATAAGAACCATAGCATCTATATGGTTCTCTGTTTGACAAATATGAAGAAGAAAAACCTGACTATTTTTATTTTCATTTTAGTTTTTCTCAGTTACATGTGAACAAAAATTTTTGTGTCAACCCATAATTTTATTCATTTTAATAGTATTTTTCTGATTATATGTGAAGACTTTTTTTAAACATTCATTTTTTAAATTTTGAGTTTCAACTATTTCTCCCTCCCTCCTTTACCCCCTCCACAATATGATAAAAATTTGATGCAAGTTATATATGTGCAATCATGTAAAACATTTCCACATTAGTCATATTTAAACAAATATTTTTAACATTTTTAAAAATTTTGAATTTCAAATTCTCTCCTTCTCTCCTTCCCTCTCCCCTCCTTGGGAAGCAAGCAATTTGATAGAGATTACATACATGTAATTATGCAAAACATTTCCATATCAACCACGTTGGGAAAGAAAATGCAGATAAAAAACACCAAGAATAATAAAGAAAGTTTAAAAAGTAGACTTCAATCTGCATTCAGACTCCATTAGCTATTTCTCTGGAAGTGGATAACATTTTTGATCATACATCCTTTGGAATTGTCTTGGGTCATTGCATTGCTGAGAATTCATTCATTAAGTCATTCATAGTTGATCAGGCAGCTAGCTATGTGGTGCATTGGATAGAGCACCAGTGCAAGAGTCAGAAGGACCTGAGCTCAAATCTCACCTCAGACACTTGACACTCACTAGCTGTGTGATCTTGGGCAAGTCACTTAACCCCAATTGCCTCATCCTGGGTCATCTCCAGTCATCCTGATGAATATCTGGTCACTGGATTCAGATGACTCTGGAGGAGAAGTGAGGCTGGTGACCTGCACAGCCCTCCCTCACTCAAAACAAAGTCAAGTGCAAGTCATGTCATTATTTCTCTGATGGCGTGGTCTTCTTTGGCAAAGAAGGACGAACACGTACATATGTACACAGTTGATCATCACACAATATTGCTGTTACTATATAAAATGTTCTCCTGGTTCTGCTCACTTTACTTTGCATGAGTTCATGTAAGTCTTCCAAGGTTTTTCTGAAAGCATCCTGCCGCTTATTTCTTACAGCAAATAGTATTCCATCACAATCATATATTGTAATTTGTCCAGTCATTCCCCAATTGATGGGTATTCCCTCAATTTCCAATTCTTTGCCACTAGGTAATAATTTAACAAGGTAGGTCCTGTCCTCAGCTTCTGCAGAGCAAAATAGTCCAGCTCGGCCTGAGATTCCAGTCTTCGTCCAAGAGACATTGACCATAACAAAAAAAAAAAAAAAACAACAAAAAACTGCTGAGCAAGTCAAATTATAAAAGGGATGGGGGAGATGTCTTCTTCTGGCAGAAAAGCTACATAAAAATTAAATGCACCTTACTTGACCCCAATGTTATTGAACTTAAAAGCAGAGGCACTAGTATCACCACATGCCAAGGATTCACTAGCTGGAATTGTTTTATTGTTATATCCAATTTGGAAGAGCAATGATAATTTTTATTTAACATTTGCTATAAACCAAGGACATAGTCGACATGCTCAGACTTGCTAAACTTTGAAATTAATTACTGACTGGGCTAATTAAATCTTTTCCCAAGGGATCTTTAAAATTAGGATAACTATTTGCCTTTATCAGATGAGTTAGGTATACTCTGACACCAGAGGGAGAAGAGACAAATGGACCTGGTCATTTCCCACACACTCTTCCATTCCTCTGATCCGCTGTGACAGTCAAGATATTGAAAGTCACCAATGTCTCTTCCTTTCATATTGTACTGCCAGGTCTCTGAGACAGAGATTCAACTTGTACAATGCAGGACATATTAATGCCTAACCAAAGGTTGTTGAGTAGAATCAAATTAAATTGAAAACACCAAATTAATTCATCTTCCCTACAATTTCAGTACCAAAATGAATTTGTCTGATTACATCAAACAACCAAGACATCCCTCACTGTACTGACTCCTGACCTATTAGTTTTTCATCTTTGGATAATCCCCTGGAGCACAGTGCCTTGCAAATAGCGGGCATTTAATAAAGACTTGTTGAAAGCATGAATGACCAAATGCACGTCTGTCTCATTGTAGACTAGTTTAACTACAATTTTAGGTCTATGTGGGAGTGAAAGTCATCATTCCATTTGGTCTCGACTGTAATGGTAATTTTGTTTAAATATTAGCTGTTGCTGTGTTCTTGACTTTTAGGAATGGGGTTGCCACAACATAGCAAGTAGATCATACTTCTCATGCAGCACAGATTGTGGAATAATGGGAAAACAAGATAAGCCCACAGATCAAATTAATGTACAGCAAACCTGTTTTAAGTTAAATGTGATGCAGAATGCCTCAGACAGTATTCATGAATGGGCAATATGAAAAAGACCATTGTGGTTATATATCTAGTTTTCCAGGCACATTTATAAGAGTTGGGGAAAGACAAAGGGATCTTTTTTCAAGGTTTCCTAGCTTCTCCTGAAAACCCTGGATAGCTACAAAAATTACATTTATGATGATGCCAATACAGCTACCAGAACCTCTCTCCCTCTCCCTCCACCAAAAGCTTTGCTGAATACTTAAATTTCCTATTAACTGAGCTCTATATTTCCCAGAATTTATCTTTTTTTAAATTCCATGCTCCCTTTGTGACAAGTGGGTGGGTATGACATGATTAGGGACCACAAAGAAAGACTCTTGCCATTCAGGGTCATTTCATTTCATTGTTACACATTGACCAGGAACATGACCCTATCCTAGTAATATAACTAAAGTGATAGAAAGAAGGAGGACCTGCCAATACAGAAAGAGAAAGAAACGGAGTCTAAAACACATCTATAAGCATGAGTTTCTATAAAAGCAAAAAGACTTCCTCAGAGGGAGAAATCAAAGCTTTGATCCTTATTGTCCAAGGCAAGTGACAAAAGGAGATAAATACCACCTATTTCCATTCCCCATGGGGTGATTTAGTTAGAAAAATGTATGTACAATTGATAAACAGAAAGCACAACTCCAAATGTAATCCTCAGTGCTTAGTAGATACTCTATAAAGGCTGCAAAATGTATTGAGGGGGAGGGGAAGCCTGCCAGGCATGAAGCTCAGAATTTCACCTATCTTGGAGCAGCTATTAGAGAAATGACAGCTCGAAGTTCATTATTCATAAATATTTAATCAGTGCCACAATAAGCAATGACATTTTGGATGGCTGTGGGGCGTCTGGCTGATAGTGTAAGAAACAAAACCGAAGGCTGACTAATTACAGAAAAAAAAATTACTACAATAATCCACTTAAAATACACCATTCAGGTCATCAGGACCTCAGAGCACAGGAGCTAGAACAGCCGTGGAAGGCTGCTTGACATTCTATGACATCACCAACATCCAATCAGAATGCTTTCTATCTATCCTAAATTCTAATGAGCAATTGAAATTAACAAAGCACTCAGGTTTACAGCTCAGCTAGGACAGCTACAAAGATTTTGTTCTTTGCATATTTTTAAAAATATTTTAAATTTTACTATGAAATTTTAAAGTATTAGGGAATACAAATATGAAAAGATGTGAAACAAAAAAGAAAATCCAATAGTGAAAAACAAACATAGGCTACAGTATAAGAAAACAGGAGACTAAACTAAGTTTTAAAAAGCAATGTCAACATGGCTAATATGGAAATATATTTTGCCTGGTTTCATATGCATAACTGATATATTGCTTGCCTTCTCAGTGGGTATGAGAGGGGTGGGAAGAAGGGAGAGAATTTGGAACACAAAATTTTCAAAAATGAACAGTTAATCATTTTTACATGTAATTGGAAAATATGTAGTGAAATAAATAAAAGTATATATTAAAAAGAGTAAGTTAAAAAAGATAACCCCAAAAGGGCAGGAAACACACATAAGCAAGGCAGTGTTGAAAATGCTATGTTAAATTTAATATGTCTTTTTAAAATAAAAATCTATAAATAATAGAGATGTTGGGTTTTATATACATCTTTTCTATCATTTGTGTATGGAAATGTCCATTTTTTACGTTAGGTTCATAATAAAAAGGAAAATTAAAAATTAGTAAAATGAAAGTCATGCCATTCATTGGTTTTCTTTGGAATGCTGAGCAGTAGAATCCTGTCGTAACAATCTAAAAAACACCAGTTATGTTGACTAAACACAAAAACATGAAAAGGAACCAAATTTTTTATTATTGTTGTTTTTGTCATAATCTCTTTTTGTTCCCATCAGTCTTCAACTGATTCAAATAAAGATTTCGTTGTTGTTTAGTCATGTTCAACCCTTTCTGACCCCATTTGGGGTTTTCTTGGCAAAGATACTGGAGTGATTTGCCATTTCCTTCTCCAGCTCATTTTACAGATGAGGAACTGAGGCAGAGAGAGTTAAGCATCCAGGGTCATATAGCTAGTAAGTGTCTGAGATCAGATTTGAACTCAGAAAGGTAAGTCTTCCTGATTCCAGACCCAGCACTCTATCCACTGTGCCACCTAGCTGCCCTCAAATAAAGATTACTGTGGAAAAATAAAAGTGATGATAAAGGACATTACAATGAAATGATAAAAATCCTGATCTTCAACCCATCAGGACCTTTTGACAGGTGTCTTACAGATATCTAAGTAGATAAGTTATAGGTGGGTTGCATCTGTTTTTATGACTTCATACCTAAAATAGTGAGAGGTTCTGAAATTTTTTATGGAGAGGGGACTAAAAATAGGGACTTTTCTCATCCTCATTTAAAACTAAATGCTTCCCCCCCCCCCCCCCATATCCTTGCTGCCTCCAAAGCTCTGCTTTCCACACTAATTTCGATTGCTAGCTTTTTTTTTTTTTACATCTTAACGTCTGGATGTATTTCTCCCCATCCTCCACCCAAGAAGTTATCCCTTGTCTCAGAGAATGAAAGTGAAAGAGAAAAAAGATAATTTAGCAAAACTAACAAATATGTTGATCAAAGGCAGCAGGATATGCAAGGTTCCACACACCCTCAAAGTTCTCTACCTCTGCATTTTCTCAGCTCTTCTTGAAGCTTTGCCATTTTACTCATACAGCCTTCAGTTCTGATGTTGTTTTTCTTTCTCATTTACGTTGTTATTGCACTAATTTATTTAATGATTCTCAAATCTCCATTAACACTGTGTGTTAGAGTTATCTATTATGGAGGCAGTGGAAGGTAATGCATATACCATTGGATGGAAATTCAGTGCCTAGCTTTGATTTCTTCCTCCAACCCTGAGGATCATAGGAGAGTGCTGAGAAAGAACATAGAGCTCATCTAGTTCAATTTTCATTTTTCTCTTTTTTCCTTTAATTTTTTGAGAAAATTGAGACCTAGAAAGCTCAAGTGATTTATCCAAGGTCACACAGGAAGTAAGAAGCAGAACTATGTGATTATGGATGAGTTGATTACTTCTCTGAGTTTTAGTTCCCTCATGTGTAAAATGAGGATGAGCAGCTACATCTGGCATTGGATAGATCGCTGGTCTTGGACTCAGGAAGATTCATCTCCTTCAGTTCAAATCTGGCCTCAGACACTTACTAGCTATGTGACTCTGGGCAAGTCACTTCACCCTATCTGCCTCAGTTTCCTCATCTCTAAAATGAGCTGGAGAAATAAATGGCAAATCATTGCAGTATCTTTACCAAGAAAATCCCCAAATGGGGCCACAACAAGTCAGGCAGGACTGAAATGTCTAAACAACACAAAAAAATGAGGGAAGGAGGATTAGATGGACCCTGTGGCACCAGAGTTATGTAGGATTTAATGACTCTATAAAATGTAGATAAAAACCACTTGAGGCATTATTGAGAAGCAGTGTGGCATAGGGGATAAAACAGTGGTCTTGGAAGTATGGAGGAACTGGATTTAAGTGCTCTCTTACACATACTAGCTGTGTGACAGTAGGCAAGCCACTTAACCTCTTAGCACCCCTGTCAATTCCCTATGACTCAATTACAGACAGATTTAAAGCCTGCAGTGGTAGAGAGAGTTTCCACACTGGGAACTCCCCACATGAATGGAATCACATTAATCTCATAGGGCTGTTTTGAGGCTCAAAGGAGAATAATGGGTAGGAAGGTGTAAACCTTAAAGCACATTTCAAAGATTATTGTCCATGTTGCTGTCTTAAATCCTTAGCAGGCTCTCAGTTGGAAAAGGATAGAGATATCCAAACCTTACAGTTTACCAAACATCTCTCCCTATGTTCTGTATGCCATAGGTGCTTAAGAAATGTTGTGTTGAATGAATGAATAAAGGAATAAGTAAGTGAAAGAATAAATGACTATTAAATATAAGAGTGGTCTAGTTTTAAATATATATATTTATTAATTTTTACTTTGCAGCAGATACTAGAGATCAAAGTATTGCTGCACCTCAAAAGGGGCTTGTTGTTTACTTTCCTACGGAGATAAAAGGGAGCAGAATCTGTGGATAAAACAGCCAATTATAATAATCCTTTAGATGGCTGCACATAAGTTGCCTCACTCGTGCAGACATTCAAGTGTTGGTTTGAATGTTCTGCAAATTAAATAAGATCTGAGATTTTTTTTAATGTAGAAATTTGCAAATATGTTTTTATAGCACTGAATGACCTATTTTTTTTTTATTTTTGCCAATGGAATTAATGACTAAACACTACTTTTAAACTATATTCATTTGATGCCCTTTGATTGTGGAATGGCTAAACAGATTGTAGTACATGAATTGAAAAGGGAGGAAAAGAATAAGCATTTATATAGCACCTATTACATGCCAGATATTGTGCTAAATGCCCTACCTATATTATCTCATTCTATCCTCAAAACAACTCTAGAAGGGTGATACTATTATTCTCACTTTACAGTTAAGGAAACTGAGGCAATCAGAGGCTAAGTGACTTGCCCAGAGTTACACAGTTATTAAATGTCCAAAACCAGATTTGAACTCAGGTCTTCCTGACTCTAGGCCCAGTACTCTATCCACTGAGCCACTTGGTTGCCAGAATAAGGGAATGCAATGGAATATTACTATGCTGTAAGAAATGATGTATGAAGAATACAGAGAAGCATGGAAAACTCTATTTAAACTAATACAGAGTGAAGTAAGCAGAACCAAGAAAACATACAAAATGACGACAACAATATGAATGCAAAGAACAACCAGACACTAAAAAAGCAAAAGTATATGTAATAGTGATAAAGATCAAGTAGGACTCAGATGAATAAATATGAAAAGACATTCTTAATCTGCCCCTTTGTGGAGGTGGGAAATCCATAGGTGTTACACATTGCATACACACAATTTGGAATTTTTGGAATTTTTCAAAGTATTCAGCAGTTATGCTGATTTTTTTCCTTTTTTATGTCTTTAAAAAATGCTATTTTTTTTATATGAAAGGGCTCTCTGGGAGTAAGGGGAGAGGTACTGGAGGAAACTGCTCATGCAAGAAAATATTCATTCATGCATTCATTCATTCCCTCAGTAAATATTTATTAGACACAGACTAGTTGCTCCGGATGTTCCAGATGCTCCTATTTGCAGAATATGTTGCTCTTATTGCATCAATCCCCGAAATACTATAGTATAGGGGTTGGCTGTTTTTGTATGACCCATTTTTGGATAGAAGTCCATACAAAACAGGTAGTGGGCCATGGTTTACATGCTATAGATTCTCTTCAGAGAGATTCACAATCATAGGACAAATCAAGTGTTAGGAAGAAGAGAGTCTATTGTTTAGCCTACAGTTTGCAATGGAATAGGCAGCCTAGTGGTCCTTGAACAGATGCTGAAGATTTAGCTCATTTTTCAATTCAACAAACATTTATTGAATACCTATGATTTTCCAGGCACTGTGTCAGATGCTGGAAAAAGTCCCTACTCTCTACCAGGTGTTGGAGGAGAGATAACATGTAGATAGATAGGCATTCACTAAGGACACAGAATGTACATAAAAGTAACATGCTATTAATCAATAAATATTTATTAAGTGCTTACTATGTTCTGGGCATTGTGCTAAGTGCTAGGGATACAAAAAGAGGCAAAAGACAGTCCCTGCCCTCAGGGAGCTCACAAGCTATCTATCTATTCATCCATCTTCTCTGTTTCTAGTCATCTAGATCTATCTATCTATCTATCATCTATCTATCTATCTATCTATCTATCTATCTATCTATAACAAATACAAATTAATTGGAGGAGAGGTAAGAGCACTAACAAATAGAGAATAAATCAGAGAAGGCATCCTGTTAGAGGAAGTTCCTGAAGATCCTTTGAAGAAAACTAAAGATTACATGCAATAAAGGTGAAGAGGAAGCATTTTCTAGGCATGGAGAATGACCTGTACAAAGGAATGGGAGAAGATAGAATGTCACATTAGAAAACAAGAAATGGATCTCTATGACTAGACTATAAAGTATATGAACTGAAATAATGTGTGATTCCTCTAGAAATATAATTTGGAGTTAGATTGTGAAGGCTTTAGGGAAGCTTTGAAGATTTTTGAGCATGAGGGTGACATGGTCAGATTTTTCAGAGGAAGTAGACCCAGAATTGAATAAAACAAAATTGATTTAGAAAACTTCATAGTGATTTTAATGGCCCAAGCTGCTCTCTGACAAAAAAAAAATTCTATAGATATATAAGCCAAAAAACATCTCACATATGCATATATAGCTGTAAATATATGTATATGCATATATATAAAATATTTTTTTGTCAGGAAGCAGCTTGTGATTCTAATGGTCCCAAGCCTCTCCCAGAACAAAAAACCCAAGCAAATCATACATGCATATATATGTATATGTATATATATATTTTGGGGAGTTTATATATACATGATTTTTTTGTCAAGGAGCAGCTTGGGACCATTAAAATCACTATAGAGCTTTCTAAGTCTATATATATATATATACACACACACACACATATATCAATAAATCAATACGTATACATACGTGTGTATGTCTTTTTAGTGTGCATATATACATATATGTGCATATATAAAATACATAACATATAAAAGCACCAATATCCTATTGTCATAGATCACATGGATCACTATAATCCCTGAAAAATAAAATTTGTGGGTGTTCAAAAGAGCAATAAAGTATACAGGAGGCTTAATAGACTGTAGCAATTTACCATGATGACATAAACACAAAAAATAGACAGAAAATGAAAAATTGGGAAAGAAGGCAGATTCATGATGTAATATGAACAAAGGATGACAGACAGACAGCCTGCACACCATAGTGGTCCCCATGGAACGTTAAAAGACCAAGAAGAAAAACTGCTATATATTGGTTAAAACTTTCATGGAAGATAGGGCAGGGGGATACAAATGAGACCTCAATGTGGTAAGAAAGGATAGATGAGATCACTGAAGGATTGAAAGAAATATGTACAGAACATCCTACTTTCTACATCTCTAATTATTGCCCCATTTGAATTTTGCAAACCCAATCAATTCCCTTCCATTTCATTCTACTTCATTCCATTCAATAAATATTGATATGTACCTAATGTATGTCCAGTATTATGATATGTCCAGGTAAGAAAAAAAGGAGTAAGATCCAGAAGTTACCTCAAGGAGTTTACAACATAATGGGAGGAGGTGAGAAGAAGAAAGTTGTGTTGATAAGCTATGTGAAAAAGTTAAGAATGATATAAGGCACAATGTGGTGTAGGTGAAAGAGAGGTGGAAAAGTTGCTATGAGAAATGAGAGCAGGAAAAGGTTCCTTCCTGAAGAGGCACCAGAACTGGGGGAGGTTTCTCTTGAACTGAGTTTTATGTTTTTGTTGTTTTTTTAAGTTGAGTTTTGAAAGAAGGGAGAGATTTCAGTCAGTGAGTACAGTGGAAAGACAGCAGTAGTGGTAGTGAAGAGTTCATTTTAGGGAAGGAGGATGATATGAGTCAGCCCAGGAGATGGGAGATTGTCCAAGAACAGAAAACAGTGATTAGCCCAGAAATGATAATCCCAGCACCAGGAGAGCTTCTTAGTAGTTCTGAACTGGATGGTTTAAAAAGAATTTACTTCTTTAATTGCTACCAAGGAACTTGTAGGTATGGAGAAGACAAGTCCACATGCTTTAAACAAAATCCTGTGTTTCAGAGGTCTGCAGGACAAAGCTGCCATTTTTACACAGACATTCAGGTGAAATTCCTTTTCTTTTCTAGACTATTTCTTGCTAGTTAGTAACTGAAGAGGGATTTGAATTTAGGTCCTCCTGACTCCAGGATCCTTATCAATGGTATCAAACTCAAAGAGAAATATATCAGTATGGGCCACATATTAACTTAGAAAATCACAAATTAAGATTATCTATGTTATATTTTATTTTTTATTTTGTTAAACATTTCCCCAATTACATTTTAATTTTGTTCCAGACTTTTGCAGTCCAGTCCTCAGTTTGGTGCATTTGCCTACACCAGCCTGCCTGACTTAAATTTCCTCGGAACATAAAGCAATTTAATGTAATTAGGCATTTCATATTTTACTTGAAAACTGCAGTGTCCAAACAACTCCTGGTACATGTCTGATGGTAAGATGACTAGGCTTAAACCAATCTTCTTGTTGATGGCCATCTTTTCTAAAAGGTTTGGAGTCATTTCTGGGACCTCCTCCCTGTGCCATCATTCATCTCTGGGTCAGTGGGATCCAGGATCTCTGGACCTCCTATGAAACTCATAAATTCCCTTCCAAGCCTGGACAATTTTAACTTGAGATAGATATTTGTTCATCTAAAGTCAGTAACAAACAAATAGAAAAACAGAAAAAGTAGTCTGGGGCCCAGGCATGAGTTCATCTATTTGCATGATTGCCATGATATTGAGAGGATGGGGAAAAACCATCTCCCTCCATCTGTCACTAGAAGTCTTGGCTACATTTTGTCCCCTTGAGAGTTGAAGGAAGACAGAATCAGTCAGTTTATCTCCTCTTTGGCAGTCATAGTGCCTCAGCTACTGTTATGGGAGAGAGGAGGACCCATCATAACGAAAAGCAAAGTACTTTCAGTGCTGGGTCACCATACAGTTGGAAGCAGCCTCCAGGAGCTCTCATGTGGTTGACTAGAATGGGAAAGGACCCATATTCCATGGAAGGGCCAATCTGTTGCTACACCACAACTCAGCAATTCTGATCACCTCCAAGTAGCAATCACATACCATTTTATACTTTAACATCATAATTATGGTAGGATTCCCCTAAATAGAAGGCTCCCTACATGGATTCTTGTTGATGCTTGCCTTGGGTAACTCATAGAGCATAAGTGATGATGGTGGCTCTGGAGTTCTTTTCTAAAGACTGATGTTTTAGAGCCATAGTTTTCCCCTCACTTTTCTTTCTTTCTTGGTACCACTCTTGCACTGCATCTGCCATAGTAAAACATAGTCAGATTTCTTCCAACTGTACAACTAATCAAGTGTGTGGGACGCTAAGGGTAAACACCCTATATAACTGAGGAGAATCATCAATATTTCAAAGAGCCAAAATTTTGGCAACATGGGCTTTCTTCCATGAATAAAGATAGTAACCCTTCTATTATTTAATAGATGGTCTAGGAGAGTTGCTGTGCCCAAACTATTCATCAACTTGAAGATGATACTCAGGAAAATTACAAGTACGCAATCCTACATTATTTAGTTGTCTTGGCATACGTTTACAATCCTAAGAAAACTTCCCTAGGCATTTTCTATTGTCACTAATCTTGCAATAGAAAGACTTTCTTAGCCTTAATCCTAAGGGTCACTGTCCTGTCTTCCTAGTAAAAATGACTGCCAGAGGCAAAATTCTAGCCTAACTAAATCTCAAGTCTACCCTGATTTGGTCTCAAGTTGAAATACTTCAATCCCCTGAACAGTTAATTAGCCTAGTAAGTCCTAGGCCAGCCTAAAGATATCACTTTATTAACCCCCTTGTTCTGGACACTAAAGTCTCCTGGTAAGCTATCTGTCTTCAGCATGTTCTAGTTCATCTCTTTCCATCATCTTCCATACCTTGTTCTCTCTTCTCTTCCTTATTCTTGTTTTTCATTCTTTTCTAATGAGATGAATACTTTTGAATCCTCCACTCATCTTGGGTTCTCTCCCCAACCCTGAATCCACAATTATTCCAAAAGTCCCCTTCCCAATAACTCTCTACAATTTCCCCCCATTATTCCCAGTCTATCCCAATGGCTAGGAAGCCAGATTAATCATTAATATGTCAAAAACACTTTTATAGTCAATTAACAGTTCAACCTCTCTGACTTCAGTCAGACTACTTTCTTCCAAAATCCATTTGTCACAGGGTAGAGTAATAGGCAAGTGTAGGATGAAATTTCTTTTAATATGTTTATATTTTTATATATTAGGTGCTCATTATCATTGAATTAGAAAATCTTAGGAGCTAAAAAATTATCTATAATTATTTACCTTTTTCTTTCCTTGTTTCTTTGTTTCTTTCTCTCTGTCTCCCTCTCTCCATCTCTCTCTGTCTTTCTCTCTCTTTTTTTTTGCAGATAAGACCACCGAGGTTTAGACAGGGTATATGTTCTATTACAGAGTCCAGCAGGTCATATCTCAAGAGCATGTGACTAATAAGTGGAGAACCAGGACCCAAATCCTGACTCCCAGCCCAGTTTTTCCCCCTCACTATGCTATACTCCTTCCCTAAATACTGTGGAAGAAAATACATCCTTTAACAACTAACCTTGTTTAAGGCAGTGATAAAGTCTCAACCTCCCCAGGGGGTTGTTTTCATTTCCAGACTAGCAGAAGGAATGAAATCACTATGAGTTCAGCCATGCGTTGTTCCTCCTCTAGCTCTTGTGAATGAAAACGTAAGTCCCTCAGATCTCAGGGTATTACGCTGACAGTCTGTGGGTATAAAGTTCTTCCTCATTCCTCCCATCACACAACATTCTGTAATTTCACACTTTGCTTCCCAAAAGAGGTTGCAGAATGAAGAGATGGAGGAGACGCGAAGAAAGACGTTTTATTTTTTAGTCATGATACAGCATTCCACTCAATTCCTTCTTTCACAAGTACCTATTTAATTGAATTTTCAGGGTTAGGGTTTGAATGAATTCTAAGGGCATGTTTCCCAGACTTCCTTACTTAATGAAGACCTATTCCTTAGCTAGTGAACAAATTCAATATTTGACTCCCCAATGAAAAGTGTATCTACCCTAAAATAGGACAGTTTGACCTTACTCCAAAACAATGTGCTGGTTAAACCAGTAATGAGTAAAATGCATCACTGGATGACTGACCATTTGTTAGGAATGTTGTAGTGAGGATTCTATTAGGTTATGTGTAGAATGGTACCCGCTTAGATCACAGAGGTCCCTTCCAAATCTAAAATTTTATGATTCTGTGGTGTTCTTAAGATACTGTATGATATATATTTGTTCTGAAAGTCACAATAACACACATGCTAAAAAGGACTTTTTTGTCTTAATTTTAAATGATACCCTAACTTTTTATACCAAAAGACAGTCAAATGATTCATGAATCATTTTCACTGATTCTTTTTTTTAAAAAAATTTATAATTGATACCTAGATCCTTCTTCTTCTACTCAGAGAACTTTTCCTTTTAGCATTCAAAAACAGAGAAAAAAAGCAGTTCAGTAAAACCTACCAATATATTTAGTACATCTGACAATATATGTAATATTCTAAACTCATAGACACTCACCTCTTCATGAAGGCGCCAGACTTTTTCTGGGGCCAGACTCAGTCATTGTAATTACATGGGAGGAACAGTCATTCTATTATGCCAGGATATAAAGATATATTTAGACCCAGTTAAGGTAGATGTACAGGACTACTTATTCTTTAAATTAATTTTTTTCAATGAACAAAAATGTATTTTCTCTCCCTTTCATCTCACTAGAAAAAAAAAGTAAAAACAAAATCCTTTTAATAAATATCAGGGTGAAAAAATCCCACAAAATTTGCATTGACCATGTTCAAAAAATATATATGTCTCTATTTACACCTGAGTCTATCACCAGTTTTCACCATAAGTCTTCTGCAATTATTTTTTTGTCATTGCATTAATCAGAGTACTTAAGTTCTTAAAAGTTGCTTGTCATTTCAACATTATCATTATTATATGAATTGTTCTCCTGGTTTTGCTCACTTCATTCTGCCTCAGTTCATACAAGTGAAATGAGACCTGATGTGTTTAGTAAGGTCTCGCATGTTGTGAGAACTGACCTCCAACTGTGTAACTCAAAAGGAGGCAGAATCGACATCTCTAGCTTTTTCTCCAAGGGAGATTTTCATTCTTGCCAGGCGGGGAAGCAGGAGGTAGGAGACAGGGGCCACTTTTCTCTCCTCAGCATGAGAGAGAGTACCAGGCTAGAATTACATCTGTCTGCTCCCTTAGATTTTGTTAGTCTAGGGGATATACTTAGGTTCAGTCTAACTTCTGAGTCATTATTATGGTAGAATGAGAACCCTAACTCTATATCCAAGGCTTTTCCACCAAATATCAGTTCCATAATGAAAAAACATATTGCAGATAGCCAAGAAACCCATTCATTCAAATCATTAGCAACATAGAAATCAGATAAGGTATGCATGGGATGATATATACCAGACAATACAGAGTGAGGGAGCTCTCCCACTGGAAGTGAGGTAACTTAGTTTAACCAAGAGAGGGAGTCTCAGATCTTACCCAAGGTGAAACTTTCTTAAACCTCTACTGTATCAAACTGGGGATAGGGACATATGATGGAGCTTTTCTCATCTCTTTCCACAGTCTTCTCATTTAGCAACCTAAAATGGAGTTGGTTTCTTCTATCTTTCTTCTTGAAGCTGAAAAATAAAAACACCTAAAATGATTCAAAGCTTGAAGAAGATTGGATAAGAACTGAGTTTTCTTGAGTTCTCTCACTCTCACCAACTCCTCCCCATCCTTTATGCAGGGCAAGGCATTCATGTCCACCAATCAGGAGAAAGCCCTATGCCAATGGGTTTAGGGACTAAGGTTACACAAGTGTCCCCAGGTTTCTCTGAAATTAGCCCCCTCATCATTTTTTATAGCAGAATAGTATTCTATTAACTTTACATATTACAATTTGTACATTCATTCCTCAATTGATGGGCACCCCCTTAATTTCTAGTTTTTGCAACCACAAAATGATAACATAACTATATTTTATGTTGTGGGTTGTTTTTACTTTTTTATCTTTTTGGAGGGCTGACCTAGTAGTGGCATTACTGGATCAAAGATTATGGACAGCTGAGTAACTTTTTGGCCACTATTTGGCTTGCTTTCCACAGTGGCTGGACCAAATTCACAGCTCTACCAACAACACATAAAAGTACTTATTTTCCCACATCCCATCCAGTATTTTTTATTTTCTCTTTTTTCAACTTTTCCGGTTTAAAAAGTATGATTTGGAACCTTGGAGTTGCTTTAACCTGCTTTAATTGTTAATAAGCTGCTTTGATTTCTCTAGTTATTAGTGATTTGGAACATTTTGCATGTGGTGATTAATAGCTTGAATGTCTTCTTTTGAAAATTACCTGTTTGGGGAGGCAGAGCCAAGATGACAGAGTAGAAAGATGCATATACTCTAGCTATTCCCCCACAGCTCATAAAATACCTGTAAAGAATGACTCTCAAAAAATTCTAGAGCAGCAAAAGCTACAGAACGATGTAGTGGAGGAGACTTCCAGCCCAGAGTGACCAGGAAGACCAACAGGAAAGATCTGTTGCACCAGATGAGGAGTGGAGTCCAACCTAGCCTTGACCAAGCAGCTCAGGAAAGAGGACCAGAGCAGGCCTCAGGGTGGAAACCCCAGCAGAAGCAATGGTGGTTCCCAGATCCCTCAACCCACAGGTGCCAAAGGTCAGTGAGAGGGCTTTTTCAGCTGACCAAGAAGGCAGCAGAGTCCACCCCATAGCTCTGGCCCCAGGTGGCAGCAGCAGAAGCCTCAGCAGGCAGTAGCAGCTCCCACAGCAGGCAGCAGCCAACATCCATTGTTGGAGGCCTCATTGTAAAGCCCCTGGGGGAACTGAGCAACTGATCTGAACCTCAGCCCTGAGTGCTGGTATGGTAGAACTGGAAGTGAGGTTGGTGTGGAAAGGAAATTCTACTACTCACAGATTCTGGTCACAAAAGTTTCTGGTTTCTCCCAAATCAATGTGCAGGCTTGATTCTGCCACCTTGGAGAAACTGAGGTCTTACAGGTTCCCAGAGTATACCCTACTCTTGACAAAGAACCTAAAAGTCAAGTAACTGGTTGGGAAGATGCCCAAAAAAATGGAAAAAAAATAAGACTAGAGAAGGTTACTTTCTTGGTGAACAGGTATCTTCTCCCATCATTTCAGATGAGGAAGAACAATGCTTACCACCAAGGAAAGACATAAAAGTCAAGACATTGAAAATTGAAAAAGACATTGAAAAAACATTCAAAATAAATATTCAATGGTCTCAGGCCATGGAAGAACTCAAAAAGATTTTGAAAATCAAGTAAGAGACGTGAAGGAAAAATTGGGAAGAGAAATGAGAGAGATGCAAGAAAATCATGAAAAGCAGGTCAACAGCTTGCTAAAGGAGACCCAAAAAATTGCTGAAGAAAATAACACCTTTAAAAATAGGTCAACTCGATTGGCAAAAGAGGTTCAAAAAGGCAATAAGGAGAAGAATGATTTAAAAAACAGAATTAGCAAAATGGAAAAGGAGGTCCAAAAGCTCACTGAACAAAATAGTTCTTTAAAAATTAGAATGGAATAGACAGAAGCTAATGACTTTATGAGAAATCAAGAAATCACAAAACATAACCAAAAGAATGAAGAAAATGGAAGATAATGTGAAATATCTCATTGGAAAAACAACTGACCTGGAAAATAGATGCAGGAGAGACAATTTAAAAATTATGGGACTACCTGAAAGCCATGATAAAAAAAAGAGCCTAGACATCATCTTTCATGAAATTATCAAGGAAAACTGCCCTGATATTCTAGAACCAGAGGGCAAAATAAATATTAAAAGAATCCACTGATCAACTCCTGAAAGAGATCCAAAAAGAGAAACTGCTAGGAACATTGTAGCCAAATTCCAGAATTACCAGGTCAAGGAGAAAATATTACAAACAGCTAGAAAGAAACAATTTGAGTATTGTGAAAGTACAATCAGGATAACACAAGATCTAGAATCTTCTACATTAAGGGATCGAAAGGTATGGATTACGATATTCCAGAAGTCAAAGGAACTAGGATTAAAACCAAGAATCACCTACCCAGCAAAACTGAGTATAATAATTCAGAGAAAAAAATGGTCTTTCAATGAAATAGAAGACTTTCAAGCATTCCTGATGAAAAGACCAGAGCTGAAAAGAAAATTTGACTTTTAAACACAAGAATGAAGAGAAGCATGAAAAGGTAAACAGCAAAGAAAAATCATAAGGGACTAAAGTTGAACTGTTTACGTTCCTACATGAAAAGATAATATTTGTAACTTTTGAAACGTTTCTCAGTATCTGGGTAGTTGGTGGGATTATACACACACACACACACACACACACACACACACACACAGAACACAGGGTGAGTTGAATAGGAAGAGATCATATCTAAAAAAATAAAATCAGGGGGTGAGAGAGGAATATATTGGGAGAAGAAAGGAAGAAATGGAATGGGGCAAATTATCTCTCATAAAAGAGGCAAGAAAAAAGCCTTTTCAATGGAGAAGAAAAGTGGGGAGGGAAGAGGTAAAAAGTGAACCTTACTCTCATCACATTTGGCTCAAGGAAGGAATAACATGCACACTGAATTTGGTATGAAAACCTGTCTTACAATACAGGAAAGCAGGAGACAAGGGGATAGGCAGGGTGGGGGGAATGATGGAAGGGAGGGCAAATGGGAGGAGGGAGCAATTAGAAGTCAACACTCTTGGGAAGTGACAAGGTCAAAAGACAGAATAGAAAAAATGGGGGGCAGGATAGGATGGAGGGAAATATAGTTAGTCTTACACAACATGACTATTATGGAAGTCATTTGAAAAACTACACATATATAGCCTATATTGAATTGCTTGCCTTCTCAGTGCGGATGGGTGGGGAGGGAGAAAAGAAGAGAAGCTGGAATTCAAAGTTTTAGGAACAAATATTGAGTATTGTTCCTGCATACAACTGAGAAATAAGAAATATAGGAAATGGGGTATAGAAATTTATCTTACCCTATAGGATAAAAGAGAGGATGGGGATAAGGGAAGGGAAGGGTGTTGGAAGGGAGTACAGGTTGGTGGAATGAGTAATCAGAATGCTTGGCATTTTGGGGTGGGAGGAGGGGAGACATGGGGAGAAAATCTGGAACTCAAAATTTTGTGGAAATAAATGTTGAAAGCTTAAAATAAATAAATTAATAATTGCTTTAAAAAAAGAAAATTACCTGTTCATATCCTTTGATCATTTATCAATTGAGAATTAGCTCTTACTCTTACAAATTTGAATCACTTCCCAATATATCTTGGAAATGAAACCTTTATCAGGGAAATTTGCTGCAAAGTTCTACCCCTCCCAAACTCTCCGCACATGTACACATACTTATCCTCTTCCCTTATAATTTGGTTCCTTTGCTTTTGTTTGTACAAAAACTTTTTAATTTTATATACTCAAAGTTGTCCACTTAGTCTTCTGTGATCCTCTTTGTCCTTTGGCCCTGAACTCATCACCTGTCCATATATCTGAAAGGTCTTCCTTGATCCTCACATTTGTTTATCATCCATTATATATAAGTTATATACTGATTTAAAGTTTATCCTTGTATATGGTGTAGGATGTTAGTCTATTACATGGTGATCACAGGGAAAAGTGAGAGATAACATATGCTTCAATGTCATCTGTTGGTGCCAGGAGAAAGTGAAAAAGGCCACAGTATGTTGGGTGGACTTCCTGTGGTGAACTTATGGGAGAATATGAATGAGGAAGGCAGGATGGACAAACATAGATGGCTTTTGGTCTGTGTCCTAAGAGGATACATCCACATTGATTACATCATAGATTTATTTGATTATTTGAATATTGTAGTACCCTTAGAGCCTACCCTAATTACTCACAAATAGTTTAGTGTTTATTGAATTGAACTAATTTGACTTTGCTATCAAATTGTTTTGATTATAAAGTGTCCTCATACAGATTAGACTTTACTCATTTTCTAGTACTACTCTTCAAAGCAAGAGCCAGCCCAGAGTAATGGATACATAACTCAGGAAAGCTCAGATTCAAAAGAACCTTTTTTTAAACATTTTTATAGATTTTGAAGAAAATCTATTTATGCTTCTTCCTCAAGCTGCAGTCATTGTGTCAAATTGTCTGGTGTATGTTGATAATTATTTCTATTTAGATGCCTTCTCTGGGTGTGTATTGAAGAAAGAATTGCTGAGGATTAGGTAGAAAAGTTGAAAATCTTAAGAGCACAGGTGGTGCTACTATCACCACTATCCATTGCAAAGGCCATTTACAAAGAAATGAACAGCTGGTTAAAATTGTATTGAGAATGTGATTGGATGTTCTTGACCACAGCTTAAGATGTAGAAATCATAGTTACCTTTAGAGTGCACATAGTAAGGGCCAGAAAGAATGTATCTGCCTACAGTCATCAAATGTAATCAAATGAGCTTTAAATTGAAAAGGAAGGAAAAGGGAGAAAACTGTGAACATCCATCCACCAAGTTAGATATCTTAAAGAATAGGTATGATGAAGGAAATCATTGCAATAGAAATGCTTGGAAATTCATAAGAAACAATACAATAAAGAAGCCAGAAATAAAAGTCATTGCTTTAGATATCACTCTTGGGCCTACCTTTCAGAATGAGGAAGATTATATCTCCCCTCCCCTAGGTTATATTCTAGGGGCATCCTAAAGGGTTGGAATGAAATAAGCATTTATATAATGCTAGGCACCGTGCTAAACATTTCTTTAAAATATCTCATTTAAACTTTACAAGAACCCTAAGAACTAGAAGCTATTTTAAAGTTGAGGAAAATGAGAAAAGTCAAGTGATTTCTCCAGGCTCACACAGCTGATAGGTATCTGAGACCAGGGTTTAACTCAGGTCTTCTTGTCTACAGGAACAACACTCTATCCACTGTGCCACCAGCTATCTCAGTTAGAAGTTGAATTGGGAGTATTTTTTCTACTGGAATTAGCTCAAGCCCCAAATCCAGTATGCCTCCCAGCTGTTAACCACTAGTTATTAATGTCCAAATTCATTTAACCAATTCATATTGATTAGTTTTTACAAAAGTATGTTGGCTTTGAGGATATACCAACATTTCCCCCTGACACTTGGTGGGAGATGCAGGGGGTGAGGCACACAGGCTCCCTAATATCACTTTGGTTCCTAGGGAAAAAATGTTCAGACTTAATAAGGTTTGTTCATAGTACTGGTTCCAACAAGTTTCCTTCCAAATATGGCACAGCCTACAGATGAGTTAGTGTCTCAGTAACCACTGGGCTGGAGTCTGAAGGTCACTCCTTGCTCTTTGGAGCCTTGATGCTGAAACAAGTTGGCTGTAAAATCCTATATGGAGTCCACTCTGAGACCTGCTGGTGACTCATTCTTCTGACCTCTCAAAGTTCACAAAGTCATAACCATCTTCAAACCCCTTCACCTAAAACAGGAAAAAACAAATATTAAAGCAAAACCTGAGCCCCATATTCTCTGGTCATATTTTAGCATCAGATGGGAAGCCAGATACCTCTTCTCCCTTCTCTCACTGAGAAATAGCAAGGCTGGAAGGAGTCAGACCAAAGTACTGGTTCTGGTTGAGTAGGGCCTTCTGTGCATATTATGATTTTGGCTACATGGCCAATAAGAAAGGCTTTGTTTCATCACATGGTTAGCAGACTAGGAACCAGTCACAAAATGTTGGTGCATGCTCTGAATCTCTCCAAGATACTTCTATTATATTTCAGCATACCTCTTTGCAAGCAGGGTCCCAACTCTCTTCCAGAGAGGGATATTACATCAGCTGAGCATATTGATACCTGTTCATCAGCTCCCCATTATATGTATAACAAGAACACTGTAATTGAAATTCTAATTCAAGGAGGCGAATTTGACCTCATAGGTACCTATGAAATTTAGCAGAATGAGACTCATACCTATGACTTTATCCTAGCTCAAAAGGAACACAATAGTAAAAAGTGGGGAATGGAAAAACCTTGTATAATAAAAATGCTCATTCATGTGAGAAAATCCAAAAGCCAACAGAAGCAGCATTGCAGAGAGCATTTGGGTAAAAACTGGGAGAGGTAGAAAAAGAAATGACATGACCATTAAAGCATAATACAGACCACTTAAGTAGAAAGGGGGAAAAACCTGATGAGCTTGAAAACAGATCTCAAATCTAGCGTAAAGACATAAAATAGATACAGTGGAAGACTTCCAACTATTCAAACATCTGTTCAAGTTCTCCCAATAATTTCTTGACTTGTATTAATGATAATCTATCATTTGAAAGGAAGAATAATTATAATGGAAATTCTAGAATTGATTCTCACCAATAACTAACTAAGTTTTTGTTTTGTTTTGTTTTGTTTTAGCGTGAAAATAATGGCAAACTTGGTAGGAAATCATTATGCCATTTTAGAATTTGAAGAAACTCTTAATTCTCCACTGTTACCACCTTCTCTTTTTTTAAGGGAAAGTCCACTGTCAAGAACTTCTCTGTCTTGCCAAATGAGTAAGGCAGCTGAAGGCAAAAAGAAAAAATGAAAATTCGATATGTTCCCTTGTGTAACCTAGCACACATTAGGTGCTTAATAAATGTTCATTGATGTGCCTCTGCCTCAAGGCTGCCATTAAGTTACTCTGTGTAGGTAACTATGTAGAAACAAGCTTCTCTATCTACCCTCCTTCCCCACTCCCCACTTCTATTCTGGTCTGTTTTACTATGCTCTGGTTGATCCTCTAAACAAAGAAATAGCCAAAAGAGACTGAGCAGTTCCTTCATTTTCATAGGACTTCAGGTAGGATAGTTCTTCCCACAAGAGTCCATGTCTCAATTAGGAGAGCACTGTATATGGTAACAACAACATTGCACACTGATCAACTATGGTTGACTTAGCTCTTCTCAGCAATACAGCAATGCAAGACAATTCCAAAAGACTCATCATGGAAAATGCTGCCCACATCCAGCGAAAGAGCTATGGAGTCTGAATGCAGATTGAGGCATATTATTTTCACTGTTTTTATTTTGTTTTGGTTTTCATGGTTTTTACCTTTTCTTCTATTTCTTCTTTTACAAAATGACTAATGTGAAACACCTCGGTGAACCATTTCGACAGACAGGCCAAACCAAGTTGAGGGTAACCAAGGGGTCTCAAACCCACTGGTGAGTTAGAGGGGTGTTTACCCCAATATGTGAAGACTTCCTCTGGTGGAATGGGCAGATGAGAAAAATTTGTTCCAAAGGCCATGAAGGCAGCTGAAGCAGGAGACGTGGAGTGCTTAGAGCTTGGTTAGTCACCGAAGACACCAAGGTCATCCACTGCAACCTGAGCCGTTGCCAGCCATCTTGACTCTGTCCTGCCACTGGACTATGATGGCTCTGGAGGACAGAGTGAGGCTGGTGACTTTGTGCAACTTTGCCTCACTTAAATTCAATTTACACACAAATCAAAAGACATCACCCATACCATTTTACTATTATTCCTCAAAGTCCTGTGGCAACAGGCAAGTGATGAAGCAGCAGGTGCAGATACACTGGCAGCTGTAGTCACAACCCTGCACACAGGCAGCCCAGGCCATAAGGTCATTTCTCACTGGAAGCAGCAGTGGGACTTGACAACCTCCTGAGTGTCTGAGCAACCTTTTAAGGATCGCACTGCTCACCTCCTACTGTGAGGAAGGAGCTAGAAAAGGTGCCGCAAACATTGTCTGCTTACCCAACCCTGGCCTGATTACCGCGGCAGACGGGGAATCCTACCATGTGGTCAAAACACAAAAAAAATGTACAAAATGTACAAAAACATCTGCAGAGATGATTCCACTCACCATCAGCACATGGAACATACACTTATTTATAGACAACACAAAATCCAGTAGACCTGAAAGATGAACTGCTCATGTTGCAAGAGAACTCAACAGATATCACATCCACATAGCATCCCTGAGTGAAACAAGGTTGGCAAATGAAACTGGAACTGGATATACACTTTTCTGGAGTGGGTGAAGTGAAGGGGAGTGCCATGAAGGTGAAGTGAGTTTTGTAATTAGAACTAATCTAGTCAGCAAGCTGGTATGCCTGCCAAAAAGAGTGAATGACAAGCTCATGACAATGTGATTGCCACTCGCAGGAAAACACCATGCCACCATCATCAGTGCCTATATTCCCACCATGATGAATTCTGATGAGGTAAAAGAAAAATTTTATGAAGACCTAGAGACCCTTATCATCAATGTGCCAAAAGAGGACAAGCTTATCATTGGGTGACTTTACTGCTAGAGTAGGGTCAGACTACCAGACTTGGCAGGGAGTCCTAGGGAGGAATGGAGTTGGAAACAGCAACCACAGTGATCATTTGCTGCTGAAGACTTGTGCATTGCATGACCTTCTTATCACCAACACTGTTTTCCATTTACCTAAACCCAATGAAACTTCATGGATGCACCCTCACAGCAAACATTGACATCTAATAGACTATGTGATTGCAAAGAGAAGAGACAGACAAGATGTGAGTGACAAAGGCAACATGTGGTGCAGAGTGCTGGACTCATCATAGACTTATCCTTTCCAAGCTAAATATTCACATTCATCAAAAATGCCTCCCCCAGGCAAAATGACTACCAGAAGAATTAATGTCAACAAATTAGAGCTATTCTCTGAGCGTGAACAGTTTGTTGCTAACTTGGAGGGAAAGTTGAGCCAACACATAGTTGGCAACAGTGGAGCAGAAAAGGAGTGGGTAGCTTTCAGAAACTGGGTATACAGCACTGCATTTGTTCATCTGGGTCACAACACTCACCAACACCAACACTGGTTTGATGAAAATGATGGGGAAATCCAGAAGCTTCTAAACAAGAAATGAGAACTCCTCAGGATATACCAGCAGGATAGTTCATTCAACTCTAAGAAGGCAGCATTTAATTCCATCAAAAGCAAAGTACAAGCAAAGCTTAGAGAGATGCAGGATTCCTGGTTCAGCAAGAAGGCAGATGAAATTGAGTTTTATGGTGATAGTAACAATCCAAAGCACTTTTATGATTCCCTGAAAGCTATTTATGGACCAAAAACCTATGGTGCATCACAACTACTCAGTGCTGATAGAGCCACATTGATTAGTGAAAAAGACATGATCCTAGAAAGATGGGCTGAACACTTCCATAGTGTTCTCAACAGACTATCATCAATCAATGTTGAGGTGATGGACCATTTACCTCAGGTTGAAGTCTGTCCCTTCTTAGCTGAACTTCCAACTGAAGAAGAGGTTTTGAGGGCCATTAATGTCCTTTCATGTGGCAAAGAACCTGGTACTGATTTTATTCCAGCTGAGATTTACAAGGTAGGGGGACCACTGCTCATACAAAAGCTGACTGAAATTTTCCAGGTTATATGGCAAGAGGAAGTTATCTCCTAGGAGTTCAAGGATGCCTCCATTGTCCTTCTCTATAAAGGTAAAGGGAACAGATTGTCCTGTGACCATCACAGAGGGGTCTCTGTCTTAGCCATTGCTGGCACAGTTCTTGCTAGAGTCCTCCTTAATGGGTTGATCCTTCACCTGAGAGCCAGTGTGGCTTCAGAAAGGGCCGAGGAACAGTCAATATGGTATTTGCTGCCTGACAACTCCAGGAGAAATGCCAGGAGCAGAACAGAGGTCATACATAACGTTTGTAGATCTGACTAAGGTCTTTGACACTGTTAGTCATGAGGGCTTATGGAAAGTTATGCCAAAATTTGGCTACCCGGAGAAGTTCATCAGTATTGTATGTCAATTTCATGATGGCATGTTTGCTTGGGTTTTGGATAGTGGACAATGATCCCATGCCTTCCTGGTCACTAATGGAGTGAAACAGGGCTGTGTGCTTGCTCCCATGCATTTTAGCATGATGTTTTCAGCTATGATGTCAAATGCTTTCAATGAGGATGAACATGGCATCAAGGTCACCTACTGTACTGATAGTAAGTTCTTCAATTTGAAAAGACCAAAGTGGAGGGAGTGTTGGTACATGATTTTCTGTTTGTAGATGATTATGCACTCAAATGCAGCCTCTGAAGCTGAGATGCAACAAAGTATAGATCAATTCTCTGCTTCCTGTGCTAATTTTGGTCTAATAATTAACACCAAGAAAACACAGGTGCTTCAGGTGCATCAACCATCACCACACCATCCATATGTGGAACCATCAGTTACAACAAATGGAGAAGTTTTGAATGCTGTGGATAAGTTCACTTACCTTGGTAGTGCATTTATCAGGGATGTACTCATTGACAATGAGGTTGATGCACATATTGCCAGAGCTAGCTCAGTGTTCGGGAGGCTCCAAAGAAAAGTTTGGGAAAGAAGAGGTATTAGACTGACTACCAAACTGAAGGTCTACAGAGTCATTGTGTTGACCTCATTGTACGCCTGTGAAACATGGACAGTCTACTAGCGCCCTGCCAGGAAACTGTATTGCTTCCATTTGAACTGTTTTAAGAAGATTCTTAGGATTACCTGGCAGGATAAGGTACTAGACAGTGAAGTCCCTGCTCGACCTGAACTGTCAAGTATTCAAACTATGCTTCAGAGAGTACAGTTCCGATGGGCTGGTCACGTTGTTTGAATGCAAAATATATGCTTGCCAAAAAGACTGTTTTGTGGAGAACTTGCATGGGGCAGGCAATCACATGCTGACCAGAAGAAACGATATAAGGATACTCTCAAGTTCTCTCTCAAGAACTTTGAATTTGACTATGCAACATGGGAGGCACTGGCACAGGACCACTCAGCATGGCATGCCCATATAAGAAAAGGTGCTGTACTCTTTGAGCAAAGCAAAATTGAGACAGCACAAAGTAAATGCAGGATGCACAAATTTGGGATGTCCTCCCCAAATATTCATACAGACTATCTGTGCCCAACCTGTGGTAGAGCATTCTGAACTTGTATTGGTCTGATCAGCCACAGTTGGACACACTGAAACTCCAAGGTCCTCTTTGAAAATGAAGGACAACAACCATACCAACCAAAGTGAAAATATGTTTAATACAATTACAAAAGCATAACCTATATTAGATTGTTTGCTGTCTCGGGGAAGGGGGGAGAAAAATTTGGAACTCAAAATCTTATGAAAAATGAGTATTGAAAACTATCTGTACATGTAATTGGGGGAAAAAGCAAAATGCTATTTACCCAAAAAAAAACCAAAAAGCCATCTTTCTGAAACTCTCAGCTAACTTATGATCTTTGGGGCAGATGGAGCTAGTCATTGGAAGCCAATCAGGGGTTGCCTTATCCTCTCAATAACTACCATGAGGCATATTCCTGATTCTAGAGCAGGGAAAGATATGCTAAGTAAATTAATCTGGGGAACTTCCCTGATTATCCCCATTTACAGCAAACTAATTGAAGGCAAAATTAAGCTATTAGGTTTAAACTGTTTTCAAATACTTGAAGGAATAAGAGAAATTAGATTTGTTTGGTTTGGTCTCAGTGGACAAAACTAGTAGTGATGGGTAGAAGCCTCAAAGAGGCAAAATTATGCTTGATATTAGAAGCAAAAACTTCCTAAAAATTAGAGCTATGCCAAAATGGAATGTACTGTTGCCTTAGTCCTTACCAACAGTTAAGGGACTTTTAAGATATTTTATGAATGAAACAGATAAAGTGATAATGCATGAGGCAATAAGTATTTATTATTGTTCATTTTAGGTCTCTCAAGCAGAGATTTTTGTTCTAAAAGAAATATGAGGAAACAGCAACATGGGGAATCAGAAGGAAATTAGGAACTATTTAGACAATGGATTGTTTCAGGAAGTTGCCAGAGGAGAAGTGAGTTGCCACAGCAGGAGGAGAAAAGAAGTCAGTGACAGTTTTTTGGAGAGACTTCCTTCAGACTTGGCACACCCACGACCACCAAGTTCACTGTCTGGTTTGTTTCCCATGAGTGATGTCACAATCAGGGAGACACTAGGCATTGGTTGGAGTCAGGGGTGGGCTGGTAGAACTAAATAAACAGTACAAACATTAATTAGAAAATATAGGTAGCAAAAGGACATTTATATAAATAACAGTGTCAAGGAACATGTTAGACAGGATAAGAAGGCATATCCTATGTCTAGAGCACAGGCAGCTTGCCACAAATGAGTTTTATTGGTCTCAGAGGGATTCATAGATTCCAGATATTTGTACTGTCATAGATATTTGGAGAATTCTTACTAGAGGTCTTCAAGAAAGCCTAAAATGGAGGTTCTCAACCCCAAGGTGTATGGAGAGATATTAGGAAATTTGGATAAGAAAAAAAATTACATTTTAGTTTTCCTTGACCTCTAGCTGAAATTTACTATTTCATTTCATTATAAATATAGGCCACAAACCACAGCAACATTAGTAGTATCTGTGACTTTAGCACCAATACAAATTACAGTTGTTTTCATACCACATTATGGTTGAAAATTCATTAGATGTCCAACATGACGTACTCTACCCTGTCAAAGAACACCCTATAGTTTAATGTTCTTTTTCAAGCAACAATTTTCATATTGTTTATTTAAAAATAAAAATTTAACTTTAAAATGCCTATATTTTAAATGTATTGTTTTGTTATTTAATGCATAAGCAAAGAAGCATATATATAATACTACATAGAAATTTTTAAAAATACTTTGCTAGCTGAATTTCAATATAATTGGTTTCCTTTTGTAATCCTATATATTTTACGCCTTTAAAAAAACTACTCCAAGAAGGGATTTATAGGCTTAAAGAGATAGTCAAAAGGGACCCTGTCACAAAAAAAGTTAACACTGTTCTAGATTAACCTCATTTTGGGTACATTGTTGAGGAAACTCTTGTTCAGTGTCAGATCACACTAGATATCCTCTAAAGTCCCTTCCAGACTTTGAGTTCTATGTCCACACTCAGCATCTGAATTTTAATTGGAATTGCTTTAGCCCTCTGTCACTCAAATCAAAGTCAACTTCAAGTCATGTCATGATTTCCCTGATGTCATGATCTTCAAAAATGAAAGAAAAACACAAAAATTGCTTCACCACTTTTAGGGTAGATCTTTGAAGAGTATAATATTGATAGGTTAATTATGTTTTTAATAGCCAAGTGTTTTTTGAGGCAGTATTGTCAATTGGTTAGATCTTTGGCCCTGGAGTTAGAAAAACCTGATTCCATCTTTGAATCCCACCTCTGATACTTATTAGCTATGAGACATCTTTTTTCATCATTATAAGAAATCAATTTCCTGATTTTATTTTACTTATTTTATTTTTAACCTTTCTTTGGTTTGGTTTTTTTAAATAATATTTTTATTTTCCCAACTACATCTAAACGCAATTTTAAACATTCATTTTTTTAGAAGCTTACATTCCAAACTCTTTCTCTCTCTCTCTCTCTCTCTCTCTCTCTCTCTCTCTCTCTCTCTCTCTCTCTCTCTCTCTCCCCCTTCTTCCCTCCCCAAGACGGTAAGCCATTTTATATAAGCTATGTATGTGCAATCATGCAAAACATTTGTTGTAAAAGAAAACATAGACCAAAAAATCCACGAAAAAACAATAAAGTGAAAAATAGTGTACTTTGATCAGCATTCAGATTCCATCAGTTCTCTCTTTGGAGATGGACAGTTCTTTTCATTATGAGTTCCTTTGGCATTGTCTTGGATCATTGTATTTGCTGAGAATAGCTAAGCTTACTAGATATAAGACTTTTAACAAGTCACAACATCAGTTTACTTATTTACAAAAGGGAGGCAGTGATGTTCAAATGTATATCAAGTGCTATAGAAAATCACAATATTATTTGAATGGCTTCAAATAGGAACTTTTTTGTTCACCTACACACTATCCCAAGTCATTTTTTTCACCTTCAGAAGCAAATCTATTGGAGAATTTAAAATGCAACATTAATGTTGATGTTGCTTCTGCACACCTAAATTCTATATCCCACATGCCATAAAATCAGTTATGTTAAACTAAAACTTGCCAAATCTTAACTTGTGTACATTCAGGAGCCTGAATCTGTTTCATCAAAACAGAACAGAATAAGAAGCAGCTTTTGTTCTTCCAATCTCTTGTTTCATGGAATTTTAAACATTTGGGATTCCTTTCATTCAATAACATTCCATCATTCAGTCAACAAATCATATGGTCTTTTTCCAGTTTTCATTCTTTATGATACTTCTGCAACTTTTGGCTTTGTGGAATAAGTTATTCAGAACATTCTCAATCCCTTGGGCTTCAATGATACTATGTTCTTTCAGTTCTCTGATTTCCTTAAGCACCCCTTCTCTGTTTTGTTTCTGGATCCTCATTATCTTCCTTACCTCTTACTATATAGGTGTTCATCAAAGATCTCTTTTTGGTCCTTTTCTTTTCTATATCTCATATATACACACATAGATATAGACTTAGATATAATGCATCTCTTCCTTATCATACATATTCATATCATATATCTCTTTTATGTCGTATACTTTGGCAGTTTCATTCATTCCCATGGCTTCAACTATGACTTCTAGGCAGATAAAAACTAAATTTCTGCCCCTAGTCTTGAGCTCTCTTTTGAGCTCCAGAGTTGTATTGCCAACTGCTTAAATGCTAATTCTATTCGAACTGGTAATACTAATGCTTCAAATCACCATGTTATCTTTCTCTCTAAACCTGCCCTTCCTTCTGACTTGAGTCTTTCTATTTGTGGCATCATGTCACCTAGTTTCCTATGTTCAAAACTTTAGGGGTAACTTTAAATGTTCCCTCTTTTTCATTTTTGACATCCAGTTACCATATCCCATAAATTTCATCTCTACAATATCCTTTGCATCCATCTCCTCCTCTCCATTTCCACCACTACCAGTCTAGTATCATCTTTCAGATCACTGGGAGAACAATATAAAAGTTCTTCATAACCTTATCCTCATATTCCACCCTATTTTTCATTCTCATTTTCCCTTATATTCTTTCCCCATGCAGGTATTCTGAGGTCCAGGGTCACTGGCCTCCTTGCATTTTTACTGACTGGTCTCCATGCCTGGAATGCTTTTTCTCCCATCTCTACCTCCTGCTATCCCTGGATTTCTTCAAGTTGCAGATAAAATTCCATCTTCTAATGGAAACTTTTCCTGTTTCCTCCTCAGTGCTAGTGTTTTCCCACTGTTGGTTATTTCCATTTTTTCCTGTGTATTATACGAAAGTTCTTTGCATATTTTCTCCCCCATTAGATTGTGAGCAAGGACTATCTTTTTACTTTTTGTTGTATATGCAGCACTTAACAACGTCTGGCACATAATAGGTGTTTATTAAATGTTTATAGACCGACATATAGAAATAGTCATGTTACTTCTTTGATCAAACATCTTCAGTAACTTCCTATGGCAATATCAAGTAAAGTGATATTTCACCTATCTGGCATTCAGATTCCCCTACAACCTGATGCTGTCTTATCTTTCCTGCTCATCTTGTATTGACCTTCCCTATGCTATGTTTTTTAGCCAAACCGGATTGTTTGCCCTGCTCCAAATGCTGTTCCCTATGTCTGAATGTTCTCCCTCACCATTTTTGCCTACTGAATCCCTATATTATCTTTTAAAATCTAACTGAAATGTCATATCCTACAAAAAGCCTCTCCTGATTTCCCTGCTTAATGGCAACTCTCCTTGATCCTTACATATTGCTTTTCTTAAAAAAAAAAAACCTTAATGAAGTTCTCATATCACAATGAGTGGTATAAGAGTACAGAGAAAAGGGAGAAAGACCAGACTGGTATATTCTGGTGGCATATGAAATGGAGGTCACAGAGTTTTTTCAGAATTCTTTAAGGTGAAGAGCAGTTGCTATTTGCCTAAAATACAGAAGGGCTGCTTAAGGTGAGGTTTACACAGTTTTCCTACCAGTGTTTTATAGTACCTTTTGTATAGAGAAAGTAGAGTACTGCAAAGCTTTAGTTTAGTGAGAAGGTATGATAAGATCAAAGAACTACAAAAAACACAGGTGACATTTGAACTGAGACCTAAGAGGTAAGGGAGCAAAGTTCAGTGGAAGAAAGTTGAAAATTAGCTTAAGAGAGAGTTCTAGAAGAGAGGAAATTAAGGGCAGAATGATAGAAAGAACTCAAAGAGCAAACTTGAACTTTGTCTCTATACTTTCTGGTACAGCTAGGCTAAGAGGCCATTCTTCTTAGCCATTGGTTGAGAATACTGATTGAGGACAATTGATATTAATCTTCCGTCTATTCTGTTCATATCTTTTAAGTACATTGTTATGTACATGTTGTTATCACCTTTTGGAGGGGAAAGTGCTTGAAGGCAAAGCCAGGCACTTAGCAAAATATCTGGCATGTAGAAATAATTCAATAAATATTTGCTCACTCACTGTAGTTTTCCCTGTAGAAGAAGGCTCATTAATGACATCACCTCCAAGTGAATGACAGAGAAGAACTCCAAAGAACTGTCACCATAGTATCTCTATGTTGTACTGGGTATTAGGTGATTCTGAAAATAGCTAGAGTTGACAGCCATAGCAAATGAAGAGCAATGCCTAGAGGGGAGTAAAAGCAGAGACCGATGCCTGGCAGGGAGTAGATCTAGCAGAAAACAGTCTGAGTAGTATAGGGTGACTCTCTATGTATGTGCTCTGGTCATATGTACATCCCTTAATATAGGAGTCCAGTTCACATGTGTTTCCTAGGTGTGGAATCTCTACCCTCTATCTCTATAAAGGTCCCTGTTCCCTCTTCGTTTATTTGTGGGAGAATAACTCAAGGTTTTTTGTGGGGGGAGGAGGGACAGGGTAGGTATTGTTCTTTATTTGCCTTGCTAGTTAATGAAAATGCTTTTGTTATGAACTAAATGTTTAATCTAACTGACTGGTTAGAAGTAAAATGTATGCTAGAGGATTGTGAGCAATGGTTTGAAGAGAATTCTTACCTACAAAAATATCTAGAACCTAGCTTAGCTAAGTGAAGGGCTCAGAGTGAGATACTAGCTTCATAACCATCTTCACTGGTGTTTTATTTTCCTGCTAGTCTGTGAACTCCATGTATCTTCCCTGATAGTGCCTAGCACAGTGCGCCTAGCACAGTGCTCTGAATATTGGAGATGTTAAATAAATGTCCAAAGTTCAGTTGTAATTATTCATTCAAATATTTATATTCCATCTATGTACATGGCAGTATGCTAGGTGCTGGGAGAGATAAACAGCCTAACACTATCCTTTGCCCTCAAGAAGCTTACAACCTAATATCAACATTTATGGTCAAAGGTCATCATTTTAGGGGAAACACAAGCAATACGCAATGTGGGGAGGCTACTTAAATATTTTTTGGTTGTTTAAGCCATATCCAGTTTTCATGACCCCATTTGGGGTTTTCTTGGCAAAGATATTGGAGTGGTTTGCCATTTCCTTCTCCAGCTCATTTTACAGATGGAGAAACTAAGGCATACACAGTTAAGTGACTTGCCCAGGGTCACACAGCTAGTGTCTGAGGTCAGATTAGAACTCAGGAGGATGAATTTTCCTGACTTCAGGCCTTGTGCATGTAGCTGCCCCTTAAATGAGATACAAAAGTCATGTATTATTTTTGATTGTAAGAACTGAGGGACATGTCTATATATGACTGACACATATATTTTCACTTCTTTCCTGTTGATTGGTCTTAAAGGTGTGTCTCATTTTAAATATACTTAGTAGATGATAATCCAGATTTATGCAAAGATAAGTAAGGTGTAGTTATAATCTGTATAAAAGCATTCTTTGCCAAAGAATATGTTCACTGGAATTCTATAACTCTTAAACTCCCTTTCTGTGTTTCCAATATGAATCATTTTATACCCAATTTTTTCCAAAGATATACCTCTATTGTGCAAACGGAAGTCCTTCTGTGCAAAGATAATTCACTTCTGACCTAGGTTTATGTTTCATTTTTATAATTAAAGTACATGAACATACATTAATATGTTGAAGAGAGGCTAAAAGAAATAGATTCTTTCCTATTCCTATTCTTTCCTTGTGGCAAGCAGTGTACATAGTGAATAGAGAAGAGTCTTAAAACCAGAAGGACTTACTTTCTAATCCTACTTCTGATATAAACAGGTAGGGTGACCCTGGGCATGCCACAAAATTTCTTAATCTCCATGCTCTAGGGTGGGTCCCTGAAACTATAGGTGGTAGAGAAAGTATAAGCTGATCTGTATTGGTAGAGACAGTGTCTTCATTTCAGAATTCCTATTCTAATGAAGTCACGGATCCAGTTCTTATTATGTGTTGTGATCAAAGATTCAGATCTCTCAAATAACTTCCTAGGTAAACTGGTAGGTCCTATTCTATCAAAGTCAGTTTTCCTGAAGATTGTATTAACTCTTTAGTTAAATGTCAGTCTAGTCTAAATTCTTAAGTCTAGTGGTTCACTAGAAAACTAGCCGAGATCTGGTTGGTCTTTTTTGTCCTTCAGCAGGGAATACATATATTAGTAAATTCCTAGCTTTATTCCTGACTTCACTTACTAGTTATATGACCTTAAGAAAGGAACATTAAACCTCTGTATACCTCAGTTTCTTCACCTGTATAAAGGGGATAATAATAGTGCCTAACTTCCCAGAGTTGTTGTTAGGATAAAATGAGATAATATTTGTGAAGTATTTTTGCAAACCTTTTTTTGTTGTTGTTCCAATTCTTTGTGACTGACCCCATTTAGGATTTTCTTGGCAGAGATACTGGAGTGATTTGCCATCTCCTTCTCCAGTTCATTTTGCAGATGGGGGAACTGAGGCAAAAAGGGTTAAGTGACTTGCCCAGGGTCACATAGCTAGTTTATTGCTAAGGTCAGATTTGAACTCAGGCCATTCTGACTCTGGGGCTAGCACTCTATAGCCACTGAATCAGACAGGGGCTCCCTTTGTAAGCCTCTAAAGCATTATATGAATGTTAGCAATTTCAAAAATAATTTTGTACCCCTAATCAATTTAATCAGCATTTATTCAGTTCATTGCAATTTAATGGATATCAGTGATTGTATGAGCAAGTTAAATAGAATTAAGTTTAATTTAGCTATGTTAATTAAACCTATAAGAATAACAGCTATAATTAATTCACTATGTATTGATCATAATGTTACTTTTGATTGCTTTCTAGGATAGATTTATATTTTGTTAGGTCTGATATTAATTTGTATTAGGAATTTGCTATATTAGCACCACCTCCACCACCACCACTCCTAAGAGTATTGTGAGAGAATTAAGCTTGCAAACCATAATTTACTTTCCTCATTCATTGTCATAAATGTTCTTACAAGTCTTACAGTTTTTGGAAATACCCAGAATGCTGCTGATACTGCAAAAAGCTTCTGAATATTGCTGACATGCTGATAAAATCTAATGACTGATGGACAATTAGCCAATCAAAGGAGTTACCAGATACTGAAGATGACCAATCATGAATTTTAACTCCCCATTCTACTTTTAGAGACCTTTCAAAGTCAATAAAATCCTCTTGCTGATGAGCTGGGGCATCCTTGGCTATGAAGAATGTCTTGGATCTAATTGCTTAGGGATCACTAGTCTCCCTAATAAATTATTCTTAAAGCTCTGCCTCAGTTACCCTTTCTTATGGATAGGATTTTTCTTTTTCATTTTCTTTTGTGTGTGGCCCTATCAGAGAATAGGCTATTGCAAAATAAAATATGCATTTGACTGTTTCCTACCAGAAGTAACCATGAGAGACAGTAGTAGTGAGAACCAAAGTTGCCCCATACATCTTGCATTTCTCTATGGCTGGTCTTCCCAAACTATAAGCTTCTGTAGGGCAGGCACTATGTTTGGAACTCTATGTACTCCTACTGCTTAGTAGCGGCAGTAGCTGCGGCGGCCAGGCTGAAGGTTCCCTACCTCTGGAGAGTACGTGGCAGGATCTCAGGAGGGAGATTGATAATCACAGGAGCATATACCATAGAATCACAGATGTAAAGGGGGAAGGGATCTTAAAGGTCATTCAGTCTAATCCTTTCTTTAAAAAAAAAACCCAATCATTAGTAAAGTCGGGTTTAGAGAGGTTGTGACTTGCCCAAGATTCCCTGAGAGGAAAGGGCAAATTTGGGACTCCACCCCAGGTGCTCCACACACCCATAATGATATCATACAAGGTGCTTGGGCATTTATAGCTATCGTCTGTAAAAGTAAAGGATAATGCTTGCACAACCTCACCTGCCAGGTAACAATTCCATTACTGCCTGCTATATGCTAGGCATTGGATCAAATGACCTAATGCAGGGAAAAGTACTTTGTATCCTTAAAGTCAGAGGTTTGCTACAATTGTTAAAATTTCAGTGTTAACATTTACAATGTGGGAATCTACAAATCAGAGTTAGGTTTATTTTGTTGATTGTCTAGATTTAAGAAAGTGATGGTGAAAATGTTAATGATACAAATTAAACCTTAAAAAATGTCTCGATTACTTCTCATTCTCCCCCCTCACCCCACCTCCAATCTGGTTGTTAAAACAGACAAACAATGCTGCTTAAAGGGCTGTCAGCTCTTCAAGTACCCAACCTTTTCTATCCTTGTCTTCTTTCAATTGTGCATTTCTTGTGCCCACAGTAAGCCTTTTCAGGGTAAGGAAAGTCTCATAGTCCCTTAACAATAGTCCTTTTGTATCTCCCACAATTAGAATCATTGGGGTTAGGGGAGGGGCAAGGGATGGAATGATGAGTTTTGGAAACAGCAAATAGATCAGTTTGGCTGGCACATAGAGTGTATGAAGGAGAATAATTTGAAGTGTTTGGAAATTAAGGCTGGAGCCAGATTGTGAATTGCTAGGCTATTTATGACCCAGAGGGGAATAGGGAGCCACAGAATATTCTTGTGGAGGACAGTGACATGGTCAGACCTATGCTTTTAGGAACAATATCTTGGCAGCTGTATGAAGAGAGACTGGGATTGGTAAATCATTGCAATAGTCCAAGTGAGAAATGATAACAGTTAAAAATAGTGTGAGAAGGCCATAAATAACTAAGATTTTATGGAAGAATTCATAAGAGTTGGTGACTGATTTTATATGGAAAGTAAATAAGACAGAAAAGTCAAAGATGAATCTATGGGAGTTGATCAAATCAAGAAAGGAGATAGACAGAAGGAAATTAGAAGAGTGCCTAAGACAGTCTTGGGAGGAAAGAATATTCATGAAGAGAAGTTAGTTTCAGAAGCTACAAGAAGCATATGAGGCCAGATATGGACTCAGAAAGGTGAGTCTTCCCAACTCAAGGGCCCAGCACTGTGGCCTCTGTATTTCATCTTTCAGATGAGGAAATTTTGGTTCAGAGAATCAACATGATTAAAGTCTAAGGGCACATGGGAAGTAAGTAAGCGAAAAGTCTTGTCTTCTGACATAGTGTCTTGTATTCAGTAGATTCTATTTCCTTGACTACATTCATCTAACACTTATCAAGCACTTAATATAAGTAAGCTATAATAGTATGCGCATCTAGGAGGCTCAGTGGAAAGAGCACCAGGCCTAGAGTCAGGAAGACTTGAGTTCAAATGTGGCCTCAGACACTTCCTAGCTGTGTGACCCTGGGCAAGTAACTGAATCCTGTTCTCCTCAGTTTCCTCATCAAAATGAGCTGGAGAAGGAAATAGCAAACCACTCTAGTATCTCTGCCAAGAAAACTCCAAATGGGGTCATGACGAGTGGACATGGTTGAAACAACTGAGCAACAAAAACAAAAAAGGTAAGTATGGTAGAGGGCTTGCCCAGTAGTCAGAAAGACCTACATTCAAGTCCTGACCCTGACATAAACAGACTGGAGGACCATGGACCTTTCACTATAGAACACAGTACAGTAGAAAGATTCCTGGGTCTGGAGTCAGAACCTGAACCCAAATGCTTTGCCATCAGCTACTCTGCTTAGTTCCAATTCAATCATTATCTTGATGCCCCACATAGGATAAACTCATCACCAGAAAACTGGAGGTTCTTTCAGCTTTGCAGTCCACACTTCTTCAGTACCCTCAATTGTTTCTGCCTCTCTGACTGGAAGATCTTTGCCTACAGCCTCCCTTGAAAGAGGATTTTAAATGCTTGACATCTCTTTTGCCACCAACTACCCTGCTTGGTTTTGACTCCATTTCATATCATACCTTTGTATTGTACATGGTACGCTCTCCTCCCTCCTTTTCAGCTTCCTTCTGCATATTGTCTTCTCCTGATAGAGTAGAAGTTCCTATTCTTTCTTATTTGTATCTCCAGTATTTAGCACAGTGACTGGCACACAGTAAGCTTTTAATAATGTTTCTCTTATACTTACTCCACATGAGACTTGGGACAAGTCACTTAACTTTATTGAGTCTCTGTTTCTTCATCCATAAAATAAGTTGGACTGACTTGCTTCTAAGGTACTTTCCTGCTCTTTTCCTAGGATTTTGTGAAATTTTAGCTGAATCACTGATCTGGATTGGTAGAGGCAGTTTCTTTAAAGAGATGATACCATAGCTTCTGACAAAAATGTGCACATTCACAAGACTAAACCAAAAACCTAAGCCCTTAAAAGACTTGCAAAGCACCATATGGCACAAATTAAATTCCTAGATGACTTGAAAATAGAGGTCAAAATAGACTACCAGTAATCTGGGAAGGCTGCAAAGGAGTGTGGAGTAGTGGAAAGAGGCCTCAGTTCGATCCTAAGTCTAGTCCAGGGGTAGGGAACCTTTGGCCTTGAAACCACATGTGACCTTCTAGGTCCTCAAGTACCACCTTTTGACTGAATCCAAACTTCACAGAACAAACCCTTTTAATAAAAACATCTGTTCTATAAAACTTGGATTGTCAAAAGCTGTACTTGAAGACCACATGTGGCCTTGAAGCTGAAGGTTCCCCCACCCTTGGTCTTGACTACTGCCTGAGTGAACACGGGCAAGTAATTTAACCTCTTTAGGCTTCAGATTCTTCAACAATTAAATGAGGGGATTGGATTAGACTCTGAGGTTCCTTTGGGGTCTGAATCTGAGCCTACAAATTAATGGGCATATAAAGAATAGAGGAATATGGGAGTACATAGAATATGGCAGTGACATAGAATAAGGTCAAGGTCAAAACCTTGGTGCCTCTTGAACTGTTCACCCACTTTGTTGGGTAGTCTGTGTTCCAAGTTGTCTTCTCACTGAGTGAACAGGCTCATCCAAAAGCAGTAGGTGGACCTAAGAAAGGGGAGTGCAGGCGGAGGGGAAGGGGGGGTGGAGGGACTGAAGCCGTGTAGGGGGATGACTATCCTTCCCTCTGCTCTCCTACCTTTTTTTTTTTTTTAACAGTAAGGGAAGTTTCTGGTCTTTGGGGCTGTCAATTTTACATTTTCTAGACATCCTAAAATGCATAAAGACAAAAAAAGTAAGTTCCATGCTTCTAAGAGTCATTGCATGGAAGAAGAACCTTACCAGATCGTGACGCCCTTCGGGCACTTCCAGGAAGCAAACGGGGCCTCAAGCATGGACAGAGCTCAGCAACCTCCAACAAAGCTAGGCATCGAGCCTTCGCCTTTGCGGCAAGCCCCCACGTGCCCGAGCGACTTGCCCCTCCCCTTTCTTCCCTCCTCCCTAGGGATTGGCTGCTGTAGAGAGAGAGGGAGGAGCCCAGCTGTCAGAATGAAAAAAAAGAGGCTTGCTGAAGGGGGAGGGATGTGGGTGAACAAGGCAGCAGTAGCGGGGAAGAACTCGCTCCTAAAGAGCCACTTGGGGTCTAAGAATGTGACACAAGCACTGAGGGTAGAGGGGGGGAGCAGGTGGAGGTTGTCTCTGTACCACATGTTTCCTCGAATGTTTTGGTTTACAGCCAAGTTCTTTTTCTAACTCAATTTTCATGTTCGTCTTCCTTCTCGCGCTTCACCTTTTCTCCAATCGGTTCTTCTTCTTCTCAGTCCCCACACACTCCCCCCCCTTTCTCAGGATGGTTCAGCCCAGGAAGAGGGGGGCGGTGCGCTCTGCCTTCACCGGCGCTGCTCAGGAGCTGCCAGGCTTGCACGAGGCTTAGGGAATCCTGGAGCTGGCGCAGGAGAGAGCGGGGGCCCTCTGCCGGAGCTGCCTGCCGGGTGCACCCCGCAGCCCGGCAGTGCCTTGGAGCAGGCGGTGGCGTGGCTGTCGGATTGAGGGCTGAGGCGCCCGGGTCGCTGCAACTCGGCGGTGCTGGGAGGAGGGCCGGCCCCGCGTGGGAGTCCCCGGGGGCGGGCAGTTCATTTCCTCGCCTTCCCGGGGCTCACGGCCAGCCTTTTCCCTGGGGCTGGCGGACCGGCGGCAGTGTGGGCCCGGGAGAGTGGGAGCAGGCGGGGGGAGGAGGGAGAGCTGAGCCTGGAGCGGGGACTTCGGAAGGAAGTGGGGGAGGCGCCGCAGCCCCTCGGGGGTCCGGCCGAGAGGGGTCGGAGGCACCCCGGAAACGGATTTCACTTCAGCGCCACCGCGATTTCCGAGCGTGGGGAGGAGAGAGAGACCCGCCGGCCAGAGCGGCTGCTGAGTAATTGCCGGCAGCGGCGGCCGCCGCCACGCGAGGGCTTGGCTCCCACGCCGTGTCCCCCAACTGCAGGCGCTGTGGTAGCTGCAGCAGCGGCGGCTCCGGCTCCTCCTGCTCCTCCTCCCGGCTCTTCTGCCACCGCCGCTCCTCGCCTCTGGGGCTGGCCAGAGCCCCTCTGCCCTTTCCTCCCCTCGCTGCCGCCTCCTGCTCCTCCATGGCCGGGTCCGAGCAGCAGCAGCCGCCACGGCGGCGCGAGGAAGAGGGCGAGCAAGACTCGGCGGCCGCGGCGCCCCTGCACGACGCCGAGCTGGCCCTGGCGGGCATCAACATGCTGCTCAACAACGGTTTCCGAGAGTCGGACCAGCTCTTCAAACAATACAGGTGACCCCCCCCCCCCCCACACACACACACAGAATCCTCTGGACCCGCTTTCTCTTCCTCCTCCTGTACTGCTTATTTAACCCTCTTCTTCCACGTCCCTCCACCGGGTCAGGGCGCTGCCTCTGCAACTGGGCACCGAGCCTTCCTGGCTTTCTCTGCCCAGCCCCGTCCCGCTCCCGAATCGTTGCCATCCCCGCACCTGATCTGCATCCTCCCTTCCGAAAAGAAGGCGCGCTGTAGTTAGCTTTCTTGTATTTAGCCTTGGCTCGCGAGCTCTCCCCCTTTTCCTCCTTAGTTTTTCTGCAGCCCTATCTCTTTACCTCTCCAGGGAGGTATGAGGGCATGTGTGCCTGTGTGTGTGTGTGTGTGTGTGTGTGTGTGTGTGTGTTTTACGTGTTCATTTCCCGCTCTCACACCCTGGTGGCCCCTCTTCATCTCATCTTGTTTGGAGTTAGTTTTATGTTTGGACCAGATACTTCTTGAAGGAAGAACCTGAGTGGGAATTGCTTTATTGTGATCTTAGGCTATGGAGAGAGAACATTTCCTTGTGAATGTTGTGCTAGAATTTGTAGGCTTGCGGATTCCCTCTGATAGGGAATTTAGTGGGTACTTGCAGCTTCTCTTGGTGCTTTACCTTCGTGGTCTGAAATATCAGCTTTTTGAAGATCGGATACATAATTGCCATTCGAGACTAAAACCAGACTGAACTCTTGTGTCTTGATCTCTCCCCAGTCTTTTGAAAACACCCAGAAGAGTTTGGAAAGTATTAGAAATGTGTTTCTCCTAAGATACATAATATATGAGGAGAGGAGGAAGAAATAGAAGTATGTATGTGTATATACACACATATACACATGTGTATATGTGTGTATATACACATACACACATATATACATGTATACATACACACAAACACTGTCCTCTACCTGCTGGCTGTATGGGTCTGCAATCTATGTAGATTATGAGATACTCATTGAACTTCTGCAACAGTGTTTTATCCATAATAGGTGCTTAGCAAGTATTGGATTTTTATGATGGGTAAGAAAAAGAAGCAAGTTTTCCTGATTTGGGCTTTTATAGAGAGAATATAGCTAAAAGTTAGCCACATTGTAGACAAATCCTAAGATAGTGGGAAAACATTTTATTATAAGCATCTATTTTTTTTTCTGGCCAAGCAAATAGGCATATGTTTTGAAGGATGACAGGCCCCAGTAGTCTTTTACTCACATTTGCTGTTAAATATCTTTCCTGAAAAGTTGTAGCTGTCAGCCACTTTGCATATTAAAATTTGTTTTGTCTGAAGTGATAGTACATGATAGACTGTTACTTACAAGATCTTCAGGAATAACTAAAAATTACAAATGAATCCATTTAAAGAATGTTATTTCAGTATAATGCCTTTAAACATGTTACTTCTCTCAAAGTGATTACTTCCAGTAAGCTAGAACTGATACATTGTTTTCACCAGGCAAGGAATGAGTCTTTTAGGCAAGTCAATTTTATAGGTAAAAATGTCACATTTTTAGATTTTTTTCCTCTTTAAATAACACAAAGGCTCATTTTCATCCAGGTTTAAGTTTATTGGATTATTTTCAAAAGCAACAAAGGGTGACAGTTTTAAAGGATTCATTTGTTTGTAGTCGTTCTGGTTAAATAATTGCCAACATGCTATGTTTTGTAGTACTTACTGTAACTTGTTGCAGAACAGTGAGGGAATTCACAATGTTTGATTTTTTAAACCCTTGCAAGGTTTGGGATAACTGGGCTGTTAGAGTACTTTTTTTAAAGGTTCATTTACTTGTAGTTTTTCTTGTTAAATAAATAATTACCACCATGCTGTGTTTTATAGTATTTATTCAAAACCAAAAACATAGGCCAATTTTAGTAGTTGTCTCCTCTCCCATGACATTGATAGTCCTTTTCTTAACAATATGTTATATAGTGTGCAAATTCTTCTGGTCATCTTTAAATCATTGATAATGTCTGTCATCCAAATTATACTTGCTTCATCCAGAGAGTTCTGTAAACAAATATTATTTGAGGAGAATGTTGTAAAGTGAGGGAAACTCTTCTGGTGGAAATGACATGCAGATACTTTTGTCTGAAGTAAAAATTAAAGTTTTAATGATTTAATAGTGTGGTTCCTGCTTCCTTGTCCTTTTCCTCTCCACCCATGCTTCCCCAAACAGTAATTTTAAAAGTTTGAAAAAGACTGTCACCATTTATTATATATCCTGTTGTTGTTTTTTTAATATCAGATTTGTGATGTTGAAAGCCACAGTGCTCATCATCATAATTCCCAACAATGCTTCTTTTCTAACTCTTTTGCTTAAAATCCATTTTGGTCAGCTTGGTTACTGGGCTTTCATTTTATCTGACTCACCTAGCAGTAGGAAACAAAGTGTCTTTAACTCTGTTTTAATTATTACAATTTGGATGCTGAATTTAGAATATTCCAGATTTCAGTTTACATTGGCATCTTGGGTTCTTGTGTTGCTGTTCATTCCCTAGCTACCACTGCTTCAATGGAAAGCAGCATAGTGTAGAGTATTCAGTATAGAACATGGATTCAGAAAAACCTGACATTTCATTCCCAAAGGTCCCATTCAGCTCTAAATCCTATGATCTCTATTTTTTTTCTTCCTAGCTGTGTCACCTTGGGCCAGTCATTTCACTTTTCTGTACCTCAATTTCTTTTTCTGTAAAATAGGTACCTGTAGCAATTATCTCAATTTTATTGTTAAGAGTAAATGAGATAATGTAGTTGAAGGGCTTTGCAAAAAAAAAAAATGAATGCAATTTGAATATAATCTTTTACTTCTAGCAACTCATAGTATTAGAATAAGAAAAGAAAAAAAACCATCTTTACCTTTGGGAAATAGTTGTTTATAGAAGAAGATTCTCATGGAAATGAAGAAAAGGAAATAGTTTAAAGTAGGTAGTTAACTTCACTTATACAGAACATCAGGATAAAAGCTTTTTTTTTAAATCATGCCGTGTATCTATTTCTATAAATAGATTGGTTTGGGAATTTCCAGTGAGGAAATTCCCTCTACCTATGCCAGTCAAACTTCTAGTCTTAGAAAGTTTCCTGGAGGCATTGAGAGGTTAAGTGATTTGTCTCCTGTCACATTGACAGGAGGAGGAATTGAGGTAGAGACAGGAATTGAATTCTAGGTTTTTATCCACTACACCATTCTAATGAAGTGTTATTATTTGGAAGTACACTACATGCACCAGCCTAAACAGTATTAGTCAACAACAGCATAGTAGACTATCCTCTATAAAGAGAGAAGAAACTATTTGTCCATCTTTGAGGGGCTTTTTGATTACTGGTGACAGATTTTTGTGATCCATGTCTTATTTGGTTGTCTTAGAGTATAATATATGGTCGTCAAACAGAGCAAAGCTAACTGGGCCAATGGACGGACTCAAAGCCCAGGTCCTTGTGTTTGTTATTTACTTAATGCACTAACCACAGTGAGTTCACCAGGCATAATCATATTGCAGGCATATTTGTATTTAAATGGATGTTATGAAAGTGCTTGAAAAGGCTGTTCTTTTCAGTAGACAAACATTACTCTGGAAATCTTTTTATTTGTACTGCTTGTTTGCTTGTCATACATACTTTCTTTTCATACGTAGAATTTAGTTCCAGTCAACAAACATTTATTAAGCTGCCAACTATGTAGAAAGGCAAAGGTAAACTTTACCCTAATCCCTGCCTGTAATTATGGCAGATGACAAAATAGTGATAGCCAAATTAATGACTTTTTTCTATGTATTTTCCCCTAATACCACTGAGCTTTCCAACTCTCTTGGAGAAAAAAAAGTTGACTTCTTTTTAGGATTTTGGCCTGTGAGTTAGGGGTTAGGATTTGGGAGTGGTAAGTGCTAAGAAGACTATAAAAATGGGGGTGGAAGACTGGTGATGAAGAGCTTAGAATGCAAAACAAAGGATATATATTTGATCTTGGAAGTAAAAGGGAGCCACTGGAATTTATTGATTGTGGAAGAATGGTATGAATTAGACCTGCACTTTAGGAAATCATTTTGACAGGTGAGGGTAGGGTGGATTGTAGTGGGGAGAGACCTGAAACAAGTAGACCAATTAGCAGTCTACTGCAGTAGTCCATGAGGTGATAACACTTCACTGAGCCCATGACAGTGTCAGAGGAGAGAAGGGGGCATATACAAGAGAAGTTACAAAGGTGAGATTGACAGGCCTTAGCAATAGATTGATATGAGGGCCAAGTGGACAGGAGAGGTGAAAGAATGAGGAATCTAGGATGACACCTAAACCAAGAGCCTGGGTTACTGAGAAGATGATGGTACCTTCCACAGCAATCTGAAAGTTAGGAATGGGAGGCTTTCTGGGGAAGGTAATGAATTTAGTTTGGGACATGTTGAATTTAAGATGTCTGTAGGATATCTGGATGGTCAGAGATGTCCAAAAGGTAGTTGGAGATTCAAGACTGGAGATTGAGAGAGACGTTAGGACAAGTAGATAGATGTTTCACAAAAGTCTATCAAGTTGCTAGTAACTAGAAATATATTTTTCCACAACAAAACAAAGGTTAGTTTCTAGGCTGGCCCACAAAAATTTTTTAAACTTGTATTTGAACCATAGTACTAATAGCATGTAGTAATAGCACTAGCCTAACAAACTTTGGGTTCTGGACCCAAGAACAGTAGGCTTGAGGAAGTGGAAGAAGATTTTCCCCTCCTTTCCTGGCTTATAGACAAACCTAAACAAAATTTACAAAGGTTGTCTTTGACACTTGCCTCTTCTCTACTTCTGTCTCACTTCATGATATTCTCTATAAACATCTTATTGTTCTGAATTTCCCATTGTAAATTCACTTACTTTGAGGTAAAGGCTTGACTTACACTCCAAAGGTACTCCATATTCTAATGCTACTTATTATGACTCTAGGATAAAATACAAACTCTTCATTTTGGCCTTAAAAACCTTGACAAATCTGTCCACAAGTTACACTTTCAGACTAATCTCGCATTATTTCCCTTCATGCCCATCACATATCAGCCACATTGGCCTATTTGCTCCTCTCTATGCATGATATCCAATATTCCACATACTATCTTCTTGCTGTTGTATTGGGCTTGCTCTCCTTACCTGGAACATTTTTCTCCTTTTTAAAAAAAATAATCATTCATTTTCCCCCAATTACATGTTGAAACAGTTTTTAACTTTTTAAAAAAGTTTTGAGGTCCAAGTTCTCTCTCTCCCCTTACCCTTCCCTGAGATGCTAAACAATTTGATATAGGTTATTCATGAGCAATCATATAAAACATTTCCATATTAATCATTTTATATAAGAAGACTTGAACAAAAAAAAAAACAAAGAAAGGAAGTAAAAAATAGTGTGCTTCAGTCTGTATCAGACATCAGTCCTTTTTGTGGAGGTGGATAGCATTTTTCATCATGAGTTTCTTGAAATTATCTTGTATCATTGTGTTGCTGAGAATAGCTGTCATTCACAGTTACTGTTACTGTACATAACATTCTCCTGGTTCTGCTTATTTTACTTTGCTTCAGTTGATGTAAGTCTGTACAGGTTTTTCTGAAATCATCCTGCTTATCATTCCTTATAGCACAATAGTATTCCATCACAATCATATATCACAACTTGTTCAGTCATTCTCCAGTTGATAAGCAATTGATGAGACTGATTTCTTATTCTTACCCACCACAAGAAAAGCTACTATAATAATTTTTTGTACAAATAGGTCCTTTCCCCCTTTTTTGATCTCTTTGAGATATAGACTTAGTGGTACTGCTGGATCAAACATCTCCTTTGTTACTTCTTAGAATTCAAAATTTCACTCAATGCTCAGATGAATTATCTGCTATGAGAGGCCTTCTCTGATTTTCCTTGGTTATTACTACTTCTTCCCTATCTTAAACTTACTTTCTCTTTATTTGAATTTTATATTTACTTTTTTGTAAATGTTATCCCCCTGTAGGATGTAATCTCCTTGAAGACAGGAACACTTATTGTGACCTTTGCATCTCTAACTGCATAATCAGTGCCAAATAAAGGTTTATTGAATTGAAGATCTTTGAGGACTGTTCTGCTGCCTCATGAGGCAGCCCCTTCAATTTTTTTTCATAACTCTAAATTTTAGGAATTTTTTTCCTTTTATTAAACCTAAATACTTTCCTTGTGACTTTCAGCTGTTGCTTTAGTGTATCTGTCTAGGGCCAAGCAGAACAGTCCTGCTTGTCCCTTCAAATATTTTATAGAATCATAGAATTTAGAATTGAAAGTCAGTCAGTCAATAAGCATTTATTAAGCACCTAGTGCCAGGTACTATAGTAAGTGCTGGGGATACAAAGGAAGGCAAAAGACAGTTCCTGCCCTTGAGGAGCTCACAATGTAATTAGGGAGACACAATGCAAATAATAATTATGCACAAAGAAGATATGTACAGGATAAATTAAAAATAATCAGCACAGGGAAGGCACTAGCATTAAGGAAGACTGGGAAAGGCTTCCTGTAGAAGGTGGAATTTTAGCTGGGACTTGAAGGAAGTCAGGGAGCCAGGAGTTGCAGAGGAAGAACATTCCAACCATAAGGTATAACTAGAGAAAATGTCTAGAACTAAGAGGCAGTGTCTTGTTTGTGGAACAACCAGGAGGTCGCTGGGTCAAAGAATACTCTGGAGAGGGTGGGGATGGGGCAAATAGTAAGTGTAAGAAAACTGGAAAGGGTGTGTGTGTGTGTGTGTGTGTGTGTGTGTGTTGTATTGATTGGTTTTGAAGAATTTTGAACATTAATAAGAACCTGAAGGTGATGTGGAGCCAATAGACTTTATTGAGTAGAAAGATAATATAGTCAAACCTACTCTTTAGGAGAATCACTTTGCCAGCTGAGTGGAGAATAAATTGGAGTAGGGAGAAACTTTTGCCGGGCAGACCAACCAGCAGGCTATCCAGTAGTCTAGGTATGAGAAGATGAGAGTAGTAACAGTATCTGAGGAGAGAAGAAAACTTATTTGAGAGGTGTTTCAAAGGTGAAATGGATAGACCTTTGCCAGATATGGATATGGAGTGTGAGAGAGAGTAGGGATTAAGGGTAACACCTAGATTTGGATACTAGTGGAGTGGGAGGTTGGTGGTACCTTGACAGTAATAGGGAAGTTATGAGTGGGGGAAGATTTAGGGGAAAATATTATGAGTTCGATTTTGGACATGTTGAGTTTGAGATATCTGCAGGATATCTAGTTCAAGCTTTCTGAGAAGCAGTTGGAGATGCAAGACTGGAGGAAACAGAGAGGAATATTAGAGATCATTTGGTCCAGCCTCTTTTGCTGATAAATTTATGTGTCAGTACTTTTAACAGATTAGAGAAGTGATTTGAAACAATAAATTAAGCATTTATTAAGTACTCAGTATGTGCCAAGCACTTTACTAAGGACTTGGATACAAAGACAAGAATGAGAATAACTGCTTTCAAAGAAATTATATTCTATCAGGCAAGGCAAGTATGTGTTGAGTAATTGCAAAACAAATATATGACAGTTAAATAGAAGGTGGTCAAAGAAGGCACTGGCAGTTGTGAAGATCTCGAGGTGTAGTGTAGAAGGTGGTGATTAAAAACCACAACTTGAAGGAAAATAGGGACTCTGTGAGAAAGTAGTGTGTTCTAGGCATCGGGGGACAGCCAGTGCAAAGGAATGAAGATGGTAAATAGAAGCACCATGTATGAAGAACAAAGAGGTCCAGGCTTTTTGGACAAAGTGTAGAAAGGGGAACAGTATATAATGAGGTTAGAAAGACAGGTTGAGGCCAAGTTGTGAAGGGCTTTACAAGTCAAACTTGAGTTTACATTTGATCCTAGAAGCAACAGGAAGCCACTGAAGCTTATTAAATAGGGGATTAACATGGATCTATATTTAAGGAAAATAATGTTGGTAGCTGTGTGGAAGAAGGATTGGAGTGGGATAGGCTTGAAGCAGGTGGGCCAGTTAGGAAGTCATTGCAGTTATCTAGGCAAAGGATGGGGAACTTGTGGCTCCAAGGCCACTTGTGGCCCTCTAGGTCCTCAAATGTAGCCCTTTCACTGAATCTAAACTTCACAGAACAAATCCCCTTAATAAAAGGATTTAGGTTTGTTCTGTGGGGCCCCAAAGGATAGAACCAGGAGAAATGCTGTGGAAGTTGCAAAGAGGCTAGTTTGGGCTTGATGTGAAGAAAAACTTCCTGACAATTTAGTGCTGTCTGTGAATGAAATGGATTGCCTCAGAGGTGCTAGGTTTCCCCTTCCTTTAAGGTCTTCAAGCAGTGACATGGCCACTAGATGGTTACATTATAGTGAAGATTCCTTTCCAGTCCACAGTGGGCTAGATGACTACAGAGGTAGCTTTCCACTCAAATTCAGTTTGCTTTTTAATGGATGAGAAGAAACCGAATTTAATATTTAATCTGGACTGCAAAGTAAAATTGGCAACACATGAGAGGTAGATTGAACATCCATGGACAGAATTACTTTTAGTCTATGAATCACTATCTTGTCTTTGAATTTTTGTTTGTTTGGTTTTTTTTTTGAATTTCAAGTCTCAAAAGCTTTTCCTGTGCATTGTGGGCTGATATGTAATGTAAGAAGGAGTTCAAGGTCTGTGTCTGCTATGTATTTGTCTACTTCTTTTATTTAGATCTGGAATAAAGAAGGGCTAAAGTCATTATTCGCTGTACATTTGTCTGATGGTGTGAGAGACTGCTTATCTAAGCCTAGAAGTGTCAGTGAAATAATGGTGTTCCAGACTTTTTTCCCCATTATCACTAAAAGCTACAGGTTTTATGAAAGGCTCGGTTTACATAGGAATGCTCTTTGCTTCAGATATTCCACTTCAGATTACACTTTGGGCATGTATGCTTCCATGAGCCACTAATTTTGGAATTAATCAAAATTATTAATAATGCTAGAAATTGTTTCTGAAGTAACAAGGAGAAGGCTAAGGAAGAGCACTGGTTTTATGGTCAACAATTATTAAATACCTTTAGTGTCCAGTTCACTGGGAAGGGGAAAAAATTAGCTATGACCTAGTCCCTGCTTTCTTGGAGCTTACTGTCTAGGAGGAGAATAAGGATCATCCATTGCATAGACAGCGTTGATGAGTTTATTGGAGGGTTGCAAAGTGAAGTGTTTGGTCTGAGTGGGATAGTTCTCTGTGATGATTCTCCATGGGGGGCTTTTGGGACCCAGTGACTTTTGGGTTATACTCATCAATTGCTTAAGATTTTTAAGAATTGGGCAATTATCTTTTCAGTCAATGTTGAACTACGCCCACTTACAGCATCCATAAACACAAATGTTAATGAGAGGTGTCCTTGAAGTCTAATTAGAGTCCTGTTCTTCTAGAGACATTGCCAAAGTAAAATTAGCAAGACACAAGAGGTAGATTGAACATTTATGGACAGGTTTACCTTTGGTCTGGGCTGATTTCTGTAGTTTACAAAAGTTGAGACTAAAAGAGTTTTGGATGATTCTCTTGATAAAGGCTGAAGTATAATTGTCTCAGCTGTACTGAGCAATTGGGAGTTCTGAACTCTTTTTTGACTTTAATAAAACCTTAATGAATAATATAGTCAAATAAATGGAACCATGATAGTTAAGTCTAGTTCCAGACTAAAGGAAGGCAAATTGCTTGCTGTTTCATTATTCAGGGACGGAAATTCAGTTCCTACTTAACAAAGCTCTTTGATGAAATACTTTTAAAATTGCAAAAGAATGCATTTTCCTGAAAGTAATAGTGTCTACTATTACTTTCTACTGTGTCCCATATAAATGAAACCATTTTTATTCCTACTGATTTGTATTTTTTCGATAAATTTTAATTTTTTAAGTAGTCTTTTCACGTTGTGGATTATTGTGCTTTGTTGTATTGTTGGTTAGCTTCCCTTTGAGTTTGTAGTTGAGATAGCAAAGGAATGAAAATTCAGTTTCATTTTCCTTTTTTTAGTTGCACTGGTGAAAAGTTTGGGAAGCAATTTAAAGCATATCTTATTTGTTTCTGTATTTCTCTTAAGGCCTACTAAGTATCTTTTGTTACTGAATTGTAAATGAAGTTTAAGGATACTCTGGATTTCACTTTCTCATGTTAGTCTTGTCTTCAGTAGCAGAGATAACTGATAATGACAGTGAATTGTATTCATAGTAAAGAGGAGAGCAGAAGAGAAGGAAACAGGTGTTTATTTAGTGCCCACTATGTGCCCTGCACTGTGCTAAGTGCTTTAAAAATGCTGTCCAACTTGATACCAAGATAGAACTAAAACAGGTGCTGGCATAGCCTGCCAGACTGGGCCCAACAACAAAGTTTTACAACAGCATCTTCATTAAGACGTTTATAATCACACCCCACCAAAATGCTGGCAAATGCTTTTGTATAGCTTGTGCAGATTACAGTAGACTCACCTATTTGCCTTAGCTCTTACTCCTCCCATTTGTCATGTTTCTGTCTTTGCAGCCCCATTGCTTCTGTCCTACTTGCTCAGCTCAGTTTCGAAGTAACTTCCCCTTGGAATATTTGCAGCATAGTAAGGCCAACTAATGGTGGTAGGTGAAGTGTATCTGTAGATCAGAATGATGTTGTTGCATTATTAACCTAATTAGGAGAAGTGCTAAAAGGGGAAAAGTGAACCTAGCTTAACTAGTCTTGACCTGAAGAATATGCTTCATGTTATATCACTTAACTTGAATGACTGAAGCTTAGGTAAAGTTCTCAGTGGGAAATGCAAATAACGAAAGAAGATAAGATAAATTCTACAGCTATTTAAAAAAAAAAAAGACTGTTTAGTATTGCAATATTTGGGTGTACAGTGAGATTATGGTTTCTGAATAATTTCAACACATAAACCAAAAGCTTTGCCTGCTGCCAGTGCCTTCCCTTTCAAACTTCTTTTTATTGAATTACTTTTATTTGCATTGTCTATATTCTTTGTATACTCATATTTGTACTTGTCTTCCCTATTACAATATTCATAAAGTCCTTGAGAGTAGGAATTGTTTAAATCACTATTTTTCTATTCTCAGTACCTAGCTTGTTGCCTGGAACATAGTAGATACTTCAAAATGCTTTTGGATTTGGTGATGACATTTTTTGGTCTATGATGTAGATCTTACTCTCAAATACCAGCTCATAAAGAGATTCTGCTGTGTTTGCTTTATAATCTTCCCTCCAATCTTTTGGATGTCCAGTTCATTATAGTCTCCACTTGCCTGGGCTTGAAATTCCAAAATAATCTTTAACTCTTCTGTTTTCTTTACTCCTCACTTCCAATCAGTCATTAAGTTCTATGATAGCTACCCCTTTCTTCCTTCCCTCTCTCCCAGTCCCTCATTACCTTTGTCTGGAGTATTAGATGACTCATATGCCTCCCATCTCCTATTTGATCTCCCAGCCTACTATAGTCTAGAAAGATTAATTCATCAGTAATTAATTGAATAATTTGGAGTCTTCTTGGTGTACTTCTTAAAGTATCCTATACATTGTTCCCACAGCAAAATCATCATTTTGCCCTCTCTGCTCATTAGGTAGTGAATAGCCATTGAAGATTTTTGAGCAAAGTTCAAATTCTTCAGTCATTGAAAGTCATCCATGTTGGAGCTGTAAATTACTTTTAATACCTAATCTCTTATTATTTCCCTTCATGTAACCTATACTACAACTACCTTAAGGTTATTGTTTTCAGACTTCCTTTCTTGGGTTGGGCTATCTCCTTTACTTGTTGACTTGACTGTCCTTTTCCTCCTTTTCTAATATACCCCATTCCCTGTTCAAATCTTACACGTCCTGAAAGTTTGTATATGTCTTCCATCATTTAGCATTCTGTTTTTTTTTTCTTCCAACCCTCAAGAAAAAGAAAGGAAAAATTTAAAAGTTCTCTCTCCTTCCTCTGTGTGTTCAATACATCTTGTTAGTCCTCTTACAGGCACCTATCACATTTGTCCTACTTGGTGTTATAATTATTTTATGCATATTTTATCTCCCCTAGCTGTCTATAAACTCCTGATGACAAGGACTGAGGTTTTTTTTTTTGTAACTGTATCTACCTTATTGCTTTGTGCTTAGTAAGAACTCAGTGTCTGCTGACTAAGGTGGGAGACTCCACTGAGTTCTTCAGTGTTATGTCCTAGTGCCTTAGCAGGAATGAGCTTAGCTAGAACTATGAGACATGCTATATAAAGTGAATCAAAAACATGTAGCTTGGCATTGCCTCTTCTTGCCTTCCCCAACAACGTAGTGATATAATGGCTTGGGAAACCCCTGACAGTGGTGGAGGAACAAATTCCAGGGAACATACACATTGCTTATTCTTGAGGGTCTTTAGCGTCTCCTTGGTGGTGGTTCATTTACACCAAGTCAGAGAGAAAGGGGGAAGGAAGATGCAGGGAGCCGTAAACTACTTTGATGCTACCTCTTCCTCATGTTCATGAGTCCTAGCTAGTTCTTAATCCTGCAGGTTGCCCACAGAATTCATATTGTAGCTTAGCAGCATTGTCTAATATCACATCATAATACATATCAGACAGTGACATATAGACCAGTTTAAAGAGTATATATCAGTGTGATTTCTATATCTTAACACAGTTTAAATAGTCTCCCTGCTCCCACTTTGCATAGACAAAAAATACCTGGAACAGCTAGCTGTGTTAGGTTTCACTTGTATTTCAGTCAGCCAGTAAACATTTATTAACTACTGTGTGCCAGGCACTGTGGTAAGGACTGGGGATACAGGAAAGGCACAAGACATATTTCCTGCTCTCAAGGAGCTCACAGGCTAAGTGGAGGAGACAATATGCAACCTACTCTGTACAAACAAGGTCTATACAATATAAATTAGAGCTAATCAAGAGAGGAATGATACGTGAAGGGGAGTGGGTCAGGAAAAACTTCTTATATAGGTAGAATTTAGCAGGGACTTGAAGGAATCAGGGTAGCAAGGAGACAGATGAAAAGGAAGAGAGTTTCAGGTATGGAAGACAGTGAAAATACTCATTCAGGAAATGAACTATTTCATAGGAGGATCAGAAAGGAGACCAGTGTCACTAGATTATGACGTATGACAGGAAGGGACATATGGATGGTATAAAGGATGTGTGTGTTTGCCCTTCATTGCCAAAGAAGACTGTGCCATCAGAGAAATAATGACATAACCTGCACTTGACTTTGTTTTGAGTGAGGGAGGGCTGTGCAGGTCACCAGCCTCACTTCTCCTCCAGAGCCATCTGGATCCAGTGACCAGATATTCGTCAGGATGACTGGAGATGACTCATGATGAGGCAGTTGGGGTTAAGTGACTTGCCCAAGATCACACAGCTAGTGAGTATCAAGTGTCTGAGGGTATAAAGGATAAGAAAGACTTGAAAGGTGGGAAAGGAGGCAAGTTATGAAGACTTGAATGCCAAACACAGGATTTTACTTTTGATCCTAGAGGTGATAGGAAGCCACTGTGTATTTAGTAAGGTGACATGGTCAAACCTGTGCTTTAGGAATATCACTTTTGCTGCTGAATGGAGGAGGATGGACTGGGGTGGGAAAACCCTTGTAGCAGGGAGACATTCAGCAATCTATTGTAAGAGTCTAGACATGAGGTGACAAGGGCTTGCACCAGGCTGGTAGCAGTCTCAGAGAGGAGGAGACATATACAAAGAGATGTTATGAAATAAAATCAAGAGGCCTTAGCAACAGATTGGATATGGTGAGGGGAGAGAGTGAGATTTGAGGATTACACCTGTGTTGTGAGCCTGGGTGACTTGGAGAGTAGTGATAGCTGAGACAATAAAGGGGAAATTTGGGATGGGTTGAGGGAGTGGATAATGAGTTCAGTTCTGTATATGTTGAATTTAGGATGGGTCATCTTGACCAGTGAGTTGGGGAAAATGAGTTAAAATGCATCCAACACTGAAGAAGGTGTCTCTTCAAGAAGGAGCTAGGTCTCGATGAGAGCCTGAAGAGAGAAAGAGTGAGAAAGGAAAAGATTTAAAATGAAAGCAAGTTTGTTGCTTATGGAGCAAACATTCCAGAGAGTATAGCAAATGGAATGTGTAGCTTTGGTGGAACATGGAAGTAGAATGGGAGAAGATTTGGATTGAGGAGGATTGGATTAGGGAATTGGTCAGATCGGGATTTAAATAATGACAGCTGGTGAGGTGGTAGCAGTTCAGAATCACAGATGTAGAGTGTATGACCTGAGCAGGAATTTGTTAATCATTTGATGAATAAGTTCAGGTGAGTTATCAACATCAATAGGGCTTTGGTTATAGTTCTCTGACCTCTTTATTTTGTTAAACGTTTCTCAATTACATTTTAAACTGGTTCTGGCAGCACTGGCACTTGGGAGTTTGACATTCTGAGACCTCTCCTCTAGCTCAGCTCTCTCCTTTTACATATGAAGAATCCAAGGTGCAAAAAACTCAAGTGACTTGTCCAAGGTCATATAGGTAGTAACAAAACTTGAAAACAAAAGTATGAGCCTAAGTTCCACAGGAGGGTAATATTAATTTTTAACCCTTTGAATTAATGTAATCCATTCTTTTCAAATTTGCCATTATTTGAGCCATGTGAAATAAGGCATAAGAGTTCTTTTGGAAAAGGAACTAATATTGAACTATGTTTAACTAAAACAGTTTTTTAAAATTACAGATATTTTATCTTGAAATGGTAATGATGCATATTTCCCCAGTCTGTATGCTAATATATTTTCTTTTTAGTGTCAAAATCAGTGAATGTTAAAATGTACATTTGATTACCCATTATGTTCCCTTTTAAAATTTTCAACTCATGACTATTTCTTATGGTGATTCATATGGTTCACATGTAGACTTTGATTGTGAACATTTGACAGTACCAAGAATTGGTGTTTGTTACAGACTTTAAAAAGCTGACAGCTACATACATTTTACTATAGAACTGTAGCAAACACCAATCAGATAGTTGAGAAAAGCAAATGTCAGTAGTTTAGAAGGTATTATGCGATAAAGATACCAAAGGCATGGGAAAAAATATCGGATCTTATTACTGACCCATACAACTTTCCTATCTGTACAAAAAATTATGAAAATAATTGAAATGCAAATCAAAGACATTTTTGATGAAGGTATGAAAAACATATGATAGAGTAATTTTTTAAAAACTGAGAATGGAAAAATTTCTCAACAGTTAGGAGAACTACAGTGAATCCAAGAAAAAAGGGAACAGAAAGAATTGCTGAAAGAATTTGGATTACAAAAAGAGCTAATAAATGGAAATATTTCCTTTTGCAGTTTTTTTCAGTTGAGAACATAAACTCTTAGGCCACTAATAAAATTATTTGAAATGATCAGTTTTAGAGATTGTCCCATACGCTTTATTGCTGCTGCTAAAAGCTTTGTTGATTTAAAAAGACTCTAAACAGTGCTTTACACTCTATTTCTTAAGGTTGCTAGAGTCATCATTAATTGGTTAACAAGGAAATAAAAACCAATTGGGTCCTTAAGTATGATGATATACTAGTTTAAAAGGACCAGGGCTAGTGAAGTTGAGATTGGGAGCTACACAAGTATGCAGTGCTTCATTTCTGTTCAGTAGCTATTCATTCACTAAATCACTGATCAAGCATTTTATTAAACACTTACTGTGCTAGGCACTGGAATAGATAAAATTTAGATTAGAATTGGTCTGTGCCCTAAAGAAGCTTCTGTTTGAGTAGGAAAGGAGAACTGTTAGCATTGGAGTATTATCATTAATAAGTGCATGTCACAGTTGCCAAAACATTTTGTGAGTTTTGAGGGGGACAGTCTGGGAAGGCTTCTTGGAGGGGATGGTATTTGCATTAGATCTTAAAAGATGGGGAGGGATTCAAAAAGACCATTGATTTTCTTGTTAACAGTAAAAAAAGCAAGACTTATTTTAATTTTATTGCAATAAATGTATAGATTTTATTTGTGAAACTTCAAATATCATCAAATAAACTCTAATGATATTATGTATTTACAGTCTGAAAGCTCTCTCAGACTATGATGACGTTGTAAGTAATTATTAACAGTTTTTTAAAGATCTCTTTTAAAAATATATATACATGTGTGCACACATACATGTGTGTATGTATACATAAATATATACATAATATATGCATTGTAACATGTACATTATTTCCCTTATTTAAAATAATTCTGCTCACAGGAGACAGAAAATAGAAGCACTTGGACATTTTATTAGAGTTCAAAGATTACATCTCTGCACTACAGCCAAGAGCTGTGTAAGGAATTGGTTAACTTTTAAGATTTAAAAAGCAGAGGAATGCAAAAATATTTTATATAAGTTAAATAAGGTGTGTTGAAAAGTTGACCATTACTAGCAAAACCACTTCTCAAATTACCTTGTTTTTACTTATTTGTTTACACTATCTATTCCACTAAAATATAATCTCAAGGGCAGTGACTGTTTTGGTTTTGCCTTGTATTATCAACACCTAAGCACAGAGCATTGTACATACGTAGTTAAGTTTTTAATAAATTGAATTCCATTACTATTCGAGACGTGGTATTTTTTTTCATCAGTTAGGTATTTTAGTGAGATGCTGTGGGGATATAGAAAAAAGATGGCTTCAGCTTTCTAGAGGGTTATAATATAGTTGAAATTATGCAATATATACGTACAGAAAGACTTAGTAATTCTTAAAAACAATATGTAAGTACAGATTAATTTAAATGGTACCTTGCCCTGTACATGCTTCACACTTTTTTTAATGGAATACCCTCTTGTCATCAACCACCATTGAATTTCTACCAGTCTAGCTTAGATGTCACCTCTTGGAAACCTTTCCTGATTTTCCTTATTCCCAATGGCTTCTCTCCCCAAATCAGTGAGTGTCAGTGATTTTTCCTGCCTTTGACCTGTCACAATATTTTGCCTACATCTCTATGATCTACTTATGTATTTTGTACTTAAATATACAATATACATATGTATATACGTGTCTGTGTCTATATCTTGTCATTTCTCTATACTAGACTGGAAGTTCTATGAGACTTTTCCATATCTAAATCTGTATCTAAATCTCTGATCTAATAGGGAGGGCACTCTAAATAGCAGCAATGACGCAGTATCTGGGAAGTATAAAAGCAAGCTGTTTTTTACAGCAGTACTTTGTGTACTTTGTTGTTCAGTCATTTCAGTCATGTCTGACTCTGTGACCCCATTTGAGGTTTTCTTGGCAAAGATACTGGAGTGGTTTGACATTTCTTTCTCCATCTCATTTTTTTTTTACAGATGAGGAAATTGAGGCAAACAGGGTTAAGTGACTTGCTCAGAGTCACATAGCTAGTGTCTGAGGCTGGATTTTACTCAGAAAGATGTGTCTGGCACTCTGTCTATTATGCCACCTAGCTGCCATGCTCTGCACACAGTAGATGCTTAATATTTGGATTAAATTGGTGTTTTAAAAAGTAGATATAGCATATGCTGTACCTGATTTAAAAAGGAGAACAGAAATCAGACCAGACATCCTCTTCCCCTGGCCAGTTTTTTAGCTGTAGAGAATTAAATGATAAAGCAGAAAAGTTTTTTTTTTCTCTACATAGTACATATAGGCATGAAGCCTCAAACTTAAGAACTTATTAGTACTTTGAGTGTTAGGTACGTGGTAATACCAGTTAGAGGATATTACAATACAATTGACTTTATAAATTAGCCAACCAAAGCAGCATAAAATTGCAGATGTAGAACCCAGGAGTTTCTGTGGAAATTAATATTGATTTTATATTTGATATTACCCTGTAAGTGATTTTATTCTGTAGCTATATTTTGTATTCTAAGGCTTTTTTCTGTCTCTGAGCAAAGAAAACTCTTGAGTCCAAATGTTCAGTCTTTCCCTCTGGTTAGATAAGCTTTCCCACAATCGCTGTTAAAAGAAAAAACTCTGTTCTCAATACTCTCATGAAACATTATCTCAGCATTTCCTGTAAGGTTTGTATGTTATCCTTGAGATGCTGAATTAATTGACCTTGTCCCATCTTCCAAAAGGATGATCTTGTCTAATCCCTGAGTCGCCAGTGTCTGTATAACTTATTGGTAAACTCATTATGCAGCTAGAACCCACAAAATTCATAAAAGCATTTCTTAGAGGGAGGCAGTCATCATCCCACTTAACCTAAGATAACCAATCATAATCTCTCACCTCTGTAATACTGGCCAGTTACATAGTTTTTTGGTTTTTCTTTTATTCTTTACAAGAATGAGTTGCATCTTCAATTCTGGGTCGTTGACATAAATTAAGGCAACCCACTGGCCCTTTATTATCAGATTGTGTGCCCTGTTAATAAATGATATCTTGCTTGGAGAGAATTGCCTCAGTTTACCTCTGTTAAATTTCACATGCAAAATCTCCTAAACATGGGCTCTAAAGTTTTGTGGCAGAATGGGAGTGAGTTAAGATGTTGTCAAGGAGATAAACAGTGTTGGGGGAAACACCCCAGAGTTAGAAAAAATGATTAGTGCATTCTTTAGTAAGAATAATGGTGCTGTGCCACAGCACATCTAAACTCCGTGACAGAACTGCAATTGTAAACTCCAATTTACAAGGGAATTTTTCTACAGGAATATATTTCATTTTTCATAACAGTCAGCAACAGAAAGGTCAGATTTGCTTTATAATTGATTTTACTGAGGACATATTTCTACTCGATTGCCTCATTGTGGTGAGGTGATACTGAGTTCTGAAGGGCCATGCCCGGGAAACCTGAACTCTGTCAAGTCCCTTCAAGCCATAAAGGCTTTGAACATTGTCCCAGAAACAAAGTCGGTATACTTTCCAAAGACCAGCCTCATTCTGTTGAGAGAGACTCATTAGCTGTAATGATTGCTTTGACCAAACAACTGGTGAAACATATTTCATAAGAGCAAGGCATGCCCTTTACATTAGTGTTGAAGAGTTGCAGGTTAAAGTAATGTTTGTAAATTGTGGAAGAGAGAGAGAAAATGCTTTGAAAAGGGCAAATTGTTTTTAACCCAAGATTTGAAGGAGGAGAGGAATATGAAATTTTCTTATATCTGTGTTCAGAAAGTTAAGGCTCCCTCTTCATCATTAATATTATGCCTCTGGCTTGTATTCTCATTATCCTCCTCACCTTTTGGTGATTTGTAGAAAACTCTGATGACAAAAATATCGTTTCTCTTTCTCCTTAAGTTGACCCATACTGCTTCTTGACCTGCACTGGTTCTTGAATGTCCTCATGCGAGTTTTCTATTGTCTGCATTATACCATGTAAGCACTGCTCTGTTTGGAGTCAGAATACTTGAATTTGACTTCAAACCTTGTTATTTACTGCTTTTGTGGCCTTGAATAAATCACTTAACTTCTCATCTGTAAATAAAAATTGGAATTCCAAGTTCTTTCCATCTCTAAATATCTGATATAGTAGGGAGGGCATTCTAAGTGGCAGCAGTTATTACACTATCTGGGAAGTATAAGAGCAAGCAGATCAGCATGAAGGCTGGGAGAGAAGTCAGATGTGCTTAGCTGCAGCAGAGAATCTTGATTCAGGGAGGAGCTATAAATAAATTCAGTGAGATGAAGAGGTACATTGTTGGAGGACCTTCAAGGTCAGGACTTGTAGTTGTATTTGTTAAGCTGAGCTCTAGAAAGCCTTTGGTGGCTTTTAGCAAAGGAGTGACATTATGGAAACTATATTTAAGAGGGATGGTTTGAGCAGCTGCTTAGAGTGGATTGGAGAGAAGTAGCAGAGAGATCCGCTAGGAGCTGTCACAGTAGCCCATTTATGAGGTAATAAGAACCTGGACAAAGGAAGTGACTAGAAATTTAAAAAAAAAAAAAAAGAGGAGCAGATTGCAAAGGAAGAAGCAGAAGAACTTGGTGATGAATTGAATACGGAGAGAAAAGGAAACAGAGGAGCCTCAGATTCCAAGGATCTAAGCTTGGGAGAGGATAATGGTGGTTGATCATGGGAAGGAGTGACTTAGGGGGTAAGATTTTAAAGTTTGAGGCAAATTAAAATAGTTGCATGACAAATATTTGGTGTTTGATTTTCTTGTTTCTCTTTCCAGGTGGGAAAATAGAGGAAACATCTTCTTATTTTTCTCACTTTGTAATAAGTGGTAGTCTAAATTATAAATTATTTGTAGCTACCTTCATTTATTCTTTATCTGCATTATTTATTTTCTTCTTATAGAAATTCAAATTCATGCCCCAGTAAGACTCCCAGCTTGATTTATTGTGGTAATGTTCTTATAACTTCTTTTTAAAAAAGACTTACTATTTAACCCATCTTACTCTGTTGAAAGAGTTATTATTCTTAGACTTAGTAATATCATTAGCATGATCGTGAAAATTCATAACAAGTAGTCACACCTGGTATTTTGAAATTCGAATGCATTTGTATTTTTGGGAATGTGTTTATTTAAAGCATATAAATAGTATATTCACATATTTATTATGCAAATCACTTGTTTTGAGGGGAATCTTTACTTACATATTTTTTTAAAAAATTAGATAATCGTAATTATGTTGCTGTCCTAAATATCATTAGTGATAAGTGGTTTAAAAACATTCTCCCAGAAAAGAATACTTTTAGTATACAGTCCAAACTACCCTATTATAAAAGCTCATTTTCATAAAACTTAGTATTTCTTTAATTGATTTCATCCTTGCAGTGATATTTTTAATTCATATTATTTTTGGAAGCAGTCTTTAGAAATGGAAGTGTTTTTAAATGAATTGTTCTTTTTGTGGGTATGCAGCATCCTACCTGTTCAATCCTAACAGCTTTACAATACTTGTCAGTGAATGACAGCCACTTTAATATTCAACTGCAGTATAATATTGCCTTATCTGTGTTTTCAGGGAAGAGAGGAGTCATGAATTAGTCAGAATTAGACTTAAATTACATCAGTAATAATAATTATAATTGCTTATTAAAATTTCTTTCTAGCTTTATTTATGTATCCTTTAATGAATCTTACTTCTTATTCACCTCTTGACCAAAAACTCTGAACTTGCAGTATTTATTTTTTTCTTCCTTTGATCATTGATCATATCGTACTGTGCTTTATACTTACTTGGATATCTCTCCTCTCCCTGTGTATATTATAAACTTTTGAGGAAGAAAGATAAATAAAGCACTCTGTCTACCTTTGACACCTAACTGCTTGTTACTGTACTATGCTACTATAGCGTAGTAGCAAATAATTGACTTGTATAGAGTTTATGTTAAGATAGAGATACTGAAGAAGGAAGTAGTTCAGATGTCAAGTACTGACAGTATGATGGCATGTATTGTTCTGACTGTTTTGGGTTAGAGCTGCATGGCTTGATAAAGATTTATAGATGGCACAATACTATTTCCCATTCATTTAACCTTAGAAGAAGTAAGTGAAAATAATTTCAACCATCGTTCTTCTGACAAAAGATTTTAATGTGTCATCATATAAACACTATACTTCAATAAGTGGAAGTAGAGTGGGAACAGTTTAGCTTAGTGGTGTGTTACATGATAAATAAAGGTACCATTTTTAAAACCTGTAACAGGTTAAAGGCCTGTTAAAGGCAGTCACTCTTAGAGTATTTAGAAAATATTGGTTCTGTCAGTTGTTCACCAGTAACTGTAAAAGTAAAACAAGAATACAGCTGTTATAATTTACTGACTACAAATCAGTGATTCCCCTGCCCTCGCCTGTCCCTACCCCTTCTGGAGTCATTCACTTTATTGTTTATATGACCTTGTAGATGTCACTTTACTTTCCTAGGTCTCAGTAGCCTTATCTGTGAAGTTAGTGGGCGATTTCTAAGGTTCTTTCTATTTCTGTCATCCATTGAAATTCCATTTTTCTTGGAAAATGCTTTTTGTTAGCACTTCACGAGATTTTGATTTTAAGATGTTAGAATTCAAAGCTGTCAAAAATGAATGAGATTATTACACCTAAATCACACCTGTAATTTAGGCATATGTACTTTTAAAGGTACATATACTTTAGGCATTGCATGTGTGCATGTATGTGTATGTATGTAAAGCAAGGATGTGTGTATACATGCATACACACTCTTTAAAAGAGAAGTTCACATAGGTGGACCTCTTTCCCTTAAGATCGCCAGTGGAATGGGATTTAAATTGATTTGATTTGAAACCCAGTTCCTTCTGATTAGTTCCTCATAACAGAGATAATGCAGAATCTATCTTCAAACAACTGACTCATGGATAACTCTGACTTTACCTGTCCCACTGTTCTTTCTACTAACCCTATCCCTTTCCCTTTAACTCCCAGTTGATGCCCCTCAAGCTCTTTTCTTCATCTTTCCTCTGTTATTAGGAATTGTGCTGTCCTGTTGCAGATTGTTTGCTACAGTTTCATGTTAGCTGATGGATTGGTGCATTTCTGTCCTTTCTTGTTATTCTACCCTTCTACCCTCAAGTTTATCTCTTTTAACTCCCTTGCTTGTTAAGTTCTCTTTACCTATTAGGAACAGAACCCTAAGTTGTGAGGTTTAATATTTACAGACCAGTTGCCCTCCTTTTTAAGGGTGGGATGAGCTTAGACCTGTGATTTCATCGTTGCAGGGAATTCCTGGTATAGAATATAGAGCACATTTCTAATTTAGGTGGCCCCTGCTCGACCTCCAAACACTGGAAGGAAGAGGAGAGAAGGACATTAGACCATCGTGCCCAGCTTGTTTTCTGTCTTATCTTCATGAGTCTTCTTCCAGCATGGTTCCCAACCTCCAGTGAGTGTAGAAGGGGAGAGCTAGATGCAGTGCCACTGTAGCTTCTCCTGTCTGACCTCTGCTTTCTGGGGGAAATGCCTGCTCCATAGACAATAAACTTATTTCATCTTATATCTTTTCCTTTCCTACTCCTTTCTTTTATCTCTGAGCCCTGGCGTCTTCCTGATGACACAGACACCCTGGTCACATTTTCCAGCACTAGCCACACTTTGATTCATTATCCCCCAATCACTAGTCAAGAAGGGGAGTTAGAATACTCCTTGCTCCCCACTGCTACTTCCAGATTCTCTCCCTACCACCATCACAATCTCTCCTCTTTTGAGGTTCTCATGTACATATTTCCACCCAATCCAAATTCTAATAGTTTTGGTCTATTATCTCCAGGATAATCCCTTTCCTTCCCCAATGAATTTGGTATCTGACTCACAGACTTTGTTTTTTCCTCAACTCCAGCCCTCATTCTAGGCTTTTTCAGTGTATCTACTAATAATTCCTCAAAAATCCTAATCTCTTTCATCAGCAACTCATTCTCCTCACCTCAGCTTCTACCTCACCTCAGTTACACACAGACACAATTATCATACCCTTGATCTTGCCACCCAGTAGTGTTCTACCTTAAGGTTCGTGAACTCTGCAATCCCCTTATCTGATTACAGTCTCTCCCTCTGCCTTCCAGTACTAAACTCTGATTTTTATCCGCATTGTGACCACCAGACCCTTGACCCCAGGCTGTCACTGCTTATGCTGGTCACCCTTTCTTCCTTTCCTCATCTTGTCCACTCGGTGATATGTATTCTTTTTAGTCCCTTGTCCCTCTTATCACATCGTTGATTGAATGCTGCCAAGCTTTAGTCTTGGATCACTCTCACCATCCTCTGCCTTTACTCTAACATATGTGCTGCTGAACACAGTTGGAGAAAATCATGCAGTCATTCTGACTAAATCTGCTACAAATTTGTCATGTAACATTAACTGGGCCCTCACTGCAGCTAGTCAGCTTTTTTTTACACTTCCCTAATTCTTTCACTATCCCACTCAACACAGTGGCTCTTCCAATGTTTGCATTTCTTCTTAAGCCTCCTATGGCTCCCCTCCCCTACTTTCTCAGCTGAGAACCTCTCCTCAGATTTTACTGAAAATACTGAAGCTGTTCAGTAGCAGCTCCTTCTTCTGTCTTCCTCATGTGGATGACTTCTACCAACCTTTCCTTCTCTACTTATTAACTATTATCCCATACCTTTCCTGCTTTTTGTGGCAAAATTCCTTGAAGTCATCTATTTCTCTCACTCTCCGCTTAACTCTCTGCAGTCTGTCTTCTGACCTCATCGTTCAACTAGTATTTATTAATTTCCAAATTCAGTGACCTTTTTCTTAGTCCTCATCCTTCTTGACCACTCTGTAGGCCGTGACATCTCAATTAATCACCCTCATCTTGATATTCTCTTCTCTCTAGATTCTTTTGACAATACCCTTTCCTGATTCTCCTCCTACCTAACTGACCACTCCTCCTTAGTCTCCTTTTCTGGATCTTCATTAACCATGTGTATCCTACAGGATTCTATCCTGGGCCCTCTTCTCTTCTCCTTCTGTGGTATTTTAGTTAGTGATCTCATTGGCTCCTCATCAATTCAGTCATCATCTCTCTGCTGATGATTCCTCAGGCCCTACCCTTTTTATTGACTTCCAGTCTTACATCTCCAACTCCCTATCGGATGTCTTGAACTGGATGTCTAGGAGACATCTTAAACTCAACATGTCTAAACTCATTATCTTTACCCAAAGACTGTCTTCCCCCTTCAAACTTTCCTATTATTGTTGAAGGTACTACAGTCCTCCCATTTGCCAGGCTGACAACTTAGGTGTCATCCTCAGCCCTATAACCAGCCCAGTACATGTCCTCATCTCTTGTATCTGGACTAAAGCAGTGGTCTGCTGGCTGATCTCTCTGTCACAAGTGTTTCCCCACGACTACATCCATTCTACTACTACTGCATTTTCCACTTAGCTACCAAAATCATTTTTCTAAAGTTGAGGTCCAAACATGTCACGCCCCTACTCAGTAAACTGCACTGACTCCCTGTCACCTCTGGGATCAAATACAAAGTTCTCTGGTGTTTAAAATCTTTTGTAACGGTCACTCCCATGCCCGGACTCCTTATTTCTTACACTTTACACCCCTGCTGTTCCTTGAACAAGGTACTTCATCTCAGAGTTTCCCAGGCATTGTCTCTGGCTGTCTCCCTTACCTGGAAGGTTCTCCTTCCTCATCTCCACCTCCTGGCTTCCTTGGCCTTCTTCAAATCCCAGCTTAAATCTCCCTTTCCTCAAGAAGCCTTTCACATTCTCCTTCAATTTTAGTGCCTTCTCTCTATTGATTATTCCCCATTTATGCTGTATCCTTTATCCTCTATGTATCTGTTTACGTGTTGTCACTTCTTTACACTGTGAGCTCCTCAGGGGTAAGGGCTGTTTTTTTGCCTTCTTTGTATCTCTAGTGCTTTGCACATAGTAGGTGCTTAACAAATGTTTAGTGTTTGACTGATTGCAATTTATAATCTTAGAGAGTTGCCAAAGGTACTGAAAAGTTAAGTGACTTGCCCTGTGATCACGTAATATATGTTAGCAGAATTTGAATCCAGACCTCCCTGACTTTAAGCCCACCCTTAATCCGCTACTGTATGCTGCCTTTCTGTCTTATTTTTAAGACTTCTTATGCAGTGAAACTAAGACTGGGTTCAGGTTGCTCACTGTGGTAGGTAGGACAGTCTGGAATTTTTTTTTAGGTGTTCTTGAGAACTATAATCAATTTGAGAAAATCAGTTTTGAGTTCATTCCAGAGTGTCCAAATGAAGTATTCTTTCTGAACTGAGAATACTCTGTATCTAAAGTAGCTTGAAAGTTAAGGCAGTAAAAAAAAAAAAAATAACAATACAGCTTGAATACCAAAATATCAATAGTGAACAGCAATCCCAATGAGATATTTTCCAGGCCTTCCCATTTCCTACTTATGAATCTTCCCCCTTATGCCTACAAGTTATTGGGCACACATTTCTTGCTTTGGTTCTTTAGTATAAATGTCATTGTTGTTATTTTTAAAATTTCTGCATTTATGTGTTTTTGAAGTGATAAAAGACAAGGGGGAGAGGAGGCAAAGGGAGGGTAGCACTGTTGAAAAGAAAAACTTTTTTCTAGTATAAGAATGCTAGTTGAATAGTCCAGGTATTAGGAAAGTATATAAACTTAACTAAAAATTGCAGTTTTAAAAATGTTTACTAAAAAGATTTAGGGGATACAGTTAATGATGAGATAAGAAGCCAGTTTGCAGAGGATTTAGAAGAGAGTAAGAAGATACAGTTTTCTTAAGAAATATAACAAGTTAGGAAAACCAATGGGCATGGTAGGATCAGACCAGGTTGTTGTAAGAATCAAATGAATTAACGTAGGTTAAACATTCAGTAAACCTTACAGTGGTTTATGTAAATACAGGCTCATTTACTATATATATATATATATATATATATATATATATATATATATATATATATATATATATATATATATATATATATATATATATAATATAGGCTATTATTATCCAGAACAGTTAGGGCCAGAGTGTAAGAATACTTGAATTATTTTTGAGTGTTTTATTTTTTAAAAATTACTTTAGTTAAATCACAAGTAATGAACATTTTGAGCTGTTGGGTATTGTTCAAGTCATGAAGTGACCAACCCCCCCCCCCCAAAAACTGGATCCAATAGAAAAGGAAGCTAATTGAGAGGATGGGTTTACTTCTAAGATACTGTGTCTTGCTTGGGGTTGCTCAAAATACCAGTACCTGGCTCAGTAGCTTTCTTAGAGAAGGAAAATTAATAAATGTTTGCTTAACAAATGAAAATCATTGCCCTTTTCCTTTGAACTATGAATATTAATGTGTCTGTTGAAAATTTAGTAAATGGGGAAGACAGACTTTCTGTAATAAAGTAGACTAAAATTACGGGCACTTAAGGACCAGTCCCAGTTTGGTTTTCCTCTTTGTATCTTTGGATGCACCCTCTCGTAAATTATTTTCCAGTTAATAAACACTTATCAAGTACCTATTGCATGCCAGGGACTGCATTAAGCTCTTAGGATACAGAGAGGGATAAAGAAAGATATTTCTTGCTCTGTAAGGAACTTAAACCAAGGAAGACCACATGCAAAAAGAAGCTGAAGAAGAAGTAGCTGACCCTGGGGCATGATGGAGAAGTCAAAGGAATGCAGCCAGGTTGGAAATGAAGAGGAGATGACCAGCCTGGACTCCCTCCTTAAATGGAGGTTTTGGAATTCATTGTTCCATGCTTCAATCCCAGGGGCAGAGGGTGTATTGGGAACTGATGTTTTTGTCTCCCATTCCATGATTTTTCTTCTTCACAAACTGAGAGATAGGCTTCTGGGTTTGATACTTCTTTTTAGACCATAAAATAATGAGCATGTTAGGATATCTTTAAATTGATTTAATTTGTATTTGACTTTGACTTCTTGTACTTTTTATCTTTGGTATACATCTGGAAAGTAATAATTAAATAGTTTAAATGAGTGATTTTAGGGAGCACTTTAATTCTTCATATTATTTAGTTTATAGTTCTAAGAAGCACATTTTACTGGCTGATAGGTTCTTAGGTGTAGAGCTGGAAAAGAGGTGATGTGATTCACTCTCCCCTCTAACTCTGCCCCACCTTCCCCAGCCTATTTTGCATATGAGAGACCTAAAGAGAGGTTGCTTAAACTCACGTATGTGATAACTGGAAGATGAACCCAGGTCTTATGCCTCCAAATCCACTTTGTAGTGTAATTTTAGTCTACTAGTCTTCCTGATTCCCGGTCCAGGGCTCTATCCACTGTGCCACCTGTGCCTAACCCGGGAGCTTTAAAAACCTCCTTACGTTATCCTTAGTATCCTTCAACAGCCTGGGTATGAATCCTGATTGATTTGCTCCAGAAGTGTGTGATCACTTAACCCTCTCTGAGCCTCAAGTCCTTCTCATCTGTAAAATGTGGAGTTTGGACTAGGTTTTCTAAGATCCTTTCTAGCTACAGATCTATAATCCAATGAGACCTTTCCTAAGCTTTCTTCCTTTATTTTATAGATCCCTTGTATCTAAAGGGTTGAACAGAATTCAGTTTGATTGCCTTTGTTTTATTGGTTACCTCTTTTTTTTTTGTATGTACAATTCTTAAAATGTCAGATGTCACCTTTAGATTCCATTTTAAATCTTTAATGACTGACTGAGTGAATGAAGCCTTTATTAGTCTGTATTAGTTATTAAACACCTACTCTGTGCCAGGCACTGAGCTGAGCACTGAAATATAAAGAAAGGCAGGATATCCCTGCTTTTCAGGAACTCACAGTCTAATGGGGCAGAAAACATGCAAACAACTATGTACAAACGAGCTGTTTACAGGAATAATTGGAAGTAACCATCCACAGAGGGAAAGCATCAGATTTTGGTGGGTGATTGGGAAAGGCTTAAAGTAAAACGTGAGATTTTAGCTGGGACTTCAAAAGCCTTCAGGTGGAAAGAAGGAGAGAGAGAGAGAGTATTCTATATTTGAGGGTAGCCAGTGAAAATGCCAGTAGTCAGAGTTAGTAGATAAGGACTGTCTAGTTTGAGGAACAGACTGAGGCCTGTATCACTAGATCATAGAGTATGTGAGGGTGTACAAGATAACTGGAAAGGTTGAGGAGGGGGTCTGATAATCTTTGCAAAGCACTGTGTTAAGTAAGTACTGGAGATAAAATTAGAAAAATAACCCTGCCCCTAGGGAGCTCACAGTCTAGTGGGGGGAGATAATGCATATGGAAAGTTCCAGCTGCAAGTCAGATGGAAAGGTCCCTTGGTTCTTACAGTATAGCAGCAAAACAGATGGTAATGCCTAGCATAAATAATTCCTATTTATATTATCATGCAGTTGGAAGGCATGGACAGAACTGACTGACCATGGCCCCATTCAATATCATTTCCACTGAAAAGTCATATCAGTTTTGGAAACTGTACCATGAATGGTACATTGCCAAGGTTTTTGGTGATGAGAACTTTATTTTCTGTAACTTCACTAGATATGTCTGTAGCACCTGTAGGAGCATTGACCTGGAAGCATTGGTATTTAATACTATCAGCCGACTGAAGCTCACCCCTCAAAATGCAGAGGAGTCCAACCTGGGTTGAAAATAAAAGTTTTATTAGGAGGAAAATCAGACACTAATACCAAGGCACCCCTGCTCCCCATACAAGGTACAAAGTCCACAGCTCAGGAAAAACGAGAGGTTTATGCCTGAAAACCACAAAGGGAGGTTCAGGGAGGGGTTGGGAAAATGAATGGACAATCTATCCCAGGAACAGGTGGACATAGAAGCAGGATGTTTTGCAGGAACAGTTAATCACAAGGCTAGTTTGGGCCAGTTGGAGCAGGGGGAGGAGCACGGCTCAGCACGATTAGCCAGTAACCCCAGCAAAGGCATCTGGGAGTGAACAAGACTGGTTCCTTTCAGCAAACAGGCTTACTCAGTTTCAGGGCATCTGCCTGGTAAGGTAACACATAGAAAACAGACATATTAATCTCAGAGGCACTTTCACAATACCAATATTGAACACTATATAGAATATAATCTGTTTTTATAAATCTCACACTGTTGGCTTTGATCTTTCTGGAAATGTATAAATGAATGCACTGCCTGTATAGCTTCCCACTCCAGAGAAGGCTCTTGATTTCTTGGTTTGTGTTTGAGAGAACTTCATCTGCCTGCCTGAGGTTCTGAAGAATTTTTACCTTTCCATTGCAAAGGTTTTATTATTATAATGCTTTATCATGTTTTTAAAAGGGTACATCAAGATTAACACAGGAATAACTTTTGTATTTCCTTAACAGAAATCACAGCCCGCTAATGAGTTTTGGAGCCAGCTTTGTCAGTTTTCTGGTAAGTTGATCTGGGGATAGAGCAAAGGGAGAAGAGAATAGATAGGTTCTCTGAGTCTATTCTTTATATTCTGCCTGGAGAAGATCAGATAGAGTTTGAAACTGAAAGTAAGTCTGAATGAAGCAGTGTCTACTGGGTCATTTTTCTTCCTTATTTTAAAACTAAATTGCTCATGAATTCTCTATGCTTTAATTTTCACATTTCCTTTATTTAAAAAATCAATTGCTAAAATATAGATACAATTGAAAGGGCTGCCCAAGAGAGAAAATTCCCTCTAGGATTATTTAAAGGGATGAGATTTGAGTTTAAGCAATAAAATTATGCTCTAATATAATTGGGATTGCGGGTCAGGGTAGCCAAACCAAAGTTTGCTGATTATTGCTACAGGAAATCAGGAAAGAAGGATGGAACTTGCTTATACAGTAAATTGAATAGTGTGTAAGAGTTCACAATTTGGGTACTTTTTATTACCTCATGCTTAGAAAATTACAACATTTAAACCAAGTGTATATTTTTAAAATGTTAACAATAGATGGATTTTTACTGGTTCATTTCTTACCTCCAGTCATAAATTGGCAAGTAGAGGCATAAACAGGAGGAAAGAAGAAAACAGACTAGGCTGCAGAAGGAGTAATGATAGAGGTGATGATGATGATGATGATGATGGTAATAGAAACAGTAACAGCAGCTGATCCTTATGTAGCACTGGTATGTGCCAGGCGCTGCACTAAATGCTTTATAATTGTTTTCTCATTTGATCCTCATAATACTGCGGGAGGTAGATGCTATTAGTATCCCCATTTTACAGATAAGGAAACTGAGGCAAATGGAAGTTAAGTGATTTGTCCAGGGTCACACAGCCAGTAAGTGTCTGGGGCCTCATTTTTATCTCACTGTATCTCCTGCACCACCTAGCTGCCTCAGTTAGCATTAGCATTAACTCTTTGGTATTAGCTAAAAGGGGAGAAACAGGAAATGGTATAAACCAGAAAAGCAAGTAAGATGAGGAGCATTAATACTTTGGCCACACTATTAAAGAGGAATCTTGCTGCATAAGAAAATCATTAGATACTAGGATTCAGAGAGCCTTATTTTTTCGTGGTTTTTTTTTCCTACCCACTTACTAGTCAAGTGACGTTAGGCAAAATACTTAATCTCTTAGCTTAACTTTTCTCAAGTCTAAAATAAATGTGCCTGTCCTGTCTTACCTACAGTTATGGGAAAGGTTAGTGGAGATGGGTGATAGTTTGGGGTTTTTTGTTTGTTTATTTGTTTGTATGCGAAAGTACTGAAGGATGTGAAGTGGCATTACAGATGATGATAGTATTAATCAACACAGTTATTATTGCCTTTCTTCCTGCTTCTGCCTAGAACTAGTTGAGCAGGAAAACATGACTGGAAACTAGGTGTCACTGTGTCTTTTTGCTGAGGACAGCATAATTTTGGAGTTTTCAGTAGGACTACAGTAGCCATTTAAAATCACTATTATTTGAAAAGACTCTCCAAGGTTGGATTAGATGATTTCTGAGATCTTGTCTAGTCTAATTCTGACACTTTATGAGTGTATGATTATCCTGGTAAAGTAGAAAATCCACAGGCTTGACACCGTTAACTGAATTTGGGTTTCATTTAGGTCAATAACTTTGACCTAAAATAAGTTATTATAATTCTCTCATCTATAAAATGAGGAAATTGAACTGGATCATCAACAATTAACATTCTATGAGTCTGTTTTAAAAGAACTTATACATTGTATTTGTTTCACTTGGACTTCTTCAAAACATTTTATAGAGCCAGGGATCTTCTGGGCAGCAGAATGGATTTAGGGCTGAGAACCCAGGTGAAAACTGCTGTCATCAGTGTGCTAATCAAAAAGTAAAAGATCTTTGTTACTCCTTAAAGTAATAAAACAATCAAATTTAATGTAGTAAGGATTGTTTCAATCAGTAATTGCTTACATATTTATTGTTATAAATTTTTCTTTGTAGATATCATATAGTAGCTTTTTATATTTGATTTTATTGGTAAAAAGTTGAATATAATGTAAATTCTGATTCTGAAAAAATTTAAGGTCTTTATTAATTTTTTCTTTTGCAAGAACTAATTGAAGGAGAATAACTCTTTTTTTGGGCTAGTGTAACTTTGTGCACGTTCATTATTTTTTCCTATCAAAATTTAGATATAATAAACTTTCACATTTTCTGACACTTTATGATTCAGTCTTTCTCATTTTTATGTTTGGAAGAATGCCATGATGACATTTGAGGAAGAAAAAATGCAGTTGGCATGTGATGACTTAAAAACGACAGAAAAACTATGTGAAAGTGAAGAAGCTGGAGTTATTGAAACCATCAAGAATAAGATCAAGAAGAATGTAAGTACAACATCATTTAAATGATGAATTTGGCACAATTGGAAAGATTGCTGCTTGGTTCTGACATTAATTATTTTTGTGCCAGGCTTCTGGAAGTTAGAACACAAATTTCATATTATTAAAAAGGATAAGAAGCTAATTTATGTATTTATCAATCATAACTTTTTCTGATTAATAGAACACTTAAAGGTACTTCCATCATTCAGCATGTTGTATTCAGTAATATGAAGATTCTGTAGATGCAAGGTGATGATTTGGCTTAAGAAGTAAGCTTCATATTTAGAGGTATCTGTTCTACTTCCCTTGGACAATCTTTGGAGGACCCCTAAGTTTCCTTACACCTCAGTTACTTACCAAGGACAGGTAGATATTTTTCAAAGTCAGCAATTTGACATTTATGCATTTGGAAATTAGAGTGGGAGAGATAGGGAGGTTTGATGTTAATTTCTCTCTTATCAATGCATTTTTAATATTTGGATGGTTTGTATTCTCCAGTTGTCTTTTGACACTTGAAGAGTATATTTGACTAATTACCCTTAAATGAACAAAATCTCTTCCCTATCCAATATTGCTCCTGAGATTTTACTTAGTAGATAATCTATAGTTTCAAGTATATAGGGAAAAAATACAGGGAAACATTATCATTATTTCAGTCCATTTGTATTGGTACATCTCAAAACAGAACAAACTACTACCTAACATCATTGAAGCACTAAAATATTTCTTCAGCGCACATCAGTAATGTGGTCATAATACGGTTCTTGTATTCTTTTTTAAAAGGTAAGCAAAAAGGTAAAATTTAAAAAAATATGAACTATAGTACTTTGTAAATTTGTCCAGTATTGTTTCTTCAGCATTTACATATTCTTTTAAAAGCAGTCTAATTTATTTTCCAGTGTCAAGTATAGTGACTTACATAAAATAGGTAAACATTTGTTGAATTGAATTTTCAGCATGCATTCGAAATTGTTTTCTTATTGCTATTTTAAATGTGCTTGTAGGATACAAATTGAAGTGTTAATAATTTTAAAAAGATATTGTGGAATTCTTAACATATTACTAAATTCCATTTTGCCTTTATAAACCTACATTCTAGAAATATTTTCACTGTATATTTCTGTGAAAAGTTCAAAAATGTTATCATGACTCTAGTTGATATTAATCACAGTAGCTAAAATCTAAAAGTTTTATCTGTTGATACTTTGAAACTCTTATGTTTCCTTTTCTTACTGAATAGAATTATTATTTTTTAATTTTAATTGATTTGTTTATTTCTAGTTTTCAGTATTCACTTTTATAAGATTTCTGAAGTCTAAATTTCTCTCCTCCCCAAGATTGTATAAAATTTTTTAAAGTTTATTTTCAACTAATCTAAAATTAATAGTAATTTTTACTATAATCATGATGTTTTTCAGTATTCATTTCTGTAACTATTAGATAAGCTCTATTTCATCTTCTTAGAATGACTTTTATAGGGTCCAGTGAGAAAAATCATTTAATGAGGACATAGATAGCATTTTATGCTTTCTTGGCAATATGCAGAAGCTCTTTGTCATAGTCATTATATTAAGCTCATGACAGACCATTAGTCAAATTCACTCCTACTATTATTCTACCTCACAATAGTTTTATCTGAGTTAGAGACTTCTCTAAGTGGGCTAAAAGAGTTTTTTTTTTTAATAGCCCTCTTCTGTTTTAATTTTGTTTCTCATTTAAATTCTCTGTTCTTGAAGGTTCAAACTCAATTTACTCTAAAGGAGAGTTTCTTAACCTGTGTCTATGAATCTGCTTTATACATATGTATATATGTGTGTACTTATATACATATGTGTATATATATGCATATATATACATATATAGATAGATAACTGTATTTCAGTATAATTGATTGCCTTTGTAATCCCATATATTTTGTTTAACATTTAAAAACATTATTCTGAGAAGGGGTCCATATCTATAGTTTTCATCAGCTTGCCAAAGGTATCCATGACACAAAAATGGTAAATAACTCTAATGGATTAGACTTCTTGAGAAATGTTAGTTGTTTTTTTTAAAGGGGTATGGTCCAAGGAGGTTGTGGTGGAAATTAGTAGCTTTGTAGCCAAGATTTTACCTTTTTAGAAAAAAATTGAAAATAATCCCTACAATATTGAAGTCATTTACAGAATCACACCAGATTGCCATTTGGTACGTTTGAACATAGAAAAGAGAAACATCAAAATGAAATAGCCCTCATTGCTGTGAATGAGGCTTAACTTAGCTTCCCTTTTTTCTCCTGCATTCTCCTTATAGACCCTCCTCCTCTGGAGGTACTCAGTGGCCTTCCCAGTATTTAGAATAGAAATCTGTTGAGTTTTTAATTCTGTGACTTTGTTGGCACCTCAGTTCTCTTACCTTCCTCACAAGATTGTTATAAGGATGACACTGAGATAGATGACAAAGGTAAAACACCATTCAGGTTTGAATCATTGTTGTCATTATCATTAGGATCTTTAATTTCATTGCTGTGGTGTGGATACCTCTAATGCCTTTCAGGTTTCAACCCTTTCATGCCTTTATTGATAGTTTAAAGTAACATGGCCAAAAATTTGATCACATGGTAGTTGAGCCTTGCCAGACTTAGCTAGGTTCTTTTAATGATTAATGAACACTCTAGATCAGAGTTCTTAACCTGGGGTCCATGCAATTGTTTTTTAAATGGTTTGATAAGTGAGATTGTTTACTGTCTCAGGGAGGGAGGAAGGAATAGAACTTGTGACTCAAAACTTAAAAAAAAATGAATGTTAATTGTTTTTACATGTAATTGGGGAAAGTATTTAAAAATAAAATTTTATAAAAATACTTTGCTAAATGCAATTTGATATAACATATTATAAACCTACGTATTTTATTTGTGTTTTAAAACATGATTCAAAAAATGGTCTAGACTATAAGCAAAGCCTTTACAGCTTGGTATAATAACTAGTTGGGCTTTGCCAGGTTAGCACTTAACTGTCTGTCCCCCCCATGCCATAATGAAGCATGGGAGTGGGGCTTTATTTCTATACATCTACAAAGATATGTTTTTATAACCCTAAAAGCCAAGTTTAAATTGATTCAAATATATATTTGCTTACCATATTCAAAACACTGTGAGTGTTGATGAGGTGATACAAAAGCAAAGTGGAAACAGCCCCTACCCTCAAGGAACTTACATTCTAACAGATGAACAAGATGTTGGATAGGAAAACTTGATACTTTGATACTTAGGATCTGTCATTTCGTTGTTGTCTGTACTCCTTCCTGTGTAATTCTTGTCCATGTTTTCTGTAAATTTTCCATTATGGAAAGCCACACAGCATCACTTGGAGAATAGTTCAAGAGAGGGGCTTTTGTTGCAGCCAGCAGGAATCATTATATAATTATATAATTGTATAAAATCCCTTGGTAATTTCTCAAATATAATCCATTCCAAACTCCTTCCCCCAATTCTGAGGCTGAGCTCACTGTCCATCTGTATTATCTTTCCAAAATATGTATCACAGAATCATACAACCTGAGAATTGGAAAGGACTGTGTTATCTTAACTTGCTCTGATTGCTCAGTAGCCTTCCTCACCAATACAATACTCCTGGCTTGGAGACTTCTAATGATGGAGAAATTCGCTACTTCTCAAGATCATCTATTCAGTGTTTTAAGAATTTTTTTCCTTATATATCAATATCTGCTTTTGTGTAATTTCAGTACATTGCTCCTACTTCTGTTTTCAGGGAAAGTAAAGCATATCTAATACCTCTTCTCTTGCCAGTCATTCAAACACAATTCATTTATATCCAACAAATATTTGTTACTTGCAAGGCAGAGTGCTAGGTCCCAAGAATATATAAAGACAAAAACCCAACACAGAGACTACCCTCAAGGAACTTGCATTTTATGCACCAAGTAAAGTTCATCCAAAGGTCCTTCATGCTCAAACAACATTTAGGAATTCCATTTGTAGAGCTCTCCTGTTTCAAAAACACTGATTTAAATTTCATTTGCTTTATTCCTTAAAAAATCTTTTCCAGCAACTCTCTAGAAGTAGGTAAGGCTAGAATAATACTACTGCCATCTTTCATGGAGTTGGCTTTGCATGAGAATGTGAAATTCTGTTGTGCCTGCAGGGGAAAATAGCCATCATCCCCCTTTTGGTTCTTCATCTTACTATCTGAGAACAAACATGGTTTCCACTCTCCTCACAGTTCTTGTAGCCTTCCTTTTATTCCCAAACTGTCAGTGTTCTTCCCCAAATTCTACAAGCAGAACTAAAATCAGTATTCCATATTTGATCTCACCAGGGCAGACTACAACAGAATTTTTCTTTCCTTTACCAGTCCATCAAAACTCCTTCATCTCTTTCGCATGATGGCTGTTATGTAGCCATATTTTCCCTGTGCTGCATCTGTACAGTTAATTTTTTTGAACCAGAATATAGTCTTTACATTTATTCAAATTAAACTTATTAAGTAACTACTATGTGCAAAGCAATAGACTAGGTACTGGTGATACAAAGACAAAAATTAAATGTCTTTACCGTCAACGGCTGTACATTCTGCTGAGACCATATGACGTCCACACCATATGCATGAGAGTGTAACACATTGTTTGAGAAGGAAATAAGCCCTAGCATCTGGAGCTGATATGAGGGAAGACTTTGTTGAGTTGGGGCACCTCATCTAGGTTTGAAGTAGGAAGAGGGTTTTGAAAGACATAGATGAGGAAGTAGTACAAACAAAGATGGTGGTTAGTTTGTATGAAGGCATAGACGCAGGAGATAAAATGTTGAGTTGGGTAAACAGTTATTAGTCTAGTTTTGCTGAAATGTAGAGAGCATGAAGGGGAGCAGTAATATAAGACATACTAGGAGCTAGATTGTATAATGGACAACTAGGTGGTGCAGTGGATACAGCATGGGAACTGGAGTCAGGAAGACTCATCTTCCCCAAGTCCAAATCTGACCTCAGACACTTAGCAGCTGTATGATCCTGGCCAAGTCACTTAACCCTATTTTCCTTTTTCATCTGTAAAATGACTTGGAGAAGGAAATGGCAAACTACTCCAGTATCTTTACTGAGAAAACCTGAAATTGGGTCACAAAGAGTCAGACATAATAATGACTGAACAAGATTGTAGGAAGCATTAAGTGCCAGTCTAGACAGTCTGTATTTCATCATAGAGGTGGTTAAGGAACCATTAAAATTTTTTGAGCAGGCAAATGATTGTCAGATCTATGCATTAGAAAAAATATTTTTGCCAGATCCGTGTCATGGATTACATAGGAGAGAGAACAAAAGCAAGGAGACCCATTAGGAGACTTACGGTAACCCAGACAAGAGATGAGTGGAAGTCAAAGAACAAGTGAAAGAGATGTTGCGTAGGTAGAACTGATCAGATTTATTTAGCAAGTGATTTGGATATCAAGGCTAAGAAGAGCAGAGGGTGATTCCCAGATATGGAACTAGGTGAATAGAAGGGTGCAAGTAATCTCAATACAAAGAGGTTTGGGGAAGGTGAGTGGAGGGAGGGAGCATAAGTTTAGTTTTTGACATGTTCAGCCTGAGGCCCCAGTTGGAGATATCCAGAAAATATCAAGTATAGGGATAGAACCTAGAATTTGGGAATAGGAGCACCAATGTGTAGAGAAAGAAAGATCAATCATACAGACAGAAGGTATGTTTGTCCTTCGTTGCTGAAGAAGACCATGCCATCAGAGAAATGATGACATGACTTCCACTTGACTTTGTTTTTTTTGAGTGAGGGAGGGCTGTGTAGGTCACCAGCCTCACTTCTCCTCCAGAGTCATCTGAATCCAGTGACCAGATATTCATCAGCATGACTGGAGATGACTCAGGATGAGGCATTTGGGGTTAAGTGACTTGCCCAAGGTCACACAGCTAGTGAGTGTCAAGTGTCTGAGGTGAGATCTGAACTCATGTCCTCCTGACTCTTGCACTGGTGCTCTATCCACTGCACCACCTAGCTGCCCCATACAAATAGAAGGAGAAACCCCATAAAGAGCAGTATCGTGGAAGCCAAGGGAAGAGAGGATTTCCAGGATTAGGTGGTGGTCAACGAAGTTATTGGTAATCTTTGAAAGAGCTGTTATTTCTATTAAATTTCATTTTTTTCTATTCTGTTGATCATTTGGGTGTATCAAAGCTTGGATTTATGTAGTGCTTTACAGTTTTACAAACTGCTTTCTCTTTGTAACCCTGTAAACTAGGTAACGTTAGTATTTTTATCCCTGTTTTATAAATGCAGATACTGAGGCTCAGAATTTGTGACTTGCCCAAAGTCACATAACTAATCATTGACAGAGTCAAGATTTGAACCCAGGTCATCTGACTCCAGATTTAGTGCTCTTTCCATTATACTAGTCTTCAGTAGTGTAGCAACCTGTTAATTGTTGAACAAAGGTCACTTCTTAAGAATAGCAACAATTTAGTGTTTTCAGATAGTTTGAGAATTGTGTGATTTTAGCACCTCTGTACCACTGTTCTGCTGTCATCACTGTAGAAACACTAGGATGCCATAAGGTTGAGAAGCATTATTTTTTTTTTATTTTGTCCATCTCGTGAATTGCTGTAGCCAAAATAAGTAATAAATGAATTATCACCTACCATATGAATAGTACTCTGGTAATGAACTTTACTTAGCCACGATGGTTCTGAGAACCAGCTGGGCTCATGCTCAGAAGCTTTTTCAGTACCATAAAACTGCTCCAACTTGCGCTCCTGAATTCTCCCGCTTTGGTCAATGCTACAACAAAAGAATCATCAGAATAGGTTTATTTTGTGGAGAAGCTAATCTCTGCACCTTTTAAAATTCAGCGTCTGCAGACTTCTCACTTTGTCTTGTGACATCTAAGAAACCACAGATAAAAGAAATTTGCCCTTCAGACTGCAACAGGAATTAGTACCAATTCTTTTCTTTCTCCATATTAGAGGGTAGGTGACAACGAGAGGACTATTGCCTCCACTCTTTTTTTTTTTTATTTTTATTACAAGGCAGTTTAAGAGATGCTGGGCAGAACCCAAATATTCAGTGACAGTGAAGTGGTTTTTTGTTTTGTTTTGTTTTTTTAGAAAATAGCTTGTTAAAAATTAAGTTGTTTCTACAGAACTGTGTGGCCACTACCTTGGGTACCCAAGTTGTTTTCTCCTGCTATATGAATCCTACTTCTTATTACCGTTATTATACAGACATTTAGAGAGTGCTTAAAAGTTTGTGAGACACTTAACATACATCATTTGATCCTCACAGTAGCCTGGAGAGGCAGGTGCTATTATTATTCCTATTTTACAGATGAGGAAGCTGAGACTACAGGTGGTTGCACGACTTGCTCACATTTACTCAGCTCCTAAGTGATTTAGATCAGATTTGAACTCAGTTCTTCCTGACTCCAATTTCAGTCAGTACCCTGTCTCCTCACTACTTTGCTGTCCCCTATGCAATAGTATTTGTAATCTCTTTTAGCTTTAGTCAACCTGCTCAGAGCTTGTATTCCTCTGGCAGAGCCTTCAAAAACATCAGATCCCTCCCCTCTGCACCACAATGAGGAGACACCAGAGTCGGACTTTGTGGAGGGGGAGGTATTTGTGTAGTAAGTGGAAAATCTTTTTTTTTTTTCACTTTTTTTCTTGTTTTTTTTTATTATTATTTTTAATGTTTTACAATCACTGCCAAAAAATTAAGATTTTATCCCCCCCACACCTACCCCCTACTACCCCCCTCCCCCCCACGACCGCATACAATTCTGTATAGGTTCTACATATACTTTCCTATTGAGTACATTTTCACTATAGTCATGCTATGTAGTCGAACTAAAATAAATGGAAGAAATCATATAACAAATCAAAACATGATACACAAAAACACGCATACACACAAACATGATCTGCTACATTCTGCGAATGACTTACGTATTTCTTTCTCTGAGTGTGGAAGGCATTTTGTCTTAGAAATCCACCATTGGGATTTTTTTTTTTAATAAGTTCTTACATTATTACGAAATTCCAAGTCTACCAGAAAAAACTCTCGCACACTGTGGTCGTTGCTGTGCACAAAGTTCTCCTGGTTCTTCTCCTTTCACTCAGCATCAGATCATATAAGTCCTTCCAGGCCTCTCTGAAGTCTTCTTGTTCATCATTTCTTATGGCACAATAGTACTCCATTGCATTCATATACCATAATTTATTCAGCCATTCCCCAATTGATGGGCATCCCCTTGATTTCCAGTTTTTGGCCACTACAAAGAGTGCTGCTATAAATATTTTTGTACATGTGGGACCCTTTCCCATTTTTATGATCTCTTGGGGATACAGTCCTAGTAGCCATATTGCTGGGTCAAAAGGTATGCACATTTTTGTAGCCCTTTGGGCATAGTTCCAAATTGCTCTCCAGAATGGTTGGGTGAGCTCGCAGCTCCACCAACAATGAATTAGTGTTCCAACTCTCCCATATCCTCTCCAGCATTTATCCTTTTCTTGTTCTGTCATGTTTGCCAATCTAATCAGTGTGATGTGGTACCTCAGAGTTGTTTTGATTTGCATCTCTCTAGTCAAAAGTGATTTAGAGCATTTTTTCATATGATTATAGATATCTTTAATTTTTTCCTCTGAAAATTTCCTGTTCATATCCTTTGACCATTTATCAATTGGGGAATGACTTGTATGATTATACATTTGAGTCAGTTCTCTATATATTCTAGAAATGAGGCCTTTATCCCCGAGCTTAGCTGTAAAAATTCTTTCCCAATTTACTACATCCCTCTGAATTTTGGTTGCATTGGGTTTGGTTGTGCAAAAACTTCTCAGTTTAATGTAATCAAAATTATCCATTTTGCATTTTTTTTCACTTTTAAGAAAATACTTATTATGATACAGAGCTTAGTTGCTGGGGCCCCTTCCTCTCCTCCCCACCTTACTAAAAGTACATAGTGTGGAGGGGGTGAATTTTAATTTCAACTAAGCATTCATTTCCCTTTGTGAGTCCTCCAAAGCTTATTTTTAAGGCTAGGCTGTTTTTTTTTTTTAATCAGTCATCTATTAGATTCCAAGGTATTTCCATCCCAATTGCACATAATCTCCAACTTCTTATCTACCATGAACCAGGTTACCATGGGATCATAAACTGACCTTAGCATAAACCTAAAGAAAACATAATTATGATGGCAAATATTTCAAATTAACTTTTAGACTCTTTACTCTTTATATTAATTTGTACCATCATTTCCCTCCATTAGCTTTGCATAAACGAGAATTGACTGTTTAACAAAAAAGTAAAGAAACTGAAAACTGCAACTTTAGAGTCATCAAGCTTCTTTGTCTTCCAGAGAAGACATTTAAGAGGCAATCCCATTCCCCTTCTTTAAGAGGTGGGGGGCTATGCATTTAGAACACTGGGAAAGTAATAAAAAACAAACATATTAATAAAAATTTATTCTTATAAACAAGAAAAAGAAAGATATGCAGACTTGAACAGGTTCTTAAAATTCACTTTTAATTACATAATGTTTTGAGGTATTTCCTTCTAACTTTATAAATTTGGCTAGATATTCCATAGGCAACATTCTTAAAATAACAAGTCATGTCAATAGAGCTGTAAAATGTAAAATACTGTTAAATTATGACACATTTTTGAGCAATTATGTTTCACAATTCTAATTTTGGAATTATTTCATTCAGCAAAAAGAAAAGCTATCTCAAAAGGGTAGTGCATAGGATTGCTAATTTTATGTTTTTTTATAACATTTCCTTTCCTTTTTTGCATTATTCAAACAGGTTGATGCCCGAAAATCGGCACCATCTATAGTTGATCGACTTCAGAGGCAAATAATCATAGCAGACTGTCAGGTTTACTTGGCTGTACTTTCTTTTGTGAAACAAGAGTTGTCAGGTAATGCTGAAACCTTTTTAACATTTTACTCCATTTCAGTGGGTAAATGATCGATAGAACTCTGTTTTTTAGAAAGCTACTTATTTAAGCCTCTGAAAATATGGGGTACCAGATGCTTCTTGTCATTACCTACCACTTAAGGTAAACCAAACACACAAGCAAACACTTGACAAAGGAGCAATAGTAGCTGTACGTCTCTGCTTGAGGTGGGGGACCTGTGGCCTGAAAGCCACATGTAGCCCTGTAGGTCCTCAAGTGTGGCCCTTTGATTGAATCCAAACTTCACAGAATAAATCCTTTTATTAAATATTAATTAAAGGACTTACTAGTCCTGTATTAAGATAATCACTTCATAAAGGTGATGGAAGTGGAGGTACCCATTGTCTTCTAATTCATATTTAGTTTTTGTGTGAGAAGCAGTCTGGTGTTATAAACCTTAAAATGAGAAATTACTGGTTGATGCTCCATCTTTAGGATATAGATTTTGAAGGCTGGAAAAAGACATGACTAATAATCTAGTTTCCTTGAATGAAGAACAATTTTATCTTCATTTTAAAAATATAAACACATCTCCTTTTTGTTTGGTCATTGAAAAGTTCTATGTGCTTCTTCCCTTTACCTACTCAATAGAATCAGATTTCCTAAACAGAAAATAGTGTCTAAATTTAGCATAATAAACTTTTTCAAATATTCATTGTCAAGGGTTTGTCCAGTATTACTAGCAAAAACCTATCCCATGAATAGGCAAAAACTCTTTGAAAAGAAAAACCTAAAACTAAATATTATTTTAAAGCTGTGAAGCATATTTTGCTGCTTAGTTGAGATGTAAACTTTCATCATCATACAGCGTTCTGAAGTCATTTTCATACATTATTTGAAAAATCAAAGATGTTTGGCTTCTAACTGGGCCAAGTTAAAATTAAATTTGACTCTTACTTGTTATTCTAACATATTAATACAATAAGACTTTGACATTTCACTAACATGGATGCAGCCTACCCATGTTAGATCTTTTCATTTTCATCATCTCAAATCTCTTCCAGTAACATACTGGCATGGACATTGAACACTTGTCTGATGAAGGATCTAAAATCAGAAGATATAGACACTGTCCTGGACTGTAAAAAGGGAATAGTACAATAATACTTTCAAAAATTACTCATTTTCCTTTATCCACTACAGTGCACCAGAAATGAAAGAGCAGTAGAATTTATCTGGAATTCTTTGCTCAAAAACAGAGCACTAAAATCTACTTCTGTAGGGTTCTCATACTAAGGTTGTAAGCCTTCCTTCTTTTCCTTCTGCTATTTAAAAGTCCCTTGGAAAGAAAGCTACTTTTAGACAGAAGTTGAGGCATGAGTTAATTGTTTTGTCTATCCTGGTTTTTTGCAGGATCAGTTCATTTGAGCTATATTTAGTCTTTGCTATTTTGACAATGTACCTACCTGATTCTTTCTGTAGCTAAACAACCTTGTATGGAAGTTGAAATGAAATTGTGACAGACAAGATGTTCTCAGATTCCAACAAAAATAGTTTTCTGCTGAGTGGCTTCACATATATTTCAAAGCATCAATATGCAAAATAGAAATGTACTTAACTTGTCTGTCAGTAGCCCACTGGGCTACCATTTTATTTTCTTCTGTTGATTTTGCATTTTGGCATTTTGTCTTGTGTTTTTTATTGTACTTTTTCCTATGAAAAGTAGTCCTCCTAGGCATGAAAGTATTCAGGTGTTTGTTGCAGGTGTTTCTGTCTTCTCTCTGGAGGGGTGCACAAGCTAGGGAGGTATGGAAATACGTTCCCCACTTTTCTGGATAAGGTGGCTTGACCACCAGGCAAGGAGATGAGCAATAGGTAGAGGGATAAGAGGACTGCATGGCCAGAACAGTAGTAATAATATCCACTCACATTTTTGTATGTTATATTTTTTAAACATCTTTATGACAATTTTCCGGGGTTGCAGAGCAGTGTAGAATCATTATCCTCTTCATTGCTCAAAATCACACAGCTTAGTTGTTTTTGTTTACTGTTGTTACTTTTCACCCAGGAAAAGTGGAAATACAAACACAAAATGAAAACAATACAGAAATATATAACCTGGTGACCTCTGAGTGAGTCTCCTTACATCCAGAGTCGCCTTCCCTTCTTTATGGTTCTTTGGCCCTTATGAGAGGAGTCGGCCTCTGGGATATGAGAATGGTTATGGGACATGGAGTGTGGGGAGGGTTTCACAATCTGGAGTCAGATTGTTAGGAGACCTAAGCCCCACCTGGGAAGGTGGGCTAGGGGAGTATGACGAGAGACAGGTGTGGTGTGGACTGGGGCTCCAGAACAAAAGAGAAAGGCTTGTGATAATAAGGGACAGAGTGAGGACTAATGCTTAGGGTGCCTGGTTCCTTAGATGGTCCTCTTTGCACTGTGCCATGCTTAGTCTCTCGTAATGTTGGGTCTTGGGCAGGAGCAAGCAATTCATGGTAGGAATTGTTTCGAAAGAAACTTATTGGCCAGGGGACATTGAAGACTGTAGAGAACCACGTCATCTGCTTATCCTACAGTGTGGGTGGAGAGCATTTGGAGGAAGACTTGTGTTCTGTATGCTAGGACACAAATACCAACAGTATTTGTAGTTTAGACCGCTAGATGGCTTCAGACACAGTAGCTGTGTGACGCTGGGCAAGTGACTTAATCTCTCAGCCTCATTTTCCTCCTCTGTGAAATGAGGTTAATCATAGCATCTTCCTCACAGGATTGTTGCTGATCTTAAATGAGATAACGTATGTAGTGTGCTTTGCAAACCCCTAAAGCATCATATAAATGCTAACTATAGTATTAATCAATAAATATTTATAAAGAACCTACTATGTGCCGATAACTGAGGTCATCACTATCAATAGTAGTGGTTGTAGTGGTGTACCTCTTTGCTGGTGGACATGCATCATCCTGCCTCCTTTCTCCCCAACCTCCACCCCTCCTATCCCACTCACTTACCATAAAAATGGAGTATTGGGAAATGTCAGTATTTTGATATGTTCATTTCACAATTAAACCCTCTGGCATTTGCATGAAAGGGTCAAAGATCCCTTGGTGAGGACAGATTCTCCAGTCTGGCTTCCTCACTCACTTGGGCCATGACTATTCCAACTAGGCAGATTGTCTGTGGTGTTCTGTTTGTGCCAATGAGTCATTCCACTGGTACAGACTTTCAGGAGATTGAGTGACTGATGGATTGTATGTGACATTTCAGAGGTGTATCTCATCATTAAGAGATGAGACCAGATTGTTGGGGGGGGGGGCAGGTTATTGCTGTCCTCTCACTGCTGCTTCGTTGTGAGTGTGACATCACTGACTGCATTGCTGCAGACGATTGGCCTTACAAGTTTTACTCTGAAAGCTGCAGTACTGTTGAATATGCGGTACAAATTGAGACTGGTCTGAAGTTCCCTCAGTCTCCAGCTGGCTATATTTAGAATTTTATAGAATCATAATTATGGAAACAGTGCAATGAAGAGGTTATCGTAGCCCCAAATTGTACTTAGGCACTACCATACATAGAATAAAATGTTCCTTTAGATGAAAAAAATTATTTTGAATTTCATTGTAAGCAGTTCTTTGTCTTAAATTTCTTAGATCTAAATTTAGGGTTCTGTTTACCAGCCTACAGTTGAGAGCAGTAAAATTTGTGGAATTTTATTACTTTTATGTGTTTTCAAGTAACGAAAAATTGTAATGTCAGATTCTATAATAGCTTGTATTCATTTCATTTTTATTTTAAAGTGGACTTTCCTTTTTTAAAGAGAGCTCTATGAAATATGCACAATGGTGAGGCTTCCTTTTTTTGAGGGGCAGGATAATATTCCTACTGTTTCTATTCTTGTCTGGACTCCCATTATTTCCTGGTGAAATTATTTTAGCAGACCTCCTATCTGACCTCTTTTGTCCCCTTGCATTCTGTCTTGCATGCTCCTATGAATGTAATTGTCCATATACATTTTTTTATTATGACCCTCTTCTGTTTAGAGGCCAGTCATTGTTGACTTTTTCCTGCTATATCAAAAACATACTCTTCTGCCTGGTTTTCTAAATGCTTCATACTCTGAATCCACCCTTTCTCTAACCTAATTTTGTCCTGCTTTCCAACATGTACCCTCTAAACACCTAGCTTCACAGAAATATAACATTAAAGAAAGTAATATTATAGTGGGGCAGATGGTTCTGTTCTACTGGAAAGGAGCCTCTGAAGGCTGCCCTCTAGACCTTCTCTACCATGTTCCAGGCTTTTCACCCTGAAATCTCCCTGGAGCCATGGTATTCACACCTGGAAGTACCCACTTCTCCCAAGGCATCTCTCTTTGATTGTATGTTTCCTCCCCGAACTTCCAGTGAGATGATATTTATAAAACACTTCCCACAGTGCTTAATCAATGCTTATTTCTCTTCCCTTCCTTTTCCATTTAAGGAGGCATGTGGGCCAAGACTCCTTCTTCTCCAGGCTGCACTCCTAGACTTTTTATACCATGCCCTCTCACCGAGCACCTATGTCCCACGCTCTGATCTTCAGCTCCCTTTTAGGTTTTAGATGTTATCTTCCCTCGTTAGAATGTAAGGTCCTTGAGAGCAGAGACTGTTCTATTTATATTTGCATTCTCAGCTCTTAACAGTGTTTAGCACATAGTAAGTACTTAATAAATGCTTATTGACTGTGGGTTTGCTGGAAGACTTGGGAGTGGAGAACAGGAACTGGAGCTCTCTTAGAGGGCAAGAAGCAAGCTTGACTCAGGAGCCTGAAGATGTCAGAATGGTTTATGGAAGGGGGGTGGTTAAGTCATCATGTTATGGCAGAATGGCACTGATTGGGGCAGTGGCACAAGTATGCCAGTGGTTTTGGCAATTGCTCTTTTGCATTCGTTTTTAGTTTCATGTGCATTTGTATTTTCCCAATGGTGAACTCCTTGAGTAAACAGAACTGTGTTTTACAACCTCAGTGCTAAAGGCATTTTGCATAGTTCTCATGCATCAAATAGTTATTTGACTAAATTTTAGGATTTTGTAAATTCTCAGGTTCAAGCATTTTACTTGTAGCTCATCCTTTCATATTTTCCAGTGTGTTTTTTAATTTAAGATTTATTTCTTATTTGTTAATCTTTTGCTACCTTTTAGTTATTCATCTTTCTCATCTGTATGTTCTTGTGATAATTGCTAGTAGCATTTTGAGATCTGCTTTCTTTAGATTGCAAAAGGGTAATATTATTTTGGCCATACTCTTTTTTATTTAAGGAGGAAAAAAGTAAACTATTGCTTTGTGGTCCCACTTATTTCTTTTCTGGCTTCCTTCTGACACACAGGAGTGGTAAAAGAACGTTACAAGAGACCTAGGTTTGAATCCCAGCTCTGTCATTTACTTACTGTGTGACCATTGGCAAGTCACTGGCCCTGTGTTCCTCACTTGCAAAGTAGGAATAGTAATACTTGCATTATGTGCTTCACGGTGTTGGGAGAGAAGTTCATCTGGACCCTTAAGTGCTGTGTACATTTGAAGTGCTTTCTGTAAATTTTGTTCTAAAAAGATCAATAACGTATAACTTTTTAACTAGGTGTATTATTAATATTGACCCCCCCCCCCAGGAGACATGATAATCATTTGGCTAGTGAACTGATATCTCCAAATGAAATATAACCCCAGTTTTCACATCTACTCTTTGTCACCAGAATTCTTAATAAAAATTTCCTGAAACCTGAAAGAATTTTTTTGTCTCTCCTTACACAAAGCATTTATTTCACAAGTCTGTAGTGTGTACAATTTTTGCTAGTTAGTACTTCACAGAAGAGGAAGGTATCTACATTTGTTCCACAACTACCAGTGAAATTCCTTACAAAGATATCCTCTTCCTTGAATTGGTGTTATGGAAGTGATAATGATAGTCAAACTCTTAAAAAGCCAAATTGTCTTTTTCTTTAATCTACTTGTAAAAATGTTATGAGGGAAGGGCCCATTCCAAAAGCACATCTCCAGGTGGTGTGATATATTATACACCTTTTGATTTTTTGTTGCCTTCTTGGTGGCCCATGTTTTGAGTTACACTCTGGTAAAGGATGTAGCAAAAAAAAATAGTCGGGGAACCTTGAAAATAATAGTAGGAGAAAAGCTTATTCCTAGGGCCCTCTTGTCACTGAACATCTTTTTTGGGTGGGAGCACGGTGTGTGACATACATATAGAGAATAGAGGTGTGTGAAAAGACACTAATATTGTAGACTGAAAAAAGCATCAAACCAATAACTTAGATTGTTTACCAACAATTTAAATGATCACATATGGAATTTTGACTATTTTAATATTTAAAGTGAAAAACTTTTGGTAGTCTTCATATGAAATTTGGAATCCACTGTTTTTTAATATTTAAAGTGAAAAACTTTGCATAGTCTTCATATGAAATTTAGAATCCATGCCATTTCCTTTTAAAAATTGGCCTGGTTTTCATGTTGGCTGTAAATATGCAATACTGAAAATTCTCATAACTGTTCTTATATTCAGAATATGGTAATTTATACTTTAAAATTTTTTTTCTTTTTTCTTTTTCTTATTTCTTAGCATACATAAAAGGTGGATGGATTCTTAGAAAAGCCTGGAAAATCTACAACAAATGCTATGTAGACATCAATGCATTACAGGAACTGTATCAGAAAAAGCTAACTGAAGAACCTTCAGATGCTGCAAATGATAATCATGTAGCTGTGGAAGGGGTATCAGAGGAATCTCTAAATAGACTGAAAGGGGCTGTTAGCTTTGGATATGGACTATTTCATCTTTGTATATCCATGGTGCCCCCAAACCTTCTCAAAATCATCAACCTGCTGGGTTTTCCTGGAGACCGACTGCAAGGCCTTTCTTCATTGATGTATGCAAGTGAAAGTAAGGACATGAAGGCTCCTTTAGCTACGTGAGTAGCTATATTGCAATGCTTTGGTAGATATTATAGTGTTGAAAGTAAGTAAACTACAATCAAAGATGAGACTTTAAAGGAAGCAGCAGGTAAAACAATCAGTTGTTTGACACAGTATAGTGCCTTATAAAACATCACATCTTTGGTGGCTTTTACTCTGTTGGAGGATGATGCTGTAATGGAGATTTTTAGGTAGACCATCTATTCTCTTAAAATTCTAATGAGAATTTTCATTGTACTTTAATCTAGTTAAGTGAAGGAATCGTAAGATCAGAGACTTTGAGTTGGAAAGATACCACCCCCCTAGAGGCCATCTAGAACTGCCTCTCGTTTTACAATTTCAAATGCTTTTTGGAGTTGTACAAATACTGTGTTTTTGAAATTATCTTTCCTGATTTGGGTTTGAAATTGTGGAAGTTCATTATAAATTTTTATATGTTCCTAAGAATTCTATACTCCCAGAGACTTTAAATGTTTGGAAATCTAGTTCTGTGTCACACTAATCAGTGAGCTAGCGTCATAAGTATGATTGACATTTTACACATCAGTCAAAGTCAGCCACATTACTTTGTCTTTCAGTGCAATAAGTGGAAACACAGGCGCTGGATAGGTGGAGAAGCTGTTTGTCTCCAGCTAGAACAAAGGGTTATTAGGCAAGTCCCTTAATTCCATGGTAGTCTCCAGTGACATCGCAGAAAGTTGTCTTTGGGAAATTAACTGACAATTGACATAAAATAATGATACAAGAGAACTTCTTTTTGGAGTTACACTTTACCCTTACCTGTTAAATAACTCAGATGAGGCAATGTGTCCAATGAAATCTTTAGGAATTATTGATTTAAGTACAATGCCTGGCACCTAGTAAGTGCTTAATAATGTTTGTTGACTGACTTACATATAAGAGAATTTGCTCTCTAATTCAAGATTCTTGTTTATTTACACGATGTAGTGGATAGGACTGGCCTTAAAGCCAGGAAGAGCCAAATCATTTATCCTTTCCATGTTCTATGCAACATGGTGTTACACTCTTAGATCTATACAATCTGAGACAATAAGTTGAGAGAAAGGGCTGGACCTGTGTTGGTAAAGGGAATTTCTCAACATGCCAGTGAAATCATCCCTATTTTGTAACCATTTTATAAAGTATCTACCAGTACAGCCCTGTGAAAATAATAGAAACCATAGACTTTCATTCACCCAATTTGAGTTGGAAGGAACCTTAGCAGTATTCTAGCCCAACCCATACCTGAGAGGATTCTTTACTGTTATTTCTTCTACAAGTGGTTTTCCTATCTCTGCATCAGAAACTCCAGTGAGGAGGAACCTACCACCTTGGAGGCAGTGCAGGCCATGTGGATAGCTTTAATGGTTTGGTTTTGGCTGACATCGAGGCAAATTTCTCTTTGTAACTTCTAACCATTGTTTCTGGTTCTTACCTCCAGGCTTAGCTAGGGAGAGTGTGGTCTCTTCTCCACTTGACAGCCCGTCAGATGCTTGAAAAGATCTATCATATCCCTCAAGCTTTTTCTTCTCTGGGTTAACATCCCCAGTTCTTTCACCTGATCCTTATGTGACATGAACTGAAGACCCTTCACCATCTCAGTTGCTCTCTTCTCCAGTGTGACAATGTCCTTCCTGAACTGGGTGACCAGAATTGAGCACAGTATTCCAGATGGGACCAGGTCAGGGCAGAACAGAGAGGCACCTTCTTATTCTTGGAAGCCAGGCAGCTCAGAATGGCACTTGCTCTTTTTGCTTGCCTCATTATTCATGTGGACCCTATTCATTTTGAAGCTTTAATGAACTCATCCTGTCCCATATCTGAATAGTCTGCACTGATTGAATAAACAAGCTGATAGTGGAAAAACAATTGTCAGGGAGATCCTTGTTCTTAAGAAAACAGACTAAACCTTCTAGAATTTTGTGGAAAGTAGAAAGATCACTGAACTTGGAATGAGAAGACTTGAATCAAGTCTCAACCTCGTCATTGAACTACCTGTATGACCATTAGCCTCTCTGTGCCTCAGTTTCTCTATTGGTTCAGTGGGGACACTAATACTTGCACTACTTTTCCCTCATTATTGTTGTGAGGAAAGTGTTTTACATATTGTAAGGTGCTATAGCAATGTGACCAATTATTGGCCATGCTCATTTACCTATGGTTCTCATGTCAGTTATTCATCATTTTTATTTGTTCATTCATACAGGTATTTTGTTAGATCACACTAAGCGATCATAATTCCTTCTAAGCCATAAAGAAACAGCTCTTTTAACGCATACTATACGTCATATTGACTTTATCAGTCTCAACTAATGATTTTACTGAATTTCTAAAAGCTGATTATGTTATAATCATCCATTCTAGCCAATAGCTAGATGTAATTTGTGATTTATGATTGACTTTTAGAATACTGAGGAAAAGGTTCTTTTTATTTTCAGATCATTTTGTCCACTTTAATCCAATCATTGTAATTAAGGCTGTAGCTTGTAATTTTCAATTATCATTGTCAAATTCTGAGGTGTGTATCACTAACCTTTGTGAGTTACATCTATTAACATCTATTATTGTTTGTATCAAAGTGTATTTGTTTATTATATCATAAGTATAATTAACTCTTTGTTGTGAAAAAGACTAACTATATACCCACTGGAAAAAGTGGAAAGGACATGGTAATTCACTTATTTAAAGGGGCTAAAAGTATGTAGGATTTCAGATTTAGAGTTGAAAAGGATCATATTATACAGATGTGGAAACTGAGGTCTCTGGTTGAAGGGTTAAGGTTTTTAATTTGTGTATTGATTTCATTTACATTGCACTTTTGCTTGCATTCAATTCACAAGTAAATAATTGTTTGAATTTTGACTAGCTGTTTGTTTGAGTTGACTCTCACCATCATTTTTAAATGACCCAGGAAATAGAAATGTTTCTGTTACCTTTTTTTAATTAGTCATCTAATTGCAAAGAATAGCCTGTTTTTTATCTTGTTCTTAACTTTTTAATTGAGATTTTCAAGAGTACTGACATAGTTAAAATATATCAAAAGATAGTCTTTTATCTCTAGAGGCTATACAAATCCAGATCTGGGTCAGAATGATGTTTAGAATGTTCTAATTGAAAGGTGTTTAGGGGTTACAAGATATGTCACCTTAAAAATAAAGGCTAAAAGATCAGTGAAATTGTTTATTCAACTTTGCTGTCCTAATTTTCTTTAGATTAGCTCTACTGTGGTATCACACTGTAGTTCGTCCTTTCTTTGCCTTGGATGGCAGCGATAACAAGGCAGGCTTGGATGAAGCCAAGGAGATCCTACTGAAGAAAGAAGCTGCTTATCCAAATTCTTCCCTGTTTATGTTCTTCAAGGGACGAATACAGAGATTAGAGGTACAATCTATCTGATATTTTTAAAAGAAAAATATTCATTGTTTTATATTAATTTCAATAAGGACATTAAAAACGGTGTCAACTTGAATTACATGCATTTTTATTGAAATTCCTACAGAATGTTCTTTTCATCATTGTCCGTGGGTAGGTTTTTCAGGTAATAATCCATATTCTACAAAATGAACCAGACATGAGTCTTGTTCTTTGTCCTCTTTTGGCCTTATTGTTAGTAAAGAAAATGGTAGGGGAGCGGAGACAAGATGGCGGAGTAGTAACACATACATACTTTAGCTCTTCCCCCACAGCCCATAAAATACCTGTAAAGAATGACTCTCAACAAATTCTAGAGCAGTAGAAGTCACAGAACAACAGACTGAAAGAGATTTCCAACCCAAGGAAATCTGGAAGGCCAATAGGAAAGGTCTGTTTCACTGGGCACAGAGTGGAGCACAGCCTAGCCTCAGCCGCATGACTCTGGGAGGAGCAGGACCAGAGCAGGCTTCAGGGACGAAATTCCTGGAAGCAGCAGCAGTTCACAGATCCCTCAAACCACAGGCACCAAAGATCAGTGAGAGGGCTTTTTCAACCTGAATGAGAAGGGAGCAGAGTCCACCCCTGGCCCTGGCCCAAGGTGGCGGTGGAAGCTGGGCAGCAGAGGCTTCTGGAGGCAGGCAGCAGCCGGTGTCCATCGTTCCATTGTTGGAGCACTGAGCATAAAGTCCCTGGGGGGGATTGAGCAGCTGATCTGAATTTCAGCCCTGAGCATGTCCTGGGGTGAGGAGGAGCACTAGGACCCTCCTCTTGACAAAGGATTCAGAAGTCAAGTAACTGGCAGAAAAAATGCCCAAAAAGGGGAAAAAATAAGACCATAGAAGGTTACTTTCTTGGTGAACAGGTATTTCCTTCCATCAAAGCATACTGTCAGAGGAAGTCAAGGTTTCTGCATCCAGTACCTCCAAAATGAATATACAATAGGCTCAGGCCATGGAAGGGCTTGAAAAGCGAGTCAGCAGCTTGCTAAAGGAGACCCAAAAAATGCTGAGGAAAATAACACCTTTAAAAATAGGCTAACTCAATTGGGGAAAGAGATCCAAAAAAATCAATGAGGAGAAGAAGACTTTACAAAGCAGAATTAGCCAAATGGAGGAGAAGGTTCAAAAGCTTACTGAACAAAATAGTTCTTTGAAAGAGAGAATTGAGATCAGGGAACTGAATGACTGTGAGATAAACTAAGCAGTTAAAAAACAAAACCAAAAGTTTGAAAAAATAGAAGATAATGTGAAACATCTCATTGGAAAAACAGTTGACCTGGAAAATAGATCCAGGAGAGACAATTTAAAAATTATGGGACTACCTGAAAGCCATGATCAAAAAAAGAGCCTAGACATTATCTTTCATGAAATTATCAAGGAAAACTGCCCTGATATTCTAGAACCAGAGGGCAAAATAAATATTGAAAGAATCCACCGATTACCTCCTAAAAGAGACCTGAAAAGAGAAACTCCTAGGAATATTGTGGCCAAATTTCAGAGCTTCTGGGTCAAGGAGAAAATATTGCAAGCAGCTAGAAAGAAACAATTTGAGTATTGTGGAAATACAATCAGGATAACACAGGATCCTGGTAGCTTCTACATTAAGGGATCGAAGGACTTGGAATAGGATATTCCAGAAGTCAAAGGAACTGGGATTAAAACCAAGAATCACCTACCCAGCAAAACTTAGTATAATACTCAGGGGAAAAAATGGTCATTCAGTGATATAGAGAACTTTCAAACATTCTTGATGAAAAGACCAGAACTGAAGAGAAAATTTGACTTTCAAACATAAGAATCAAGAGAAGCATGAAAAGGTAAACAGGAAAGAAAAACCATAAAGGACTTTCTAAAGCTCAACTGTTTACATTCCTACATAGAAAGATAATATGTGTAACTCTTGAGACTTTTCTCAGTATTTGGGTAGGTGGAGGGATTATACACACACACACACATGCACACACACATGCAAACACACAAATATAGACAGAGAACACGGACTGAGTTGAATCAGAAGGAATGATATCTATAAAAAATAAAATTAAGGCGTGGGACAGGAATATATTGGGAGGAGAAAGGGAGAAATGGAATGGGACAAACTATCACTCATGAAAGAGAGAAGAAAAATCTTTTTCTTTTTTTTCCTGAATCCATATGACCAGTTTTTATTTAGTAGCAGCATAATAGTCAATGTTATCAAGGGTTAAAAAAAGGCAAACATAAATTATTCAGACTAAACTATGTAATATTTTGTACATATTAGTCAACTCTGGGCCTTGGTGATACAAGTAATGTATAAAGAAACAATCTGTATGCAAGGATCTTATATTCCAATGGAGGAGACAATACATACATAGATAAAATATAAACACAAAATGAATAACTACAAATATATATGAGGTAGTGAAATACAGAGTAGTTTGAGAGGGAGAGCCTTTGTTATTTTTCTAATATTTGTAGGTGTTGTCAAATTTATTTATAATAGACATAGTAACTTTATGATACTGTAGATCAGTAGATTCTTAATAGTATTATAACTATCATGTTGTGGCCCATGGAATGTTTTAATGTTAAAAAGATTAAGAAGTACTGCTCATAATGTTGTGCCAAACAGAAAACTTTGTATTCCTTTATTTGGACTTTTTTTCTCAAATATTATTACTATTAGATGGGTATTCTTTTATTTTAATGGAGTATTGCATTCCAAAGCATGATTCGTTATTATTGTCATTATAGAGTATCTTGGGGACAATGTATTTTCCAGAGTAGCATATCTCAGATTGTGTTGGGACATCTCTAGGGATGCTTTTCCTGCCAGATTATCCTTTCTGTGGTTAGGGTTCTCTCCAGGCCTCATTAAAAAATGTATGTATACATATTCTGAACTTAAATAAGATGTGCCTTTCTATATGCAAAGCAGATGAGAGTAAGAGGACTACATATTCAGTTGTGAATCTGTAGGAGGTACAATTTGCATCTCTTTTGCAGTCATACAACAAATCATACATGTTATTTTTCTTTTTTTTCTACTTTTTTTCCTTTTTCCTTTTTAACAGTTCATATCACATAAAACAATTCCAACTTTTCGTCAGGTGATACTTCTTTTAAAGCATTTACAATATAGACCACAAACGAATTTTTTTTTTAACATTAACTGAGACACACATAATAACTATGTATGCTAACTTCACAAGCCCTTGACCTAATTGTCTCCACACTATTACTAAGAATTAAAGGACCCTAACATATTGTTGTTGGTCTAAAGTCCTAAGCCTTATAGCTTAATTTTAGACTTAACCTTGGATGTTCCCCTACCAACAATCTATAATTTAATAGATCTGGTATTAAGCTTACAAACTTTTTGACTATAGGAAATTGCCACTAAGAGTAGGGACATTGCAGGGAACCAATATCTCCCCAAGTTCATGTCAATTCCAGGTAGGCATAGATTGTCAGCTTGCATTCAGTCAGGCTTAAAGTCTGCCAGGTGTCAGTGGAGAAATTGAGTCAGCCCAGGCTGAACAGCTGCTCTCCCAAGCTTCCTATGAGATGATTACCTTTTGCAGTTCATACCAGCATCTCACAGGCTTACTGGAGGCTCAGACCGCCTTTCTTGCTATCCATATCTGAGTTAGAAAAATCTTTTTTCAATGGAGGAGAAAAGGGAAGAGGTGAGAGGAGAAAAGGGAAGAGATGAGAGGGGAAAAGTGAAGCTTACTCTCATCACATATGGCTTAAGGAGGAAATAACATGCTCACTAAATTTGGTATGAAAATCTATCTTACACTACAGGAAAGTAGGGGAGAAGGGGACAAATGGGGTGAGGGGAATGATAGAAGGGAGGGCAAATGGGAGAAGGGAGTAATTAGAAATAAGGTCAAATGAGAGAATAGAATAAATGGGGAACAGGGTAGGATGGAGGGAAATATAGTTAATCTTATACAACATGGCTGTTATGGATATCTTGTGCAAAACAACACTTATACAGCCTGTATTGAATTGCTTGCCTTCTCAGTGGGGATGGGTGGGGAGGGAGGGAGAGAAGTTGGAATTCAAAGTATTAGGAATGAATGTTGAGAATTGATATTGCATATAACTTGGAAATAAGAAATAGAGATAATGGGGCATAGAACTCTATCTTGCCCTTCACGAAAAGAGAGAAGAGGGGGATAAGGGAAGGGAGGGGTGTGATAGAAGGGAAGGCACATTGAGGGAAGGGGTAATCAGAATGCAAAGTGTTATGGGGTGGGGAGGGGAGAGATGGGGAGAAAAATTGAAACTCAAAATTTTGTGGAAATGAATGTTGAAATCTAAAAATAAATAAATAAAACTATAGAAAAAAGAAAATGGCGGGAATATTCAATTATTTCCTTTTTAGATGAAGGAGGGATGATATAAGATAAGTGTATTTTAAGCTTAAGAGAGAGAGAAAATTTGTGATTTAGAAGTCACTTCTCACAGCCTCAGTTTCCTAACCCAATCAATCAACAAATATTTATTAAACCATTTTGTAATAATTCATTAATAATTTATTAAACAATTGTTTAAACAATTGGGCATTGTGCAAAAAAATGGAACAGTCCTTACTTGTGGAAAGCATATATTCTATCCAGGTCTCCCAGCTCCAGATCCAACACTGCACCATACACACATAAACAGATTCCCACTTCCAGAGTCCTACATCAAAAGCCTTGTTTTAGTTCTAGAGAGACAGCTTCTATTTTAAATTCTTTAGAAATTCAGTAGAACTTCTTATGGGCCTTATCTCCTTTGCCTACCTCTTTTTTTTTAAACCACTTATTGATGGCAAATGCTGCTGGTTCTACGAAGCCTTTTACTTCTTGAGAGTTTGGAAAATGACAAAAATACTAATTATAGAGTTGGATACATAAATAAAAAGGTATATTATCTAAATGCAGGTGGCTATTGATAAAGGAGATATGGGCTCACCCACAGTGTAATTGAGTTGTTGAGAGGTTTAGCATCGGTTACCTGCCATCCATCAGATTAATTTGCCACTCTAAAGTCCAGTAAAGGTTTCTAGCCAGCTATAGTCTTTCATGAGAGCTATGATGATTCACCATGTACTAAGAGCTTTATTTTACCTTCTTATTAGTTGCTTAATATGTGAAACTTCCCTAATATTGCTTTTCTTTTAGGGGTAAAATCATTTTGTTAACTACATGTATTCCCTACTTAATACAATTATTGTTCCTTCATAAATACCACATTAGGAAAAGATAATTTAAAGTGGCACTTAGTTCTATATAACACTGAACATCAAAAGAGCTATCTATTTTCACAGCAGCATTTTTCATAATTGCACAGAAAAAATCTGGAAGCAGTATGAATGTTCAGCAGTGGGGAAATGATTAAATAAATTATAGTACATTCATGCAGTGGAATATTATAGTTCCTTTAAGACAGACAAGTATGAAGAATATAAGGAAATATGGGAAGCTTTTATAAAATAAGACAAATTGAAAAAGCAGAATCCAAAGAACAGGGTTGATACTGATTAGGAACATATCAGAGAAAAAGTGGCTATGAATAAATGCACAAAAAAATCTTGTTCAGGACTAAACTGAAAAGTTATGACATTTTATAATTTGAATTTTATTTAAATGTAAATTGGTGCAAAGTTTAATCTGTTATATTTATGTTTATTATTCTATAATATATTTCTTAAAAACTGAATGTGACAGTAAGCAGACTCACTAAAATCAGTCAGACAAGAAACATTGATTAATTCCTACTATGTGCCAAGTCCGGGGCCAAGCACTGAGGATACAAAGAAAGACAAAGGACAGTTCCTAATCTTGAGGTGTTCAAAGTCCACTGGATAAGACAACATGCACACACAGATATGTACAAAGAGAACTAATCTTGCTGCATCTCAGATACTAGCTTACATTGTCATCAGACCATTTGATTTATGACTTGGGCCATTAGCCAACAGTCATTACATCAAGGTTCAATTATATTCAAATAGATCCATGATCACATTAATGTGGGTTTTCCTTCCTGCTGCAACCCATCATTTGACTGCTCATCCTATCAGACTCTGGTCCATGTCCTCCTATAACTTTGCCCCAGGATCTCTCTCCTCCTTACACAGGGCTTTCCTTGCATTCTTTTGATATTGTAAGACTACCAAGCAAGCATGCGTGCTGTCCATCAGTATTCTTCGTTCGCTATGAGACCAGCCCAGCCCAGCCTGTCTTTTCTTTTTTCTTTTTGCATTCATATTTCTTTGATTTCCTTTACACTAATTATTCTTTACAATTCCTTTTTTGTAATATATCACCTGCTCACACCCACAATGCCCTTTTGGTGATTTTCAATTTTAGTTCTTCAGAGACTACAGTATTTGATGACTTTACTGCCATTTAAATGCCCTTTGAAATAGGTTGATGTTAAGTGATAGTCTTTTTGTCCGTTTATGTTGAGTGAGAAGTTTGGCATATTAAAAGGATTTTGCTATTTTCAAAAGACAATCCATGTTTCATTTATTTTTGTTTATTCTGGTGTACAACCTCTATACGTTGTCCATTCACCCTCATCCCATCATCTGTACGATAGACTTTATACATTTACTTGGTGTTTTCTGTGTGGATAGTTAAGCCAAATTCCTTTGATTATGGATCTCTTTTAGGTTGTTCTTTAGTGTTCCACGTCTTGATGCAAATATCTTTAAACAAGAGCATCAAGATCTCATTATCTATAGAAAATTCTTCCTTGACTTAGACTGCCCTGGATCTTCTCTCCAACAATGTTAAACACCTTTGCTGCAAAACAATTCTTGAATTTTTTTCTTGGCAATGGCAATCAGAGTCCAGGATTGATTGGGCTTTGGTTACCTTCTCCCTTTTTCTCTTGTTTTCATCAGCAGTATTAAGTAATTAGTCTAAGGTTTATCCAGCAAATTTTTCAGAATCCTTTCCTCTAGAGTTTAGAGTTATCCATGTATTATAGCTGGAGGTATTATATTCTAAATATAATGGCTTTCAAAGTATTTTGTAAAGTCCAGTTACCCTCAGGACATGTCATATATAAATATGGGAATTTTTAACTGATTTCAACCTTTGAACCTTAACAACTATTTCATAGACCAAAGTTGGTCTAGTAGGTAGTAACCCCTTTTTCAGAATAAGTTCCAAGAGGGTTCTTTAAAAGAGATACTAAAAAAAAATAACCAACAACCACCAGAATGCTGGTAATACTGTTGCCCCTTTCAAGTAGGAATTTAATAAATGTCAATTATTCTTAGCTGTGAAGGTTAAAATAGTATTCTGTAGAGTGAAAAATAAAGGATTCTTTTGTCTAACTTAGCTGACCTACATAATATTAGCAATATTACATTGACTAGGAAAGAACTCTATATATTTATTTCCAGATTTCCTTGTGAGTAACTGAATAACTATAAAATAAGCATTTCTGTTTTGAGAGACTTTCCTCCTGTTTCTGGTTTCTGGTTATAACCAAATAATTTTGAGCTAACATTTCCTCTTTAAACTGCTTGATCTGGTTATGAATTTTGGTTCCAGTTGTAGGCCTAGTTCTCATTTTAAAACAAAATGAAATTTTCTACTTCTTGTTTCTACCAGGGACTGATAGCTGACAAGCAAGTGGACCCTGTTGTTGATATGGCTCTGAAAATAAATCAAAACATCACAGAAACTAATAGCTGTGGCTTAATTATAAAATCACGGCTCATGAGAGATATCTGAGGGTTTTCTGATAGTCATCATCGGACAGATTTTCATACTTGCTGGATTCATGCTCCATGTAATTAAATTAGTATTCTCTTCTCTTGCTATGATGCTATTTGCCAGATAGTGGAAATTAGCATTAGGTGTTCAAAGTTAGTTATTCAAAGTTCCAAAATGGCCTTTTATGAAGGGTTCCATAGAATGGATGTCCAATAACAGCATTATGACTTCTTTGAATGTGTGTTTATGTAACATCTAGCCCAGTAATCATTTATTACGTGTGCCCACTACTTGTCAGGAACTGTGCTAAGTGCTGAAGGTGCAATTAATCAAAAGAAAAACAGACCCTCTCCTCAAAGTTTGCATTCTGAGGGGGAGACAACATACAAAAGGAGAAAGGACATTGGCAAGAGGACGTCGGGGGTAACCGATGTAGGGACATCTTGTTCCTCAAAACCAGTCACAGTATAGATGCAGAGTGAAGTGAGCTAAGCATCCAGTTTCTGCCTTCTATAAAGGAAGGAATTGGGAAGAGTTTGGTATTCTGCCCCTCAGTCAGAGGTGGGAAGTGGCTGAGTTAGGTGATGTCAGTCAAGGCTTGAATTAACGGCGTGGTGATGAGTTTAAAAGTGATAAGCTTGTTATGGGAGAGGCATCTTGTTCTGTTTAATCAAAACGTGTGTGTGTGTGTGTGTACATATATACATATAGATAAATCTAGATATACATGTATAGATACATGTATATCTAGATATAGTATATACATATATATGCATACACATGCATACACATATACACATACACACACATCCGTAAAAGTGTTATCTGTTACGAGTTGCCTTAACTCAAGAAAAACAGATATGATTAAGAACATTTCCTACATAAATTCAAGTATTGTAAAGATACATTCAGCTTTTAGAAAAGACAATTTAGGGATAGGTGACACTATAGAACATAAATTTAAGAACTTCCCTATTTTACCCAGGTATTCATTTACAGACCACTGAATACTTGACAGACTAAGGCACAGAGGAACTTTCAGATAAACTGTGAGAACATACTCCTATTGTAAATCATTCCAAAATGAATATAAAGTATTGCCAGAACCTAAATGGGTTGGGGAAAAGTGTGGTTTGATTTGAACAGATTTTCAGGAGCACAATTCTGTTGATCATTAAGAACGTTTTATCTTTGCCTTAATAAGTCTGTGATCTGATTGTAGAGTGAAGACTGATTCAGAAATGATTCGACAACCACAATAGGTCATTTCATGTTAAAATAATTTTTATATTTTGATATGTTATTTAGTGCCTTCTATGTTGAACACCTAATTCTTTTCTTGAAAAAAGTATTCATTCTGCAGAGGGGTGAGGCTTCTGTGTACTCTGCAGGCCTTTGGTGTCTCTCATTCCTTACTCCTCAACTGTGTTTTCCAACATGTCTTTTGCTGTCATGATTTATGCTTACCTTTGAATTAAAGTGACTGAGAATCTAAGTATATGTAGCTTTAATTTCAAGACTCTTAATTGAATTATTTGCAGAAATTCTTTATATAATCATCCTTTAAGACAGACTCTAAAACGTAAATTACAATTCTTTTCATGGTCTTTTTGTAAATGCCATGACCAGTGCAACAGAAGACCCAAATACACCATTGAATTATGTTTAGTCTTTCAATGTATAGTAAAACCAACTCTACCAATTTCTTTGCCTCTCCAAGGAGAACCTGTGAACACTGTTTACATTTAACTGCTCTGTTCTAGCTCTTCTTCTTTTGATCTAATTTCTAGCATAAATGTTAATATATTTCAGTGGCTTATTTCCTCCTCTAGTCTAGCCATTTATTGATTATTAGACAACAATCTCACATTTATAATACCAAGTTGCTAAATTAATATTTATACAAGGTCTAAAAACTGTATGACTCTTAACACCCTTTGCCATTTTTTTGTTGTTCTACTACTATAATTATAGAAGTAGAAAATACAGAACTAAAGACCATTTTGCATTTTTCTTTATTTTATGCGTGGCTAGTGACCTACCTACTGGTGATGAAACCCTCTGTTCTTAGCTAGGCTGATCCTTAGAAAGGAGGTCCTTAGAAATTTGATATGATGTGACATGAGTGATATGAATAGTGATGGCTTATAAGAGCCAAGAGAAGGCAGCCACAATTTCTGACTAGAGTGGTCAACAAAGGCTTCAAATAGAATATGAGCTAAGTTTTGAGGGATGGGCAGCAAATATTTAGATAGGTAGAACATGGGAAAGGATACACTGATGAGACTAAGGGAAGGGGTGTTCGGGGATAGTAAGTAGACTGCCTTGGTTGCATTAAATTAGGGGAGTTGGAAAGGAATTTGGAGCTAGGTTATAAAAGATCTTGAATACTAAGCTAAGGAATTTAGATTGTATTCTATAGGTATTTGTGGGAGCATTGGAAAGCATTTAAGCTAGGGAGTGACATAACATAAGTGGTATTACAGGAAGACTCATCTGTTATTCCCTCACCCATCTTGTCTGTCAGTGGCCAAATCTTCTTGATTCCCACCTTTACAGCATTTTTTTGTATCTGCTCATTACAGCCATCCAAGTTCAGGATCATATCTTGAAATAATTACCTGTTTGGTCTCCCTGCTTCCAATCTTTCCCTTCTTAAAACATAAGCTTGACCATGTCACTCTTCTTTTCAAGTAACTTTAGAATAGTTATCTCTTACCTTTAGGATAAAAATATAAATCTAAAGTCATTCACAATTACACAGTATTTTCCTTCAAAAATTTGCTTCAGCCAAACTGGTTTCCATATTATTATCCATCCATGACATTCCATCTGTGCCTTTCTGCATTTTCACAGTGTGTCTCTCATGTCTCCCTCCTCACCTTTGCCTTTTGAAATCTCTAGTTTACAATTCTGCTAATTGTCGGTACTCCCTTTATCCCCTCCAACACCCTTTAGATAATTTTGTTTCATGTTCTGTCCTCCTCATCACCCCATTTCAACACACAAAATATAGGCATCTTAAGGAAGTGATTATTCAATTTCATTTTGTCTTGGAATCTCTAACACCACATTGGCACACAGTCCATGTCTGATATATGTTTGTTTAAGTTGGCAGTGAACATGACAAATTTAGATCAGCCTTTGATTTTTTAAAGAACTTTCTAGATTAAATGTGTTCCTTATAAACAGAATATTGTTTACTTTTGCATTTTTAAATCTATTTGGTGACTCTTGCATTTTACTGGTGAGTTTGGCCCATCTGCATTTAAAGTTAGATTTGTTAAATGTCTTTTCTTCAGAAGGAAATATGCACTTTCTTATTGTTATATGTAAAAACTTAATAGAATAACTCTAAACAAATTTTTCCTACTTAACATTGATATCTGAGTTATTTTAACTTAATCTTTATCAAAACTAGAGCATTACGTTGAGATTTTCCTGTCCTCCTCCTTCTCTCATTTTCCCCTGTGCTCTGACATACTTTTTGTTAGAAGCTGACTAACAGTTTTGTTTGTTTTAAACTTATCTTTTTGGCTGGAAAGCCTGTTTGTTGTTTCATGACCACCTTGAAATGAATGTTTCTGCATGTTTGCTTCTCAGATTTGCCTTTTTTATTTTCATGAAGCATCACCAAGTTTTGCTAGGTAGATCGTTATGGACCACAGTTCACAGAACATGCTTGTTGTTCGTCCTTTGTTCTTGAAGAAGACCATTGACATCCCAAAGGTGACGTCTTGACTTGCCCATGAACTGGATGTGACTGAGGCAGAGCTCTGAAAAACTATCAGCCTCACTGTCTCTTCCAGTCATCGGGGTCCAGGGGCAAGAAAAAAGTCGAGATGATTGATGCAGTGAGTGACCTTGACCTTTCTAAATGAAGGTCTTTCTAGGTCTCAGTTTGTCTTAAGCCATGCCTATACAATGACTAAGGGTAGGTGAGAATTGAGACAAAAGATGGCCCAATTTACCATCCAAAGATACCAGTCTGGGAGGGGAAGACTCTCGGAGTTTCTGACCAGAACAGAAAACAATTATTATTTGCATTCATTCTAAACCATAAGAAGCTGAACAATGAGCCACCAAGGCTTGGACTAGACCTGTTATTGACCATTCATTGTGAGCTAGGGTGATTTCAGACAGTCTACATCATTTATTAAGAGGCTGTGTGTGCAAGGTGTTGTTCTAGGTACTGAATTTCTATAATCCCCTTTTCATCCTTGAAAATCCATGGTGATAATAGTTATTCTTCGGTAAGTGCTTTTTGCACTACTTCTGGAAGCTTAAGAGTTGAAAGGAAGGTAACATGGTATAATGGGAAAAACACGGGATTTGAAGTCAGAGGACCTAGGTTCAAATCCTAAATTCCTTAACAACTCCAGCCTTTGGTTTCCTTATCCATAAAATTAAGAATTGGATTGATTGCCTTAGAGCTCTATTTCAGCTTTAAATCTGTGATAAAGATACATTTTAATGAGGATTTGTATGAGTATTTTCAATCTTAGTTTCTTCCTTGTTACTGGTCTTCTTATTCTTTCTCTTTGTATTCCACCAGTCTTTATCAATACTAGAAATTTTTCTTTGTCAGTTTCCCGGAGGGAAGGTATCCAGATTATTTGTTTTTCTAAGATCTCTGAGATATCATTAATTCTACTGATGCACTATGATCGTTCAGTCAGTCATTCAGTCAATAAACATTTATTAAGTGCCTCCTGTGTTCCAGGCACTCACTGAGCAAAGTGTTAAAAGATACAAAAAAGATGAGTCTTTCCTCTCACAGAGCTCATAGTCTAGTGATGTTTGGATGTTTTCCAATAGTTTAGATAATTTAGTGTTGGATTTTTTGTGAGTTTGTGGTTGTAATATTTCCAAATGTCCTGCATTGTGTGCACTTCTCTTGTTAGTTTTAAGCCTACTGTTCATTGCTTTTGGACTTTTTTTGAGATTTTCTATTGTGTTCGCCATGTTGGTCATTATCCTCACTGCTTCTTCACATTCATTTTTCTCCGTCTTTTAATTTTTGCTTAACTTTCTCATGTGATTTTTAAGCTTCCTTCCAACTCTTATTTGGTCTCATGAATTTCTTCTTAGCATCATCATTTCCAATTTTTTTTTCTTTAAATGTGGTGGCTATTCATTCAAGGACTTCTTTAAAGAAATAGTTTCTTTTTCTGTCTCTTTCACTTCATAGGATTTTCTACTGATTGAGTTGCTATACAGTTTTTAAATTGTATTAGCACTCATCTTTGCTTCACTGTTCTTTGATTTTGTTTGGTTTTTATTTTCTTGTTTGATTTTTAATCTGTTTCTCTTGCTTTTGATGCTTCTTTGTTGTTTTTTCTTGGTGGGGTGTAGGGGGAGCCTGACACTTTTCAGTCTAATCACTACAACATTTTGTATCAGGCTTCTCTCCCAAACTGTTATGTAGTTCAAACAATAATGGATGGGATGTGAAGATTGTAAAGTACTATAAAAATACAAGTAATTGTTACAGTAGTAGTTGTTATGGATGACCTTGAACAGTGCTGTTTTATTGACAGGGTAGGTGCAGATGCCAAAGAATTGCCAGAAAAGAGCAAACAAATGAAACCCCCAAGGTATTATGGAGATCATATGGCAAGGAAATAAAAGCAATAAGGACTTTGTGGATTGTGCTTGTGCCTTGTCTAAAGTGAAACACAAATGTTGTAAAGCTTGAGATGCTGTTTTGGTACAACTATAAGCTAAATATTTGAACTCACATTTTTTACTAGCAGCAGAATAAATTAGGAGCTCGAAGAGTGGTGCTGTCTGGAATTTCAGGATTTTGTTCGGTCACTTTTCAGTCATGTCTGACTCTTTATGACCCCACTTGGGGTTTTCTTGGTAAAGATACTGGAGTGGTTTGCCATTTCCTCCTCCAGATCATTTTACAGATGAGGAAACTGAGGCAAACAGGGTTAGGTGGCTTGCCCAGGGTCACACAGCTAGTAAGTGTCTGAGGCCAGATTTGAACTCAGGAAGATGAGTCTTCTTGGCTCCAGGTTGGGCACTCTATACACTGCGGTACCACCTGATTACCCATCAGCATGGTGATTGGCAATTCTGTCTGCCTAACGAATTTTTATCACTTTTTCTCTCTCCTCATACTTCTTGACCACTCTGGAAAGTGGCAGTCAAGACATTCGATGCTGTCTGGATGCTTCTTAGTCTCCTTGACTAGACCACTCATCCATGTCTCACCCTCTAGTTGCAAGTGACTTCTAAGGTTCTGTCCTGAGTGGTCTTCTTTTTTCTCTTTGTTCTCCATTACCAGGTTCTCTCATCAACTCCCATAGTTTGAGTACTGTCATCTCCATTCTGGTGATTTCCTGGATCCAGCCATTTTCTTTCTCTTGAATTCTTAGTTCCATGTCACCAGCTACCTATCTGATGTCTCCAAAAGTATGTCTTAAGAGTACCTCAAACTTAGCACATTGGAAATGGGACTCATTATCTTTCCATTTACATCGACTCTATCTCTGAACTCCCCCTTCTTTGTTAAGGATACCACCATCCTTCTAGGTACCCAAGTTCCCAATGTGAGAGTCATCTACAATTTCCATATGTGAAATCCACTTGACAGGTTGTGTCAGTCAACCTTCCTAACATCTACTGTGTCTATCAATCCATAAACAAGCATTTATTAACTGCCTACTACATGACAGGTAACATGGTAGTACCAAGGAAAGATAAAAACATAGATGTAACATTCTGCTCTGTTGGGAAAGTAAGCATATACAAGATATAAGTAAATACAAAGGATATACAAACTAAATACAAAATATTTCCTGGGAAGGTACTGTTAGCTAAGCAGATCAGGAAAGGTCTCAGATAGGAGGTGGCCCTGGAGCTGAGCTTTGAAGGGAGACAGAGATTTTAAATGAAGACAAGGAATTATTTAATTCATTGCAGTCAAAAGAGACTGCTTTTCACTCACACCACCTCCACCCCTGTTCTGGCTCTTCCCACCTCTCAACTAGAATATGGCAAGAGCTCCTAGTTCACCTCCCTGGCTCCATTTTCTCCCCTTATCAAACCATCTTCTGTATAGCTATCAAATCAATATTCTTAAAGCACAGGTCTGACCGTGTCACTTCTTTGTTCAAGAACCCTGAGGTGATTCTTTGCTGTCTCTAGGGTAAAATACTTGGGCAACTAGGTGGTGCAGTGGATAGAGCACCAGTGCAGGAGGCAGGAGAACCTGAGTTCAAATCTCACCTCAGACACTTGATGCTCACTAGTTGTGTGACCTTGGGCAAATTACTTAACCTGAATTGCCTCATCCTGGGTCATCTCCAGTCATCCTGATGAATATTTGGTCACTGGATTCAGATGGTTCTGGAGGAGAAGTAAGGCTGGTGACTTGCACTGCCCTCCCTCGCTCAAAACAAAGTCAAGTGCAAGTCATGTCATTATTTCTCTGATGGCATGGTCTTCTTTGGCAACGAAAGATGAACACATAGGATAAAATACATACCCCTCCATTTGTCATTTTAAGTCCTTCACAGTCTTTCTCCAACCAACCTTTCTTTCTCATTGATTTCACATTATTCTCCTCACTCTCATGCATTCTCCATTACAACCAGAAGAGATTATTTGCTGTTTTTGATGCATGACATTCCATTTTCCACCTCTGCATCTTTGCTCAGGCTATCTCCCTTCCCTGGAATGCACCACTTTCTCACCTTTTCTCTTGGAAAAATCCCTCACTTCTTTCAGCTCTCGGCTCAGTTGACAGATACCTCCTCTATAAATCATTTCCTGAGCTTCCCCTAGTTGTTAGTTTTCTTCCCTACAAAATTACTTCAAATGTATTTTGTGTCTATATCTTATATTTAGTTATCTGTGTATATGTTGTTTCTCCCAAGTAGGAAAAATTGAAGACCTCAAGGGCAAGAATTGTTTTATTTTTGTCCTTGTCTTCTTGTCCCCTAACACAGTGCCTCACTTACAGTAGATACTTATATAAATGCTTGCTGAATGAATATAAAGGAGTATTATTGCTCATCATTTCAAAGTTGTTTGGGTATGAGCTTACTCTAAATCAGGGGTGGGGAACCTATCGTCTTAAAGCCACAAGTGGCCTTCATGTGTGGCCCTTTGACTGAATCCAAACTTCACAGAACAAATCCTCCCTTAATAAAAAGATTTGTTCTGTGAAGTTTGGATTCAGTCAAAGGGCTGCACTTGAGGACCTAGAGAGCCATATGTGACCTCAGGGCTGAGGCTCTAAATTCTACAGATTCTTCATTATCAGGAGATAATGACATGGGTTGTGTTGGTCCATTCATTTTCCCTGCTACTAGGGAGGCTGGATCTCTTGGGCTTGGGAATTCTGACATCAGTAGGGCTAAAGTTGCTTCCGTTGAGTCTAGTATTAATATGGTGAGCCCCCAGGAGCAGAGAGCCACCAAGCTAACCAAGCTGGGGCAGACCATTTCAGGTCAAAGCTTCTGGGCTGATCAGCAGTGGGATTGGGCCCATTATTGGCCACTCCACTTTCAAACTGGATGAGATTTGGAGACACCATCTCCAAAAACAGCTGGTTATGCTTTTCACTTGACAGCAGACTAAAACACTATTTGAACACAATTCCACAAACAGCCAGGATTAGAAAAGACAGCTTAAATATTATTATGAGATGGATGCCTGCAAGATAGAACAACTTTCTCAGGAGGGTTTTGTTGTAATAACATGTCATTCTGAATAGCACTGCTCTAGAGGTTGAATCACCCAGGAGCATGGTAAAAATATTAACTTATCTCAGAGGGAGCTTTGTACCTGGTCAGCAGTCAAATAGCTTGATGTGTAAGCCTATGGTTTGGAAATGTTGTCATTTGTCCTTTCTTGAAGAGGACCAGTGACATCACGAGGGCGGTATCACATTGAAATGATCTTTCACTGAAGGTGCAGAAAGGTTATAGAACTAATTGGAAGAAATTATTTTGATTATTAATTCCTTAGATTTTATTCTAGAAGCAACAAGAAAATGTTTAACACCATTATAAGCTCTAGGACAGTGACAGAAATTTTGTGTTGTGTGAACCTGCAGAATCAGCATGTGTAAAAACTGTTATCCATACTTATTCTGCTTAAATCTAGGGGAGTCTAATTTACTGGTATCTACACACTGGCCAACAACCATGAAGGCGACTGATTTTTATCAGAATTTTAGAATGTGTTCAAAAGATAGGCTTCATAAATGAATTTTAAGGAAAGTATCACACAATTTTCCTGTACCATCATGTTTGGTTTGGTTTTTTTTTTAAGTTTTCATGAATTGGTTTTTCGTTGGCTTTTGCTAGTCAATTTTTATCTTGAACCACCAACGCCTCTTGTCAGGAAATATATATGATTCAGTTAACTGCATTGGCTCGTAAAAATACTTTGCCTTTTCTTGAATATTAGACCAAATCTGAGGATACATTCTAGTCTTTTCTCTTTTTGTCCCCAACCACAATTCACATGGAATTTGACATAGTTTCTCTTATTTAAATGGTATATTACTCAAAACAATAATAACTATTATGACTGGCATTTATATATCACTTAAAGGTTTGCAAAGCACTTTATACATGTTATCTCATTTTAATCTTATAGCAACCTTGGGAGTTTAGGTGCTATTATTATCCCCATTTTATAGATAAGAAAACTGAGGCAGAGGTTAAGGGACTTGCCCAGGGTCACACAGCTGTTGTCTGAAACTGGATTTGAACTGGATGTCCCAGTAGTTGTATCCATTGTAACACCTAGATGGCCACTCCCAACCCCAAATAATAGCCTGTTGTTCTCCTAACTCTTTATTTTTGCTCATGCTGTTTTCTGTGTTTTAACACCTTCCCCCTTGACTGCTACCTCACCTGCTCAATTCTTACCTGTTTTTTAAAAACCAACTCATATGCTTCCATGTACATAAAGCCTTCCTTGTTTCCCTCTGGAAGTAATGTTGCCTTCCCTCTTGGACCTCATATGTAATAATTTATTTTTCACCTTTCTAACATATCATTATATATTACATATAATATTGTATATTATATTTACATGTGTTGTATCTCCAACAAGGGCCTCATATCTACCCCAGCACTTAACATAGTGCTTTATGTAAAATACAATTTGATGAACACATGGTGCATTGCATTTATTTCATATGGTGCTGCTCCACAGTTTTAGATCATACAATGTCTCCAAAGAATTTTAATAGCTGAGCTCTGATAGCAGATGGATTAATATCATATTTGACCTATTAGTATTTTACTGTGTTGATCTTTTCAAGTCACATAAGGATGTATATCTTTTCTCTTAAGCGTCTTATCTTTTCCTTTGAATCTGAGTGTTTTTAGATAGGTTAGATAATTAAATGATTTTTTTGCCGCTGTTCTACGTTGTGTGCAGTTGTTTGTTTTTTTGGGGTTTTTTTTGCAGTTGTAAGGTAGAAGAGAGGGAAATGTGAATTGCATTGTGATTAAAGAAAATATACTCATGTGAAAATGTAGGAATGAGAATGGGACTCATTTGAGGGGAAGATAAACAGAGGTAGAAACAGGAAAGATACTGTCATTGGAGTGTACTCAGACCCACCCTCTGGACAGAAAGAAGAAATGGATGAAGACTTCAAGAAAGCCTAACACAAAGGCAGCCATGATAGTGAAAGATATTGAATGCATCCTTTGTGGGACTAGTTGAAGGAACTAGGGATGTTTTTCAGTCAGTCAGTAAACATTCATTAAGTGCTCACTAAATTTCAGGCAGTGTACTAACTGCTGGGGATACACAGAAAGGCAAAAGATAGTTCCTGCTTTCAAGGAATTCATGGCCTTGTCAGGGAAACAACATGAAGACAACTATGTACAAAACACAATGTGCAGCAAAAAGTGGAAGTGATCAGCAGAGGGAAGGAACTGGCAGTGAAGGGTGATTGGGAAAGGATTCTCATAGAAAACAGGATTTTAGCTTGGACTTGAAAGAAAACAGGAGGTGGTGATGAGGAGAGTGTTCTAGGGATAGGGGACAGCCAGTGAAAATGCCCAGAGTGTAGGTATGGAGATGGAGAGTCTTTTGTGAGGAAAATAAGAAATTATGAGGAAAATGATGGTCTCTTGATTTAAGAAGAAACTTCTTAACAATGGAGGTTGTCTAAAAGGCAACTTGGCTGACTCGAGAGGTAATGAGTTCTCCCACCAGAGCTGTGCAAGTAAAACTGGCATGCCCGCAGGGTAATATATGAGGTCATTGTTCAGAAGTGGATTGAACTAGTAAACCACCTAAGTCTTTGCCCGCTACCCGATTTTGATGTTATAGTTTTGTTTGACACCATAGAGCTATGCTTTACTTATCTTGTCAAAGCTCAGGTACATGATCTAGTAAAGATTTTATTTGCCTGTCTCCTTGGAGGCATTTGAAATACAGATGACATTTTTCTCTCACTTCGTTGTGGGCTTTTTCCTCTATTGATGTCTGATACTTGTTGGAACTATTAACTCTACTGTTTTTAACAAAATTATAGCTTTTTGGAACTGTAATTATCCTTTCTTGGGGATCAGGGACTATTTCTTTACCCCCTCAGAGCATCAAGTGGATCTCCTTTGAAGGATCTCTAGAGAGGTGGGCAGAAGTCACAAATATGTATAGTCAACCAAAGCTAATCCCTACATTAGGAAAGGTCTTAATTTTTTCAGTGAAATATGAGACAAGGCCCTCAGCTTGAGATGAACGAGACATTCTGAAGGAAGTTTGGGGAAGAATGAAAAGGCCTGGAAAAGCTGCTGTGGTGGGTGGGATAGCAAACGATTAAGGAGGTATAAAAGGATTGTCTTGCTGTAGTGAGGGTCCAGGAGAGATTATATAACATACATTTGTACCATGGTCCACAAATTTGGACCCAGTTGCCCTGACTTGGTGACTTTTTCTAGTCAGCAAGCACCATGTGATTAGGAGCAATAAGGATAGGTTGTGATACAATCAATGAAGGAAACAGGATTTTAGACTAAAGGATAATGTAGAGTTGAGTTAGGGGGTGGCAAAAGATGGGAAATAAATAGCTTTTTTGGGTTCCAGTTTTGTATAGGGAAGCTAGGTAGTGCAGTGGATAAAGTGCCAGACCTGGAGTCAGGAAGATTCCTCTTCATGAATTCAAATCTGGCCTCAGACACTAGCTGAGAGACCATGGGCAAGTCACTTAACCTTGTTTGTTTCCTCATCTGAAAAATGATCTGGAGAAGAAAATGGCAAACCACTCCAGGATCTTTGCCAAGAAAACCCCAAATGGGGTCACAAAGACTTGGACATAATTGGAAAGACTGAACAAGAACAATAAGTTCTTTTAGTTAATTAAAAAATAAATATCCCTAAAAATCGTTTGCTTGATCCCCACCATCCCCACCAGCTCTCAGCCTTTATGAGAAGTCAGTAGATGTGTCCACTTTGTCTCTGTAGCCTGACTTGAGACCTCATCATTCAACTGAAACTGCCTTTTCCTAAGTAGCCAGTGATGTCTTAACTGCCAAATATACTGGCTTTATTTTTAATCCTCATCTTTTCTGACCTCTCTACGCGGTCTTTGATACTATCAATCATTCCCTCTTGAGCACAGTTGTATGGTCAGATGCAGAGTTAAGTGAGCAGGAGAACAATTTATAGTATAATAGTAACACTGTGAAAATGAACAGCTTTGAAAGAATCAAAATCTGGTTTGCCCAGTGATCAAGAAGCAGTGGACTAAATGTGCGGAATGAGATATACATTCTTGGACAGAGCCAACAAGAGATTTTGTTTTGCTTGGACATGCATATTTATCAGGGTGGGGCGGGGGGAGAGAGAGAGAGAGAATAAGTGCTTGTTAATTGGGGGAAAAAAACATTTACCACTGGGCAGGTCACATAACCTTTGTGGACCCCCATTCCCTCTGCCTCCAGACACTGAGGATTAACTAGATGACCTCTCTGGCCCTTCCAGTTCTAAGTCTGTGATCCTGTTTTGTACTTAGAGCAACGACTCAATTCCATGAAATATTTTATGTTAACAAAATGTTTTATTTACATTCTGCAATCTGTCTTTTCAGCCTCATAGTCAAACTGGCATTCTTGCTGGCCCCATCCCTTCAAGTCTGGTGTTCTCTTTCTCATCCCAACCTCTTAGAGCTCTTTACTTGTTTCAGAACTCAGCTCATGCATTCTGTAAACACTTTAATAACAACAGCAACGATAATAGTTAGGATTCATATAGTGCTTCAAGGTTTGCAAAGTGCTCTACCATTACCATTTTATCCTCACAGCAACCTGAGAGGTAAGTGCTGATATCCATGTTTTACAGATGAGATAACTGAAGTAAACAGGTTAAGTCACTTGCCTAGAGTCCCACAGATAGTACCAGTCTAAAGCTGGATTTGAATTCATGACTTCTGGACTTTGGTTCCAACACTCTATTCATTGTTCTACCTCTTTACCTTTTACTTAGAATGTTTTCCTCCCTGATAGAACCTAAGCTTGAGAACAGGGCTTGATGCTTGAATGATTGATACTCATGATCTTGACAACAAGTCTGATAATGAGTAATGTGACTTCTATTAGGCCCCTTTTACTGTTACTATAATATTAATAGCTTTCACTTAAATAGTACATAGAGGCAGCCAAGTGACTCAGTGGATAGAAGTGCTAGGCCTAGAGTCAAGAAGACCTGAGTTCAAATCTAGCCTCACACCCTTACTAGCTGTATGACCCTGGGCAAGTCACTTAATCTCTATTTGCCTTAATCTACTGAAAAAGAAAACAGCAAGCCACTCCAGTATCCTTGCCAAGAAAACCCATAGGATCCTGGAGAGTTAGATACAACCGAACAGCAAATATAGCGCTTACTATGTGCCAGATACTGTCCACATTTTACAGGTTAGAGCAACTTGTCCAGCATCACAGGATTAGTGAGTGCCAGAGCCAGAGTTCCATCCAGTGCTACTTCTGACTTCCTGGGCTCTCTGTACAACAGCCTTTTCCTCACATGCTGTAGTACCCCCTGATTTTTGGAACTGGCATATTTGCTGCTTTGCTTTTAAGGAAACAGTACTTTTACTCTTGACTATTAACTAACTTCTGTTATTTCCAGTACCCTTTGTTTGCTGATGAGTAGAGCACAAAGTCGTAGATTCAAAGCCGGCAGGGACATGTAACTGCTCAATTTAAGCCCCTCATTTTAAAAACTGGCTTAACCATCTGCTTCTCTGCCCTGATTCCTGCTCTCATACCACAGGACTTCAGCATACATATTCATGATGAACCCTAGAGTGGTCTAAGAAAAAAAGAAACCAACATTAAAGAGATCAAAGAAAAAAGGAAAAAAATATCTAATTTTTAAAACTTTTTTTGGTTGGGTTTCTTTGTTTATTTTAGGGTTTGTTTATTTTTTGGTCTGTGTTTTCTTTAGCAACATAACCAATATGGAAATGTGTTTTATGTGACTGTACATATCTATTATCAAATTGTTTGCCTTCTCAAGGAAGGAGAGGCAAGGGGAGGGAGAGATTTGGAACTCAATTTTTTTTTTAAAAAAGGAATATTTAAAATGTTAAAAATTAGCAAGTGGTAGTACTGACTCCAAATCCAGTACTTGGTTATTGTTATTCAGCCATGTCTGATTCTTTGTTACCCCGTGGGCCAGAGCACACCAATGCTGCCTGTGAGGTTTTCTTGGCAAAGATAATGGAATAGTTTAACATTTCCTTTTCCAGTGGATTAAGGCCGACAAGTTAAGTGACTTGCCCAAGGTCACACAGCTAGAGTCTGGATTTGAATTCAGGTCTCCATTGCTTGGATTCTTCCGCTTCCCCTCTTCCCTATCTCACTGCCTTCATAAAATATACCCAACCCATATCTCATTTTTCTTTATGTAGTTTACAACCTCTTATGAGCCTTTTCCATTTAGTCTTGCAACATAAAGGTTTCATTGTAGTATTAGCTTCAAGAGTCCAAATAATTTTTGTTCCCTCCACTGTTCTCCAGTAGCTCATTTTTTATTATGGTAAAATAAGGCTTTTTACTTTTCTTGATTCTTAGAATCAGATCTAAGTCTCAGTAGAACAAGATAGTTCTGTATTGCTTTGGTGTTCAGCAAATTAGTTAGAAAGGTAAAGTGACTAAAAATTAAATCAAAGATTCTTCTAGCATATGGGCAGTTCATTTGTGGGCATTGGCAAGTGTGGAAGCTGAAACCTCAAATGATTAATCTCTCTGCTGTCCCTGTATCCGCGGCATTTGGTGACAGAGTGTTTCATTGCATCTGTTGAAGGGCAAGCCTTCCTCCTGTAATTGAACAGCTTGCTGTATCAGCATGATGTAATGGTTTTATTTATAGAGTAAGAAAGAGATACAATGAGGGAAATAATTCCCAGAAATCCAGTTAATAGTAATCTTCTCTCCTCTTACTACGTTTCTCTTTATTTCAGTCAAAAGATGTTATTTGTTAAGCATTTGGTCAGAAAAAAATGGAATTAATCCTTAAGTAGAGGTGACTAAGAACATATTTTTAGCTTCTATTTGCTGAAAAGGGAAGCTGTACTCCATGGCTTAATGACTGCTTTTCATCCTAGCAAACAGAAAAAATGACAGAAAAGCTTTGTCTTTTCTGTATTTTAGTCCTCTCTGTGCAGGCTATGCAGGTGGAGCAAATTTATAGGTCATTCTTCATCTATCATTCATACTTCTAAGTGTACTAATTATAAGAATAAGAGGATCAGCTTTCATTTATTCTCAAGAGCCCAAATCCTAAGGATGGCGATGAGATGCACAGTCTATTGTTAGAGCCTCCTTGAGAACCACCTTGTTAGGATATTGATTCTGCTACATAGCAGAAATTAGTACAGGGTTGCATGTAAGCAAAGTATCATTATTCTGATTTCTATGTAGAAATGAGAAATTTTCACTTTCTTTCTTTGACCAGTTTGTCATATTTTTTCTTTAGAAATTTTAAGCAACTATAAATGACAAGAGCCTAATAAATATCAACTTTTTTTATAACACTCCAAATTCCCTTTAAATGTTCATTAAGATACATGCATTCATGCTTCATGATTATAGTGAAGGTATTATAATCATATTATTTGTGTTTTCCTTAGAATCAGTTCATATAAACATTTCTGGATATTGACAGTACCATTTAAAAGCATTTAATACCATTTAAAAATAGCCAACATGGAATTTTATTAAGTATTTCCTAGGTTATTCCTCTTCATAGAATTCCTGTTCAATATATTTCTCTTCATAGCATATTAAAGATGCCAGGGATCTTAGATACCACTTTCATTTTTTAAATGAAGAAAATAAGGTCTAGTAGATGCAAAATGATTTACCAAAGGTATACAGTAGTAAATGGAATAAAGAATGTTTAAACAAGCTAGTTCTTCTGACTCCCAGTGAATATGAATATACATGTGTGTATATGTATATATGTAAACACACATTTAAGAATAAAAACTGTACATAATGTATATATGTAAGAATAAGGACAATTTATTAATGTGAATTTATAAATTGTCTTTATTCTTTTTTCACTTTTGAATTGTTTGAATGAGTTATATTCCCAGAAGTAGAGATAAAAAATGAAATAGCTTTGGTACATATTGTGAGATTATACTATTAAAACAGTTAAATCAGTTTGTGATATCATCAGCAGTGTGTGATACTTGTCTCTTTATGTACTCATCAACATTGAGGTTTTTATATTAAGATTTTTCCCTAGTTAAAAGATTTGTAATGATAACTTGAAACTGTTCTAATTTTAATTTCTTTAATGACTGATGAGACTAGACATTTTTCCACGTGATGATTTGCTGCCTGTTTTTCCTCAGGGTGGAAGTATATTAAAGTCGCAAAGGGCTCTGTCTCTTTCAGAGTCAGAGGACCTGTGTTCAAATCTTACTTCTGGGGCTTACTATTTGTGTACCTGTGGGCAAGTCATGGATATTCTCCAGATCCCTGCTCCAGCCTTGTTTCCTTTTCTCTAAAATGAGGCAATTAGATTAGAGAGATGCTCTCTGTGGTCCTTTTCAGCTCCAGAATTATGATCCAATGATTTTTGTGCATAAACTTGCTTCTTTTCACCACTTATAAATGAAATGTGTGTGTTTTTTTGTATATTTTTGTGGGTAGTAAGTACTGTGTACCATAAAGTTTCCCTAATTTTTTAACTTTTACATAATTTCCTTTTATGTTATTATTTCATTGTAGTATTATTTCATTTTGGAAATTTTAATTTCATAGACTTGATCCCAACCATTTTGTCTGAAAACTGTCTTCTACTTTTTCCCCTGATGTTGAGAAAGATTGAAGGCTAAAGGAAAAGGGGATGGCAGAGGATAAGGTGGATAGATAGTGACATGGAAGCAACAAATATGAGCTTGGATAAACTTTGGAGATAATGGAGGATAGAAGGGCCTGTTGTGCTATGGTCCATGGAGTCACAAAGAGTTGGACACAACTGAATAAATGAGCAACAACTTTTTTCAGTAGTCTCAAAATTTTCCTCCTTCCCCTACTGGGAGAAACACTATTCTAATGTTCTTTTTGTTTAACTCTGACTTGTCTGGAGTTTATTGAAGTAGTTGGCATGAGGTCTGTTCCAATAACAGTCATTAACTAAATAGTGACTCTTGTCTCATATGTATTACTCCTGGTTTATTATGTATTCTTATAGCAGTTTGAAGATATTTCTGGAATATCATTTTCTTCTTTTATATGGTTTTTTCTTGTAGCTCAGTACTGTAAAGTTAAAAATATAAGTGGTGTAAGTCCATTGTTTAAGCTGTGTACATATGCACATACTTTGTAGATCCATGATTTCTTTAGTGTGAATGCTGTGACTACTGAGTGCATAAGTTTTCCATGCCTTAACAGATGATTTCAAGTTACAGTGACCAAAATAAAAAATAAAAAAAAATACCTGATCAAGAACCTTCTTGAAATAAACTCCTCTGAATTTTGCAGGTTTGGTCCTTAGAGGACAACAGATGTATAATCTTTCTCTGGGCTTGCCCTCAAAAATCTTTCCATTTTAGCAAGGTTTGCCAGTAAAAAATCACAGATCTTTTAAGTATTAAAGCTTGTGTACAGGCAGACACACACACACACACACACACACACACACACACACACACACACACACCACACACTCTGTCATCATTATAACTTGTACTTCTCCCAGCTCATAGCAAAAGTATTTAACTCTAATGAAATTGTACCAGTGCAACCCTTCAAGATTTAAGAAATTCGTACAATCAGCCATGAAGATTCTATAAGTTAGTAATGGTCTTGGAGAGTTGCTCTGGCCAAAAAATTTGTCATACTGTGGCCAACCTGATGGTATATTTTTAACTGTAATCCTTTATCCCATTAAGATTTTAAAATTTCCTCTCCTTTATTTATTCCATTTAGAGTTTAAAATTTCCTCTGAATAAAATTTCTTCCCTTAGTTAAGCTAATACCAAAGTATTAGCTCCTGTTGTTGGAAGTCTTTTTCTTCCTTTTGTGAAGTACTCATTATATTCCCCTTAGGTATCACATAGATTTCTGTTAGACTCCTTGTAGTCCTGAGGTTACCTTTCCTTGGTGTGTCTAGTCAGTCTCTGCTGTCCCTGGGACGGCGATAGGATGCCATTGACAAATCAGAATCCTCCCACTCTCCTGAGTTCACAAGGTTGCCCTCTGGGGGAGGCTGGGGATGGAGAGACCAAGATTCTACTCTGCCCCCCTACACTCTCCCTCCAAAAAAAGCAGTTCTGTCTCTGGGGCTTGCCTGAAACTGTTTTTTCCTTTAAATTACTAGAATTTGAATCTCAGGTTCTAGACTGGTTTGCTGTTTTATAAAAGACCCATGGAAAATAACAGGGATTACATTAGTTTAATACCATTTATTCAGTAAAAATTCTTACCTGATGAGGGCATAGAGTATTTTGTTAGTTATTTTATTGGGGTAGAGGGATTACTTCAAGGGATATGTATAAAGTGCGTTCACACCTAATTTAATACCTCAAGAAAGGAAAAAGTCCCAGTAATCCCACCCATACATATACACATATACATCTTTTTTATAAAGTTCTCCTTAATATTAAGTCCTTGTAATATTTTATTAAATAGAAAGGGTAACAAATAGCATGCATGCCCTGTCCTTGTTTTCGAAAGGAATTATTACCTCCTCTTATCTCCATTAAATATAATATTGATTCATCCTAAAAATGTACGTTCTTTCCCATGCAAACACATTTTCCATTCCACGTTAAAAACAGACTGTGTGCAGAATAAGTGTTCCACTTCATCAATAATTTCTACTGAGATAATCCTATAATTTTCGATATTGTCTTACTGTACTGATTTATGTTATTATTGATGAACAAGCATTTATAGCATGTTTTCTATATGCCAAGATCTGTACCAATCACTGGGTATGCAACAAGAATAAAAACCTAAGCCCTGGCCTCAGGAAGCTTCCATTCTACTAGAAAGACAACATGTACATTCATTTTCAAAAACACAAGCAAGCTACATACAAAATAGATAGAAGATGAAAAAGACGCTAGTGGAGGGGCAGCTCGGAAAGCCCTGCTGCTGGCGGTACTCAGGCTGAGTCTTAGAGGAAATGGAAATGTCTTTCAAGATGAATAGATTGTCAAAAGTTTTGCTCTTTTCTTTGCTACGCCTTTATTTAGGATTTTTGTACGTGTACTTGGTCTAAAAGTTTCCTTTTGGTTTGTAAAACCTGTAAAATCCTGTTTTTTTCTTTTAGAATTTAAAGCTCTGTAACAGAGGCATGTGGGGAGGAGAGGGTGAGTAGGAAGGTAAGGCTGGTCATCTTTGTGATGTTTAAGAAAGGAGTTCCATACAAGGTTCCTGATGCCCTTGTTGAGATTACCTAAAACATTTTATTACGTGTGGGATTAGAGCTACTGCATTTGTGACCTTTTTTCTTTCCTCAGGGATGACTGTTATCTGCAGAATGCATTTCTTTCATCAGTTTCCTAGGTCTGACAGTTTTTCTCATTATCCTCTGTATAATTTGGCTATGATATTTTGGACTGCTAAGCAACTGACTTCTATGAAACAGATTCTTAATTTTGTTGGGTCAGTTCTGTTCCTTAAAGTTTCCATTGCTATTATCAATGTCTTTGCAGAACTTGTTTTTAAAATAACAAAAATACACAGGTCTCTATAAATGTAGTATCATTTTTCAGTAGGTCATCCCTTCATTCTAGAAGAATTATGTTTTTCTGTAATGTCTTTTCGTTTGTATGTTTCTTTTGATCTTCCAACTGCCATGAAATTGTTATGGACTTGTTATCCTTTGGAATTGCTGTACTTATTAATTGGACCTTTCCTTATTTAGGATATAGTTCAACAAGATCTGATGTATCAAGTACCTAAAACTCACTGTCTAGCCACTCACTGACATCTGTTATATACATTTCATATTGTTAACTGGGGTTAGGGTTAGTTTAATTTGTATGTCTTATCTCTTCCCAAATTCTAAGATCCTGGATGGACCATCAATGAGTATATCCCACATTTCTTCATAATTGCCTGGTACCTAACAGAGTACGTTAAATATTTTGGTTTTGTTCAGTCTAACTCTTTGTGACTTCACTTGGAGTTTTCTTAGCAAAGATACTGGAGTAGTTTGCCATTTCTTTCTCCAGTTCACTTTACAGATGAGAAAACTGAGACAAACAGGGTTAAGCCTAAGGTCATGTAGCTGAGAAGTGTTAAAGGCCAGATTTGAACTCAGGTCTTCCTTACTCCAGGTCACTGTACCACCTCGCTGCCCTACCTTGCATGTAGTGTTTAATCAATACTTGTTGATTGATCTTACATCTGCCAGGGTCACTGCTATAAACATGCACTGCAAATAGAGAAAAGTAGGCAGAATTTATACTGACACCAGAGTTGATACTTCTCAACTTCTTTCTGCTTCTTTCTATAATAATAAAACAAATTCTTATAAAAATATTTTTTTAAATTATTTCCCTTTTCCTACATAAAGTAGAATTCTGGAGAAATTAAGTTAGTTGAAAAATTATTGTATATTGGACAATGGGGCATTAAGTACCAAGAGAATTTTCTCTAGTGTTGAAATAACATAGTGGCATCTCAGATATCTAAATATCTCAATATAAATTCCTCAGAGAATAGAGAAAGTTACCAGAAACTGGCATTCTGGAAACCCTTTCAACTCGGGAGTTCCAGCTGCAAATGGCATAACAACTAAATGGCATGCTGGTGAGAAGGTATTTGTGTAGAGCCATATACTCATGCTATGAATATACAAATTAAGCCTCTAGAACTGGTTTGACAAGCTGGACCCAGAGATCAAAGAAGTACTTGAAGCAAAGCAGATTATGTACCAACAGCCCTGTCTCTTAGAAACCTGATTAAGGAAGCAGCTGGGGATGTATGCATCCTGATCTATGGTCCTAACTAAGAAGCATGAGCAACATGGTGAAGTATCATAGTCAAAGAGATCCAGGGTTATGACTGTAGCAGGGCCTTGTGGTATAGTAGAAATGGCACTGCCTCCAGAATCAGAGAACCTGAGTTCAAATTCTGTTTGTGTGATCTTGGACATGTCCTTTCATCTCCTTCAATCTTAGTTTCCTCATCTTGTAAAATAAGGTGTTTGGATGACATGGCCTTGAGGTTCCTACTAGCCTTAAATATACGTCAGTATTATCAATGGTATCCCCTCAACCTATCTGATGAAATTTCATTATTTAAGGGGTAGGTAAGTAGAGACAATGAGATGTTAAGGTTTTAATTAGATACCTTACTTATATTTGCAAAGTGGATCAGACTGACTAATTTGACAGAAAAGGAAAATGATAAGTTTTTGAGAGGATGTGGGAAAATTAAAACACTAATGCACTGTTGGAGTTGTGAACTGATCCAGCTGTTCTGGAGAGCAATTTGGAACTATGCCCAAAGGGCTATAAAACTATACATACCCTTTGACCCAGCAATACCACTACTAGGTTTGTATCTCAAAGAAGTTTAAAAAAAAAAAAGGAAAGAACCTATATGCACAAAAACATTTGTAGCAGCTCTTTTTGTGGTGGCAAAAAAATTGGAAATTGAGGGAATGTCCATCACGTGGGGAATGGCTGAACAAGTTGTGGTATTTGAATGTAATGAAATACTATTGTGCTATAAGAAATGATGAGCAGGCTGACTTCAGAAAAAAAACTGAACTGATAAAAATGAAGTAAGCAGAACCAGGAGTAACAGTGTCAGCAACACTGTATGGTAAACAGCTGTGAATGACTTAGCCATTCTCAGGAATACAATGAACCAAGACAATTCCAAAGGAAGTATGTGTGATGAAAAATGCCGCCCTCTAGAGAAAGAGCTGATGGAGTCTGAATGCAGATCAAAGTATTCTATTTTTCACTTCCTTTTTTTTCATGTTTTTTTCTTTTGGTCTATTTTTTTTTTTTTACAACATGACCAATATGGAAATATTTTGTGTGATTTCACATGTATAACCTCTAACAGATTGCTTACCATCTCAAGGAGGGTCTAAACGAGGAAGAAAAAGAAGTTGGAACTCAGAATTTTAAAAAAAGTGAGGATTTTTTCAGGATGGGGAGGGACATGGGAAAGTTTGTAGGCAGTAGGAAATGAATCAGTAGCAAGTGAGAGATTGAAAATAAGTGACAGAGAAGAACAATTTAGGACTGTGACCAAAGGGTGGTAAAATTGTGTGTACCTTTGGCTCAGCAGTAACACTGACTAGGTCTTTATCCCAAAGAGATAAATGAAAAAGGAAAAAGACTCATACGTACAAAAATATTTATTTATTGTTCAGTTGTTTTTCAGTTGTGTCTGACTCTCTATGATTCCATTTGGAGTTTTCTTGGCAAAGATACTGGAGTGGTTTGCCATTTCCTTCTCCAGTTGAGGAAGCTGAGGCAAACAGGGTTAAGTGACTTACCGAAGGTCACATAGTTAGTAAGTGTCTGAGGCCAGATTTGATCTGACTCTGCCCTACAAGAATATAGCAGCTCTTTTTGTAATAGCATAGAATTGGAAACTAAAGGGATTTCCATCATTTGGGGAGTGGCTGAACATGACTGTGATGGAATACTATTGTGTTGTAAGAAATGATGGAGGAGATGGCTCCAGAAAAACCTGGGAAGACTTATATAAACTGACGCAAAGTGAAGTGAGCAGAATCAGGAGAATTTTGTACACAGTGATGACCAGCTGTGAATGACTTAGCTACTTTGATCACTACAATGATCCATGACAATTCCAAAGGACTCATATTGAAAAATACCATCCACCTCCAGAGAGAACTGATGGATTTTGAGTATGAATTGAAGCATATTTTTTTCACCTTATTCTTCTTGCTTTTTTTCCTCCCAAAAGACTAATGTAAAATAATGTTTTTTCTTGATTTCATATGTATAATGAGTATTGTATTTCTTACCCCCTCAATGGGTGGGGAAGAAGGTGGAGATAAGGAGATAATGTGGAACTGAAATAAGAATTTTTTAAAAATTAAAGAAAATAAGTAACAGAATGAAGATGAAAGAAGGGGCAGTTAAAGGAAGCAAGATGGAATGGGATCATTTGAACAAGTAGAATGGTTATCCTTGGTAGGGAGTAAGGCCACTTCATTATGTGAGATAAGGGCAAAGGAGGAGGAGTAGCAGAAGGTACCTAAATAATAGGAGATGAGGAGGGGAGAAGAGAAACCCCTAAGTTGAATGGCCTATAAAATATGAGGCAAGGTTCTTGGCCGAGAGAGGGGAACCACGGGAAGTTTGAGGAGGAATGTAAAGGTTTGAAAGAGCCGTCATGGAGTGGTTAGTAAATTGATAAGGGAGGTATAGTAGGCTTGCCTCACAGTGAAAGTCTTTTTGAGGTTGTGTAACATAAAGTAGGTCAGTCAAAATGGTGGCATGATTTCCTCCATGTTTGTTGAGTAACACATGAGTAGGAGCAAAGGTGGCAAATGGTGAGAGGGATCAAGGCTGAGGCTTAGGAGGGCGTAATTAATGAGACAATGGAAACCTGTAGGGTAGGGATTCAAGAGAGGTGATCAATGTGGAGTTGAATTGGTTCACCAGGGAGTCAAGCTAGAGAGAAGAGGCATAGAGTTTCTGTCTGCTATTTCTGCCTAGCCTTGACATTGTCATTTTATTATGACTTCACTTGGAATTAATCTCTTTTAAGTCTAGTAAAGTCTTATTCTAGTACATCTAGTGCATCTTTTGGCATGGAGGGGACCCTGGATTTTTAAGGTCAATGCCTCCGAAGCACATTTGAAGGAAGGCTTTGATCATGAATTAGGCTCTGTGCCTGTGGTCCAAGATTAGGGAGATGCATCACTAAAAAGGTGGTGTACATACATACACAGAGGGGCCTGTTATCACAGGGTCTTTGATCTGCTTTTCTAAAAGAAAAGGCAACTTTTGAGGAGTGAGCAATCACTTTAATCAAACGCAGAGTCTCATCTGGCCAAACAAACACTTTTAGTCAGTGAGCCCCAAAGTAAAACCTCTCCCTCAGAGTATTGACACATTTTTTTAGAGCCAGAGGGCATCACAGCCCTTGAGAATCAGTGCCTCATCCCAGGTACATTAATGGGTGAGGAAGATGTTTAATCACATTAAAATCATTACAATGCAAATACATATACTATTTCTAGTTAAAGAGACTCTTGTTTCTGTACTTTATTCCCAGTAAAGACTCTTGGTTGATAAAAGCAAGATTCAATCAGAGGCACTTGATTATACTAAAACAAAAATGGCAAAAGGTCCTCCTTTGCTTGCCATCACAGGTGGTCCCAAAACAATGAATTCCTCTGGTTATGGCAACTTAAGAAGAATAGGTATTAAAGTATGTTGTTGTTGTTGTTGTTCAGTTGTTTAGTCCTACTCTTTGGGACCCCTGTGGACCATATTATTCATGGGGCTTTCTTGGCAAAGACTGGAGTGGTTTGCCATTTCCTTCTCCAACTCATTTTACAAATGAGGAAACTGAAGCAAAGAGGGTTAAATGACTTGCATTAAGTGTCTGAATCCAGACATGAACTTAGGTCTTCCTGATTCCAGGTCTAGCACTCTGTCCACTGAACCACCTAGCTGCTTCCACTAAAGCAAGAGGAGTTTCCATTTCTTTTGGTGGAAAATGCATCTTTAATAGTGAGGAAATCACAAATATATAGAATTTTTAAATTATTGCTTTAAACCAACTGGCTCTTCACTTATTTTTTTTTTTAGTAATTTGTGTTCTGTTTCAAATATTGTTCTCTCAGTCATCCAACCAGTCAGAAAATATTTATTAGGCCCCTACTATGTGCCAAGCACTCTACTGAGCTCTGAAGATCCAAAGAAAGGTAAAAGAATCCCTGTTCTTAAGGGACTCAGAGTCTAACAGGGGACAGGCAACTTACAGAAATGATAAAACATGATACAACATAAATTGGAAATAGGGGAGGGCAATAACAGCATTAAGGGGGATCAGAAAAGATTTACTGTAAAAGACGGGATTTTAGCTGGGTCTTTAAAGGAAGCCAGGAACTGGAGATGAGAAGGGAGAACAATCCAAGCTTGGGGGACAGTCTGAGAAAATGTCCAGAGGCTAGGGATGTGAAATGTCTTGGGGGAGGTCCAACAAGGAGGCCAGCGTCACTGGACCTCAGAGTTAGTATAAAAAAGTAAGGGATAAAAAAGAATTTTAATATAAAAGGAAAGCAAATGTCCATTTTTTTCTTCCAATAATCAGTACTTTAGTGGATCTACAATCTTGAAGGCAGGCAGAGAGAGGCAACATGGTGGAAAGATTATTAGATAGAGTCAAAGGTCCTGAGTCTGAATCTTGGCTTTCCCATTTATTTCCCATGTGGTAAAATATTTTATTTTATTTCTTTGGGCCTCAGCTTATTCATATACAAAATGAGATAATTGGACTAGATCAAGCAGCTCTTAACCTTTTTAGTATCATGAAACCCCTTTGGAAATCTGGTGAAGCCTATGGACCCCTTCTCAGAATGATAATTGTAAAGGAAAGCAATTGCATTGAAATAAGCTATAAAAATATTTTTTTTAAAACAAGTTAGTGGATCCCAGATTTTGAAGATTTCTGGACTAGACAGATTCTGAGGTGCCTGTTCAGGTCTTTATTAATAATCCTATGTTCATCGGTGCATCCCCTTCCTTCACAAGCAAACACAAGCCAACATTACTTTCTTGTCCAATTTTTCTCCTTGTCTTTCCGTAGGTCTTCCAAGGTTCTTTAGTGCCAACATTTCATGAATTCACTACAGGATTTGGGCCTTGAATTTTTCCTTCACTTACACTAGTAATAGCTGGCATTTACATAATACTTTGGGGTTCGCAAGGTTCCAGACATGTTACTTCATTTCTTTCCCTCACTACAACCTAGGAGGTAGGTTCTATTTTATCCTCCTTTTACAGACGAGGAAACTGAGACAGATAGAGGTTAAGTGACCTTGCTCAGGGTGACACAGTAAGTGTCTGAAGCCAGCTTGAACTCAGGTCTTCCTGACTTTTGGTTGTACCATTGAGTTGCCTAGATTACGAGGCCATCTCCTTTCTACCACTTTTTATGTATAAGTCCTCATCTAGCCTATTTCTTCAGCCCATTTTCACCCACTGTGTGTCTTCTTTTCATGGTCCTTTGGGTCACTTAAAGTTTTACTTCTTCTGACATTGTTATCCTGAAGAATATTAGCTTGAAAAAGATAGGCTTTGGTAGCAGGGAATAATTTTGGGGACCATTTGAAAGAGTTACCTAATTTCCCAGGCGCAATGCAGCCTAGCTTGTTTTCTCTTTGTAGTCTCTGTCCAGGATGCACAGTTACCCCTTCCACATCACGAGGGTTTTGGGTGTGGTGCCCCCACCCCGTGATCTGGAAAATTTGCATAAAATCTTTGGTCCTCCCTTTGTATCAGAGAAGAAGTCTGAATTATTATAGTATTGAAAGATAAAATATGTTGATATTATACAATGCTATACATATATTTTACACATTTCTGAGTTTCTAAACTTTTTCTGTGTTGTCTGCAGCTTCCCCCAAATTCCCATTTAATTTCTCATGCCCACCTGCAACATGCCAAAACCGTGATGGGGAAAGTTGCAATGTTTGCTAACAGACCCAATCATTGAGGCTTCCTATCTGCCAATCTAGCTAATTGTATATCATAATCTGAGCACTAGTAAGCTCTTCCACTTCATTGTTCATGTATATGTTGGTATATATTTAGCCCATTTTTAGTGCTTGTAGCACTTATGGATGAGACCATGTAGTAATTCAAAGCTTGATGTAATTGGCAAAATGTCATCCACAAAGAGAGCTTCTGGAGAGCCCCATGAGGAAGTCATCTTCTATTTGGCCTTTGTGCAGGACAGTATCCATGACAATGGCAAACTCCTGTGATTGATCAGCATGAGGACCATAAAACATTCAAGAAATGGGATCACCTTTGGGCACTCTAACAGTAAGAATATTCTTCATGGAGAAGTCAGACTAGAATTATGTTCTGAAACGTGTGTAGAATTTAGACAGTGGATAAAACATTTCAAGGAGTTATACTTTGTCAGTACCTCATGATAGCAGCAGTGACAACTTTGCATTATGATGATAGCTATTGCAGATATAATTTGAGATAGTAGATGTTAATTCAATTTTATGGGTTTTGTTTTTGTTTGTTTTTCTCTTCCTTAGTGTCAGATCAACAGTGCCTTGACTTCTTTCCATACGGCTCTGGAACTTGCTATAGATCAGCGAGAAATTCAACATGTCTGTCTCTATGAAATTGGTAAGTATAAAGGTCATGCCTTTTGCTGTCATAGGATATATCTGTTGGTGTCTACTTCCTCCTTAATGCATTTCAATTTGTGTATATTGTTAAAAGCTTCGTATCTTCTTTAATAACAAGGGTGATCACAGAGCTAGCAGAGAATGAAATAATAATGTGCTATTCTAGCTTGGCTTCCTATCACTGCTCTAAGATAGTATTATTTTAATTGTAAAGGTCATGGGAAAATGCTAGAATGAGTATTGAAATGCAAAATATAATTGTTCAAAGTTCACTTACAGCATCTACTTCTTTGCTTTTAAGTGAATTTATAAAACAAGCATTTGAAATAAGCTGTTCGTTAGCATTGCATTCTCCTTCCCTGTCCTTTTTCAATCCTTCAGCACTTTGTAGTTGCTGTGACTTTTTATAAAGAAAATATTTAAGCTCAAAAGCTTATGAAAGTGACTATTGAAAACTAAAATTAAATAAATATTATTTTTAAAAAGGAAAGTATTTCTTTTGCATGACTTCCCATGTATAATAGGCATCATATAGCTTGCTGCCTCAGTGGGTGAGGGAAGATCTTAAGTGAGGGAATTAATTTGAAACTAAAAACTTTTTTTAAATGTATTCTAAAAACAAGACAAAAAATAAATCAAATATTTTAAGTTGATTAAAATGCTAGACAGAAAACCAAAACACTTGTCCACTCCATTATGTAATTCCTTACCCAAACACAGGTACTTATCAATAGAAAAATAACAAATAAACAAAGCAAATAAATCGTTTCAACACTTTAACCAAGAGTCCTTTCAACTAAAGATCAATATTTCTCAATAAGATACTCCTAATTAAAAGGAAAAAAAGCTTTGATGTGGCCTTTTGGTCACTTTTCCTAGGATCCCTTATTGGTGTTCTTTTAGCATAACATTTATTATGCAGCTGCTTCCTCATTCCCAAGTGTAGGTACAAATGATTTTTTACCTGTCACTAAAAACTAAATTGGGGGTAACCCAAATACTCAAAATTATTCAGTAATTGATATTAAATTTTGAAATATCCTTGTAATAATAGAAAATGATTAAGTACAGCTATAAAACATGCTAGTATCATCTGCAGGTTTCTGAAATTTAATATGATGTAATCTGCATTTTGCTGAAATTTAATGGCTATAAAGCAGCACTGAAATGCGTCCCAGTGAAATTGAATGAAATGATGCTATTTTTTTTTACCCCTACTCAAGACTTTTTTGGATCTAGATCATGACTTTGTAGGAGCATAAATGAAAAACCTCGTTGTGCTCTCAGAATCTGGGGACAATTAGGTGACTCAAGACTTGCTTACAAAATATATAGGCTTCATATCACAAGCCAATGTCAGAACATGACATTGAATTCTACGAACTTGAATGCACAAGTCTTTTTATTTAAAGATACATCTACTTGTTCCTGTAACTAACCATTAGGAATAAAATTCCTTTTGTGTGAGTTATCATTATCATGCTATTAACCCTTTTCAGGACATTCTTAAAGGGCAGGAATTGAATTGGGAAATCAGTTTGCTTTAGTAGTTCCACAGTTATTTTATTTTTAAAATGTAAAGCAAGTAACCTGAGCCTTTTGCATCTATTTTCTCATCAATTAAAAAGGTTCAGCCTGGTTATTCTATTTCATATCATAATTGAGACTTCATACCATGAATCAGAAAAGTGCTTTAAACATCCTTGGAACTGACACTTTGTCATATCCTACATTTCTATGGGCGTATGCCTATATATTTGTACTTTCAGTTTGGATGATGCAAGTTTGAGAGCTAGAAAAGGCAAACTACTGTATTTTCCTAGAAATCTTTAAATCATTCCCTGACATACTTGATGTGAGCCTGAAATCAGGAAGTACTTTGCCTTATTTATAACTTCCACATTAAATATCTTTCTGGGGATAAGGAACTTTGTGCTATAAGTTTTTCAGATGGCACAGGTCTGATGGCTAAAGATAGAAACAACAGGTTAGCTGTTCAGAATTCTGTAGTTAATTTTAAAAGGTGGTTCTATAAAACTCTTTACTTTTTAGTGATAATTTTAAAACTATTTCTTTTGTAGGTTGGTGCAGTATGATAGAGTTGAACTTTAAAGATGCTTTCAGTTCCTTTGAAAGACTCAAAAATGAGTCAAGGTGGTCTCAATGCTATTACGCATATTTAACTGCAGGTGAGTGGGGGTTTCTTCTCGGGCATGAATGAGTTATTCCATATTGTGTGGCTTTGCAAATGAGCATAAGTGGAGAACTGTTGCCTCCTAGTGGGGAAAATGTCACAGCTGGCCACTGATCTACCATCTGATGCATAACTTTACATTTCTGTCATTTCAGATTAGAAGAGAGCCTAAAAGATTATCTAGTTTTCTGCAAGCTTTCATGCAGATCATTCCAGGCAGATGTCATAAATGTGGTTTAATAAAAAGAATGTGATTTAAAAATTAAACTGCTGTACATGCTGTATATTTGAGAACCATGGGCTATTCCATAAACATATCATTTGAGATCAAAATTATGGAGGTTCATTATTATCCCACACAAGAGTTTGATTAGTTTTAATATTGGTATTTCCTTCTATGGTATATTTGACTTTCATAAGATACCGCTTCTCCTTTCCATCCCTTAAAAGTGAAATGTAGCTAATTATGAGATGTAGTTTTATATATTGTGGATATCTTAATATGTAGACAATCTCCCATCAGCCTTGTTGTTAGGAGGGCATTATTCCTTTCTGAGGTTCAAATGCATTTATGTGTTTATGTTTGCTTATTGTTATCCCAAAAGGACACTCATTTTTATGTGTCATTGGCTCATGTTTACAAACTATTAACCTGTAATTGATTGGAATATGATACATGCTTAAGGCAATATTCAGAATTTGCAGGGACTCAGAAAAAAATTAATCAGCAAATAATTAAGTTAGTGTCTTGAATGTGTCAGCATGTTGAAGGGTTGGAAAGTGAGTCTTATTAGTAGAAGTTAAATGGATTGGATTTGTTTGCCCAAGAGAAGGGAAGGTTATACAATAATTTGATGATTTTTAAATTATCCATAGACTGACATAATGTGTGAAAACTTTTACCATCTTCACTGAACATAGACCAAGAAAAATAAACTCAAATTTAGCATAGTGACAGTAGAATATTGCTTCAGCAAGTACTTATTTTAGGCCTTCTCTCCAGGTGTGTTACCCTGCCTTCCTGAGTCTGTGATAACACTAGGAATATCAGAGACCTACAGAGGCCCAGGCCTACAGGCTTGTGACAAAGCACTATGTTAGGTTTTATAAAAAGGAAGGTGTAGAGGGCCAGCCTCAGAGCCAGGAAGATCTGGTGTCAGATCTTGCCTTTGACACACTGGCTGCGTGAACAAGGGCAAGTCAGATTAACCTCTCAGTGCTCTAGGCAGCTCTCTAGAACTAAAAGTTACAGAGAAAATGCCAACCTGAACTGACAGTAAGAGATGCCTCTTCAGTGAGTTCCCTGTGCCACTGAAATCACAGGTCCATGTCCTATTCCTATGAAAGATTAAAAATGTGTTAAAAGGTGGTCTCTGCCCACAAAATTTTATAATCTTGTGGGGCAGGTAAGACAAATACACAAATAGCCATGAAAAAAAATACCATAGGATGCAGTCAGGAACGAATCCCTCTAGCTACAATTACAAGGGAAGATAACTTAGCAGGATTTGAGCTGGTCCATGAATTAATGAACTTCAAGTTGAAGCTCAAAAATTCCACTTCCTTCATATGAAACCTTTCCCAATACTCCAGCCTTTACTGCTCGCTAACTTGCTCTCTCTCTCTCTCTCTCTCTCTCTTCCTCTCTCTCTCTCCCCCCCTCCCTCCTTCCCTCCCTCCCTCCCTCTTTGTATAGCTTGTAACCTGTTGTGCTATGATCCAGCATTTAATTACATATCTTCTTCTAAAGTTAGCTAGCTGTTTTTATTCCCCAGCAAGGTAGAAGATCTTAGCAGACAGAGAACGTCTCCTACGTCTAGTATCCTCCACAGCTCTGAGAATATAAGCACCTAATCAATAAATGCTCGTTTGACTAATTTTTCTCAAAATGCTGCAGCTATTTTCTTAAATATTTGTCTTCTGTCTAAAAATATTTACTTTTGTTTGTTTCCTCTTCTGTAACGTATGCAGGATGTAATAAATGTTGGCTTCCCTTGCTCACCTGTTCTGATATCCTAAAAAATGTTGTTGTAATTTCTTCCAGTTTGCCAGGGAGCCACTGGTGATATGGACGGGGCACAGGTCGTATTCAGAGAGGTACAGAGGCTTTTTAAAAGGAAAAACAACCAAATTGAGCAATTCTCAGTCAAAAAGGTACTTTGAAACTGATAACATATTTGGCATTTGATGGTTATCATCATTTGTAACCAATGCTACTTTTGAGAAGGTATCAGATAATTATATTAAAAGCTAGTAACATTATCTGGGCATGGAGGCCCGTGCCTGTGATCCCAGCTACAAGAGAGGCTGAGGATAGTGAATCCCTTGAACAGGAGAATTTTAAGCTTTAGCAGGCTAAGTTTATCAAATATCTGCACTAAATCCTACCTCAGTATGGGATGCCCCAGGGCCTACCAAGTTGTCTATAGATACTTCATCTAAAACTTGGAGAAAGAGTTGGCAAATGCTGGGGAAGAGGTAACAGGCACATGATTTTCTACATTGGAGAGCCCAAAAAACATTCAGGTCTTGACTCAAGAAAAGTAAGAAATAAATAAATAAGAAATTTAAAAAAAATTGCTCACCAAAGAAGGCTGAATTCTAAGGAGCTACCTCTCAAATTAGATATTAATTTAGCTGAATTATCTTGGGTTATGTAACACTTAAATTTATTTTACACCTTATTCTTATTTTAAATTTATTAGGTTTGAAAGGCAATTTAATGAAATAGTTTAGCATGGATTAGAATTTATATGAGGATATAGCTGAAAGTAATGAAATTGAGAAAAATTTAAAAAATTCAATAAAATCATAGACCAAAAAAAAAAAAAGCCCAATTTGAAAGATCCCATTAAAAAAAACCTCATTATCTAGCAGGGGTTCTGAATATTTTTATGAGTTAACATATCTTCCTTTTTCATTTACATTCTTAAAATTTCCATGTCTTGATAGCATGTCAGGTATGTCAGGCAGATTTGCATGCATTCAGGATGTCAAAACAAAATCCTTTAAAATGTTGTAAAGACGCAAATTCATTAGATATAAAATTATTAGCATGACTATTATTCATGCTGAGCAGGAATTAGGTGCAGGCATATCCTGTATAAAGTTACCTTCATGAATATTGATTCATAATAAAGTCTTTACAACAGTCGGTCCTCAGCATCGCACATTTAATTTGTGCATTCGTGTGATTTCATTAGTAACTTCATTTTCACTTTCATGTTGACTAGTGTGCACATTCCTGGCTTGTGCAATAGAGAAAAAAAAGTGAGAGGCTCAATGCACACAACTTTGTAGAGCAGCTGGTTTCATCCTAGGTCCTTCTCTGGTCCTTTTTCACTGTACTGTTGCAAAGAGCTGCCTCTGCATTCATTGCATATTTTCATTGTTTACCTTTAAAACTCAAGGTTTGTGTTACAGGTGTGCCCCCAAAGTACAGCGCAAGTCCTTTGGGCTCTAAGCACAAGTGTGAAAAGCCAGTGATGAAGCTTAGTAAGAAAATAAAGGTGTTAGATAAACTACATGTTGCATTGTCCACAGCTGCTGTCAGTCATGAGTTTAGTATTAATGAATGAATGAGTCATTATATCTGTTAAAAGGAGCAAAGTATTTATGGCACTCTAGATTTCATGTGTCATGAATGAAAAGTGAATATTGTCTCAAATTAAGGTTTGGGTTGTTTGATTCTTTTTTTATGTTAGCACAAATGGTCACAGAATTCCAGGAAGTTACTAGTGAGAAAAATGTTTTGCGTGTTACCAGTTTTATTCTGTGTACTGCATTTTATGGGTTATTTCTTGATTAGTGTGTTAGGAAAAGTGCCTATCATCAGAATTAATGTTTTATATAAAGAATTGTGTGGAGAAAATTGTATTTTTAGCAATCTCTAATGAAGGATTGCATTTTTTGGTAATGCAGGAACCTAACCCTCTATCTCCTATAGGTTTAATGTACCAACATTTGTGGTGTTTACTTTTGTACCATTTTCTAGGAATGTTACCCTTGTGAAAGCTGAGAATTGACTGTACATTATAACCAAATCTCACCCTAAGTGGGACCTGTTTTAAACTATTATAACCAATTTCCCAAAACAACCAATTTCAGCAGCCCTCTGTTGTAATCTGTTATTCACTTCTCAGGCCCAGATGAATTTATGCAAGTTTACAGTTCCCACTGGTTACCCATTTTCTCTTCTAGAAAAAAGAAGGGGTAATGGGAATTTGGTTCCTGGATCCTGAAGCTTTAATTACTTATCTTTTTCTGTCCACACATTCTAATAAGGTTCAGCATTTTTCCATTGTCCCATTCCTAAGGAAAGATAGCTGTGTGCCAGTATGTCACACTGTTTCTAGTATTTCCTAGCAGTGGACATATTTCTTTTGTTATTGAGGATGAAGCTACTTGGGCATACTGATATACCTAAGATATGGAGAACTTCCCCTCAGTCATCAGAGTTTTATGGAGCATAATTGAACACTATGGAAAAACCAAGGTACTGGTGAATGTATGGAAGGCTTACCAGCTGGGAGTAGTGACTTAGTGGATAGCGATATATTTCAGAATATATGTCTGAATGACAGAGCTACCAGGCATGGGAAAAGAGAATCTTTCTCCTTAGGGATCCCTTAATCTCTAGTTTAAGATCTGATCACTTAGCTTCAGTCTGCCTTAGTATCCCAATCTGTAAAATGGATGTTAATAACAGGACCTACTTCGTAAGGTTGTTGTGCTGAAAAAATCAGATCACATTTGGAAAGCACTTGCAAACCTTGAAGTGCTGTATAAATAGTAGGTATTATGATTTATTATTTTAACAATTTACAGGCAGAGAGATTTCGTAAACAAACACCGACCAAAGAGCTCTGTGTGCTAGCATCCATTGAAGTGCTATATTTGTGGAAAGCCCTTCCAAACTGTTCCTTTCCCAATCTACAGAGAATGAGCCAAGGTAAATGATTTATTTCTTGCTTTGTTTATCCAGTGATGGGTTTTTTTCTGTTATTAATAGTGTCTGATTTAGACAAAGATGCTTTTCTTAGATAAAATATATGATGGCTAAGGAAATAAGATGTACATGAATTATCAGAAATACATGGTGGCAAAATAATTTTATTTACTACAGATATTATGTTTAGAATCACTTATGAGGATTTGTTATACATCCATATTTTTCTGTCCCTCTATTAAAGAAATGGCACGGATACATTGTTGCCGTCAATTATTGGATATCTTAGTATGTAAAGTACTTCACATGAATTAAAAAGGAACAGATAAGACTTTAAAACGTAGTAGTGTTCTTTGGCCTTTTGTTTTTGTTTGTAAATAAAAAATGAATTAAATTAAATTTTAAAAAATGTAATTCACTTAAGTTAGAGTTCTGGAAGTTTTACTGCAAAATGAGATGGATTTTAAAAAAAAGAGATATACTAGAACTTAGACATCCTGATGACAGGTGATCTTCTAAGAACTTTGTTAGGTTCTACACTTAGTATAGTTATGCTGCCATCGTACATTTTGGGAACACCTCTTTTAGAATCGCCTTTGGAGGAGCTTCAGTGATGGCAAATCTTTGCTTTTGAGGGTGCATTTGATTTTCTGAAACAGTTCTAAGTCACCTGGAACTAAATTTTATAAACATAATGGGTACTCAACCTGGATGAAAATTGCTTTTAATTGAAAAAAACAAACAAACAAGTGGTGACTAACGTAATGAGATTGATTTTTGTATGATGGGAGTGCTGGGTCTGAGTTCAGACCCAACCTCAGATACTTCCTGGCTGTGTGATCCTCCTTAACCTCTCTTTCCTTCAGTTTCCTTCACAGTAAAAGATGAATAATGGCACCTACTTTGCAAGGTTGTTGTAAAGATTAAATGAGATAAGATTTATAAAAAGCTCTTAGCACAGTGCTTGGCACATAGTCTCTGCTATCTAAATGCCTATTCCCTTCCCTTATGCGGCACATGAATTGGATCTGAAGACATTTCCAAAAATGGGATTCCAAAAATTGTTTTGAATATTGACGGTATCATTGTAATAAGTTTATAGCTACCCAGGTACAACTTCTAGTATATTTGTTTATCCACCTAATAGAAGCTACCAAAGATTATAGAGATCTTGGAGACTGTATTTAAATTATGTTTTATTAGGGAAAAATGCCACATAAGTCTAGTAAAGGGGAGATGAACAATAAACGTACAAGATGACATACTTCGCTAGTGGTTGAAATAATAGCCAATTTTTAAAGAACACTTTAAGGTTTATAAAGCACTTTTTTATACATGACTCTGTGGTTAATACAAGAGATGCTGTATTATCCCCTTTCAAAAGGAAAAAAACAAGCATTTATTAAGCATATACTATGTGTCAAGTGCTTGCAAATATTTTCTCATTTGATCCTCACAACAACCCTGCAGGGGAAATTTTATCCCCATTTTACAGTTGGAGAAACTGAGGTAGATAGAAGTTAAGTTAGTTGACCAGGCTCACAGAGGAAGTATCCAAGACTGGATTTTGAATTCAGGTCTTCCTGACTCCACGCCCAGCATTCTCTTCACTGTGCCCACCTAACTACTTGGGTGAAGCTATGACTTAAGTTCATATCTGTGGCAAGCATGTTCTTTGAAGTCTAGCATTCTCTTCACTGTATCAGATCTAGTATTGTTAGTGAAGTCTTAATCTGAACATGAATAGATGTGATTCAGTAAAGTAATTCTAGGTTAAAAAGCCAGCATAATCCAGAGACTTTCTGGTAATGAAAACTGATAACACAGACCTGGGCAAACTACATACAATATAGCTTCTAGTTTTGAGTTCAATATTTTAAGGAGATCTGGGGGAAACTGGATAAGCCCCAGCGAAGACTGAATAATTGAAAGATTATTATAAGCAAATAGTAAAGTGTTAGCATTGCTTAGTCTGGAGAAAAAGGTAATAGATTTTATTCTTTATGATGATTTTGTGACATCACTAATGATGTATATTTTATATCTTTAATCAGATTAGAGCAAAAAGAAATAAGCCTAATGAAAGAATGAATATGCTGAAAATAGGGATTGCAAAATAAATTTATGAGCTATCTAGAGAGGTTTGGGAATTTGATTTACTGAAGTTCACTAAAATAATATAATAGACCAACTATCTGACAGGATATAGAACTTTTTAAAGTTTCTTCAGATACCATAACCAAATTACTTAATTTACTAAGTCAATAATTCTTTTCTTTTAAAAATAAACTTTTTTTTAATGGTGGTTGCCTTTGTTTTCAAATGGACTGTGTGTTTCTTGAGTCTTATCAAATACAATAATTCTGGGACTCCTGTCTTCTCTACAATGTTAAACTGTAACTACCTTCACTTCTCTCCTCCTTCATTTAATTCTGTCTGTAGAGCATTTCTAATCAGATATTTTGCCTTGCCTCAAGCTCAAAAGATAAAGACAACCTTTTAACCCAAGTCTTTTTTTGTAGCCTATCCCTTATCACTTAAATGCTTTCAGAAGCTTCTAGTGATCCTCCATCACTTATCACATGGGAAGTTCTTCAGAATTCAGGGGCTAATCTTCTGTTTTGAGCCGTTTTTGTAGCCCTCAATCTCCCAATTATCATTTCCTCTTTCCTATCCTGTTCCTTCTGCATACTCCTCTTTCCTTTGTTTCACTGACAGATTTTCAGCCTCTACCAGAGTAGTGCCCTCTACTGTATTTCTTTCATTTCATTTTAGTAAACACCTTCAAGTACCTACTACCAAACCTTAAGGATACAAAGATGAAAATGGCACAATCTCTGCCTTTGTGTAACCTGTAGTTTAACAGGAGACATCGGTTAGACAAAAATATAATACAACATAGGGTTGTTGTGTTGGGGGTAAAGGAAAGAACTGTAGCATAATTCCTTAGTATTCAAAGAGAAATCATTTGGAGGTTAGGGAAAAGGTCTAGGGAAGTCTTTATGGATCAGATAGCACCTGAGGATATCAACACTCCAATTACCTTCATTATAGTTAGAAATATACCTCTTCCAAAAGGTAATTCTTGATAAACTGAAAATGATAGCTGGATTCTCTGCCCAGTTCCTGGTTACTCTCTTATAATCACTTCAAAGTATCATGTTTAACTGCTATGTGTATTGGAAATATCTATTTTTCTATTTTGAAAATTTACCTTGTCTGTATTATATACAATATATTTTTGCTTTTTAATGGTATTTTGTCTGTATTAGATGCAGAGATCCTAAAAGGTAAAGACCATTAGATGATAATGATCCTTAGGGTAAAATCTCTTTATAGTACCTAGAATTACCCCATCAGTCATCCCTTTTTCCTTCGTCCCTCCAGTCTCTCTTCAACTGATTCTTTCTGTCTTCCCTTTCCATGTAAACATTCTCATGCTTCTGCTGTTAAAAAAAAAAAATGCCTCTTGGCACGTGAGGAGCCGGGAGGGCGGTGGGCTCCGCTTCTCTTCTCTTCTCTCTCCCCTCCCCCTCTCTCCCCGCTTGTGCTTCTATTTCCGGGCCCTTGGGATCCTGGCCTCCTTGGGGGGTCTCCCCCTCTTCCTCCTGGGGGGGACCCCCCTGCACTTGTAACTAGACCCTGTAATAAAGCTCAACCCTTGTTCGACTCTGGAACGTCCTTTCTCTCATATGTGCATCCGGCGTGGCCAGCCGAAGACCTCGGAGGTGAGAAGTGAGCTGAATCGACAGAAACTTCATGCCCAAGAATTGCTTTCTCAACTGGAAACAGCAAATGAAAAGGTAGTTGAGAATGAAAAGATAATTATGGAACATCAAGAAAAAAACCAACAGACTTCGAAGACGCCTGAGTCAGGCAGAACAGAGAGCAGCTTCAGCCTCTCAGCAGCTCAGTGTGATTACAGTACAGAGAAGAAAAGCACCCTCCATGGTGGATCTGGAAAATATTTAAAAATATGCCATCGTTCATTCACATCCCTTTAGAGTTGGGGAAGCTGTCAGAGTAGCTGTGTATTGGAGTGGTAAAGCCTGAAGCATGTGCTCAGGCTTGTGTCATTGTGCAGAAACAGTTTCCTATTTGGGGGGGAGGAGGGGAGGGGGCGCTGAGAGAGCCAAACAGTGACATCTTCCACAGTAAGTAAAGGAAATAGACTACAAAAATATAGTTCCTAATGAACTTCAGTGGAGAATAAAGCCAACTCAGAAGAGGTCATTCCTTTCATGAAACTCTAGATTTGTTTACTTGACTTTTTTTCCCCTCTAAAAATCTAAAGTGTTTATTGCAACTCTAATCATGAAAAAATGATATTGAGAAAGTGCTAGAAGCTTAATATTTCTGCCTTCAAGAATTTGTGGACTTCACAACTGACATAACTTCTAATCAATTTTCATATTTCCTAAATGTCCATTTTCTATAGTGAACTCTTCAAATTGTAATAAACTTTCCTTTTTCTAAAAAAAAAAAAAAGCTTCCCTTTCATCTAGAGTTACTTGACCATCTTCTTCCTTTTAGTACCAGGTCTTTCATAGTCTTCACTTGGTTACCTTTCTTTCCTCATCCTCCAGGTACACCTTTATTTCTCAGACTTCTGACTTCACTACTCAACTAAAACTTCTCAGAGGTCACAAATGACCTTCAGATTACCTCTCTCTTTGATAAAATCTTCACTTATTAACTTATCCAGGAATTTATTAAACACCCATCGTGTGCCAAGTACAATGCTAGGAGCTAGAGATGCGGAGTTAAAAATTAAGGAATCCCTGACCTCAAGAAACTTGCATTTTGTTTGGGGGGAGGGTGGTAAATGGTAAATAGCATGTACATAGCAATCACATAGTAAGTAAATACAAAGTAATTTCCAGGGACAGAGTATTAGCACCTGGAAGGATTGGACTTTCTGTTGGAAGTTGCAAAAGCTGAACTCTTGGGGAAAACGTGAATATCTCCAAATTGGAAATGAACAAGAAAGTGCATTCCAGGCATGGAAGACAAACTGAGCAAGAGCCTGGAGCGTGAAGTATGCAAAAAATGATAATAACAATAATGTACAATCAGCCTAGAAAGAGCAGATGGAGCAAAATTGAGAAGCACTTGAAAAGCCAGATGAAGGTGTTGGGATTTATTCCTTGGCTTTCATGAGGATGTTATTATGAGTTCTCTTTCTATCTTTCCCCCCACTCTCCCTCTTTATCCTTCTTTAATACTTCATTCTCCTTCTATCCATAAATGTAAATATTCCCTTCAAGTCTGTCACTTCCTATAATTAAATCCACTTTCTAACTCCAACTAATATTTCTGTATGGATGACTTCAAAATTTTATCTCCAGCCCTGACATGGAGTACCATGTTTCCTTCAGTGCCATACTTCCTTCCAATTTCTTGCTGGATGTGAATCCTTTATTAGAACTTCAAAATTAACATGTCCAAAACTAAAGTCATCCTTGCCTACAAATATTTTACTTCCCTTGACTTCTCTATATTGATGATAGTACCATTTTCCTAGTAACTAAGGCTTGGAATCTGAGGCATTTGGGGGTTCTTCACCCTTACTCTTTCTGTTTATCAGGTGTCCCTTGAAGCTGTCGTCCCTTCATATTATCATCATCCCTTTTTTTAGTTCAGTTTCTTCTTCCCTCTTGCTAGATTAACTGTATTGTACTAGCCTTCTAAACTGTTCATCCTGCCACCAATCTTATTCCCTTCTAGTCTATTTTATACCTCATAACCAGATTAATCTTCCTAATACACTAGAGAAAGTACACTAGAGAAAGTGATGAACTAGTCACAAGATCTGAATTTTAGTATAGTTTCTGCCATTTACTGCTTATATTATCTTGGTCAAGTCTCTTAATTTCACTGGGTCTCAGTTTCTTTATTTGTAAAATGGGGAAGGTTGGGCTACATTGTCTCTGAGATCCTTTTCAGCTTTAAATACATGATGCTCTGACTTTGACTTCCCTGTTGAAAAATATTTGATAGTTTACATCAATTTATAGAAAAATTCAAACTCCTTAGCTTGCAAGACATGTAAGCCTGCCTCTACAGCCCTATCTCCCATCAAGTAGGAATTCATGAATTCTTACTTTTTAGCTAGACTGTACTGTTTATCATTTCTTGTATGTGCCTTTGTTCATCCCATTTCCCTGTCTAGAAATTTCTTTCAATCATGTTTGTCTGTTGCAATCCAATCCATCTGGGCTTCATCGAGATAGGAGGACTTGAGTTCAGATACCACCTCAGATACTTCACAGCCCTTACCCTGGAAAGGTCACTTCTTGCAGCCTAGTTTTCCTGAACTGTAAAATGAGAGTGTGGGATTCAGTGACCTTTAAGATCCCGTAAGTCTGTGATCTTATGGTCCGTCAAGGTTCAGCTCAAATGTCACACCTGACGTGAAACTTTCCTTGCTCCTCCTCTCTGTCCAAGCCAGAAGGGTTGTCTCTATCCTCTGAACTCCTGTAAAACTGTAAAACTGCATTTCTTAGGGAATTTACTATTTTTTGTATTTGCTGGATTATAATTCTTCGAAGGTGGGGACCGTATCTTCTCTTTCTACCACCATAGATGCCTCTTCCACATAGTAAGCACTTAACAAATAATTACTAATGAGTTAATTAAAGCTATGTGTTCATCAGGTTAAGGTCAGCAATAGCATTTTTTGTTTAGCTCTTAAAATACCTATACATCAAGGGACAAAGTTTGAGGCCCGGAAACATAAGCTTGACAGGTAAGCTAAAAAGATGAAATATTTACTTAAAACTATTGATGATAATTAAGCTCGTAGTTATCCTTCCTCCTGTGTAATTTCCTTGTCATCTCTCCAAGCTTGCCACGAGGTTGATGATTCATCTGCTGTTGGATTAAAAAATTTGCTTCTTGGTGCCATACATAAATGCTTGGGAAATTCAGAAGATGCTATTCAGGTAACATGTTAACGTTTCTGACATAGACAAAGAAAATAAGCTTGAAAATCACTTGAGTGTGCACTTGTGAAGAGCAGAAAATGAAGCTTATTTAAAAACCTGTACCCCTTCTACATAGACTGTGTGTGTGTGTGTGTGTGTGTGTGTGTGTGTGTGTGTGTGTAGAGCCTCCAGTGTTCCTGACTTATTTATAACTGACAGTAAGAAAATGACCTTCATGTGCAGTAATATGAATTTTATTTAAAATAATACCTTATGAGGAATACCTGTATTGGAGGTTCTCAGATAGACACAGGGGTGAACTGGCAACTTTGTTGCCTACCTCCAAGTTCTGGGTTACGGATCCTAAGGAGAGGGGACCTGTGTCTGTCATCCGGAGTAAGTAGGAGATGTTGTCCTTACATTATGCTGAATCAGCAGAACTTCTTACCAGCTGAGAAGAGTTGAGAACATTAGCATCTACTCTTGCTCAGAACCAAACTTAGGTCAGAAACTGCAAACCTCAGACTAGGGGACGGAGATCAGACTCTACCCTTAATTGGGCCACTTGGCCAGCACAGAAAGCTGTCCCTAAGATCCTACAAAGCACAACATTCAACACCCCAAGAAAGGAGCAACAGGACAAGCCCAGACCTTCCCTCTGGAAGTGTGTTAACATTAAGTTCAAAGTCAGGAGGCAGGCTGCAAGAATTCTCAAACAAAAAAATTCCACTATTAAAAACTATTATGGTGACAGGGAAACTCAAGACACAAACTCAGAAGAGAATGGCTTAAAAGCATCTACAAACAAAACCTCAAAGGAAAACATATCTTGGTCACAGGTTCAGCTAGAATTCCTCGGCCTAGAAGAAATGAAGCAGGAGTTAAAAAAAGAAGTTAGACTATGTTTTCCTCAATGAAATGAGGACACCAAATGAAAAAGTTGAAAAATGAAAGCTATAGAAGAAAGGGAACTAATAGCTTGCCATAAAAGATACAAAACATTACCCAAGCAACAAACTCCCTAAAAATTAGAATGCACTAAAGTAGAAGCCAGTGAATCTATGAGACAATAAGAAGTATCAAAACAAAGTAAGAAACTGTAATAATAGAAGAAAATGTAAAGCATCTCATAGCAAAAACAAATGACCTGTGAAACAGATTGAGGAGAAAAAAAATTTAAGAATCATCAGACTGCCTGAATGGCACTACTTAAACAAGAGCCTAGACATTCCATTTCAAGAAATCTTAAAGAAAGTGAACCAGATCTCTTAGAACCAGAGGATCCACCTGTCACTTCCTAAAAGAAACCTCAAGAAGAAAATTCCCAGGAATGTTGTAGCCAAGAAAAAAAAATACTGCAAGAAACCAGAAAGAAAAAATCCCAATACTGAGGAGGCACGTCAGGAGCATACATGATTTAGCAGCCACCACTTTCAGGGGGCAGGGAAGTTAGAATACAATAGTCCAGAAGGTGAAGGACATAGACTTATAGGCAAGAATAACTTAGCCAGCAATATCTAGTATAATCTGAGAGAGAAGAATATTTTATGAAATAAAGGGCTTTCAGCATTCCTAATGAAAAGAGCAGAGCTATGTAGAAACTCAGAAGTTTGTTCACAAGAGTCAAGAAAAACATAAAAAGATAAACAAAAATGAATAATGATAATGGTATTAAGGATAAACTGTTCACATTCTGATATGGAGAGATATATGATCACCCTCTGAACTTCACCACGGGTCATAGAGGACAAGGTCTAGTGATGTCTTGATGATCCTAGAGAAAAAGGGAAAGAGAGAGGAAGAGGGATACACTAAAGTGGGGATAGGAGGAAAAGTTAGGGGAAATTATCTCAAATTATCAGGATGTGCAAGTAGTTATCTGTACAGACAAGGGGGAGCTGAGGCTTTAACTTCACTCTAAATCTGAACTGATTAAAAGACACAAAAGAATTCACACACACATAGTGGATTCCATAAATACATTTCATTCAGCAAGGAAATAAGAGGAAAAGAGAAGAGGTAAGGAGGAATTAGAGGGAGGGATTAGTCCTAAGCAAAATAAGTTCTAAGTTTGTACAAAAATATTCATAGAACTTTTTTGAAGTAGCAAAAACTGAGGGTGTTTGTCAACTGGGGAATGACTGAACAGGTTATGGGCTGTGTGAGATAGAATGCTGTTGTGTTGCAAGAAATTATAGTGGGGATGGTTTCAGAGAAACCTTGCAAGACTTATCCGATCTTATGCAGAGTGAAGTAAATAGAACAGCAATATGATAAAGACAAACTATTTTGAAAACATTAGTAGTTCTGAGCAATGTAATGACTAATCACGATTCCCTAGGACTCACGATGAAACATGCCACCTGCCTCCTCTGGGGTGAAGGACTGGGAGGTAGCATTGAGAACAAAGCATTTGTTTTTGCACATGGCCATTGTGGAAATTTGTTTTGTTTAACTATACATGTTTATAATCAGGACTTTGTTTTTATTTCATTCTCATTTGGGGAGGAGGGGTCAGGAGAAAAGGTGGATTTTTTATTTTTTGATGACTAAAAAAGTTAAATACTTAAGTATTTTTAAAAAGTATTAAAAATAAAATTAATACTTTAAATTTGTACAGTGTTTTATAGTTGCTTTTGTCTGCTTAATCTTGTTAGTTCCTGAAAACAACACTATGAAGTCAGTAGGTCAGTTTGGTCTCTATGTCAGGTGGAAAGACATATTAACCAAAGGCAACCCTAATTTCAGAATATAAACTTGATTGTAAAATGTTGGTGGAAGATTATGAACAGTATCACCTTACACAAAATTGAAAGGCAGTGGGCAAAAGAAACGAGTCTGCAGAAGTCTTGGTGAGACTCAACCATGTTGGCCCATTCCAAGAGCATTTTTACATAAAGTTGGAAGGAAGACAACATATAAATAAATAGTAGAGTGGATTTGCTTAGCAGTTTTGTAACAGAATAATTTTGTCCTTAATGACAGTGGATTCATCACATTTGGACTCACCTAAGGTCCCATTCTGTTATGAGAGCAAATTGCACAAAGGAAAGAGAGGCCGGTTCAAAAAGCATATAGAAGAAAGACATTTAAAGGGGCCTAATTAGGTTTGACATCTGAAAGAGGGGAAGATATGAGATGATTCACACGTCATGCGTTGTCATTATTATCATAAAGAGAGGTGGTCAGGAACCGTAGTGAGTGAATAAAGTCTATTGCAGATTTATGGGAGGAATGGATGAATATAATAAAATATGAAGACACAAATGGTTTGTGATCTCTTCTGGAGGCAAAGGTGGGAGCAGAAAAGGAATAAGCATTGATATAGTACCCACTATATGTACCAGGCACTGGGTTGAATTCTTTATAAATGTAATTTTATTTGATCCTCACCACAACCCTCCGAAGTAAATGATGTTATTATTCGCACTTTTATAGTGAAGGAAACTGAGGCAAACTGAAGTGGAGTTGCCTAGCGTCGTACAGCCAGCTGTTAAGTACACGAAACTTCAGTGTTAGTTACAGCATATACACATTGAAATTTTGAAGTATTTTAATTCTGACAAAGTACTTGATGTACCAAGACAGATGATTGTTCAGTTGCTCTGTCCTAAATAGGAAGTAAGTATGTAACCTAAAGAGATAGGAGGTAGGTTGATTTAGTGGAAATAACAGTCGGTTTGGAGTCAGAGAACTGGATTTCTGGCCCGGGCTCTCTCTTCTATACCTGCCTTCTCTTGGACAGGTCACAGTCTCTCTGAGCTCTTACATGCTCCCATTTCTAAATACCGCAGAACCAGTGAGTAGCAAAGGAAAAGGTACCACAGGACCTATATTTTGCATGAAGGAAATTGGTAGAAAAGGTAATGAAAATGTCAGGGCTTTGAAACAAGCATTAAGAAAGAAGGAAGTGGAGAGCTTAAAGTGAGTCAAGCTGGAGTATGAGAAATAAGAAATCCAGAAAGCCATAGAAGGAAGAAAGAAAACCAGGTCCAAAGGACATTTTTGTTCAGCTATAAATTTAAATACTAACCTAAATAACATTTATTTTACTTACAGTTTTTTCAGAGGGCTGTCAAAGATGAGTTGTGCCGTCAGAATAATTTATATGTTCAACCATATGCTTGTTATGAACTCGGATGTCTCCTGTTGGATAACCCAGAGGTAAGATAATATACTTTGTATAAATTAACATAAGTGAAAATGTGCAAAAGGACAGAGGTAAAGCAACCTTTATTTGAGATAAATTAATTTTGTAAGTTATAAGGGATACCTATTCCATTTGTTTTCTTGTATTTAGTTACTTACATTTTACTTCAAAGTAAAATTTACATCAGAGGATCTCTTAATTGCTTCATTAAATTTTACTTCTCAATATTGGCTAGTAGTTTTCCTTTCCCCAAACTCCCAAGAATCTACTGTTTATAAATAAGAAATAAGTCCTTTCTCTTATTCCCTTATTTCAAACTCAGTGTGCATCTCCTTAGGAACAGAATGATAGACAATACTCTCTGGACAATGGCAATCCCACTGGTAGTCCACTTTGAGGTCGTATCATCTGTGAATTCTAACTCAGTACAGAACTGGGGCAGGCGGGGCACAGTGTTACACCCTACAAACCCAACTTGTATTACCCTAATTGTCTTTATCCGAGTTGATACATAACTTTCTTTTAGAAAGTTAATTATATATTAAGTGATTTAATGAATCTTTATCTTCAGTAAATTTAATTGCTTATAAATAGATTATGTAAATTAAACTAAAGTAGCAAAGTTGTGGCACTGGTCCTTTCATTTCCAAACTTAAATTATAATCCTAACACTTCTCTTACTGGAGACATCTGTATTTCATTTAAGGAAATATTTTAAGTTTTAAGTTGAGGTACAAAATCTACAAATTTGAGAAGGTAGAATGAAATCTTATTTCTTTTCATATTGTTTATAGTCTTTATCACAATGATCTTGACTCCTAATGCTATTTTCAAAAGACCCATCTTATCCTGTTTAATAACAGTGATTTTTCATATCCTCTAATCTGTCTCATTAAAAGAAAGCAATTCCTGAATTTAAGAGAACTGCTGAATATTATCAATAATGCTTAGAATGCCTTAGGAGTTACCAGTGCTCTAAGCCATTACTAGTCAAGTTTGTTTTTTTTTATAATTCAACTACATCCTTTTAAGTAGTAATCTTGGGGGCTATGAAAATTTTTTATCAACTGACTTCTTATATTATTTTAAAAGTTTCAGTTAATTTGTATGAGCAATAGATCCAACCTCTTTTTACTATGAATTTAAGCTAATAGTAATCTTTATGTAAAGCTTCTAAGTTAAAAACAAATAATAAAACCTCTCACGTTAAGATTAAATGATTGCTGTCAGATTACGTAGAAAAGGCTTGAAAAACTTTTGTGCTTACTCAACAATTGTGTTTTATTGTTAATGCCATGTATTATTGTTAACAGTTCAACAAACACTTTTAAACATCTTACCATGTGCCATTGGAATTTGAGCGTGTTAACTGCTCCACTTCATGTACATTTTCATTTAAAACGTCTTCTTTCTCTGACTAAAATTTGTGTCTCATTTTGTCAACTTGAATTGATATTATTGATATTATTAATTAATTAATATAATTGATATTATTAATATCTTTTTTCATTTTTATAGACTGTGGTGAGAGGTAGAACTCTGCTTTTACAAGCAAAGGTAAAAACGCTAACCCAACTAGTTATCCCCACTCTTACTTTTCTCTTCCTGAAAGATAAAAATATATTTTTCACTTCAAAATTGAGTGTTTATTTTCAGAAACTTATTAAATAAAAGGGGGGGAGGATCTTCCTGATACTACTAATATATTTATTTATTTACTTTATTTACTTAGAGGTTTGTGTGATTTTTTGTTTTGTTTTATTTTAGAGACCAGGGTCACATACCTAGTATAAGTGCCTGAGGTTACATTTGAACATAGGTCCTCCTGGCTCCAGGGCCAGTGTTCTCTCTCTTGCACCACCTAGCTGCCCCACTACTAATATATTTTTAAAATAGACAGCTTTGTATTTTTTGTAAATGTGTTATAATATTAATACCTAAATCTTTAAATGTATCTATTATTTAAGGTGGAAGAGTATCATTTGGCTTTACAGGAACATTATCCTTGTAACTAAGACAGATAATATTTTCTTACATGGAGCATAATTTAAGACTAATTCTGGGGCCAATATGGGAGATTTTCTTTACAAATAAGCACTCTTAGTATTTATATATGAAGTTTATAAATGCTTAATTTGAGTCTTTGGAGTGATAATAGGGTGTTCTTGATATCTTAATTAGTTGAAGAATTGTGCATTTTATTTCTAAGAATACAAAAGTCACTGTGACAGACTGTAGCACTTTATAATATTTTAATTAACATTCAGTAATTATATTTGTTCTTACAGGAGGAATTCACTGGCTACGACTTCGAAAACAGATTACACGTCCGCATCCATGCAGCCTTAGCCTCTTTGAGGGAAGTGGTACCTCAGTGACAGACCAGAAGTTTTGATTTATCCCATGCCACAGTTTTCTGCACTTTAAAACACATGCAGAGGATAGAGCTTTTGGGAAGAAGGTCAGCTTCAGCTTTTCTTCTGAAAACCACCTGTGCCAGATAACATTTTTGGAGTTGGGCTGACATTAAAAATCTCCTCTTCTAAGCAAATTATTTTAAAAAGTCAGCTGGTGAGAGGGTTAAGTGACCTTGTTCAAACAATTTAGGTTTTTCTTTTTAATTTTTGTTTGTCAAGCTAAATATAGTTGACCTGTAATTATTCAGGAAAAATTATTATAAGCACACATTTGACTTGATCACATTAACAATTGTATTATAAAAAGTAAAATTAATAATCATAGCACCACTTACATTTGTATTGCGCTTTGAAACAATAAAAGCACTTTCCAATTTTTTTACTTTATCCTTATAATGTTCCTATGAAATATGTAAAAACAAGATCATCCCAGTATTACAGATGACAAGACACAGGCCCAGGGAGATTTTTGACTTGGTCCAGGTTGTACAGTGAGTTAATAATGGAGCAGGATCTCCTACTATTATTGTTATACCAACCCAACACTCTTTTATTGAAAAAATATATATGTGTATATATATGTATAGATATATACACATATATATATGTGTATATATATAAATATGTAAAACTTAGACCTCTGTGTTTTTTCTTAGAAAAAAACACATATTCTTTTAGCTCAGATGATATAATCTAAAATAATTATCTTTCCAGACTATCACAGTATTTTTCAAAATAGCAATGACCAGAATTTTTTTCTCAAGACAACCAAAAAAATGAGGGGAACAGAAATTAATTGGTTAACTAGGACTATAGCTATTGAGCAAAATTAATTTAATAGCTTATTCTAAAAACTGAGTAGTAAATATTTAAATTATAAGATTTTTCAACTTTTCTGTGATAAATTGTGAAATTATTTAAATCTTTTGGTTTTGTCTTTCAATTAGGTGTCTTACTACAGTTTTTTACTTAACTTGAGTTTGGGGAGAAGGGAGAGGTTAACTTGCCATGTTCAGAATAATGATTTTCTGGGTTAGATGTTGCTGGGATTCAACTATTTTTTCCCTGTGGCCCAATCTTAGATTATTAAATATTGTAACAAGGTAATTCAAAGTCAGGTTTAAGTCCTCCAATTCCTAATTTTTTTAATGTTACCAGCTTCACCGTGCATAGTACACTGCACTGGTATTGACATATATAAATTCCTCAGTCAGCTTTATTGCCCCCCTTTTTTTTGTTTTACTCATTTCCACCATGACTAGTTTTTTATTTGAACAAATCTGAAGTACTTTCTAAGTATGGTTCCTTATGACTTAACACTAGACATCCCTTTGGAGGATTCATTTCCTCGTGTGGTCTCTGCACTGAGGTGAACCCTTGTGCAGTAGTAACATTTTGATTTTTCTTTTCAAAGTTCACAAAAGGGGAAAATTTGACCAGAATATTGGTGAACTTTAATAAACTCTTGGGACTGATTTTTGAGGAAATGAAAGTAATGGTATCTTCTTTGAAAATAGTTGTTATTCCTCACTCTGGCTAGGCAGTCATCAAATGTTTCCTCATCTGTTACCAAACACTTTTTAGTGAACTAAGTTAACAAAGTGTTTTTACAGACCTACTTGATTTAGGAAATCTATCCTGCATTGGTCTAGGCACCAGAGAAAAAAATTGGGTTGTCTCATTTGTTAAGTGATTAGATTCAGAAGTCAAATAAATGTTTTCTGAATAGAAATACTGGGGGACTTCCATCAAGATGCCTGAACGACCTCTTTAAAAATTTAGTGGGTTGCACTTTAGTTCCCTGGTTTTTTTGGACTGATGGGAAAAATTATGAATCTTTAGAATGTACCTTAATGCAACTTTTGTCCTCTTCTAACCAATAATTTGTGTAGCTATTCAATTTAACAGACATTAAACATCTTTCTAATGTGCTTAAGCATCATTTTGAGTACAATTCTTGCTTCAGTGTTGAGCTATACTTAAATTGTCAAGTCAGGCAAACATATTGATAAACCTGTTCATTACATAAAGCATAGCCCCTGTGCTTTAGAAGGAGTTTTAAATGTAGCTGGATTTCTCTTCACTTTTCATCCACTTTTTGTTTCTTTTAAAATCAAGCCCAGTTCCCTCTGACAGATTGTTTACCCTCTTCCTTAATGAGAGGTCTTGGTTTAAAAATGGGCCATTCTTCCCAATCAGCCAAGTTATTCCTATAGTACCTTTATGTTAACCTTATGTGAGAGACATGAAAGACACTAACCACTAAAGCGCAATATAAGTATGTTGTTCATCTAAAACAACTGAAGGCTGTATTTTCTCCAAGAAGCTGAGTAAGCACTTTGCATTTATATTATTTAGAAGCAGGACTTTCTGTCCTGTGTGCTGTGATTTACCCAGTGTGTTTCCAATGACTGTGATCTGCACTGTAATTCATTTCTGTGTAAATTTGCTTCTCCTTGCCCCTACTAATTCAGAAAATGGGACAGACTGTATATGTGTATTATTTGGGGATTTTTTTTTTCTGTTTCTGCCACCTTCCTCTTCCTACTTTGGGAGATTCTTTGGAGCATCTCCAATTTATAAATTTCAAATATCCTTTTATATTAGATTATGCCTATGATGAGAACAATATCAAATGTATATAATGTCATCTGCATATGTTTTTATAATTTGGAAAACTCGGAGGCATGATCTAATAGCAATAATATAATATGCATCTTGCTAACTAACCAATATTCTCAAGATTTTATCTTTAATAAAAGATCAGGCCTCTTTATTTTTAGCTCATTATGGCTATGTCTCCTACTGAGTTTTGAAAAAAGAATTTTTAGATGTAACTGAAAACTAGAATATTTATTGTGTTGTATTGTAAAAGTAAATAATTTATAGAACTTGCACTTTTATATTTCTGCCAAGTAAAAAGAAAAGAAAACACAACCTGTTGGATTTTTTTTCTAACTTTGCTGTAAAAACTAAAGCCTTTCTAGATTGCTTCCTAAGGTAATCTTGAAGTAAATAATTAAAAGTAGCTTTCCTTGTGGCTAAGAAAGCATTTGTCTGGAATTACCTGTATTGTGTTCAGTCATGGATATGTATGTTTATGACAGTTGAAAGAACTGGATGGGTCAGTCTAGAAGACAGAAGCCACAATGAGATGATTGATATCTCCAGGGATTTGATCATCTGTCTTATTATATTTATTCTACTTGGCCACAGGGAACAGAAACAGGAGCAGTCTTAGAAGCTGCCAACAATTTGGACTTGCTGTTAACATAGCCTTCCTATCTGTTGTTGGGTCATTTCAGTTGTGTACAACTCTGTGACCCCACTGGGCATTTTCTTGACAAAGATACTGAAACAGTTTGCCATTTCCTTTTCCAGCTCACTTTACAGATGAGGAAACTGAGGCAGACAGGGTTAAGTGACTTGCCCAGGGTTACATAGCTAATAAATGTCTGAGGCCAGATTTGAACTCAGGAAGATGAGTCTTCATGATTCCAGGCCTGGCACTCTGTGCACTATGCACCACCTAGCAGCCCCTTAATGTCACTTAGAGCTATCTAAAAGCAGGATGACTTGCCTTGAGAAGTGGCGGCTTCCAAGGAAGCAGAAACTGGATGCTTACCTGATAGGTATGTTATAATCAAGATTGCTTGACTATTTGAATTGAACTAGGTAGCTTATGAGGCCCCTTCAAACTCTCAAATTCTGTGATTTTGTAAACGGGGTTATGTATTGAAGAATGGTAAAGTGATGAAAGTTCATCCAGTCATAGGGTGAAGAAGAGGGTAAGATACTCTACCTTGTAGCCTTTAGTTTCTTCATCTATGAAATAAGGAATTTGGACTCTGATCCCTAAGGTCTTTCTCAACTCCACATATATAATTCCATCACCTACGAACTCATTCAAGTCAGACGAGTGATGGCAGTTGGCAACTTCTTGGTGAGGAATACTGAGGAGGATATTTATCTACTTAGAGAGGGCTGTTCTCTCTTTCTCTCTCTCTCTCTCTAGTAATTCAGGTGGGTATAAATGATACTTTCAGAGGAAGTTTTAAAGCATTGCTAAGGGTTTGGAAGAAGCAGAGTACACTGACATCTCACATCATATGCCAAGATAAGGTCAGAATGGAAAAGTGATTTAGACATAAGGAGTGATACCATAAGTAAATTGGGGGAGTATGGGAAAATGTATCTGTTAGATCAATGGGTAAGGGAAAAGGAAGTAAAATGGGTAATTTTGATGTCATGAAATTAAAAAGTGTTTGCACAAACAAAATAATGCAACCAAAGTTAGAAGGAAAACAAAAAACTGGAGGAAATTTTTACAACAAGTTTCTCTGAGAGAGGCCTTATTTCTCAAATATTTAGGAACTGAGCCAAATTTATAAAAATAAGAGCCATTCCCTAGTTGATATATGGTCTTAGAATATGAACAGGTAGCTTTCTGAAGAGGAAATCAAAATTATCAATAGTCACATAAAAATACACCCTAAATTACTGATTAGAAAAATGCACATTAAAACAACCCTGAGATACCACCTCACACTTAGACCAACATGACAGAAAAGGAAAATGACAAATGCTAGAGGGGATGTGGAAGAATTGGGACACCGAAGCACTGTTGGTGGACTTGTGAACTAGTCCAACCATTCTGGAGAACAATTTGGAACTACACCCAGAGGACTACAAAACTGTGCATAGCTTTTGACCCAGCAATATCACTACTAGGTTTATATGCCAAAGAGATCAAAGAAAAGGAGAAAAGACCTATTTGTAAAAAAAATATATTTATATTAGCCCTTTTTGTGGTGGCAAAGACTTGAAATCAAGGGGATGCCCACCAATTGAGGAATGGCTGAACAAGTTGTGGTATATGATTGGTGGTGAGTTTTGTGCTTTGAACCATCAGGGCATCTCATTTATTTATTTATTTCATGTTCACTCATACACAACATTTCTATTTTAGCCATGTTGCAAAAGAAAACACAGACAAAAAAGAAAGAAAAAGTTTAAAAAGTATGCTTCAGTCTGCATTCAGATCATTGCCTTGATCAAAGTAGCCAAGTCTTTTGCAGTTGATTATCATTTTAATGTTGGCGTTACTATGTACAATGTTTTCTTGGTTCTGCTCATTTCATTTTGCGTGAGTTCATAAAAGTCTTCCCAGGTTTTTCTGAAAATACTCTGCTCATTTCTTGTAGCACAATATGTGATATATGGTTGTGATGGAATACTATTGCACTATGAAAAATGATTGAGAGGATGTGTATATAATCCCTTTATATGTATTCTTACACAGACATTCATAAAAATACACATTTTATACAAATAAGACACTATTAAAATATGTATGATTTACATATAATGTATATGCTAAATGTGTAATGTATATACACACATAAAGGGGTTATATACACATATTACCTTTGTATATGTATATATGATGCATATGTATATACATGTGCATAGTTTATATGCACATATAGACATACACACATTCCCTTTTTACCTTCACAACATCCTGGGGAGGTGAATAGGTGCATATATGGGTATGTATGATTGTGGACTGTAAGCTCAAGATTTATCAACAGTGTGATATTTGAAACAAACTAGTATAACCTTAGACTACATGAAGAGAGGCATAGTTCTCATGAGAAAGGAAGTGAGTACCATTCTGTTCTGTCCTGGGAACTAGAAACTTGAATTCTAGGTGCTACATTTTAGGAAATACAGACTGACTGGAAACCATCCAGAAGAAAGCAACCAGGTGAAGATCATGTCATATGAGAATTAGTTGAAATATGTTTAGCCTGACAAAGAGAAGACCTGTGCAGTATATGATCACCATCTTCAAGTATTTCAAGGAGGATCATGGAAGAAGGATTCAATTTATTCTGCCTTCTCCCAGAGAATAATCAGGAGCAATGAATGGAAGTTGTAGAGAGGCAGATTTTAGATCAATATGAGGGAAGACTTCCTAAAATTGAAGCTATCCAATACTTGAATTTTCTCACTTTTTAGGTGATTGATATGCCCTTACTGGAAATTCTTCCTGGAAAGGCTGGATGATCACAAGTCAAAGGACATACTTTGTTATGACTTGAACTAGATGGTCTTTGAATTCCCTTCCAGCTTAGACTCAGTATTTTATTAATGATCAGACATGATTATCAAAATAGCTTACAACAAAGACAATGTGATACATTAAAAAGGTGATTTCATGGGGGCATCTGCAATTCCATGATCTTTACACGATCAGAAATTCCTGAATGTGTATTAATGAAAACAATGACATCCACTTAGACTTCTATTAAGCCAGATCTTTTCTTCAACATAGATCCTGTAGAATTTTTTAGTCGTTTGTGGGGAAAGAGTAGGGTGCAGTTAAGTATACACTCCTATATGGGGAGAAGTGTGTTGCCTGGTAGAAAAAAATGTTTTGTGTTCCACATGAGAGGCAGGATGGTCAGTGGAAGGAACACTGGATTTGGAAGGAGGGGTCTTGGGGTTGAAATCCCAACTGACTACCTACATAACCTTTGGATAGGTCACTTAACCAATCTGTGCCTCAGTTGCTCTTCTATAAATTGAGGGGGTTGACCTAGATGATCTCAGATAATCTACAAGTCCTTTCCACTTCTAAACCTAGGACCCCATGATGTGAAGCAGAGTTGAATTTAATTTATAGTGTCTAAATACGTGGAAAGATTTAAAATGTTACCTTCTCTTCTCCTTTATTTAAAAGCCTTGAAGTGATCCTGCCAAAAAAAAGAATATTATTCAATATTTCCTCTAATCTCGTTTTTAATTTGAAGAGTAATTCATACTGAAAAAAAAAACCCAGCAGGTTATGTGATCTTGTAAATGATTTTATTTTAGCACCTTTAAAATTTCATATAGGTATAGAGGTTGGATAGATTAGCTCATTAGTGTAGGATTATCCCATGAAGTAACTTCCTCTACCCATGCAAGTGAGTTAACACCTCCACAGATGAGCATAGTTCCTCAGAAAGTAAGTGACTTGTCCAGGGTTACCCAGCCTGCATGTGTAATGGGAAAATGGAGAGCTCAAGGATTTGTAGAATACACAGAATTTACAAGCTGCCTTTACATCATTAATATGTTCTTTGAAAAAAATAACTTCTAGGCTGTGGATATGACAAACACTAAATAACACCGCAAAAAAACCCAATTTTTTTAGCATACAGGAAAAGAAGCTATTTTCTAAGATTCCTCCCTGAATCAGTTGTGTGCACATCATACCATGTACTTAGAGCAAAGGTCAGAATTAGAACAAAATTAGAAGAACGGTTTTAAAAAAAATCTGGTATGCAATTGAAAGAATTCATTCATGAACTACTTTTAAAAATTGATAGTGAAAAAAATGGATAATGGCCCCCAGAAATGACATCATTGATTATAATGTTTACATAGAAGGTACTGTTGTGAATCAAAGAGGTCAAAAGCCAAATTAAAAAAAAAATTTCTAGGTTAGCAAACATTTGATTGGCTTGACAAAGGAAGAAAGATGGTGGCTAAAGGTAACGTCAATTAAGAATCAATCAGTAAGCATAATGGAGTAAACATAAGGGCTTATGATGCATGTGCCAGGCACTGAGCGAGGCCTTGGGGAGACAAACACAAAAGTCAAAAGTCCTTACCCTTATGTGAATAAATAACCCGAATACCAGTACAAGTATTATATTGTTCAAATATTTACAAGATACATAGACTCCACATAAATGTAACTTTTGTGTGTGTCTATGTATTGGTTATATATGGCACAAATATACATAAATATCTCTTAGAAGAGACAATTTCTACTATGTAAATATATCTACAAAATAAATGCAAAGAATGTTACCCACCTCCTGACGGAGAAGTAATGCAGAATGAAACAAATTTTTGGACAATCTCCTCCTGGATCATCGCCTTTGTGGCAGAGGGGCTTTGTGTAGCTCAGTGCAACTATGTAACCTATATAGGGTTACCCAAGACAGACAGGTTATATTGGAGAATTTTGACAAAAAGTGATCCCCTGCAGAAGGAAATGGCAAACCCCTCTAGTATCTTTGCCAAGGAAATCCCATGGGCGGGGCCTGTTGATCTAGGATCTCAAGGAGCACTGAGGATTCAGAAAAGAACCAAAGGACTGAACAACGTGAGAATTTGTTCTGCTTGACTACGCGTATTTGTTACAAGTGTTTTGTTTCTCCCTTTTTCACTGCAATAAGACAGAAAGGAGAGAAAATAAATGCTTATTAATTAGGGGAAAATATTCTATGCACACATACTATATAGAGATCTATCTGTATATGTCTTCACATGTGCATGGGTATATATATACACACATATGTTAGAGGGAGGCATGAACAGTGAGGGGATTCAGGAAAGGCTTCATTCCAATGGCACTTGAAGAGTCTTGAAGGAAGCTAGGGATTAAGTAGAATATATGCCATACATGAGAATCAGCCAGTGCAATCACATGGAGATGAAAGAGATGTATATGAAGAGTAATAAGGCCAGTCTGGGTGGAGGATGGAGGTAGGGGTGGATGTGGGGGGTTATATAATTACAAATTTCTTTGCAAGATCTGAATAAAATGAATGCTGGATTATTAGGATGAAGCAGTATATTGACTTTTTAAGCATAGAAAAACAGTGGAGGGTAAAAACTGATCCTCCAAAATGTAACTTTTCTTAAAATTCAGAAAATATGAAAAGGGTGGTTTGGGGAGTCAAAAGACCTACTGGCATGTAGAACCCAATCTTGCTCCTTCTGCAGTATTTGACCTTGGGCATGCTACTTTCTCCATCTGGGGAATCAGTTTCTTCATCTTTAAAATGAACAAACCGGACTTGATGATCTTTTGTGTCTAGCTCCACATTCAAATACGAACATCAGGTGTCCTTAAAAGACCCCCTTCAGAGAAGATGTCCTGTATTGTCATCATCTCACACTGGCTTCTAACTTTCTGCCCAGGGAGCCATTTGCGGTGGAAGGTGTTGCTAACTGCAGGGACGTGTTGGTGGGTTTGGTTTGGTTTTTCTGTCCTGTTCACATTCTTGAGTATCACAGCGGACACTGGCCCAGATGACTGTTCTAAGAGTTACCAAAGGGGAAGGTGAGACTTTTTTCCAGAGCAGAGCAGAACGAAGCGTGTACAAAATTGGATCCTCTCTCCCTTTAAAAAATGAAAATCTATCTCCTTGGCAAATAAAGGAGGAGTGCACAGGGGTCCTGCCATCTCCCTTGAATGCTACTTTCCTTAGAAATGGCCTTTTCCCTTCCATTAAGAAGTTCCCTGCCCGGCGGGCGGCCAGGTACCTACCTAATGGACACGAAAGAAAAGACGTCAGTCCAAGAATTTTGAGAAAGTTCCCAGCAACTGATGCTTATCCCTCCTTTGTGCTTGGGACTTTCTCATTGGCCGTGGCCCCCCGAGGCCCCGCCCCCTTTTCGTTGGTGACTGGGTAGCCCGAGCCAGCGGATCGCGAGGCCATTGTGACCGCACTGGACCGTCCGTGGGGGGCCCCGCCCCTGCCGGTATAAAAGGGCCCTCTTGCGTCGTGCGGCCTTACAGGAGCCGCCGGCAAGGGGGCAACGAGGAAACGCTTAGAGCGTAGCTGAGAAGGAAAAGGTGTGGGGGCGCCCGGAGAGGAAAGACAGACCTCCCGGAGGCCGGGGCACATTCCCTGCCCTCGAGCCTGCGAGTGGCCCTTGGCGGGATGGATCCCCGGCGCGGGCTTTGCGGGAGCCTCTGGAGAGGATGGGACGGCGGGGGGACAGCGGCAGGCCCTGCCCAGGAGGGGGGTGATTGGGGTGGGGGGCTCTAGAGGGGGGCGAGAAGCTGGCAGACTGCCGCCTGGACACAAAGTTGGGGAGGCTGGATGGGGGCAGCCGCTTTTGGGTAGAAAAGGCGTCAGAGTAAAACCAGCGACTTCGAACAGAAAGAAGCACGTGGAAAGAAAAAGAAAAGACCCTGATGAGATGGCCAGAAAGAATGAGGGCAAAACCACCTGGGTTCAGGTTCCCGATTCTATCGGGGTCAGAGAGAGCAGTGCACTATTGGGGGGGCTTCTTTTCCTGGGAAGCCCGGTTATATACAATTACCCCCCCCCCCCAAAAGGAAAATTTTTAAAGAAAGGAAGAAAGAAAAAAACTAAAACTGGGCTAAATACTAGTTTGTTGCTATTTTTGGCTGTTTTCAGTTTTATTTGTTTTTACTCTTTTTTTATGTTTTTACTCTTTTTATATGAGAAGGGCGAGATTTGGCCTCTTTTTTTCTTGTAAGAACTAAACCCTCGCTTGATTTTTCCCGTTTTGAGCGTAAATGATACACCAGTGACTTGGGGCTACAGCAAGGTGCTCATTTAGGAGATGAAGCTGTGGAAACAGATTGGGCCTTTGCTCTCCACACCTCCACTCCCACTTTTTTCCCCCGCTATTGGTCAGCCTTTCTCCAAGCTGACCAATATATAGCAAGTGGGACCCTTTAACCTTCACAGTTTCTTGTCCATCCCACTGAAAAAAAAAGGGGGGTGGTGAAGCATTTTTTCTTTTTGTATATCAAGAGTTTTTTAAGAACCTTTTTAAATATGTTATTTTGTTTAAGTAACTTTTCATAGTTTTAAGAAGCATCACATTTTTAAGGTAACCATCCTCCAAGACCAGTATGAAAACCCTATTTTTAACAGTAATGTGAAATGTGTTTTTAAATAGCTAGTATTTTTTGCTATTTCAAGTTGCTCCAGCATTAATGGGTCGGCAATATCTGCTTTTGCCACCAAGGAAGATACACAGAGAAGGCTGTGGGTCTCACTAATAATTGAGACTAATAGCCCTAAATAAGGAAAGGATAAAAGTGTAGGACGGGAGCAAGTTTGGAAAGGGGGAAGAAATGGTTTGAGTTGACATGCTTAATTATATAATTATATGCCTGCTCTGCCTATAAGACCAAAATGGGGATAATCTAACCTATACACACATTTACTGTGAAATAAGGAGAAAGTGACTCTTCATTCTTTTGAGCTCTTTGTTGTGCTGGTTGCTTTCCATGGTGGAGAATCACTTCATTCATACTGGCAAAGGTGAGAGATGATATTCCGGAATATTTTTTTTTTTTTTTAGAAAAGAGATTTATTTACTGTTGCTTTTTTCATGTAGAAAACTACTTGTTTCAAGCCCTACCCTGCCTTTTCCTTATTTGAACCATCAGCAAGATCAACACAAAAAAACCAAAGATGAATGTCTACAAGTTTGAAATGAAGGTAGTAATTATAATAGGAGGTTGATTCATTCTTAGAAATTTTGTTCATAGCATTTGGTCATAGGGAATATTATTTGTTCATAGGAAACACATTTGTGACTTTATTTCTCTTTGTTGTAGTTGAGAGACTGTAAAGAGATAACAACAGCTTCGGCACCAACTACGAAAATGATTTCTTCGAAACCCAGGCTTGTGGTTCCTTATGGCCTGAAGACTCTACTAGAAGGAGTTAGCAGAGCCATTCTCAAAACCAATCCAGGGAACATCACCCAATTTGCAGCTCTTTATTTTAAAGAGCTTATTTTGTTCAGAGAAGGTTTGTTTCTTGCCTTTTTAAATGTGTAAGGTTCTTTTAGATCCATAACTTGGTAAACCAGAGCATTTCATGGAGAACACAATCTTCTTTATTTCCTTTAGCAAATTCTGCATTGGATATAAAAGACTTGGTTAAACAATTTCATCAGATCAAAGGTAAGAGAATTTTAGTTGCTAGACTTTTGATATTTGCATTTTAACACATTTTGGAGGATTTTCTGGTCCTTTAAAAATTCACACATGGTTTCAGTTACAACTTTTTAAAAAAATCTTTAGCTTGTCAGATAGAGATAAAGAATTTAGAGTTAAAACCATTAAAGATATAACAAAGTGAAGCTTCAAAAAGACATGTCTTTTTTAGATTTGTTAAGGGATTTTAAATAAAATCCTTCTATATTTTTCCTATGATGAGTTAAATAAAATCAGTCTTTAGGAAGGCCTTTTAGGGAATTTAACCTTGTTCAGTAATTTTTACTCTGGTGAATGTTTTTTGCTCCAGAAATATTTGTCAAAGAAATCAGTTATAATATTATTAGAAAAATATGAGTATTGTAGGATTATCATGAACTTCATTTGTTTGCAAATTAATCTATCTAGGGAACAAAAAAAACATTAGCAGAAATGAAAATATTTACACAGGAAAATGAAGGGAATATTTTCTAGCATCTGCAAACATATGAAGTTAGTTCAATATCAATGCCCTTATTTTGCCACCTCTGATATTTTGCTATTGATAGTTTGTTGTCAGAGAAAAAAAAATTTCTTTATGATATAAATTAACAAGATATGGTATTCTCACTTGATTTGCACTATTAAATCATGGCCAGTCAATCAAAAAAGGCATGGGGTGAATGTTGCAGCTTTCTTGTTTTTTTTCTGAGTGAGGTTTAACTCCAGAATATCAAAATGCATTCTCAAATTTGTAAATAAATTTTTAGGCATTAGGAAGAAAGAGGTATTTTCCTGTAGCATGTCCTTGAGAGGCATGATTTGAATCAAGAGTGTTAGACTAGACCTTGGGAAGTCAGATAGCTGAGCCTAGGTGACCAGTGACCAATGTGTAATCATTCACACTTGGGTTTCACTTTGAAGATGGTGGTAACTTGTTTGTTTAGTCTAACCTAGGTCAGAAAAGAAATATTGCTTTGAAGCTAAGTGAGCAAAATTATTGCTTTTGCAAACCTTTTTTATATTTAGCCATACATATAAATATTGACATGATATTGGTGGTGGCAATATTGGGCTGCTAAATTATCAGTCAAACAAAATCAACAGATCAGATTAGTAAGTCAAGTAAAGCTTTCCTGCTTGTTGCCCTGTAGGAGGGTGTCACTGAGTCCACAAAGAACAAAAATGAAAAACAGTCTCAGTGTTTCTCGTGTCAACAGTCATTTTATAGGGCACCTAAAACACACCAGGCCACAGGGCTAACATAGACTAGGAGAGATGTAAAAGAAAGGCAAAAACTCTGGCCACAAGGAGTTCACAGTCTAATGATGGAGACAAACATGGTACAGACAAGGATCTAAACAGAATATATGGGAGATAATTATAGAGAAAAAATAATAAGTACAGAAAAGAGGTGTATGGAGCATATTGGAAATAATCAGGGAGAAAAAAGGATATTATATATTATATATGTACCATATAGGATTAGTATATGATTACATGTGTGCATATATGCATATATGTTACATATATGTATATATGTAACAGGTATAATCTATAATGCATTGGAGATACAGAAATTTCAAGGAAAGTCAGTATATAATAAACACAAAATAATTTTGAGGAGGGTCTTAGGGGCCATGTAACAGGAAAGGCCTTCAAAAGTGACCCCTTGTGAGTCAAGCTCTGAACGTTGTAGGAAATTACAGGTGCAAGTTGAGGCATAGAGAGGTTATAGAAAGATTGTGAAGAAAGTGCATTTTCTAACAAAGGAGATTTGTAACTTAATCTCAACAAGTAATTGGAGGGTGGGAGGAAGGAACCATCATGGTTTATTGAACTCCAAGCATATGTAGAGAAGGACCACTGTGCCTATTAGAAAAATCACTGACAAGCTAAGCTGTAAGGTAGGATGGATTTTGCTGAGAGTGTTGGAGAAGTAAAGCAGGAAAATGAATTAGGAGGGTTTGAGCATAAAGGCCTTTAGGTGTGATGGGGAGGTAATAGAATATAATAATTTGTACATGACACTTTTTAGGTTCTTAAGCACTTTAAAAAACATACACATTTATATACATTATCTCATTTGTAACTATCTGGAGGGGTGTATAAAGTTTGTGTACAGTCCTTTATCTGTACACAAACATTGATTGCTCTGTTGCCTATCAACAACCCCCAGAGAAAATCACCTGCCTTGAAAAATTTTTGATCAAGGCATATGTGACATATCCTGGTAATGCAAACCAAGAACTTTCTTAATCCTTTGATACCTCTGGAGTCTGTCTTAACAAAAATCATTGAGTGGCCTAAGTTTGTGCCTCTTTTCATTAAAGAAACTGGCTGCGAATGATAAGCAGGCATGTAAAAATAGTGTTTTGTTGTTCAGCAGGATGGTTCGGATATCGAACGATAGAACTGCCATGGCCTATTATCTAATTAGCTCTTCATGTCTGAAACTGAAGAGGGGGGAATAGGCAAACTGGTAATGCTTTTGGAATCTGACTGGACCACTGGTCCTAGGAAGGAAGGATATCAAGAACATTTTAAGCCATCATATCCCTGGCTCCCTTAGGCTTGGGAGACTCTGGAGGGAGCAAAAATCTTGTGGAGGGAGAGAGAACCCAGGCCAATGCTTGGCATGTTTAAGACTCCTGGTAGCAGACTAAGGTTTAAAAAAGACCCTACCTATCCTGCTGGATGGTGGAGAGAGGCCTGGTGTGTGTGAGTATTCTAAATTCCAGTGATGAGAGAGTATCTGAGTATCAGCATCCTCAGAAGTAGTGATATTTCATGTCATGAAGGCTGCTACAAAGTTGTTGGGGTTTTTTTAGGAATCACATTACTATTTTGGTTCAATAAATTATATATATGGTGGGGAATCTAGCGTTGTTCTTGTCCCTGGTTGTTGTTCTTCAGGACCCATGGAGAGTGCAGGGCCTGAGTTCAAATCATTCCTCAGATGCTTTTACTAGCTTGGCTGACATGACCCTGGCAGCACTTTATACTTTATGTCTCTGGGCTTGAGTTTCTTCATCTCTAAAATGAAAGAGTTGAATTCAGATTCATTGACCTCCAAAGTCCCTTCCAAGCCTCTAAACCTATTCTAAATCTATGGAAGAGCAGTTTTGGAGATGAGAACTTGTTGGAGTCGTGGGTACTATTAATAAAAAAAAAAAGTCCTTTCTTTAGAGTTTCATGATGATCCTCTTTTGCAGCTCTGAGGCCCACACAAAATACATGAGAGTACTACTTGTGGAAAATTGATCTGTAGAATGCCAATACATACTGGTGAATCCCTGGGAACTGTTGCAGGACCTTCACTCTGAAATGTAGGGATTGGCCACTCAATCTTGTGTACGTGGACTTGTGGTTTGATATCAAAGCCAATTAATTGCATGATTCTCTTGTGGAATAAGAGAGTGTTTTTCTAGCTTCTAAATGAGATCTGGTTATTCTTTTAACGGTGAAAACATGTTGCATTTGCCCATCTTTGTTGACTTGAGTAGGAAAAATATCATTTAAGATGTTCAGTGGGCATTGGTGGTGTTTGCCTGTGACTGGTAGATAGTGTTGGCTCACTCCAAAAGACATCTCAGTATTTAGAATATCCGTATAAAATGCAGATGGATCTATGGCATCAGAGATGATGAAATTACTATGTGTGAACATCATTCTGTTTCTAGCTTAACCTCTCAATGTACTTAACTTTTCTGTCAATTGACTTTCTGTTAATTTTTTAACAAAGAAAACAAGGGCGTGGTGTGCTTGCTTAATCAGGAATGATAGAGATCTAAGAAAAATCCTTCATTTAAGGGATTTGTCTATGTTATGTATTCGAGTTTGGTTCTGAAAAGACATATTTTGAACCTGTTGAAAGATGGCAATTTATTTAGTGGGATGGCTGAACGAAGTTATCTCCATAGTCAAATCTGTTAGATCGCCTTGTATGTTTTTATTGTATTCATGTGCTACATAGAGAACTTTCAAAGGCCATGTTTGTCTTACTGAATTAAGTGACTTTAACTTTTAACCATATACTTTTAAAAAAAAACCAATCTATATTCTCTGAACTGCAGTTGGTTGTGTGATTTAGATGTAGTATCTGCTGCAAAAAATCATCCTCTGAAAGTCATGATTATGTGCAGTGCTTTCCATCGAGAAGGAAGATGGAATGTTAGGAAGATTTCATAGAGAAGAGAGGCGTTTTGCCTCAAAAGTTCATTGGGAATTTTTTAGGTCCTTGCTTTGCTATGAAGGACTAAGTCTACCAGAAAAATTCTTCACACATTGTGGTTGTTGCTGTGTACAAAGTTCTCCTGGTTCTGCTCCTTTCACTCAGCATCAGTTCATATAAGTCTTTATAGGCTTCTCTGAAGTCTTCCTGTTCATCACTTCTCATAGCACACTAGTATTCCATTACATTCAAATACCACAATTTGTTCAGCCATTCCCCAATTGATGGGCATTCCCTTGATTTCCAGTTCTTGGCCACCACAAAGAGAGCTGCTATATAAATGTTTTTGTGCATGTGGGACCCTTTCCCATTGAGTCTTCTATTTTTCGCCAGCTTCTGTTGATAGGTTCTGGGGATTAAAAAAAGGAAAATGACAAAATTCCTTTTGGCCTTGCTGCTTCTCAGTGGACACTAACATGTACACAGATAACTGAAAAGTGCCATCTTAGCAGTGTGTTTTAAGGGAATGTGGGAAGATGAGTAGACAGAATAAAATTGGGGGGAAGGGGTCCTGCATGAGAAGGTGGGTGGGAAGGAAGGAAGGAGAGGAATTAGTAAGATGAGATTTGAATGAAGACATGAGTTGCCTGTGGAAAGGCATGGAGCACAGGTGATAGTCGTGCACATTAGATAAATGAATGAAGTTTGAGGCAGAAAGGAAAGAGCCTGAGAGGAAAATTTATGTCTAGGACTGGAGAAAAAAAAGCAGAAACTGGGAGGGGGAGGGGTGAAAGTCCTAAGGAAGGCAGCTTGGTTATTGAACTTGGTTCACGGTGGACTAGACTCAACTCAGTCTGTAAGTTTATATTTTATCCTAGAGGGAATAGGAAACTAGTAAAGGTGTTTGAACAGTTTGGGGGGAAGATTTATGAATTAAGGAATATTATTTTGTCACTCTTTGTGAAGGATGGATAGGAAAAGGAAAGAGAATAGGGGGACAGGGAGAACATTTTGGAGGCTCTCCCTGTTGCCCAGGTGAAAGTTTTGGGGGACTGAACTCCAAAGAACCAGTTTTGTTAGCAAAGAGAAATGGAACAGATGCAAGAGATGGTGTGTGTAATGGGTTAAAATAATTAAAGAATCCAGTTTTGGATTAATGGATGCTTTGAACCCCTGCTCTTTTTGCTTGTCTCTTTCTTATGTTTTTATCATCTTTCTTTTCTTATTTCACAACATCCATCTATATATGCACAGCTACTAAGGGAATAAAAGCAAAAACAGTACCAAAACCCACCCGGTGCTCTGGTTCAAATATACCGCAAGAGTCACTAAAGGTTTATTGTGTGTTTTGACTTTGACCAAATTATTGTGCCTGATACTATAATAATATTTTATTCTTTAAAGTACATTTGTTTTTAACATTCTTTTTAGATTTTGAGTTCCAAATTCCCTCTTTTCTACTCCCTTCCCCCCTCCCACAGAAGGCAAGAAATATAATATCAATAATATGTATGAAATTATGCAAAACCTTTCCATATTAGCCATATTGCACAAAAAAGTGAGAAAATTATACTTCAATTGACACTCAGAGTTAATTTCTCTGGTGATGGATAGTATTTTTTCATCATTGGGTCCTTTGGAATTGTCTTGGATCATTTATTGTTCAGAATAGCCAAACATTTGACAGTTAATGATCATGATTAAATCATCATTGCTGTTACTGTGCACGGTGACTTCCCAGTTCTTCTCACTTCACTTTGCATCATTCCACATAGGTCTTGCCATGTTTTTTCTGAAACTATTTCTCTTATTGTTTTCTATAATAGCACTCTATCAAAATGATATGCCACAACTTGTTCTCCAATTGATAAGCAATTCCTTTTGCCTACCACAAAAGAGCTGCTGTAAATATTTTTGTACATATATGGGTCCTTTTCCTTTGATCTCTTTGGGATACAGGCTAAGTAGTGGCATTGTTGGGTCAAAGGGTATATATATTTTATAGCCAGGGGAAGTAGTTCCAAAATGTTCTTCAGAATCGTTGGGGCCAATTCACTATCCACCAGCAGTTCATTAGTGTACCTATGTTGTACCTATTTTCCTTCCTCCTTTCCAGCATTTGTCATTTCTGATAGGTGTGAGGTGGTACCTCAGCATTTTTTATATGACTAGGGATAGCTTTGATTTCTTCTGAAAACTTTTTTCATATCCTTTGGCCACTTATCACTTGGGGAATGGCTCTTTTATAAATTTGATTCACTTCTCTCTATATTAGAGAAATTAGGTCTTTATCAGAGAAACTTGCTACAAAAAGTTTTGATATTACGTCATTGTCTATAGTACTTTTTAGTAAAATATAATTTCCCTAATTATCTCTTTTAATTAGATCTATTTTTGCTTTTGATTTGTCAAAGATTTTAATTGCTACCCATGCCTTTTTTTTTTTTACTTTAGTTCAAGCATATTCTGTTACAACCCTGTATTTTAACTCTGTATTTATCTTTCGGTTTCATGTAAGCGTAAGAACAAATTGTTGGATCCTGGTTTCTAATCCATTCTGCTCTTTGCTTCTGTTTTGTGGCTCAGCTCGTCCCATTCACATTCAGTTAGGATTACTATTTATTCCACTTCATCCCATTTTCTTCTGTTCTCTCTTTTTAATCCTGTACCACTTCAAAAGTCTATTTTGTTTTTCTCATCATTTCCTCCCTAAATGCACCTCCCTTTCCTCATCTCCCTCCTATTATCCTCCTCCCTCCCATTTTCCTGTTGGATAAGATAGATTATTGTACCCAACTGAGTTGTATATACTTCCCTCTTTGAACCAAATTTGATGAGGGTAAGGTTCAAGGCTTTGCCCTTCCCACTTCTCCTGCATGCCTCTTTTATGTGAGAAAATTTTTTCCTATTCAGCTTTTTCCTTCTTCCCTTTCTCACCCCTTCATTTTTTGGAGAGATCAATTCCAACATAGTTATCATCATACATGTTCTCTTTTCTATGTAAAAGCCTTTTAACTGGCCTAATGATAAAGTTCTCAGGAGTTACATGAATCATCTTCCCATATAGAAATGTAAAAATAGTTTCACCTTATTCTCGAGCTTTGTGTTTGAATGTCAGATTATCTATTCAGCTCTAATCCTTTTCATCAGGAATGCTTTTGAAAGTCCTCTATTTAATTAAATTACAATTTTTCCCCTTGAAGGATTATACTCAATTTTGCTGGATAGGTTATAGTTGATTGTAATTATTCTAGCTCCTTTGCTTTCAGGATATCATATTCTAAACCCTCCATTCTAATTTTGTGTGATATTCCTGACTGTGACTCCATGATATGTGAATTGTTTCTTTCTGGCTGCTTACGATATTTTCTTCTTGACCTGGGAGTTCTGGAACTTGGCTATAATATTCATGGGAGTTTTCATTTTGGGATCTCTTTCAGGTGGTGATCAGTGTATCCTTTACATTTCTATTTAATCTCTGGATCTAAGATACTGGGGCAGTTTTCCTTGGTAATTTCTTGAAAGATGATGTCTAGGTTCTTGTTTTGATTGTGGCTTTCTGGTAGGTCAATAATTCCCAAATTATATCTCCTTGATCTATTTTCCAGGTCAGTTGTTTTTCTGATAAGATCACATTTTCTTTTTTTTGCATTCTTTTGACTTTGTTTTATGGTTTCTTGATATATTTCATGGAGTCATGAGCTTCCACTTGCCCATTCTAATTTTCAAGGAATTATTTTCTTCAATGAGCCTTCATTTCCATTTGGCTTTTATGCTTTTTAAGGAATTCTTTTCTTCAGTGAATTTTTGTGCATCTTTTACCATTAGGACAATTCTATTTTTTAATGTTATTTTCTTTAATATTTTTGTGACTCTTTAACCAAGCTATTAATCTTTTTTTTCATAATTTCCTGGTTCCACTCTTCCAGTTTTTCCTCTGCCATTCTTAGCATTTTCTTTAACTCTTCCAGGAATTTGATCAGGTGTGTGGCCAGTTAGCATTTTTCTTTAAGGTTTTGGTTGTACAGCTGTTTTCACATTATTGTCATCTTCTGAGTTTGTGTCTTTGTCTTCCCTACTACTGTAGTAGCTTTTTATTGTCTAGTTCTCCCTTTTTTTGTTCCCCTTTTTTCCATCCTGTTTCTTGACTTTGAACTTTATGTTAAAATTGGGCTCTGCTCTCTTTTAGCCCCAAGAACTAGCACTCCTCTTGGCCTTGAAATTGGGACTAGCTTGTCTATAGTTCTCTTCTTGGCCCCAGAACTGTGGCCAAGGCCCCTGTTCCCTTGTGACTGACCACAAGCCCTCCTCTCTGCCCTGGAACTGTGACCCAGAACTACATATGGGCAAATAGAGTTGCCAGTCAGCACCAACTATATACGTGTATACATGCATATACGTATAAATGTGAATGTATATATATACATATGTGTGCATATATGCATGTTGGTATATGTGTAAGCTATGTGTATATATATGTATATGTGTGTGTGTGTGTGCTGTGCATGTGTATAGATATATAGATATAGATATATATCAATACCAGCAATGATCCCCTGTCATCTTTTTCTGACCAAGTTGTCCAATCCCCTTACCATCTCTGGGCTGAGAACACCTATATCCTAAAGCATTTCCTAGGCACTGAGAGGTTTAGGATAGGGGGTAGAAAAAGAAGATAAAAAAATTAAGAGACAGTTCTTTGATTCTCAAGGAATTTAACTTACTTCATGGGTATTAGAATAAGTTGACTTTATATAAACTTCTGTGAATGTTTTCTTTTGGGGTCCTAGAAGAAATGATTTAGATGTAATCTCTGGTTTTGTGAAAGCTTGAATTATAAACTTGACAGGTAGAAACTACTTAAAAATAACTGATGAACACATCAAGAGCACTGCAGGAAACTGATCAAGGTCTATTTATTGAATGTACTGGCAGAGTTCTCCCAGCATATTATAGAGGGTAGCTAGTTGGCATCTTTATGGAAAAGTTACAATGTTTATATGGGGTAGGGCCAGGACAGATTTGCTCTCTCTCTTGTTAGTAAGGGAGAATTCATAGTGGAAGTATGTGGTTTTCTGTGACTTGTCTAGGAAGAAGGGTGGGATAAGAGTAAGTCTTGTGAATTCTGGGTGATAGGGAAGCACAGAATGTGTCAGTAAGGGAAGAATTGCCTACAAACAGGTGGGAATGGGTTGCTCTTTTCTGAACTCCTTGCTTCCTTCATCCTCAATAGATAATTGTGGGTTATTTTAAACATTTTATGTACTCAGTCACTAGAATTCAGAATGTAGAGTGATAGTACGGAGATGGTTGCTATTAGGGTGCAACTGAAACTAAAAAGCTCTAGTGTCTCCCTAATGACATTCAACCTCTAGAAATACAAGGTCTTGAATTTTGCAGAAATAGATTTTTAGCAAACTTGACTGTCAAACAGCTCCCTATGAAGCAAATCTTATTTCTTCAATGTTTTCTTTTAAAATTAGAAAGATTCCCAGTAGAGACAGGTTAGAAATGGTTTTGGAAGGGAATATTATATATTTGGGGGATTATGTGTAAGTGGTTAAAATACAGTGGCCCAGTTTGGAGGTACTACTTGTCTTGAAAAAGTTTTTGAGCACTTTTCCATCTGTTGCTATTCTGCCCCTTCAAGCCACTTATCGTAAGAGTTTTGTTCCAGACTGGAGATTCTTTTGATTTCACACTTAAAGGGTTTCCAGAATATAGCTAGTTTCTTGCTTTTCTTTTATGTTGGTGTAGTAACCTCTAATCCAATTAGGCAACAGTATTATATTCTACCAGGAGGTGTCACCATCTGTTGACCTGAGAATTCCCTAATGTTTTAATCTTAATGTTTTTTGAAACAAATTAATATTAATCTCTGTCAGTTCTCTAAATTCAAAATTTTGTACAAATTTCCTTAAAATGAGGGATTGAGACACTTTTGTTAACAATAATCGCATTAACATTACACTAGAGAGAAGTAAGCAAGCCCTTTAAAGGGCAAAGATTGTCTAGCTTTGTGTGTCTTTATGCCCAGCACCTAACACGATGCCTGACATTTAATAAATTGTATATTAATTAATTTGATTGATGCTTGGCACTTTCAACTAACATTTACAATCAGTGGAAGAATAAATCAGAAGTTTTGGGTTTTTTTTTTTTAAGGTCTCAGGCAAAGGAATTCCTACTCCTACTCCCCCAGTTATTGCATATCGCTAAATGTGGTCATTAGTGTCTTTTCCTTGTAAGTTTACAGCTTTCATATATTTGGACATAAGCTTATGGTTGTTTTCCTGGGGATGTGACAAGGTTTATGGTTTGTTTTTGTTGGGTCATTTCAGTCATGTCTGACTCGTTATGTCCCCATTGGGGTTTTCTTGGCCGAGATATTGGTTTGCCATTTCCTTCTTCATCTCCTTTTGCAGATGAGGAAACCGAGGCAAACAGGGTTAAGTGACTTCCCAGGGTCCCACAGCTACTAAGTGTCTATGGCTAGATTTGAACTCAGGAGAGTTCGTTTTACTGACTCCAGGCCCAGACCTCTGTTCACCACAGGCCACCTAGCTGCCCCCAACCTGCATATATTTGGACAAAAGCTTGGGGTTGTTTTCCTGATCATCGCAAGGTTGATACCATTTTTTTATACCCCCATGTTATTATAGCAGATATTTGCCTCACAGTGGGGTGGTGCTAAGGGCTAAATGAGATAATGTATCCAGTGCTTTTTGTAATTTATGTGAAGTGTCATGTAAATATAAATTGTTACTATGTCTTAACTGCATGTAAATACAAACTGTCAGTATGTCTTAACTAAAAAAGTATTTTAGAGGAGTGGCAGGAAAATGTCACACTGCATAGTAATTAGTTGTCCAGAGGGATGGTCAAACCCTTTAGGCATCCATGTGAGTTTGAAGACTGTGAATGTTTTCCTATGTCCTGAACGAAGCTCTAAGGTCTTTTTGGGGTGGGGGTGGGGGAAGCGGGGTGCACCTACTAACTTACCTTTAACCCTTCTGCTGTTCTATTTATGTAGTAGAGAAATGGTCAGAAGGAACCCAGGAGAAGAAACCAGAGAGTGCAAAAGAGCCCGAGCCATCATCTCCATTTTCCGAAGAACCCAAACGAAAAGAGAAGTCCACAGACACGGAGGAGGACAACATCGCGGGCCCGCTGTTCAGCAACAAAACCACCCAGTTCCCATCGGTTCACGCCGAGCTCACCGAGGCCGAAGAGATATCGGAGACCGTTAGCGAGCACTCCCCCAAAGCCTCCACCCCCAAGGTGTCCACCCCGCCATCCTCACCGTCTCCGCTGGCAGCTGCTTCACCTGAATTGGCCTATGTCCCAGCCGACCCGGCACAGCTGGCTGCCCAGATGTTAGGTAACGTTGCATCTGTTCATTCTGACGTGTTAATGGTGGATGTAGCAACAAGCATGCCTTCTCTTCCCTCTGGGTCCACGTCCCTAGAGGCTACAGAAGAAAGCTCCTCGGCCTGCCTTTCAGATTTAACGCCTCAGCTTCTGAGTCAGACATCCATCCGTATAGAGTTAGGTTCCAAAGAAACCAAGGCTGAAACGTCCTCGGCTTCCTCACTCCCCTTGCAGGGTGAACAAGACCTTCCTGCTCACGATCAAGCTCCTGACGTTCCTTTCCAGGCTGATATTGAAATTACATCAAGCATTCAATATGTTCCACCCGAATTTCATGAGCCTGAGACCGAAGGAGCAGGAGCAGCTTTTGTAGAGCAAATATCGGAGCACATAATAGTCCCTTTTGATGAACCAATGGCAAGTCTTAATGACACCGAGCAGCCACCATCAGAAAGTCAAATTCAGATAGCTCACAAGACATCCTCCATGGTGTCTGCAAAGTCCGTAGCTTCTGCAAAGTCCGTAGCTTCTGCAAAGTCCGTAGCTTCTGCAAAGTCTGTAGCTTCTGCAAAATCCTTAGCTTCTGCAAAATCCGTAGCCTCTGCAAAATCCGTAGCCTCTGAAAAATCCGTAACCTCTGAAAAATCCATTGCCTCTGCAAAATCCTTAACCTCGGAAAAATCTGTAGCCTCTGCAAAATCCGTAGCTTCTGCAAAATCAGAACTCTTAGCTTATGGAGAGGCAGAGGTAGAACCTGAGCAGGAGGCCTCTGCAAGGTCTCTGCAGGCTGAGGCCTCTGCAAGGTCTCTGCAGGCTGAGGCCTCTGCAAGGTCTCTGCAGGCTGAGGCCTCTGCAAGGTCTCTGCAGGCTGAGGCCTCTGCAAGGTCACTGCAGGCTGAGGCCTCTGCAAGGTCACTGCAGGCTGAGGCCTCTGCAAGGTCACTGCAGGCTGAGGCCTCTGCAAGGTCTCTGCAGGCTGAGGCCTCTGCAAGGTCACTGCAGGCTGAGGCCTCTGCAAGGTCACTGCAGGCTGAGGCCTCTGCAAGGTCTCTGCAGGCTGAGGCCTCTGCAAGGTCTCTGCAGGCTGAGGCCTCTGCAAGGTCTCTGCAAGGAGAAGCCTCTGCAAAATCTCTGCAGGAGGAGGCCTCTGCAAGGTCTCTGCAAGGAGAGGCCTCTGCAAGGTCTCTTCATGAGGAGGCCTCTGCAAGGTCCCTTCATGTGGAGGCTTCTGCAAAGTCTCTTCATGAGGAGGCCTCTGCAAAATCTCTGCATATGGAGTCCTCTGCAAAGTCTGTGCATGAGGAGACCTCTGTAAAGTCTCTGCACACTTCTGAAGGGTCTGCAAAATCCCTGCAAGTTGAGGGGTCCATAAAATCCCTGCACACCGCTGAAGGGTCTGCAAAATCCCTGCAAGTTGAGGGGTCCATAAAATCCCTGCACACCACTGAAGGGTCTGCAAAATCCCTGCAAGTTGAGGGGTCTGTAAAATCCGTGCACACTTCTGAAGGATCTGTAAAATCCCTGCATACCGCTGAAGGGTCTGCAAAATCCCTGCATACCGCTGAAGGGTCTGTAAAATCCCTGTATACCTCTGAAGGGTCTGCAAAATCCCTGCATACTGCTGAAGGGTCTGCAAAATCCCTACACACTGCTGAAGGGTCTGCCAAATCCCTGCAAGTTGAGGGGTCTGTAAAATCCGTGCACACTGCTGAAGGGTCTGCAAAATCCCTGTATACCACTGAAGGGTCTGCAAAATCCCTGTATACCACTGAAGGGTCTGCAAGATCCCTGTATACCACTGAAGGGTCTGCAAAATCCCTGCATACCGCTGAAGGGTCTGCAAAATCCCTACACACTGCTGAAGGGTCTGCAAGATCCCTGTATACCACTGAAGGGTCTGCAAAATCCCTGCATACCGCTGAAGGGTCTGCAAAATCCCTACACACTGCTGAATGGTCTGCAAAATCCCTGCAAGTTGAGGGGTCTAAAAAATCCGTGCACACTGCTGAAGGGTCTGTAAAATCCCTGCATACCGCTGAAGGGTCTGCAAAATCCCTGCATACCGCTGAAGGGTCTGCAAAATCCCTACACACTGCTGAAAGGTCTGCAAAATCCCTGCAAGCTGAGGGGTCTGTAAAATCCGTGCACACGGATGAAGGGTCTGTAAAATCCGTGCATACGGCTGAAGGGTCTGTAAAATCCCTGCATACTGCTGAAGGGTCTGTAAAATCCATGCATACAGCTGAAGGGTCTGTAAAATCCATGCATGCGGCTGAAGGGTCTGTAAAATCCCTGCATACGGCTGAAGGGTCTGTCAAATCCGTGCATACGGCTGAAGGGTCTGTCAAATCCCTGCCTACGGCTGAAGGGTCTGTCAAATCCGTGCATACGGCTGAAGGGTCTGTCAAATCCCTGCATACGGCTGAAGGGTCTGTAAAATCCCTGCATACGGCTGAAGGGTCTGTAAAATCCATGCATACTGCTGAAGGCTCTGCAAAATCCCTGCAAGTTGAAGGGTCTGCAATATCCCTGCAAATTGAGGGATCTGTAAAATCCTTGAATGCTGAGGGGTCTGTAAAATCGGTGCACACCGCTGAAGGGTCTGCAAAATCCCTGCAAGTTGAGGGGTCTGTAAAATCCGTGCATACTGCTGAAGGGTCTGTAAAGTCCTTGCACACTGCTGAGGGGTCTGTAAAATCCGTGCATACTGCTGAAGGGTCTGTAAAGTCCTTGCACCCTGCTGAGGGGTCTGCAAAATCCCTGCAAGTTGAGGGGTCTGCCAAATCCCTGCAAGTTGAGGGGTCTGTAAAATCTGTGCATACTGCTGAAGGGTCTGTAAAATCCCTGCACACCGCTGAAGGGTCTGTAAAATCCTTGCACACTGCTGAGGGGTCTGTAAAATCCGTGCATACTGCTGAAGGGTCTGTAAAATCTCTGCACACCGCTGAAGGGTCTGTAAAATCCTTGCACACTGCTGAGGGGTCTGTAAAATCCTTGCATGCTGAGGGGTCTGTAAAATCGGTGCACACTGCTGAAGGGTCTGTAAAATCCCTGCAAGCTGAGGGGTCTGCAAAATCCCTGCATACCGCTGAAGGGTCTGTAAAATCCCTGCAAGCTGAGGGGTCTGCAAAATCCTTACATGCTGAGGGGTCTATAAAATCTGTGCACACTGCTGAAGGGTCTGCAAAATCCCTGCAAGTTGAGGGGTCTGCAAAATCCCTGCAAGCTGAAGGGTCTGCAAAATCCATGCATGTTGAGGGGTCTGTAAAATCCTTACATGCTGAGGGTTCTGTTAAATCCGTTCACGCTGAGGGTTCTGTTAAATCCGTTCACGCTGAGGGTTCTGCAAAATCTGTTCACGCTGAGGGTTCTATAAAATCCATGCACACTGAGGGTTCTGCAAAATCTGTGGCTGCTGAGGGGTCTGCAAAATCCGTGCATGCTGAAGGGTCTCCAAAATCCATTCACTCTGAATCAAGGGTCAGTTCTGCATCCCAGGAAGAAACCACAAATGTCATTTCTGGGGGAACTCCAAAATCAGTCGTCTCCATGGTATCTGTAAAAACTGCAGCTAGTGGGGCCCCTCATGTCCCAGAAGGTCTTACTGAAATGGAAAATGAGCCAGAAGGGGAATACGAAGGGGAAGCAGCGCCTGAAGAAGGTTTGGTGCCACAAGGTAAGAAAATTAGATATTTAGATATTTATGCAATTTATGTTACAGGTGGCATGTTATAGCTCTCTGAAGTCTGGTTCGTAAGGTCTTTAACTTCCATTGTGTGTTTTTAAATGTCAATTCCTTTTAAATGCCTTGTTGTAGTTTGAGATTTTATATTCACAGGAGTGAGGATTTTAAAAACTGAATCCCAGAAAATATACCAGCTTGGCCATGCTGCACACTTGTGGGGCTCATCAGTTTAAAAAACAGAAACTGAATGAAGGGTGCTTAAAGACTTGACCATCAGTTTGAAATGTCTCACTTCTGTAAAAGTAAAATATCTTCTATTGCAATGCATTTGCATAGGTGGTGGCATTTAAACCTCCTTGTCAAAAACACGGAAAAATGGTGGTGTGTTCAACTGCTTTCACACTGGGTTGGGAGAATTCTGCATCTGGGTTGGAGGAACTGGGTCAGGCATTCAGTTCCTCCTGTGATTGGGGAGTTTCCTGCAGCTGAGTAAGCAATACAATAGTTGTATGAAGAGAGGAAAAGTTGGGGCGAACCCTGATTATTGGGGGGCATGCATCACAGATGGCTTTGGTAGCTAAAAGGACAGCCAAGTTCTTGTTCAAGGATTACTGTGGTTCAGGTGACTAGTCTTCATCTCTGTGCCTCTCCTGAGGTATACTAACATCAAACTGTCTTCTCAGCTGCCAGATCATTTTTCATGTTACCCCCTGGTGCACCAATTTGTCCCTTCATCCTGATCCAGCTATAAAGGAGGCAGTTTGCACTTCCTTTACGACAGTTGCATAAGTCCTTTTCATTTTTCTTCAGGGAAGGGACATGCATGATCCAATCCCCCCAGTCCCTTCTGCAGAATCTCTCTCAACCCGGGCTCCCAAAGGAGCCAAGTGTGACTAGGAGAAGTGTTAGCAAAGCAGGTTTTTAGAAAAATACCCAATTCTGTTTGGCAACGTGAAAGGTGTTCAGTACTGATGCAAAAGTGAAGCACAGGGCTGAGGTTGGTAGCAGGTGAGACGGTCATTAGGCTTGTGGCTGTAGGTGGTACTTCCATCCCAAATTCCTGTCTTCAAGTGCTTAAGTATTTTTAAAGGAGAAAAAATGTCCACACTTTTGAGCTGACATTTGATTAGGTTTTATTATCAGCTCTAAGGAGGATATTTTCACTCATTGAGATTGAGCTATCAGAATATCTAGTGCTTTAAAAAAATTGACATTTATCCCAGGTATTTTCCTAAGACTCTGATACCTCAACCTGTTTTGTTGTTTAAAAGGAAGGCTTGGCATTTGCATATTATGTATATATGTATGTATTGTGTATATGTATGCAAGTGTATTTATATGTATATATACATATATATACACACACACACATATATATATATATACACATAAACAGAAGATCAGTTGAAAACATGTCCTTGGCTGTTTGAAAACATCATTCTAAGCATGTGCATAATGGGGTTTTTCCTTTACTGAAAGAAGGCTGCATTAGGGGTAGATCCCCAGTGTGCTAAAGATAAAGTCAGCATATGGAATAAAGCAAAACTCTGGTACCTCTCTTTGGGAAATAGTAGGTCCTCTTTCTCCCTTCCCCTGTTCTGGGACTCAATCCCCTCAAGACAGCACGTCTCCTCTAGGCAAACCAGAATTGACATGCTAGACTTGGTGGGGTAGTAGATAATCTGCCCAACCTCTGGACAGCTCTTTTCTTTGAAGGGGGGGCCCTGGTGGGACCTCAGCAGATTGTTTACTGCCCCTCAGGATCTATCATTTCAAACCCTGCCTAGGTCGGAGGTGCTCTCTGGGGCAATGAGTCAGAGAGCGTGGGTCATTTCATATGCACAGTTGTATGAATGGGGAGAGATTGTGGTTGCTCATGGGTAGCCAGAATTATTTGCTGCATTATTTGGTAAAAGTGCCCAAAAGATGACCCCCAGTGCTGACTTCTCTCAGTAAAGAAAACGTCCTGCAGATGCAATAATGTTGTTTTCAATAGCTCAGCACCCTTCTCAGCTGATATTTTTGTAAAGCTGAACTTAAATACCAACGTCCTCTCTGAGGACTCCGCAGAAGCTATGTCTGAACTTTGCTTAAGCACAAAGGAACAGGAACTTGGAATGAAAGGGGCCCCCTCAGCCACAACCCTCATGTCTCTCCTACTTGCTATGAGCCACAGCACTGTTCTCCTTTTTTCAGTTGGGCAAAACCTGTCTTTGTTCCTCACGTTACCAAACACAATTCTTGTAGCCCTCTCTATAGCATGCTTTATGGCACATAGCGTTATCGCTTGTTGATACGTAAAAACAAAACTGCAGACATTTCTGTGCATAGCGCTTGATACAGAGACCACCTTTAATGCCTGCAAATTGTTTTTTGTTTTTTATAGCGTTAGCAGCAAGTGAAACAGGACAACCACCACCATATTCTAACATGTGGACCCTTTATTGTCTAACTGATATGAACCAACAAAGCCGCCCATCACCGCCACCTGCACCTGGGCCTTTTCCCCAAGCAACCCTCTATCTGTCTAATACTAAGGAGCCACAGTTTCTGCAGCATCCACCGAAAGTTACTTCTCCAGCTTATGTGATGATGGACGACTCCAAGAGGACCGGGGCCCCACCTTTCATTTTAGTAGGCTCAAATGTTCAGGAAACACAGGAGTGGAAACCTCTTCCTGGACATGCTGTTATTTCACAGCCAGATCCCTCAAAGAGATACACTGCAGTCCAAGTTCCCATTGCTGTTCCTACAGAACAGCAGAAATTCCAGAAACACCCCCCAGGCCCCCCTCAGAATGGTAGCTCTCCTCCAAATGGACCAGATGCCCCTAGGCCACAAAGCCCAGTTTTTCTTTCTGTTGCTATCCCGATAGAAGATGTAGCCAAAAAGAGTTCAGGATCTGGTGACAAACGTACACCCTTTGCAGGAAGTTATGGTATTGCTGGAGAAATTACTGTGACTACTGCCCACCTTCGCAGACCAGATACTTAAAAGTGGGAGGTAAATTTCCCCACCACAAAAGGTGTGACCTTTTGGAGGAAGTCTGGAAATCTTAACATTGAGTTTCAAAATCTTGATTTGTTGTATCATCTAGAGAGTGACTTTTTTAAAAAAAGAAAAAAGAAAATTAAATTGAATTGAATCAAGTTTAATGTGTGATGAGTTGGGATATATTCTTAACCTGTTCTATTCATTTGTGTCTCTAAATTTCCTCATTATCAATTGACATTAAACACACCCATCAGGTGCATACCAGACCCATGCAAGGACTCAATACGTAAGAGACAATCCCACAAATTATTGTTATAAAAACAAGACATGGCTCCTGTTTCCAAGAAAAGCTTAGCTTGAAACACTTTGAAAACAAGACAAAATAGATGTTGCTGCTTGAGGTGGGCAAAGTATGATGAAAAGAGAATGGGAAGATCAGCATGGGTGGAGTTAGTAGGGAAGGCTTGGTATATAGCATGTAAGACTCGAGCGGTCCTTGAACGATGGGTAAAAGTATGGACAGGTTGAGTTGAATGAAACTAGGATAAACAGAAACAGGAAGATGTGGGGGTGGGAAAAGATGATAAGGAAATTGGCTTGACTGGAGCAGAGTGCTTCTATTTGAAAATAGTAGAAGATAGTGTAGCACAGGAAAAAAGAGGCCAGATTTTGTAGTCCCTTGAATACTAGACTGACGAGTTTGGGCCTGAATTGGGTCGGGCATAGGGAAATAGAAGCTTTTGAGTAGGAGGAGGAGAATAGTAATGAAAATACTATGGCAGCAGCATAGTTCAGCCATAGGAAGGATTGTCGAGAATAAATGAGACTGGAGAGGAACACACATTCAAGAGAAAGACTAGAGGAGGGACATGCAGGACTTGATAAAGATAAGCAAAGGCAAAAGAATGGGAAAAGGTCCCAGATGACCTAGATGAGCCTGTACCAAGACCAAATCTACTTTTGCGAATTTTTATAATCCAGCCTCTCCCTCCCATCTCCACCCCTGCACTGCCCTGCCCTGCCCCTTCTATCTCCATCCTATTCATAAAAAACCAAGACTTTATTAGACTTCTAACTAAATTCTAACTAAAATCTGGGCATGTTCTACTCATACCAGTTCTTTGACCTACTGATCTCCAGTAGGTCTGTCCAAAAAGGGAATGAGGTTAGTCTGGCATTTGTAAAGAGTGCTTAGTAGTAGTACACAGTAGGCAACTATAGAAATGATTCCTTTACCCTTTTCCACTTGAACTCATTCTGTTTCATATTGGCCAGCACTTAATTTTGTGTGTGCTTGTTCAAGTCATCTGTTTAATAATTTGTTCTAGAATCCTGTCAGGAATCAGTTTTAATCCCATAAATGTGTAATAATTGGGAGAATCCACCAGAAAAATTAATACAGAATTTGTCCATTTCCTCCTGTTTTCTGTCCATGGTTCTTCTAAAGATTACCCAATAAATCATTCAACAATCACATGATTTAAATTCACTAAGGATTTCTAGGGTGTTAATATCTTCAAGTTTCTTCACTTAAGTTGTGATTCAGTTCCTCCGCAATGCTTTTTGTCCTATTATTCTAAGCCGAGAATACTTTCTGTTGTAGATAAAATAGAACCAGAACTAGAAGTTGAGTGGCTCTGGCCTTTTTTTTTTTCTTTCATTCGTGATCATTGTCTTACGTACTTTAAATGTCAGACTTCTTTCTCACCTTGAGCATAACAAAAAAACAGAGCCCCTTTTTTGTTGTTGTCTCTAGCATTTTCACCAGCCTCAACTTGTCTGGGGGTTTAGTTTGCCTTTCCTCATCCTTATAGAACCATGACATTTCTTTAAAAATACCCTACATCGGTCACATGCCCTTACTTTCATATTACATGCCTTCTTAAAATCTGAATTAGTAAGATCCCCATGCTGTCATTTTATTCTCTGTAGACATTCCCTTTCTTCATCAGAATCATTTGTAGTTGCATAATACGCATTTCATTCTTGACTGGTGCATCCCTTGAGACAGTTTTCCTTTCATGCTAAGTCTCTTTTATCTTTGTCTTTTGGGTCTCCCAGTGCATAGAAGGTACTTACACGATAAATGTTTATTTGTCGATTTATTGACTACTCTCTAAGGTTTTGAAGTTTTATTTTCGTATTCATCCTTTCTGCATATTGGATTTGATCGATGAGTAGTTTTTCTACTCTCATTTCCAATTATTTTATCCTGTGAATTATCTTTCCCTCTATTTTCCCCTTGTGCTGTCCCACATCTTTTCTCTAAAATTTTTGGAATTTGCTATCAAAGATCCAAGTATGTCTGTCAGATTTTCATTTGTATTGTTATAGTCACTGTGTATATGTTGTTCTCCTAGTGCTGATGACGTATTAATAGAGCAAAGAAATTAGTTGATGTACACCTAGTTTTGTTTTTTTTCCAAGTTTTTATTCATTTGTTAAGTGATTTGTTCATTTACTTATTTCACAATTTTTTTCCATCACAGAATGCTGCTATAACTACTTTGGCTGCTGTTTGACCTCTTTTGGGGGAATATACCTTCTCTCTGGATTTTGGAGTGTTATATCTCCTTATTCTCCTCCTTATCTTACCATTCCTTTTACCAATTTCTTTTGCTGGATCTTCATTTCGGTCATACTTGGAAAAAGTGTAGGTGCCCTTAAAGGCTTTATTATCCTAGGCTGTCTTTTCTTCTCCCTCTGTTACTATACTTGGTGATCTCATTGGCTCCCATGGATTCCATTATCATTTCTGTGCTTATCAATCTCAAACCTATTCATTGAACCCTGACACCTCTGCTGACTTCCAGTCGTCTCCAAATATCTATTAGCTATCTCGAATAGGATCAAAACAGACCTCATTTTCTTCCTCCCCAAACACTCCCCACTTCCAAACTTCCTGGCTACTTTTGAGGGCAACACCATTCTCCCAGCTCTTCAAATGTTCAAACTAGTTGTCAACTTACCTCCCCCCCAGTCCCACTATCTAATCTGTTGTCAAAGCCTGTTGATTTCACTTCATAACATTTGTGAATTCTCCTTCTTCTCTAGTCTGATACAGCTACCATCCTGGTGCAAACCCTCATCTCTTCACACCCGAACTGTTCTAAGTAGCTGGTCTCCCTGTAACACATTTCTCTCCTCTTAGTCCATCCTCCATTCAGCCACCAAAGTGATTTTTCCTAAAGTACAGGTCTGACTGACCATGTCACTCCCTCTACTCAGTAAACTCCAGTGGGCTATTATCTCCAGGATCAAATAAATATGAAATCTTCTGGTGTTCAAAGCCTTCCCTGACCTAGTCCCCTTCCCATTTATACTCCTCCCTTTTCACTCCCCTTCCCCTAGGCCCACATACTTTCTGATCTAGTGACACTAATCTCCTTGCTGTTCCTCTGAAAAGACAGCTCATTCTCTCAGTTCTGGGCTTTTTCTCTGGTTGTCCCTCATGCCAGAAATGCTCTTCCTCCTCATCTCCCATTTCCTGTCTTCCCTCATTTCTTTCAAGCCCAAGCCTTACCTTCTATCGAAAGTCTTTCCTAATCCTTAATTGCAGTGCCTTACCTCTCTGTTGATTATTTCCTTATTTTTTTTTTTTTTCTGCACATAGCTTGTTTGTACATCCCAGAAACACAGCTAGTAAGTGTCTGGGGCAAGATTTGAACTCAGGAAGGTAAGTCTTCCTGACTCCAGGCCTGACAACTCTCTCCACTGTGCCACCTACCTGGCTCCCAACTAGCCATACCAGGTCAATCTATCTTTTCATTTTAATTTTCTGGTTTGATACTGTCTTTGATAATTGTTCTAATATCAGTAGTCTGTATACAATCTGGAAATTGTATCCTTTCCTGTCAGAATGTAATCAACTTCATTCTTTGTAATGTCCTTTAGTGCTAATTATGTCCAGCAGCACCTTTCAATCCTCTTGCAAAGAACATCTGGCCTTTAATTTCTTACTCTAGAACTACTTTTAAAAACATTTTTCAAGATCTTTCCCATGCTCACGTTTGCAATGAAGTTCATTGTTAAAGCATTAAGTTGGTTTATTTTGGAGTCTTATCCAGTTCTTGTAGATTTTTTCTCACTTTTCTGTCGATGCATCCATAATCCATAATAATCCTACATCTTTTACCAAATCTTTGTTCTGAGCAGTACAATGTGGATGACCAAGCACCCAGTGACTGTTTTTTCTTGTTGCTTCTGGATTTATGTTAAAACCAACTCTTATGTACTTTACTTGCTTCTCCAAAGAGAACCTGAGTGCCAGGCTTTCATTTAGTTTCTAGTTCCTCTCATCTTCTGGGCTTATTTATAATAAGAATGTCAACAGTGACAACCCATTCCTACCAGTAGCGTTATTATAATTATATAAGTAGTTAATTTAATCTTTGTAATGGTCAAAATTCTCTGATTTTTAAAACTCTCTGCTCCTATTTCTTACAGTTTGCTACCATAACCACAGCACTAGGAGATGGCCATAGAGGGCCATGGACCATTTTATATAGTTATCTTGTTTTATGGATTGCTGTGGCCAAAGATGTCAGTATGTGGCCATCCTACCAGTGAAAAGCTTCTTGTCTTTAGCTGAGCTGGTTCTGGGAAAGGCGTGTGCCTGTTCTAGGACTACTGCTGTGATTTAATTTAAATTTGTGGTTTAATACTGAAGTCCTATTCCCATGCCTACAAAGTTCACAGAAGGCCCTATTCCAGTGTCTTGCATGAAGAATTACTGAAGGCTGTTTCAGTGAAGTAAAAGTTCTGATTCCACCCAGCTGGAAAGGCTTTAAAACATGGACCAGTGATGGAATTTATTATCTGTTATCTAGCTAAGTTTGGAGAGGCTTATTACTACATTTAGGCAACCAGGTGATGAATTATGTCAACCATAGCAAGTCAGAAAGTTGCATATCAAGACGAAGAGGAAGTTATGCTTTGTTATCAATGGAAGGAATTCCTACATCAGTGAAACCAGGAGTCCTTAAAGTAGTAGTTAGCAACAGTGAAATGGTCAGACTATGGGATTTAGAATTAGATAACCTGAGTTCAAATGAACATGAGACAACAGGGGAAGTCACTGAATCTCTCTGAGCTACACTTTACTCATCTGTAAAGCTGAGGGGCTTGGCGCCTATGATGTCTGAAGTCCTTTCCTGCTCAAAAGCTGTGATCTTATTGCATCCATTTTTCTTCTGCTCCAGTAGGAATTCTAGGTAAAGAAACTTTTAGTCTTAGTTCTGTGCCTTCCATTAAGGAGATAGCTCATATCAATGGCCACATAGCCAAGGTACTGGTTATGTTAATTTGTTTTTTGGGACCTCGATGACAAGAAAACAATCACAGTGAAAATGGATGTATGTTTAGAAAATCAGGATGATTCTAAGGCAGATGAAGTTACTGAGTTTAGCAGGAGTATGAGATCACACTGTTTTTACTCTGTTGTAGTCTTGGGAAGAAGGAATGGGTAGACCACTAGGTACCTTATTTTTAACTTCAAAGGGTAATTCATAATAGACAAATTTAAGAGTAGCTCAGTGTCCAAATTTCACAGTTCTATAAATTAGAGTTTGGGATGTCTCTTAAAGTATTAAGACCTTATTAAGAACCTATCCTTTGAGGAAAAAAAGTCACCCTGAATAACATTTATATTGTTTTGAGGCTTTAGTCATTTAAAGAGACACAGAGCGAAGGCCCAGCCTTTACATTGAGCAGAACAGAACGATCTAATTACACTCTGAAAACCCTTACCAGAATTCTTTTAAAAGGTTTGTAAAAAATACTGAACATATTTGAAGATCTGGTAGCTGTCTCCCATAGCCTTCAGAAAAGCTATAGTAAAGGTATCTAAAAATTTCAGATCAAAGGTGTCTGACATATGAAATTGTGAATTCATAACCTGTAGTTCTTAAATGAACTTGTTCTCTGTAGCACTTGAAAAAGTCACTTCTCTTAAAACTGTGGTGGTGTACTGTGTGTGTGTAACAGGTATATATATATTCATATATGTATATGTACCTCTGTGTATTATACATATGCAGCGTATGTTGTGTTATACTCACATATGTGTAGATACATTTAGTTCCAAAGAGTTATCTGGAAGATGCACCCAAAATTTCAAAGTAAACCTGTGAAATTAATTAATCAGGAAAAGCCCTGCATCTTTTCACTGCTGTCATAGAAGAAAAATTAGGACAGAATAACTTAGTTCAAGTTATTCCAAGTGGCATAAACCATACAGATAATTATTTTCCAAAGTAACCTCTGATCCAGATCCTTTAAATTCACAAATTAAGACAAAATCTTCCTGTAAGTCAAGGTTGAAATAATCTATTCTTTATCACTTTGCTTTTAAACATCTCTACTACCAAGCATGGGTCCAACATAATTTGAATAATAATCAAGAATTCTTTAAACAGATCTAGAAGAGAATTGTGGATTTTTAGTCCACCACCCATTTCAACATGTTCAGTATCATTTGCCTAAATTTAAATATTAAATATGTACATTGTTCCCTTCAACAGATGCCGAAAATGACGCTGTTTGAGACAATGTTCAAGGTGGAATCTACCCCCATGAATAATATATCAATAAACTTCATGCAAGCATTGTATTGTTTTCCTGTTTTATTTTTTCTGATTTAGATTCTAGAAGGCATGCAAGTACTTGGGTACTTAATGCTTTATTTATTTAAAGTTAAATGTAGAACAATCAAATATTGAGCTCAACTTATGTGACAAGATATGGCCTTCTGTGTATGTATGTATGTATGTATGTATGTATGGGGAGAAAGAATAACCCTTCCCACTCCAGCAAATCTGTCAGTCACCTGTATTTTATGAAGTGGTTCCCTAACTAGAATATTAACTATTCTGACCAACATTTAAATTCTCATCCATAACCTATTTTATGTTTAATTCACATTTTTTGTTGTTACAACTAATTTGTAATACATTTACTAATAGTAGAATATGGTGTAATCTGACTCATTAAGACTATATTGCATGTTTGCAATATGAACAATACCACTGGAATACTACATAGACAGGGTAACCTTGGGGCAATAATCAAAGGAAAATATGGTAACATGAGTCACCGTTAGGAGGGTATATTTTAAATTTGAAAAGAAATCACACATCTTTGGAATGTTCTAAAGTCTTTATTTAGCAGCAGTTAAATTTTTCATTATAACACCTGTTAACTATAAGAGAGCAATTAAAACATTTTGTAGGAGCTACTTAAGCACTCCTAAGCGATGTCTCCGTTTAGTGTGTGTGAGCATGTGTACATATATGTGTGTGTGTATATACATATATGTATATGTGTGTGTGCATGTGTATAATACCACAAGATTTAATGCACCCCAATTAAAGGGGCAAAGCTACTGTACAAGAGGTCTCCATACATATCTTAAGTACACAAGGTGCCGTGTAGGCTTGAAATGCACAAGACCTTTTTATATATATATATATATATAGTTTGATACTTACAATACATACACATGTGCAATTTAATTTCTCCAGTGGTATGTACCAATGGAAATTGACATTTAAAAAGGCTTGTCATTTTTTTTTATGGTCAACACCCTACAATTTCTAATGAATTTTAATGAATTAATAAAAAAAGTTTAATTTCTTAGGAGCATACATTTTTGATTCAAATTTGTATAATTTAACTGTTTTTTGATGCTTTAAAATCAGACTGGTTACAGCAGAAGGTGAAAGCAAATTCAATATACTGCACTGAAGTGAGTAAAACATAAAAATACCTTGCCTATTAATTACCATTTTAATCCTTGAGAAATTTTAAATGAATACTACTTACTCTGAATATTCTGGACTGGGGTTGGGGTAATGGGTGAAAAGGAGGGAATTAATATAAAGAAAAGTTATTTTTATTAATGAAGTAAATCTTTACAAAGTATCATATCCTTTTTTAAGTTTGACCACATGAACATTTGGGTGTGTTCTCAAGACTCCTATGTTATAACCTTCTACCATATTTGCATAAAAACTACCTCTATGACTTGCTTGGAGAATCCCAGGAAACAGAAACTTGGAGTTTCTGTTTGTGTACCAATTTAACACATATGGTGGAAGCAGCCATAAAAATAGCAGATTCCATAACAGGTCCCCCCCTTATATAAAACATTATCCCAAGTGAGTATTTTCATGTAGCAAAACTATTATTTTCCCCAAGTCTTTCAGAACCAATGCCACCACGTTACTAGTTGTATGAAATGAAAATTTTCATGGGCAGGCATTTTTTTTTTTTTAAAGATGAATAAAAACAAAAAAAAATCCTTTAGAAACACAGACTTCAGACTGATTGTGGATTAACCAATGAGTCCTGACTGTGTTTTAATAAATGTCAGGCAAATTAAAGTAGTTTCTGTCCCAGTAGCTGCCTGAGTAAAGCCAGTCCTGTGCTCCATTGTAGGGATTGGGCCCTTGATGGAACCACCTGTTGGAATCAAAAGGAGGACAAGGTTTGTGAGGGAGAAGACTATTCAAAATGAAACACTAAACTTTAGAATTCAAAACTGCTTTGCTATAGATCAAGATGGAGGTTTAATTTTAAGAGATGTAAATATTATCAAAAGCAATGTCTTAAAAATCGAATCATACTGTTAACACTGATTTAAATAGACCATGTTTAGAAAATGGCTGCTAAGGTGTTATTTAAAAAGACATGAAAACAAACAATTTTTGTTGTTGTGAAGAGTATCTGGACAAAGACGTCAGGTTAAGGGATGTGTTGAGTGTTTTCTTCAAAGCAGATTTGAATAAATGAAACAATTTATAAGCATGCAGATTAACTTCTTGCCAAAACGTAGAACCACCACAAGCAACACATCCCCTAAGTATAACAAACCTTCATCGACATACAGGAATCTCCTACTGCTTCAAACTGTTTAATTGGCTTAAAATTTCCTTTTGTTCTGAAAACAGAACAATGGAAATTTACAAATAGACATTTGAAAAAAGTAATTCTGATTTCCTCTTTTGATAACAGTGTGGTACTCCTAGAGGGATACTAAGCCAACTGAAATGGGGGCAGGATTACAAATATTATCCAGTACTTTAGAGTTTAGCTTATGGTACAAGTACTCCAGTCCATCCTGGAGAGCTGCCAGAATGAATGATTTTGCTTCTTAGTTTTCTCAACTTTCTTACCCACCTGCATGCTAAACATCATCATAAAAGAGTCTACTAACCAGAATTCATCAAAATGAAAACTGTGGACAAAAATAACGCCACAAAAAGGCAACATACCTAAATGGCTCTGGACACCTCCCTGGTGAAATGAAGGGGTTAAAACAGATGATTTTAAACGCACCTTTCTGCTCTAAAATTACCCTCTTGTTCTTCAATTCTAATTTTATGCTTAGGTCATTCTAACCATGATAATTGTTCCTTTGTAGGAGACATTCTCTTTCCCATTTGGAAAACCTATACTTTTAGGATCCTATGAAGAACCTGCACTACCTTGTCTTGGAATTCGTATTGAGATTTGCTACTAAAACTTGGTCTGCAGGTTAATAAGCATAGTAAAAAAGGCTCTCAAAATTTCTTCAAAACTGTTTTTAAAAATAACCCAAGCATTCAAGAATAAAAACTTGGATAATGTTTGAAACACAGTCCCAAAACAGATTCCATAACATAGACAAAATGACTAAGAACCTGTATGGCATTTGGTTAACTGTATCTGCAATCAGAGGTTACCAAACAGCGATAGCTTGTCAAACTTGATTTTCTGATGATCGTTTCTGCAGAAGGCTTCATCTGATTTGTATGCTTATGTATCAGTTTAATTGCTTTTCAATAAAGAAACTATCAGCTCCCAGGAATCAGAATATGGATAGTTTGTCATTTTTTTCAGTCCCTTTGTTTAGCTCCCTTGCTACTACTCAGTCCATCTCTATTTCCTTTCCCTTACTGGGTCTGGGCTCAAGTAAAACAAAAACAGATTTTAGCAACTACAATTAATTTCTGCAAAAGTTATAAAGATGGTAAATTTTCTGTGGGAAAGCAAAAAATCTCATAGTTCAGAAAAATTGTACATTATCCACACATTTTCCACTGCTGTCTTTCTAATTAGACTGATAATTAAAAGTTAACTCTATAACCTAAGTACATGATAAAATTGAAGCATTTAACTTATAGAACACTTCCACAAATGTATTGTGTGCAATAAAAATAAATTATTTCATTCAGCTCTGAGTTAGCAAAGTACAAAATTAGGTTTCACATGTGTAGGTAAATCTGTGTATGAAAACATTAGGAATATAATAATTTCTATTTGGTTTGAAGGGAATTTTCAATATGTGTGTCACACACACACATCTAGAAGCCTGTGCCCACTAGCAAGAGTGGGACTTTAATCATAACATTTACATGTTTCCTTTTCTCCACGAAGAAATAGGACTGAAAGGGGTTTCTATAAAGTTTGCAGGAAATGGTACTGCTTCATAGACCCATCTCCTATGATGATATGGGTGATGTGGTCTGTAAAGAAAATGATATAAAAATGAAAGCAAACTGAGAAGCAATAATGAGGAATTATTACATAGGATAAATAAAAGACTAGAGTTGTCAAAAACATAATGAAGCAACAATGTCTGAATTACCAGTGAACTCAAAATCCCAGGGTGCTGTTTAAAAATATTCTGATCCCTTTTTATCATCAATAAACATTTAATAAGTGCTTGTTGACTGACTGATTGGTATATCATGGATTAGGGAAAAGGGGCTTTCAGAGGTCATCTAGTTCAGTTCTCTCATTTTACAGATGAGGAAACTGAGATCTAGAGATGATAAATGACTTTCAGTTCTTTTTTTTTATACAAGTGGACATGAAGATTAAATAGAGAGAGACAGAGAGAGAGAAGGAGGGAGAGAGAGAACAAGTGTGAGAGGTTATAAAGGTCAGGGTTGGAGGGAAAACGGGAATGTCAAGATGGAGAATAGCAGGAAGAACAAAATCTGCACTTAAATTTCAGGGACTTTTCGGTGATCATCCAACAGGCACAGCTCTTAACACTAGCAGCATGATTCTAGAGTCTAGGAGATTAAATCTCAACTTTTTTTTTCTATAAAAAATATATCCTAGCTTTAAATTCCTTCTGGTAACTGAGGCCAAGGAAGACAAGAACAATTCAAATCTACTCAAAATACAAACAAACAAACAAACTGGCCACCAAGTCTTTTCCAAGCAGAGCAGATGAGTAAGGACAAGATTCGGGACAGAAGTTACTGTCTAGAATTTCAGGCTGCCCAGCCTCCTTTAGGCCAAGCTCTTTAAGCTCGGTGAGCCTTCATTTCCTCAGTGGTAATATTGGGATGATTCAAGGTCTCCCTCAAAATATTGTGAGAAGCAAATGAAACAGTGTATATAAAGTGCTTTGTAACCATAAATCAACATCCAACTATAAGTTCCTAACATGTTATCACAGCCCCATCCTTTAGCTGAATCTGTTTCATGAAGAAGGGCTCACCTACATGGTCAATCCCATCTGCGAAAAGGTTCTGCATGATGATTCAGGGGGGAACAAGGAAATGTGGCTGTACAGAAAGTATTCAAGAGTCATTTTTGTACCACGTGACTATTGTAAATGTGTGTAAAGCATTTTTATTGATTAGCAGGAAGGAGTGAAAGCATTATCCCATTTTAGCAAGATTCAGTTGTCTGAAACTATTTTAAAAACCAGAGTTTAATGTGATTGTGAGCAGTGGCTTCAGTATAACCTGTAATTTAAATAAATTTTCTGGGGTGTTGTAGATTTACTAAGCTCTACTGACAGATATTTTAGCATTAAGCACACCTCTTTTAAAAAGAAGTCAAATAATGCAGACATCAATTTATAGTTTCTTGGGGACAAAGTTCACCTTCTGGCTTCCTCACTACTAAAATCGCTGTCCAAATGGACAGTCTTCCCATCCTTATTCAAGCCTTGGAAAGAACTGAAGAGGAAGCACAGAATGGCAGAAAGCATCCTGGACTTGGCATTAGAAGAACTAGGTTCTGATTCTGACACTGACCCACAGCAGCTATGTGACTGAAGGCCCTTACCCTCTGAGCCTCAGGTGATTCATTTGTAAAATGTAGGACCCACCTCACACCAGGTGGGTGTGAGAATCAAATCTATGTTAACTTTAAGTAAGTTTATATAAATGCCAGTTATTATGACTGTTATCTGAACTCCATTTCCCTCAATATTTTTTACAGTGCTCTCCATACAACAGGCACCTAATAAATGTTTACTATTATAATACCAACTGACAAGTGTTGTTTCTGTGTTCTTTCCCTTCCTGTTTTAGCCTCCAAGAAGAATCTTATAAAGAGGCTAAATGCCTCCGAAAGGACACATGTAGTAGGCCAAAGAAGGGAAAAGCGAGGTAAGTGGATAATGGTGTGTTGACTAATCCTGACCAACACAGTAGAGTGGCCTTCCCTCTAACACCTGAAAATGAATCACAAATTCTATAATTTAGAGATGCTGAAATGCTAAGGCCATTGTTTTCCACTCTGCTGTAATGTTAAGAAAAAAATTATTTCCACAATGATAGTTTTCCCTCCTAACTGGGGGGAAAAGTACAAAAAATTTTTTTCCCATCTGGTAATATCACTACTTTCACAAAAAAACCCCAAACAAACCAAAAACTGGTTATTAAAGTTTAGTTTAACTTGGTAAGTGATATCTTGATTTGGTGTCATATTCTTGCTGTCATGATAAATGAAAATCATTTCATTCTGGGAGTAAGTAAACCATCAGACTAGGTCACCTCTTAAGAAAGAAAAGTTTTGTGCCAAATTAATATTTCTAAGAGTCCTGCATGAAAACACAGCTGTCTCAAAAAGATCTATGAGTTTTAAAGGACTGCAAGAATAATGAATCAAAAACATGCCACGGCAGCCAAAAATAGAATGCAGTCTTGAGCTGTGTTAAGAGAGGCATCCAGGACTAGGGACTGACTTGTCCCCCTGTATTCTGCCTCACTCAGGCCACCCCTAAACTTGTGTTTAATTCTACTGATATATTTTAGGAGTGACAGACAGCACGCAGAAGAGGGGAACCAGGATGGTGAACACCCTGAAGATCATGCTTGAAGCAACAGGAGAGAGAAGAACCTGGGGATGTGGGGAACACAAAGGCTGTCCTTCAAAGTGTTGTAACGCTGTGACACGGCATTCTTGCTCTGGTTGGCCCCAAAGGAAAGACAAGGAACAATGGACAGAAGTTAGTAATAGAAAGATTTAGGTTTGATGAAGGGAAACACTTGAGAGAATCATAGATCTAGATCCAAAAGAAACTTTAGAAGTTATCTGACCAGACGCCCAGTTTTACAGAAAAGGAAACTGGGGCTCAAGGAAGTTAAGTGTAAAGGACTAGAAGTCAGATACTCTACCAAAGGAAAAGTACCCAGGAGGAACACAAATCTACCTAAGGGTTCACAGACCACAGCTAACCCAGATGTCCCAATCCTGTCACCCCAAGCTCCCCTTGCTTAGTCTGTGTTCACCTTAGGATCCTAAGATTTAAAGCTACAAGGAACACAGAGGCCATTTAGTCCGATTCCTGCATTTTGCAGATGAAGAAACTGAGGCCTGGTGAGGTGAAGTCACTTGCCCAAGGTTACACAGAGCCAGGACACAGCCTCAGGAACTTTGGCTCTAACTCAAGTTCTCCCCCCCAACACCACTTCCATGCTGTCTCCTCCCCTCCTCCTTTTGTAGCAGTTAAGGTTGGTTAGTGGGTCTGCCTACCTTCACGAGGCCCCTGGGCAGGGCACCTGGATCTGGGGCATATTCTCTGCCCTCCCTCCCAGCATTCTTTAGGATAAAAGAAGCAGAGTGTAGAAGGCATTATATGATAATCTGTGTTTTATGTACTTAGGTTGCAGATGTACTATTAATATCTTTGAGGACATCCTTTTTGCCTAGCATAGTGCTTAACAATAATACATACTTATACTAAGTGTAGTTAAGATATAAGTATAGTAGGTGGTAATCATTTAACAAAATGATTATTAAATTAGTTTTAAGTTTTTTATTTTATTAAACAAATTAATTTACTAACTACATTAAATTGAATGAGAATCAGGCAATAGGCAAAAGAAGAAATTTTAAAAATACTATTCTTTCTATTACCTTTCTGCTCAGTTTTTCTAAAACTCCATACTCTGTTGCACAGAACATTGTAAGTTTTGTTAGTTTATTAACATGGACAAGAGTAGAAAATGGTCACAGAAAGGTGGCCAAGCTGGGTTTGAGGGAAGACAGCACAGGGGAATATAGATGCAGCAAATGCAAATATTAAGGATTTAATGTAATTTTTATCTGACAGATTTTGAGAAAATTATAAGATATTCCCAAAGTAACATATACCCTACCCCATATTTATGATTTTGTTCCATTTAGGATTCTATTGTAAATTATAGTAGTTAAATCCCTTGTTTAACATGCCCTTATGCAAAAACAAACAAACAAAAAACCCAAGAAAAAACTTCAAAAATCCCAAACCACCCTACCTAAACACTTGGCAATTACTTATTTGAAATAAGATACAATGGTGTTTAAATGTGGATAAAAGAACCTGAAATGCTTGTCTTCTCTTCTACGTGAAGTAAACCTTTTCTGCTTATCCCCAAATGTCCCTTGTACTTCCTTGGCCACTGCTCAGATGCTGCCCCCAGGGGGCTCTGCTTCTCCAGGGAATCCTATTGGCAACAAGAGGGACTGTACAAACTGGGGTGCATAGCTTTCAGTGGGGCCCTTCCAGCAGGGCTGGCTAAGCATTTGTCAGGGAAGCTGACAGAGGTTTTACTGTTTTGCCTCTGGGCTGGACTAGATAACCTCTGATGCCCCTTCCAGCTCTGGCCAGGTCACTCCCCTGGCTTAAAAAGCTTCAATAGTCCCTGTTGCTCCTGAGGAACAAAACAGGAATTTAGCCTAGCATTCAAAGTCTTCTATTACCAGCCTCCAGCCCACCTTCCCTTTCTCATTTTCTATATTTCTGTCTACCAGGAGACTCAGTACTCCTGTTGCACTCCCACTGACCTGGCTGCAGTTGCCTCCACCCTCATCCCCCCATCCGTGGCCAGTCTTGAATGTACTCTGCCCTCCTGCAGGGGTGCCTAAGAAAATGCCTTTCCTGAGTCTCCCATAACTGATGCTCTTTCTCACCCAAATTATCAAGGACTTATTGATCCAAATTGTAATCTACAACACCCTCTTCTGCCTTGAGGGCAGGATTATTTTTCAGCCTTTGTACCCCCAGGCCCTATTATAGTAACTTAACTATAATACAGTAGAAGCTTTAAAATGTTTGTTAAATTGAAATGTTCATTCAAGAGATCTTTTCTTTAAAAAAAATAAATTTTGAGCTAGAAGTCAAAGAAGACAGTTCCTGAAATGTTTACTTAGGGTACTCTTTAAATCTCTCGGCACAAAATAAGAACCTGCTTTGTACACTTCATTCTTTTAGGCACGGAGAAGACGGTGCAGTGGGGGAAGCTGAGGATAACTGGCTTTTTAAAAGCTTCACACCAAAAGTGGAACTTCTCCCAAATCACAGAAGTTACTGAAGAAAGTCTCAGCACCACTGTGTTTGCCAAGAATCCCAGCATTTTGGTTTAAAACAAGGGGCACAGTTATACTCCAGGTCTCAAAAGAAGAGGAAGTAAACACTCTACTATTTAGGCCTAGCAAAGTAAAGCACTTCAAAGAACAGACAAATCAAAATCAAGGTCATCACAAGCAAACATGAATCATCCCACCTGGGAGCCTGTGCCATGGAGTTTCTTCTGTTTTAAAATGAAGAGGGGTAGGGGAAAGTAAGTCATCTGTGCAACGAGACATATTCAATAACCAACATCCAGTAAAAAGCACCAAGGCATAGAATTTATTTGGACCTTTTCTTCCTTGTGTACAAATGGAGAGATTCCTAAGTATCATAAATTCCTTGCATGTCCACTTGGTTAAGATTTTTGGTATAATTCAGTGTGGCTTTTCTAAGGCAGGGGCAGGGAACCCGCCACCTCAAGGCCACATGTGGCCTGTCAGGTCCTTAAGAGCAGCCTTTTGAGTGAATCCAAGTTTTACAGAACAAATTCTTTTATTAAAACGATTTGTTCTGTGAAGTTTGGATTCAGTCAAAGGGCCGCACTTGAGGACCTACAGGGCCACATGTGGACTCAAGGAAGCAGGTTCCCCACCTCTAGTCTAAGGTTTGGTAATCTCTAAACTATGACTGCTTCTCTGTAGGATCTGTCCTGGACCATGTGACAAAGGTTTGTTTAACTGCTAACTCACCTTTCATCATAGTGATCAGTCCAAAACCTAGAGATTCCCAAAAGTGATCTTTCTAAAGTCCAAGGAATGTGGGAGAGGGAAATGAGGAACAGAAAGGAGAAGAGAAAGAGAAGATTCCTCTACTACCCTTTCATTTAAAAAACTTACTGAGTCCATGGCAGAATTTTAAGTCCCAGATTCATCATGCCTATTAACATCAATATTGGTCCAGACATGTGATTTCAATGCCATAGAAACTCCTGTGAGGAAATGTCTCCCCAAACGAGTCAGCAGCTGTTCTGCAACTAAAGGTCTTAAAAGCGTCACCAGGAGCACTAAGCGTAAGTGACTTGCCCAGAGGTCACAGAGTCAGCGTGTGCCAGAGGTATCACTTGAACTCAGGCCTCCAGACTCCAAGCCTAAAAGGCCTCTCCATTGCTCCACACTGTCTCTCAATAATACCTTTTATTTTATGTAAAAGAGTAGCAATTCTGTTACATAAGAGCAACAATACTCTTAATTGTCTCAGAAGGATAATGCCCAGGACTGTTTTGTCACTGGTGCCTAAGACTGACTGGAACCTTTTCTTCCTTTACCACATCCCAAGCCTCTCACCACTCCACCAAGTGTGTTCCCAAAACACAGCTCAATTCCCTCAGATAAACTCTGCCCCTATTATTCCTATCTGTAGTACAAGTGGGCAGCCCCCAAACAGGCATTCCCGTAAAGATCTGGCTCCATTCTTGAGGTGAGCAGACCCAGTAATCTCAGGTGAGACAAATAAGCATTCATTTGTAGTGTTGACTAGTACTAATGAGTGCCAGGCTCATCTCCCTCATTTTGAATGGGCTCAGGATTGACTGAGCCAGGCCCACAAGATAAATCATTGAATTCCACAGGCTTGATGCTTAGCTAGGCCTGGTGCTGAGCCCTATGCTGTGCCTCCAAATACACCTGCTAGTGGTATATATCCCATGGCTTATTACTCATGACAGAGTATCTCTCAAACACGAAACAAGCCATGAGGAATACTGTACATGATTTATGAAGAGAGACCACACAAGAAAAACAGAGACCACGAATTGTCACCATGGGTTGTCTTCTATCTGAAGGTACAACTATGCCTCAATGCAACTGCTTGAAATAATCCATTTTGCTGTTCTAGGCAGATCTAGTGTCTGGTATTATACCTCATGGTACTGCACTGGGACCCACTTTGCTAGAACTGGACTTCCAATCAGGACATCAGAAGAAGAGCTTGGGCTCACTGGCTAGGACATGGTGCCAACGAAGGAGAGACAGCGAGTGTGGCCCCTGGTGGGGGGGGGGGGTGGTATAGAAAGAAGTGGGGAAGCTGTTTAAAGGAAAAAGATATTCCATTTACAGACAACTGCTAAGCCGAGACACAGCTTTCTGACTGGAGCAGTGAGTGTGCATACCCATCGCCACTCTTGACAGTAGGTAAGATAACTCAAAGCATACATCCTATACGAGCTAGTAGGGCAGTGGGATCAGGATCCTAAAGGTCCAAATAACAGATTAACTGGAGGAGAAAGTTTATACTCTTCTGGGCACAAATAACATCTTTCCTCCTCTTGTACTGTCTTTTTCCTAGAAAGCTGTCAACAACCTCTCAGATCTTGATGCTCACAATTCCTATTTAATAGAAATAACCTTTAATGCAGCCCTTACCTACAGAGTTTGAACTCAGATTGGAAAATAAGGATTAATATCAGGAATACCATTATTAATGGTGAATCTTCTTCATGGTACATCAGAGATAACAGTAAAAATAAAAGTACTGCCAAATGATTTATTTTTTTTTCTTGACTCAAAAGTAAGATTTCCCAAAGGGAAATAAGAGGCATACATGAACAAGAAGGGGAGTATATTGGAAAGAGTACTAGCTTTGGAGTCTGGGAACATGGGTTAAAATCTTGTCTCTCCTAACTATCCTGTGACATTGGTGTCATCACTAAACTTCCCTGGGCCTCAGCTTGCACATATGTAAAATCAGGGAATCTGGCTGGATGGCCTCAGATATCCCTTCTAGCTTTAGATCAAGGATCTTGTGATCAAAGGACTAAAAAAATAGGCCAAGTAAAAGATTCCTGGGTAGTGATAATGCAAGGAGAGTGCTGAGCTCGGGGTCTGAAGATACGGGGTTGCGCTATGCCCCAGCTAACTAGCATGTCCTGTGACTCTGGGACATGTTCTTGTGGACTCAGCTGCCTGATGTATAAAGGGGAAAAGGAGAAGATGGGATATCTCTAGGGTCCCCTGGAGAGTAAAAAAGTCTGTTTCCATAAAATAAAGCTCAGATGATCAAAAGACTATCGAACAACATATATTCCACATGTTATGCTTTCCAAACTGAGGATAGTTAGACTAGCAATGAGAAGCCTTTCACACAGAGCCTCCAGTTTGGGGAAATTAGGTCTATTTTGCTCTCTTTTTATAGGGTGTTATCAGAGTGAAAGAGGTTCTATCCTCATCCTTAAGTCCAATGCAGCAGGGCCAATGATACAACTGCTCTTGTTTCACACAAATACATTCAAAACTTTGACCTTGTATTTGCTCTTTTTGCTTTCAAGTGTAATTCAAGGTATTACATTATGGTTTGCTCATCTATCAAATCAGTTTTCTTTTGAACTGCAAGAGCATTATAGGACTATGGGAAATTATAGGAAGAGTGCTTATTAATTAGCTACGACAAGGTTTGTAGCAGTGGAATTAATTTCCTCTCCTATTAAAGAAAAGTAGAATTTGTTAGATTGAGCTCACATCTCCTATGAGGTAGATGGAGAATGTTTTATTGTGTCCATATTATATATAGAATAAGAAATGGAGGTTAAGTGACTTGTCTATTCATAATCACCGGTTATGTTAAGTGTTGGGGTTAAGACTTGAATTCTCAGGTTTACAAGTGGCTAACAAGCCAGTGTTTTATCCTCCACTCTAGAAAAACTCTTAATTTGTGAAACAATTGTTTAAGCAGGCATTTACTAGTGATGATTGTCAGTATTTCAGAAACAGCCAACCATATTATCCTTCCTGGTAATGACCATTTCTGTGAGCTAAGGCAAACCATTGGAAATCAACTTTCTTTTTCCCAAGTTCCAAATGTGGACATTCCTAAGCATTTTCAAACCACTGGAAACCAAGGAACTAGAAAAGCTCAAAAGATATGCTACTTCCTTTTCCCTACACATGGCTATATGTTGAGAAAGTATGGTCCACAATCTGTGTGTCAAGGTCAATGGGACAGGTTTGGTGAATGCTAGTCAACTAGTTATTTTAGCTGAGCACAAATGGAACAAGGATGAGACAGAAACATGGTGCTCATGCATATTCCAAAGGTCGGGAGGGATCAGACAGACTTTCAAGCTAATGTGGATCTGCTCTGCTGCTAAAAATGGGGGAGGGGGGCCTGGACCTATGACTTCACTGGTAGAGGGAGCTCTTAGGTGAGGAAATCCCTTTTTGCCAGTGTAGGCTGGCCTTCTGTGCAACTTACAGTCTTAGAGAGCTGCCTAGAGCACTGAGAGGTTTAGTGGTTTGCCCATGGTTAGACAGCCAGGATGTGTCTGAGATGGGATGAGAACCCCAGATCCTCTTTGTTTGGAGGTTGGCTTTCTACCACTTAAAGCCACACTGCCTCTCATCTGCTAAAATCATCTGACAAATGTGGACTCCCCCATATATCCACACACCTTGTTTTCCAGTCCTCTTCTGACTTGGACCTATTTTTGCGGGCTGCTCTTTGTTTTTCCTCTAGTCTTTTTTTTTCTTCACTGGCTTGATCTAAAAAAGAACACATAAAAACATAAGCAACTCACCATTGTTTAGAGGCAAAAAATATTTCAACTAGTGCACTAGAGAGTCATGAAGAAAATCTGGAACACACATAAAAATGCTGACTTTGTATGAAGAGAAGACAGACTCCATTAAGGTCTGGCAGAGTGTCATCTCTTGGATACCACCACCTCTGCTCCTTCTTCCATCCTCAAGAGATTCTCTGCCTCCTCCAGTTTCTCACAATCATTTATTTAGACCAGGAATTCTTAAAATGCATTTCAGGAACCCCTGGGGGTTGTTTGAGATTTTTGAGATCCAAACTACTTTCATAATAATAACTAAGATGTGCTCATTTCTAATATGGTAAGTATCAATAGATATAACTCATTGAAACAAAAGTTTTTTGGAGGGTCCTCAATAATTTTTAAGAGTATAAAAGATCCTGAGACCACAAAGTTTGAGAACTGCTAGCCTTGACCCCTCCAGCACACTTATCCTACCTCTTGCTCATACTACAGTTATTGTTGACTTGTTCTCTCCCTCTGTTAGAATGGAATCTCTTTAAATGCAGGGTCATTGCTGTGTATATGTTTGAATTCTTAGTGCTTTGCATATAACAGGTACTCAACAATTTTGAAGTACTGTGTCTGGTTTAAGATGCCACATTTTTGCAGATGCAGTTTTAAGGTGAGGAGTGCACACAGAGGAGGGGATACTCCAAATTGTGCCACAAGAATTCTAGTTAAAGAATCTGAGGATAGTTCTCTATGGAGAAGAGGAGAGTCAGAACGGAGGGATTTGAAGAGCCATAATATAAATTTAGAAATAGATTTCTATTGCTTGGTCCTAGAAGCCAGAATGAAATCAATAGAGAGGCAGATTTTTGTTCAATATAAGGAAAACCAACTCCTAAAAATTATAGCCCTACATATGGGTGTGGAATATAATGCACACCCCCATCAAACATGGCTGATATATTGGTTGGTTTTACTGAATTATTTTTCCCCTCTTTTAAAACTTTTGGTATAAAGGCTTACTAGTCAGGGGAAGAAGCGGACTATATTCAGAAGTCAATTTTATGTAAAAACAAAGTACATCAAAAAGATATTAAATTAAAAACTTTAAAGCTGTTGTGGGAAAGAAGGAATTCTGTTTCCACAAGATTAAAAACTACTCACGACTTGGCAGGACTGACAGCAGGAGTGATAACAGGATGTAACTCAGAGGTGACTGGTTCTAATTGGAGCTGTAACCCAGCAGAACCAGGCTTCTGATCAAGTAAAAGGTCTGAAGCTTGTGCATATGCTTAACAAGTTGTTTAATATTATCCAACACACTCCCAGGGCAGAGCAAGCAAATTTAAATGCACATGCGATACATGATGAGGAAGAGGGTACATATCAAGGAGGAGAACTTGAAGTGGGTGGTTCGGGAGGTTGCATCTAGCCAACGGAGAGCAAGGGGGGAAATCTGAGTCAGGGACAGGAAATACAAAAGTCTTGCATTTGTCTGAGCAAGCGTGCTCCATTAGGGAGTTACCCATTGTCAAGGGACATAAAACAAATGTAACACAAAATAAGACCTTCCCTGGCTTCATGAGGATTGTTCTTTCTAGAGTAAGCACATTTCTTACACTAACAATGAAAGGGGTGGAGGACATCAAAAGACAGTGAGTTCCTGCGGCACAGGAGCCCATCAAGCAAAGCCTGGAGGACTGCTTGTTGCTGAGATGTTGAAGGGAAGATTCACAGTTTAGGCAAGGGTTGGAGCAGGTGACCTTTGTCAATTTCAAGATTTAGTTTAAGGAATGGACCCTTCCTTTGTACTTAAATTGAGCTGCCAACGGAAATCAAATAGTCCCCACACATATTACTTCTTGGATCCTATCATTTCACTGTGTGAATGCTCCTACTGTCAAGCCCATCCACTTTTCAGAATCTGATCTCTGTCTGTTCCTATGGCAAGAAGAACTGTCAGTCATTGTTATGGTGATGAGTTTCTGTCTCTAGTCCAAACAAGGCTAATCATTACATGCAGAGTTTGTTGATGGACACATACTGGAGTCCTTTCTAGCTTGATAGGACTTGACTGAATTCATAGGCTACTAGCATAGCCTTCAACAATTAGGGATCAGTTCCCTCAAATCATAAGGCACTGGAAAAGAATTTTAGTAGAGGATTAAAAAAATGTCCTCAAGTAATAAAAATTTAACCTGGGGATGGCAAGGATTCTTTTTCCTAATTTTTTCTGACACATTCTAACTCTAGTCATATGGAATATATTTAATTATCAGCAAAGTCAAACTAGGAATGGATAATTCTATAAATTAACAAAGTCTACTTTAAAGTTGAGAAAATATCTTAAAATATCACAATTACACTAAACATAATGCTGAAGAAATACCTAGAGAAACAGAAAAACAGTAGATTCCTACTGATATAATCAATGATATTACATCTCCTCAAATAAATTAATATTCTCAGAATTTACCTATTTCTCCATTCTCCATTGCTCTTATGTCAGGTCGTAACCTGCAGTCAGTCTTAGGAATCACACTCTCCATTTCTTTATCTACTTCATTCAAAACCATAGCAAAGCTAGTAAAATTATACATCTGAAAGAAAGAAAAATGAACAAAATTACACACAGCAAGAAATGTCTTTAAAATACACTGGCAATTCCCTAACCTGTGATGTTTCCTTAGACAATATAAACACTTTCTTGATAGGAATATTAAATCAGAAGATTCACCTGTAAGTTCTTTAATTAAATCTAATTCACTTAAGGGTATCAGTTTCAAAAAGATCTGAGGTCAGTTTTTCTATCCCCAGAACTATATACAGTGCCCTGGAAATAGTAAACATTTAATAAATGCTTGTTGATAGTTACACCAAATTTCTGACCCAGATTGCTTTAAATAAAGTTTGCAAAGTCCTCCAGGGAGAGAGGGGGAGCAAACATCTGTGAAGCAAGCTTTTATTACAATTATGGGCCAGGCACTGTGTTAAGCACTTTACAAATATCACCTCATGTGATCCCCACAACAATCCTGGGAGGTAGGTGATGGTATTATCCTTATCTTGCGATGAGGAAAGTGAGGCAGAAAGAGGTTAGGTGACTTGTCCACGGTCACAAAGATAGTAAGTATCTGAGGCCAGATTTGAACTCAGGTCTTTTGTTGACTCTAGGCCTGATGATCTCTCTACTGTGCCATGCCACACCATAACATGTGCCTCCTAACTATCCTGTGAGGTTATATAATTCTCACTTTATATGTGAGGAAAAAGAGGTTCAGAGATGCTGAGGTCCCTGGTTCTGAGTTACACTGATAAGAAGCATCTGAAATCTGAGTCCAAGTCTAGCACTCTATCACTATGCTGCCCCCCAAAGTATGCTACAATAATCAGGTACAACATTTATATTTTTTCTTCTTCAGTAGAAATCACTATTTATCTTCATGCTAGTGACTTGTTCATAAGGGTTGGGTTGCTTAAGCCTGACCAAAGGCATTACCAGAGCACACTGGGAAAACACTCCTGACTTTTGCCACCAACCCCAAAGTATCTTTTCCACCTAGATGCCACAGTGCATTAAATTCTGCTTTGGGAAATTCATTTACTGTCTAGTCTACACAATACAAATTCTCCTAGGAAGGCTTACACATTAAATAATTGAAGAGGTAGTGTGGAAGAATGGATACAGTCCTAGACTTGGGAGTCAGAAACCTCGATTCAGATTCTGTCTCATATACTTACTAGCTGTGTGACACTGGAAAAGCCACCTAAGTTCCCTGTATCTCAACGTGGGGTTTGGAGAGCATGCAGAAATCATGGTCTGACCTGTGCAGAGTTGGGAGGCCGTGGAGCTATCCTCCACAGCAGAACACTTCCTGGGATGATATGCACACTTTCAGAATCTGGCAAAGGCATTTCATCTGGTTCCTCAGAAGTGCCCATCTGTAAGAAGCAAACATGTGAACAAAATTTATATGCAACATTACCTTTTGAAATTATACTATAGATTTGTATGATATTTTTAACTATTTCAAAGCAATTTTACAAAATTAATTTGATCTATCAGGTATCCTTATGAATGTCTCTTCTCTTCTAAATCTCCTATCAGGCGGGGGCTATGTTTCTGTTAGCTTGTTCACCTCCAGCACCTGACAGGCAGAAGATGATTAATAAATACGAGATAAAATGAATACCAAATGTTTGTTAAACCAAGTACACATTGAGCATGACACTGCTCAGTTCTGGACTAGTCAATGAGTAGGACATTTGGGAAGTGCTCGAGGAGATAGGATGAACCATCGGTCAGTCACTCCTTCTCACATGCCTCCACCACTCCCTTTCCATTTGTACCTCTCCTATGTAAATACATGCTGCTTTGCATGATCAAATTGAACAAATATTTATTAGGTAGCTTCCACACCGAAGACAATGTACTGAAGTACTCACACAAAAACACCCCAAAACCAATTTCTACTTTTTAAGATTTTATAGTAAGATAAAATACGATCATTATGATATGATAGAAGCACAGGAAAGGTCCAAGAAGGACATAGAACACAAAGTGATCTTTGTTCAGTCCCTTCATTTTCCAGATTGAGAATGTGAGGTCCAAAGTAAGGTCACATGAAAATTGCTCAAGGTTACACAGGTACTAAAAGGAAGACCTGGATTTCAAACTTAAATTCTTTGACTCTTAATCTACTGCTTTTTCCACTAGAGTACAGGGGTGTTAGAAATTCATGAGGCAAGAAATCATTTATGGCTGAGGTTGGGGAGAATCAAAATAGTCTTATGGAAGAGGTGAATTCTGGGCTGGACTTTGAAGCAAGGAAAGGATTATGGCAGGTAGAAATAAAGTGGACTTGACACAATGGATCTGAGTTCAAATCTCATCTGTCATTTATTACCTGTGCGACTTGGGCAATTCATTTATTTAACTACTCTGGGCTTCAGTTTCCTCATCAAATAGTAATAATACAAAAATTATATGTAGTAAACCAATAATGCTAACCTAATCATTAACCAAATAGTAAAAACAGTAATAATAGTTATGTGCAATTAGTACATATCAAAAGAGTAAAATGCACAAATTTTAGCAAAAGTGTTAGCAGTACCATCAGGCCCTTTGCAAACATTTACAAATTACAATGAATTTGTAATGACAGAAAACTCCAAGGAAAAAAAGTATTTTAAAATCCTCAATGAACTCCCCCCACCATGTGTAACAGGGGTTAGAATCGATCACCTTCATGTATAGCTTGGTGGGGTAATTATCCCTCTTGCTACCTGCTACTGGCCCATTTTCCTTATTCAGTATCATTCCAGGTTTTAAGGTGAATAAAAGGTATGCTTTGATATTTCCTCATTAAATTATAAAATATTAACATTTCTTTCATTAATCATTTAGCTCTGAGTCCCCATCCCAGTTTATTAAGTGTTCTTTATTTAATAAATAGGAGAAACCTCTCTTCCAGTAAGCTTTTATTAATTTTAATATATAACCACCACTCCCAGCCCCCACCAACCCGCTAGGCTTAAATAAACAGCAAGGTTACTGACTATTCTATTTATTGACAGTAGCATAATAACAGCATTAACAATAAAAGACAAATGATTATTCAATATAACAGTTGTGAAAAATACCACAGTCATGTTCCCCTTAATCATCGCTATAAATACTGACCTCTTCAGTTCTGAAAACATAGTCTACCAATTAAAATCTCTTCTCAAAAAAAATCTCTTCATATTTCTTAGCAAAATAAAGAGCTCTTTCAGAGTTTTCTCTCACTGTTTAACTCATGCAGTCAGTCAGTTGATAAACATTTATTAAGATTCTATATGTGTCAGGAACTATGCTAAGTGCTGGAGATACAATAAAGACAAAGAGACAGTCCTTGCCTTCGACAATCTAATGGGGAAGACAACATGCAAACAACTGTGTACAAACAAACTACATACAGAATAGATAGGAAATAATCAATAGATGGAAGGCACTAGAATTAAGAGGGTAGAAAGGCTTCCTTTAGAAGGTGGGAAGTTAGTGACAACTTGAAGGAAGCCAGGAGGCAGAGATGAGGAGGGGAGGAGCGCCTTGCAGGCATGGGGGACACTGCCACTAGTCAGGGCAGTTGTCAGGACTTGGTCTCTCAAGATCCTATTCCTTCCTCAGGAGTCAGAGTGCCCCCATCTCTGTGGAAGAAACTACTGAAGTTGGTGCAGCATTTGTAAACTGAGGGGATATATAGTTAATGTATTTTTGCTTAATTTGAAGATCTTTCCCACCCGTTAATAGGCACACACGACCTGCTTAAATCACATGGAAGCCTACGTCACATGTGGTGGGAGGAGCTCGAGGAATGAGTGGAACAGGAAGGGGGGAGCAGAGCTGGGAGGAAGTTACTGAGGGCATTACAGCAGAGGGAGGAGAGGACCCAGGCAAGCAGACAGACAGTATTGTATACGCTTTTGGGAAGGCCCCAGAAGGGGAGGAGAGCTTGGGGATGGCCTTTCTCCCTGCAGTGCTATGTGTATTGACTTCTTGGTTACTATGACAGATTTGGCTTTCTGTTGTCTGCCTTCTATTTGGAGAGTCTGTTATATTTTGTGATGCAGAACTACCCCAGCATATTCACGGTCGCCATCGGTGCTGGGAATATTGCCTGGGTGATACAAGGGATCATAGCAGAGGATCTCTAAAGTCCCTTCTAGTTCTAAATCCCTAAAGACCACGATGATGAGGGTAATGAGACAATAAGTGATTAAATGTCAGACAATAATGAGACTAAAGGCAGAAAAAGGTAAAAACAGCCTAGGGCATTTTAGGAAGATTCTTACAGCCCTGTTAGATATAGTCCAATGGCTTGTTTTGTTAACTATGTTTCTTTGCTGCGAAGAAGGACTCTCTGTGTATGGAGGGTGACTGGTCAGAAAGTGACAGTGATATATATATTTAAGGTGGTGTCCCTTTCTTATTGGGCATGTTTGTTTATTGAAATGAGCAGGAAGAATGACATTTATGTGAGAACCCAAGAGAAAACAATTCCTCCGAACAGAAGGATTTACTTATGGTAAAAATAACCGAAGTATCTACTTGTTTCCCAGCAGCTCACTTACTTATGACTACTATCTGGACTTTAAGGGTGATCAGAAACCCTGAAAACTAGAATGCTTTGTCAATTATAGGACAACTGCACATTGTCTAGCTGTGGTGAGGAAGACAGAAATGTGAATTTTGGTTTCTCATCCTACGCAGAGGTGAGGCACTTCACACCAGGGGGGCGCTACTTTATTTAGGGCAGGGATCACTGAAAATGATATGATATGACATAATAATCAATAAAACATTATGGAAGTGGTGGGACTGGAGTTATGCCTTTATGTTTGGGTAGATTTGGAAAGGTTCAGGGTCCAGGTACAGAAACAGCATGATCCATTTTAAAGAGTGTATTCCATCTAGACAGTCTGAATATAAAGTAATGGGGCTACTGTGTGTATACCTTGTGAAAACAGATTTTACAGCCATACTTTTTAGAAATGAAAAACAGGCTGCTTATATTAAAAATCTAAGAAGAGGTCAAGAATAAGTTTGAGTTCCACAAATGGAGAAACAGTCCAAGGACCTGAATTGTATTTAAGACAGAAACAAGGATGTTATAGAATTTCCAGTTGGAAGGAACGTTTTCAAGTACACCAGCTACCAAAACATAATTTCCAACTACAATATTTTGACAAAGTAGCCATCCAGTATCTATCTGCTAGGAGATGTCCCAATTGATGAACTCTCTATCTTTCCTAGTTGCCCATCCATTTCCGTAAAATTCTGACATTTAATTTCCCCCCTTCTATTTAGTCCTCCTATAATAACTTTCAACTACTGCTCCTAGTTTTTTTCTCCAGGACTAAGCATGAGCTATCCCATCCCTCTTTCAAGTGAATTCTTCAACTTCAAGGTCAAAAGATTTACGATTTCATCAGTGTGGATACTCTTTCCATTGACATAGACCATGGTTTCCCAAAGTGGGGGATACTGCCCCTTGGGGAGGTGGGGATAGAGCCATGGGGGGCAGTAGTAGCCTCAGGTGCAATTGGGAGGTGTTGAATAAAAATAAGTGTTAACCTAATCAAACTCCTGCAGGGCACTGAGTAATTTTTCTTTTTGAAAAGGGTCAAATAGCCTTCAAGAGAGCAAGTGTCAGAGTAATAAGACAGGTTTGCCCATTCTGTCCTATACCCGCTGTACCATCTAGCTGCATTATTTCTCTCCACCTCCACCAGGTCAGACTGCAGATGCACAGTGGGAAGATATTATTTTAGTGGGATAAACTCCCATCCAAGTGTCCTGTCCTGGGCCTTGTAGCATCTGACTTTAGAGTCTGCCAGCTGATTTTGAATTCGGCTCATTCTGGGAGATCTGTTTTTTAATGCTATTGAAGGAAGCTTGGTGTTTACAGAAGACACAGTTCTAGACTTGACAGTCAGAAAGACCTGAGTTCAAATTCTTCCTCAGACAGTCTGTGACCCTGGGCAAGTCACAACTCTGGTTTTCTCAGACCTGCTAAATGTGCATAATGATACTATGTAATTCACAGTGAACTGCTGTGAAAGCCACGTGAGATAACATATGTAAAATACTCCGCACACTCTAAAGTGTTATACAAATGCTAGCTAGCTATAATTTAGCAGCAATTCAGAAGGCTCATATCAGGTTTCTGCCCAGCACTGTAGAACAAAAACCCTTCAAAAATCAGAAGGTAATTAATATAGCTTCTCGAGAATCTTTAGGCTAAATTTCCCTAGTTACGTGATTCTATGAAGAGAAGCAGCAGGATTTAGGCTGGCCTGGGCTGGCCTGCTATTATTAGGATCCGCTCCAGGAACTTCTGCTTTAGAGCATACTGGGTCCATCAGCATCACCCTACAGGGGGAGCTCCTCTTTACCTCTGGCTATTTTCTGGGCAGTTTTCACAGCTCCAAGAGGCATCAGTGCACTACAGGACATGAAGAAAAACTTTGGCATTCAAGGCGATCTCCAGCTTTGGCTCAGAAGAAAGAGATCTGGCCCAAAGGAATAGGAAGGATGAGAAGAAAATAAAATCTAGACTAAGGTGGTGTTTACTAGTCTCTCTTAGTCTTTGTCTCAATCTCTCTCCGTCTCTCTTTCACAATGGTTCTAGTTTAAGACCATGTTCTTTGGTAGTGATAATGACCATAATGGTTAACATTCATATACTGCTGTAAGGTTTTCAAAACACTTTACATACATTATCTCATTTAATCCTCTCAATCACCCTATACAGTTGGTGCTATCATTATTAATCCCATTTTACAGATGAAATAAGTGAGGCTGAAAGAGGTTAGGTGACTTGCTCAAGGTCATACAGTCAGGCAGTATCTGGGGAAGGATTTGAATGCAGCTCTTTCTCACTCCACGTCCAACACTCTACTGCAAACAATAAACCAGAGGCATCAAACTTGGGCACAATACTCCCCAGGGTGGCCTGAGGCAGATGAAAATGTAATTTTAAAAAAAAATGAACAAAACAAAAATATAACAGAACACAGATAACGTTAATATGTTTAATTTTCTAAGTCAATATGCAGTTCACAGGGATTACTATGTACAAGTGAGGGGCTCTTTATCTCTTGAGTCTGATACCACTGCACTAAAGAACAGAGAGAATTCAGAATATACTTTGCTATTTTAAGGCACATCTCTATCTTTTTTCTGACACCAGCTGATCAGACCTGAACAAACGACCTCTTGGCTACCATTTGGCCTCAAATCTCTCCTCTTCTGCTCCAAAGAAAGGGAATAAATTTGCTCACTTTCTGATGATCATTTTTGATGTCACATAGGAGAGAAAACTATTCCATGAGATTAAGGTAATTTTGCCTAGAATATAAATTCTTTCGTCAAGAGGAAGGTCTAAAAAAGAGTATAATAATAGGACAGCGATGCTTATTCCCTTCTGTGATCATGCTCATTGTTTACAGGAAAAAAAAAAAACAATGAAATGGGTACCTTCAATAGATGGATTCATTAAGCAGGAAAATTAATTTCAAGAAAAGTCTTATGTTTTAAGGAGTTCAAATTTTAAAGTAAAATACAAAACTTCTCTTGTGGAAAGTGAAATCTCTAACATTTAAGTATGTAGCATGCTGGCCACATGCATTCAAAATGAGACAGAAAGTATCATTACTATCAATTTATTTTCTTGTCTTATGCTGCTCATTATTTTTCAAATCCTTACTATGAATTACTCCCACTGGTGCTGAATGGTGTTGTAGGAAGTCAAATGAGAGGACTGATGGGATCCATGCCAAAATTACATTTTATAATCTCAAGTGGACTCCCAACTGCTGCAATGCCACTCCTTTTTTTCTTCCCTCATTGATTTTTCATCCCATTTCCCACAGAATCTATTTCAAATCTCTTTGCTCCTCAAGCCACCTGCCCTCTCAGTACAAGACTGTGTCTCATGCTTCGCTGATGATATGGAAGCCATCTGTCCTGAACCTCTTCCCTACTTTTACTTCTCAAATTTCCCCATCAGCATCCTTTATCCTCTTTTTCTTTGATTTAATCTTGAAGAAAAAGGTGACTTCTCCCTACCAATGACAAACCCTTTGCTTTGGTGTCCTGGATGTCAACTGCTCTTCCTAAATTTCAGTTTATTCTTATCCACTGGTGCCTTCTCTATTAGTTACAAACATGCTTTGATTTTCCAAATCCTTAGGAAAACTTCACTTAAGCCTACTACCCTTCCCCCACCAGCTCACTCATAGCCAAATTCCTAAAAAAGGTTCTTTTAGACTCACTGACTCCATTTTCTCACCTCCACTCCTCACCTCCATTACAATCTGACATATGACTTCATCATTAACTGAATCTTTTCTCTCAAAGGTTACCAATGAGCTCTTAATGGGAAAATCCCATGTATTTTCTCTGTCCTTATCTTTCTTGAGTTCATTTGTAGCATTTTCTACCTGGATTTCTGTGAATGCTCTTTCTTGGCTCTTTTCCTACTTCTCTGACTGCTCCTTCTTATTCTCCTTTGCTGGACAATATCCATGCCTGGACCCCTCTGTATGGGTGTACTTGAGGGCCCTATTCTGGGTTCTCTTCTCTTCAGTCTCTACATTCATCCTCTTAGAGATCTCATCAATTCCATGGATTCAGCTATCCTCTATTCAGGTAACTAACAGTTATGCCCAGCTTTAATCACTTTCCTAAACTCTAGTCCCATATCACCAATATTGATCACCTCCAACTAAATGTGCCATAGGCAGTTCAAACTCAACATTTCCTAAACAGAATTCATTATCTTCCAATCCTAACTTACCTACTCTTGTTAAAGGGTACCATCATCCTTCCAGTTATTCATGTTCACAGCCCTCAGAGTCATCCCTGACTCCTCAATCTCTGTCACTCTACCTATCCAATACTTTGCCAAATCTTGTCATTTCTACCTTGATGGCATTCTTCCACTCACACAGTTCAGTTCAGGCTCCTCTTTATTTCATGTCTCTCTTATGTGACTGCCCTGCTTCAGAAACTTCAGTAAGTTCCCTGCCTTACCTCTAGAATAAAATATAAACTCTTGTTTGGCAATTAAAGCTCTTTGTGAAAACAGTCCCATGTGCCCTTGCAAGTTTATCACATTATCATTCTCCTTCATTCACCCTATGTTCCCCATTTCTCACACATCTCATCTTCTCTCTTGCCTCCATGTTGTTACACAGGATAGCTGGCGCAGCCCCGCCCCTCATTTCCACTTCGTGCTTGCTCCTTCCCTCACCCTCACATCTCAGCCTAAGCGCCACTTACCAGAGGAAGTCTGTCTGCCCCCTTTTCTCCCCCCCACCCCAGCCACTGTTAATGCCCTCTCCCTTAAAAGTTGCTTTTGTATTGCCTTTCTTTGTGCAGAATCCAAGCTCCTTGAGGCAGGGCCTGTTTGTTTTTTTGTATTTTGCAGCCCAGTATCTAGTACTATACCTGGCACAAATGCTAGCTGGCACTTACATGCCTGTTAAATGAATCAACCCCTCTATTCCAGAGTCAATGAGATAAAAGCACTCTAAGATTTTTGATAAAAATGGATGAAAATCACCCCATTAGATTTGTGTCAAATCTAATGCATTTCAGGCTAAAAATTATGTGCTAGAAAAAGACTCAAGGAAACAACTGCTCCTGTAGCAAATAAAAATCTATGTGAACATCACTTTGCATGTGGCCCAACCACGTCTCACAGTGAGGAGAACGCAGTGGGTGGTACAGTGTCTGATGTTGCTGTGGATGCCATGTCACAAGACTTACCTGTTTGCTGCTTTTCTTCTCATCTGCATTTTTCTTGTCGTTCTTCTTACAAGCCTCAAAGGTGGCAGGGTCAACACTGTACAAGCACTCTGTCCACTTCCCATAGAGGGCCCGTAGCTTCTTTTTGCTGTAAACAGAGGCTAGCATTGAGCAGGGTTCTCTAGCAGAGAGCCAGGGTTCTGCTTCGCTTGAAAGATGTTTGCCAGTTATGTTAATTAGAAAAACAGACAGAAGGTAAAGCTACATTTCAACTTCTTATAACATTTCTGTATTAAGTAGTCCTCGTAAGTTTATCTCACAATAATGTGGAAGCCTATTTCCTATCTAGTCTATAATTAAAATTGGGAATATTACCTTTTGTCCTGAATGTAGCCTTCAACTTTGTGTAATTCCTTTCCAAAAAGGCCACATGGCTTGAAGTTTAATATACATTTCTCTCCAGTCCTATGATAAAAGATATCACATTTAGATGACCAATCTGCATTTTATTGAGCACAAATTTGTAAAGGATACACCACAGAATGAGGAAAATAGCCCAAACAGACTTAGCTACATGATAATATCAAAAGTTGGATAATAATGGAGATAATGAGAAGTTAGATGAGACTGGATCTATTTGTTTAATATAATAAGAGTTGCTACAATTTAGATAATAAGAGTTATAAAGAAGTTTCTTCACAATTTATAAGGCAGGCAGTGCAATCATATTGTCTAAGGAAACTGAGGCCCAGAAAGGAAGTAAATGCCTATGGTCACAAAATTATCTTAAGTGTTGGAGTCTGTAGTCAAACCCAGCATCCTGACACTGCCCAGGTCAGCCCTCTTTCCACTACCACTACACTGCTATCTGTTTCTTAGATATTTCATCAGTTCCCATCATAGCTGTTCTAATCAGAAGCTCACAGGACAACATCAAGTATTCTTAAAAAAACATGCGCACTCCTAAAAAAGTCTAACTTACTTGTGGTTTGTTATTTCCATGTTGCCATACTGCTCAATCCAGAGTTTACCCACAATAATATTATGCACACAGCAAGTAGGATTTGTCCATGTGTAGGCTTCATTGTGCCTAAAAAAGTAAGGGAGGAATAGTATATTATTATGTTATTTGACGTAGTCAATAAACCACTGGCTTATAATGGAAAATATCATAGTACATATTAAAAAGCTATTCTCCTCTAAATGATGCAGCCTATGAAGTTTAAAACTAGCACCCAATCAAGGTAAAAGACACACACATACACACACACACACACACACACTAGCTGTCAATAGAGAGATTATTATTGACTAGTATTTAGCATTTTTGATGAATCAGATGCTAATGACATTTTGCAGGCTAAGAAAACTCAGGCTTTCCACAATGGCATTTGACAACCAAATAATATACAGAAAATATTTTCTTCATTAAAAGAAAACAAAATTAGCTTAAAGAAATGATTATGGAATCTATGACAAGGCTTATACATCAAAGAAGCCACTGATAAGAAGAAAGCCTCAAAATATTCATAACAGCACTTTCTGTGATAATAAAGAATTGGAAACAAAGTCAATAACCATTGAATGAGAAATGGTTAAAAAATGTGGAACATAAATGTAATACAGTACTGTGCTGTTAAAGAATGATGACCATGAGTACAGAGAAGCATGGAAAGATCTACATGAACTGATGCAGAGTGATGTAAGCAGAGACAAGAAAACAATATAGACTATGACTAAAATCACATAAGTGGAAAGAACCATTAAAAAATAAAAAATGAATACTGAAAAAATGAAAAGAATAAGACTATCTCCAAAGAAAAGATATGAGAAGGCATAGCCACCCTTACTCCTCTGCAGAGGGGGGAGCCCTACAAGGACGATATGTTTTTAGACTTTTTCAGCATACAAACAAATAAAAGCATTTGGTAAGCTTCTACTATGTGCAAAGCACTGTGCTATGTGCAAGAGGTATAAGTAGAAAAATAAAAATCTATTCTCAAAGAGCTCATAGTATAATGGGAAAGATAACACATATGGAAGACTGATAATATTGGGCAGTTTTGCTGATATTTTTCCTTTGTCTATTTTTTTTTTCTTTTTAGAAATATTATTTTTATATGGGATGGCTCTCTGGGAGGGGTTGGGAAACGGTACTGGAGAAAATTATGTTGATGTTTAAAAAAGTACATCAAAGTATATTTAAAAAAAGAAATGGTTTTGTACATATTCAAAATTTAAACATTAACATGTATTTTAAGCACTTATTGTGCAAAAAGATACAAAATTTGTGTGAAAATGATAGGATGTCCACAAAAAATGGAATATACATTAATATGCGTTCTGAAAACAAATTTAGACTACATGAATAATTCTAGACAGTTATCTCAAACTTTAACTATTTTCACTGACAAAAAAGTCTGTGTGAAAATAACTAGAAGATACATCTCCACCTCCTCAAATGGAAATGAAGTAGAAAATTGGGACAAGGTCCCAAAAAGCTTTCTATGGAAATTCCAAACTAGTTCACCAAACAAAACAGAAAAACTTTGGTATACTGAAAATGCTCCTTAAAAAAGCCCAGATTAGTACTCAGGCCTGATTTTTTCATAACTTTTGTCTTGATTTTTAAACTCTCTTTTAGAAAAGGAAAGGAATTTAAAGACAGATTAGATCATCCATGTAGTTTTAAAATTCTATGATTCTATGCATTTGTTAGATGTCCTGAAACCATCTTCAATTAGTAAATGTGAAATGATGACAGAACACAATTCATTTAGAAAAATGGCTAATCACAGACTGAAACACTGTTACTATGATTTACAAAGGTTTCGTGGCAAGAACTGGCATACATTTATGATTATACATTATAACACAGACTAATTCCATGTTAAAATATATACAAACAACACTGTTCATATTAAGTTAAATTTTCATGAACTGTAATTGGGGTAATCGAATCAAAGAATTGTGGAGTGAGAAGGGAGCTCAGGGGTGTAATCTACGTAAATCTAATTTCAAGAGTTGGTTATCTAAAGCATGAATCCTAGCTACAACATTCCCCACAAGTGGCTAGCCTGTCTCTGTTGAAATTGCTTCAGTCCTGGGGAATCTAATAACTCTTAGGGCAGTCTGTTCTATTTTTGGACAGTTTTAGGAAGTTTTTCCTTCAGAAAGTTTTCTTTTCTGAAGGAAAAACTTTCTTTAACTGGGCTGAAATGTACCACCTGAAACTTCTTTCCCTTCAGTTAATCCCTGTTTCATCTATCAATCTACAGAGATTTGGAGAAGTCAGCCTGTTTTCACTAGGCATCTGCTTCTTCAGGCTAACCATCAGTTAGTATGGTAACACAGTTCGGTTTTAAGATCCTAATTATCCTTATCACTCTCCTTTGGACACAATGGACTTTGTCAATATTTCTCCTAGAATGTGATACTCAGAATAAGAAAAAAGATACTCTAGATGTGGTCTAATATGGCAGAGTGGAATACCATTTCTCCCCACCCTGGATACTGTTTCAGTTAATGTAGAATACACGCAATTTTCCTGAGTGTTTTTACATATGAAGTAGATATTTTTTTAATTAATGATTTTCAGCTTTAGAAAGTGTGCATGCACGAGTATGCAGAGGGATGCAAATGACATCATGCCAACTTACTCAAGAAGTTCCAAAGTGATGGTTCCCTTGGGCTCAGCTTCCACACTCTTACCCCAGAACTTGAGTTTGGGATAAATTGATCCATGAAAGATAAAGTCATTGTTTAATCCTTCAGCATGAAACGCGCTCACTGGAGGATGATGGCTCACCTGCTCTGAGATAAGTCTGAATCCAAGATCATCTCTTCAAGAATTAAAAACAAAAAACAAGATGCTACTGAGCAAATAAACCTGTATTAGAATCCTGATGTACAAAAAAATACCACAGTGCAATACTGGCTCAAAACTGTGCTGGCATTTTCAAAGTTGGTGAATCAAGATTCATTTTCATAACAACTACTCTTCATGTCAAAATTATCACTAATAGATAAATGCTTGGGAACAGTAATGCTACCTGTGGAAATTAATTTGTAGTATTTTCTGCAGCGGGGGCGGGGAACGACAAAATTAAACCAGATCTAGAAATCTAAAAGCATTAGAACACGCTAAGTTGGATTTAGGGCTTAAAAAAGTAGGAACTAGCCTGAGAGGTATGGAGGGAAGAAAATGAATGTGCGAAATGTGAGCGTCAAGAAAGATCCCTTAGGAAATCACACATAAACGTACCTGAAGACACAGGCATGAGTAATTCAATACAATCGTATTTTTATTCCTATTACACATGCTGCACGTACTAAGTTCTGTGATTTTCTATGTTTTTGAAAAATTTATTTGAATAACAGATCAGATCTAAAGGAGTACAGCAGATCTTGATGAACCTCAATGATTAAATAATAATTTCTTCATTTTGAACTTTAATAGCATACTATTCCCCAATACTAGTTAAAATAAGTTCTTTTAGCAATTCTAATGGTTATCAACAAAATTTTGTTTAAGTAAAGTTCTGAGTTGTTTTCATTTCCTAAGAAAACATTAAAATTGCCTTTTCAATCAAACCAAAATTTTTTCTTAAGAAAATGGTTTAACAATCAAATTCTAAAGTCACAGATTCTAAAGGCCAGACTACGTCAGGTAACACTGCATTTAAGTAAAAGGGAAAATAGAAAAAAAAAAGAAACCAGAAATTATAAGGAAAACCATATTAAAAAAGAATCATCCAAATCCCACCAACTGAGCCACGATACTTTTAAATGCAATGAGAGAGAAACCTTTACCGGACTAATTCATATGTCTCTCCAAGTAGTGGGTTGAAAGGCTTCCCTGTGCGTTCCCACTGAGAAGCAACAGCAGATACAGCAAACGCAGCTACACACTGTGGGATAAAAGATTGGCACAAGCTGAAAATACTCTTAAACTCAGGAACCAAGATTTCATTTGACATATTTACTACGAAGTTATTTTTGAGTAGTTTGTTTACTCTGGATTCTCAAAACCTTCCATAGCACCCAGACAGTTTGGACAATGGCACTAGTAGTGTACGTAAAAACTAGGTTTTTTAAAGCAAAAATTACTTTGGTCATCTACCAGTGGTTTTCTACCTAAACTCTGGTTTTATGATCTCCCTCAAAGTGTCCTGAATTATCTGAAAAGCTTTATGAAAATTTGTAAACCAACATTCTGCTTTAATTAAAAAAAAAAGTTGGCTAAACAATACCTAGAATGAAAAGAAAGTGTGATAAAACTGAAAAAACAAAACAAAAAAACTCCAGTTTCCCAAAGAGAAGTGGAACAATAAAGCTTCGTAAAAGAAAGAAAAAAATGGACTCAGTTTAGAATACTATATTGTTCTGCAATAAGAAAAACAATGTACATCAAGAAGACTTAGGTGGTAACTTGTCGAACACTAAAGGGTGGACCTTACCCAGCAAAGCTTCTATTTACATCACTGCATTCTTTGCTGTAAGGAAGAGTCCCTGAAGTCCTGGTAGTGCAGGGAGTTGAGGGGCACATCTAACAAAATTCAGGGAATGCTACATACATTTGGAACAACTAACATATCCTAATAATGTCAATGATTTTAGTTCAAAGGATATGTTGTTTCATTCCTCTGTCTTTTCTTTTTTTAAAAAATAGAATCAGACTTAGAACTCTAAGGGATCTTAGAAAGTTATCCAGTCCAACCCCTTCATTATTCAGGTAAGGAAGGAGGTGCAGAGAAGCACAGTGTGATGCCTAAGGTCCCATGAATAATGAGGACAGAGCCGGGATCTGAACTTAGGTCCTCTAAATCCAGATCTAAGGCTCTTCTCACTATACCATATCCTTCAAGGTACCCTGAGAAATTACTAGCTTTAACCAATGGGGCAACCCAGTTTCACTTAATATATTACGATTACATATTCAGCTTTTGATTATCCAAGGACAGATTATATACATTGTAGATCCCCAGATAAATTTTTTTTTAACATCAGATATTTAACTCCACATGTGCATCCGCTTCATCTACTACAGGAGAGACAAAAGAAGGGAGAGAATATGCTAAACCAGGATGAAGAACCTGCAGCCTCAGGCCACATGGAGCCCTCTAAGTCCTCAAGTGCAGTCCTTGGACTGAATCCAAACTTCACAGAACAAATCCCCTTAATAAAAGAATTCGTTCTGTAAAACTTGGACTCAAAAAGCTGCACCAAAGGACCCAGAAGGCCACATGTAACCCCAAAGCCACAGATTCTCCCACCCCAACCTTGTGCTAAGAAATCTGTTGCTTATCAATACAGCTTCAAAAAGATGTTTAGGGAAGGTACAAACTAACATCTTCCCTTTATAGTTTCTTTTATGTACTTTGGTGTAAAACAGAAATCTTATTCATGTTGTGCTACCCTAAATTAGTCTATATTCTGGAAAGAACCATTTTCTGGGCTACAATTATGTATCTGGTTTCATGTTCCCAAACCAGACCAAAGTGAGAATCCAAATGGCAGTGGGGTGAAAGTATTGTGACGGAATGTTGTACCAGTGATTTCTATGCTACTAATAAACCCAGTGGTTAGATTAGAGGGGGCTTTAACTGTGTTTCTGTTCTTAAAATCTTAAATGCATTACCATAAAAAGAGAAAAGAATATATAGTTTACACTGATCCCTGTAGAGTATATTCCCAGTGCCAGGCACAGTTTAATGTATATAGCAGACACTAAAAAAAATTAACTGTGGATTAGTTGCTGACAGTTGCAGAATCAGCTTTTTTAGAAGTTTCTTTTTTGTAAACAATTTATAAAAGAATGCACTTTGGGGACACAGAACTAATACAAATCAATATCCTCATCAATATTACATACTTGCATCCTTTCCACTGCATCAGAAAGTGCGCTGGCCTTGTGGATGAGGTACGTGTGTTCCATGTACTCAGTTAGTCTCTGGAGGAAGCTCAAGGGTTCATTAAATATAACTGGCATCGTGATCTTGGAAAGCTCCTAATTAATAACAAGATTTAAAAGTTAGATTTGCACATTCTTTCTAACTGTTGGATTTTGCCCAGTACCTAGTATAACACTACAAATAGTAGATGCTTAATAAATGTTTGTTGGATGAATGAAGAGAAATACTGAGCTAAAAAAATTACTATTATGATTAAGAGTGCTGGAGTATAAGGACCACAATTTTTAAAGTATTTTAAGCTATGAGCAATAAAATGTTGGGTGGCTGATGGAAGCTCAGTGATCAAAGTGGTCTAGTGAGCCCAAGATAAATGCCTGGTGCACACAGTGCACACTCACCAGTGTAACCATTGAAAAGCTAGGGAAAAGGGCAATGCAAAGATAGTTTTTTAAGTACAGCAGGAATATCTCATCTGGGCTCCCAACTCTGCAAAGCACTTTATGTATCTTATCTCATTTGATCTTTGTGAAAACCCTGAGAGGGAGGTATTGGTATTTACCCCCATTTTGTAGATGATAAAACTGAGGCTAAGAGAAGTTAAGTCATTTGCCCAGGGTAATATAACTAGTAAGTTTCTGAGACTGAATTTGAACTCAGGTCTTCCTGACTCCACATCCAACACCATTTGCTGAGCCACTCAGTTGTTTGAGGTAACACATACCTACATAAGTATACGCAGGATACATTCAAGATCAATTCAAGGTAATTTTGGCAGAGGAGGCACTAGCAGCTGAGACATCAGAAAAGCCTCGTGTGGGAGGTGTTGCTTAGGCTAAGCTTTGAAAGGAAGCCAGATGCTAAGTGGCAGAGGCCAGGAGGGAAGAATATTTCAGGTATAGGGGATAGCTTTTGCAAAGAGGTAAATCCAGGAAACGAAGTATCATGTCTAACGTAAGCAAGTAGGCGATTTTGGCTGGACCACAGAGTAAGTGAAAGAGATTAATAAGAAAAGGAGAGCATAATGAGTAACAAGTAGGCAAGAGCCAGATTGTGAGTGAATTTCAGTGGCAAACAAAGGAATTTGTGTTTTATCTCCGAGGCAATAGGGAGCCACTGGAATTTCCTGAGCAAGGGAAGGGCATGGTCAGATCTGTGTTTTAAGAGTATCACTTTGGCATCTGTGTGGACGATTTGGGAGGGGGGAGTTGAAATAGGGAGACCAATTAGAAGGCTCCTATGATTGTCCAGACTGGAGGGTCTAAAGCAGGGTGGTGACCATGAGAGTACAAAGTAGGAAACAGAAATCAGAGATGTTGGGGAGGCAGAATCACAACTTGGAAACTGGCTGGAGGATATGGAGATGAAAATGAAAAGTTTTGATGCTGACTCTAAGAATGTGACTCCTGGGTGACTTAAAGGATGGTGGTGCCCTCACCTCAAATAAGGAAGTGGAGGGTTCAGGGGAAAGATAATGAGTTCTGTTTTCAACATGTTAAGTTTGAGATGCCATAGTTTAGTTCAAAATGTTCAAAAGTTGGTGATGGGAGATTAAAGTTCAGGAGAGAGACTTGGGCCAGACACAGAGATGTGGAAGTCTGTGACACTGCTAAGATCGTAATCATCAGGAGGGAACAGAGAGAATAAACATAAGGCCCAAGACAAATTCTTAGGATGAACCATGAATAGAGTTACAGATGGAGGTGATCCTCCAAAAAAGGACACTAAAGAGTTCTCAGAAAATAAGAGAATGAGAAGAGAGCAGTAAACTCTAATTATTCTCTGGCACACAAATGATACTTAATAAATCTGTTACATAAACGTATGTATTTTATTTTTGATTAGTTCATGTCCTAATTGTCCAAAATGAAGTGGATGTAAAATGTTTTGTAAACCTTAAAATGCTATATAAATATCAGCTCTTAATATAATATTCATTTGTATTATTTGCTGTTATTTTCTATATATTAAGGAAGTCTTCTGTCTCCTTAACTATACTTTATATTCCTTTTTAGACTCTTATCTTTCTTTATCGCAGTCAGGACACAGCAAATGGTGGGTATGTAATAGGTACTAAGTAAATATAATGAGTACAAAGTAAAAATCCTCTGTGCTCATTATTGTGCTCCTATACCTCATAACACCAGGAACAAGTTCTCTGTTCCCAATGCTACAGAATCCAAGGTATATTATGGCGCAGAAATATTTTCCAATGTATAAAAGAACTGAATAGAAAAGGGGAGATAGTATAAAGAAGGATGAGTATGACTGGAGGCTCAGGCACTGGCCTAAATCTAAATTATGGGCTGCTGAGCAGAGTTTTGCAAATGGAATCCTGTCATATTACTGCACCAGAAGTACACTTGTCCAGCACCTTGGAGAGGTACCTCTTCTCATACTTTCTAGAGACTGTATGGAAAGTAACTATGCTTATTATGGATACAGAAATGCAAGGTAAAATAATAGCTGCTGCTGCTTCTCACAGTAGTCAGGAAGGATCCTATCAAACTCCTTTTGGTTGTTTCAGTGTGGCCAGATGGATGTATATTCTGTACAGAACCCACAAAACCTGAGGCAATAGGGACTGTTACTAAAATAGCTACCCACGGCTGAATCACAGCTGCTCTCTGACCAAGCACTTACGTAAGCAATTTAATTTCTAGTTCATGTCTTTTGCGCTTTTTTTTTCTTTTTTGCCACTCACACCTCATTTTGTACAAGTAAACTGCATTTACACATTTGAAATTAAATTGCAGGAAGAACGGTAATTATCTAGAAAGTGTATTTTGTCTTTTTTTTCTGGAAGACACTGCATGGCAGAATGCTTATAAATATTTAATTTAGTAATGTGTCAATTGTCTTGGGAATTGAATAGACTGTATTAATGGTAGAAAATAAGAGTCTGGAGTAAAAGGAAACCAAGGAAGATAGAGTATTTCAGCATGGAACTCTTCCCTTAACCAGGGTGGCTCAGGTATGAATGTTTTCATTAAAATCCATTTAGCCCTGAAACTTTCTTTCTCTTCAGAGATCATTTAGTTCACCATTTTATTTGACAGAGAAGGAAATGGAGGCTGACTGAGGTTCAGTGACCTGTCAAAGAGCACACAGCTAGCCTACAGCAGAACGAGGATTAAACCTGTGTCGTCTGATTCCAAATCTCATGCTCTTTCCACGATACCACAGTGTTACTTCTCTACTGCTGAACGCTGAGCTCCTTCTACTCCACCTCACTAAAATTACAGCAGAAAGAGTTCCTTTTTCGGTTGTTTTTTTGTAGGGGGAAAACAAGGTAATCGAGGTTAAGTGGCTTGCCCAAGGTCACACAGCTAATATGTGTCAGATGTCTGAGGCTGGATTTCAATTCAGGTCCTCCTGACTTCAGGGCCAGTGCTCTACTCATTACACCACCTACCTGCCCCAACAGCATGTTTTTAAAGACAAAAGAGAATAAGATCATGTGTTCAGTCCTGGGTAAACAGCATATGAAAATGAATTGGAGAAACTTGATACTGTTCAGCTAGAGGAGATGCCATTAATTGTCTTCAACTATTGGAAGGGCTATCATGTAAGAGGGATTAACCTCATTTTACTTGGCCTCAAGGGACAGAACTGAGAGGTAGAAGAATCACTGATAAGAAAATGGATAATTTTGATTACATGAGATTGAAGTTTTTGTACTAATAAAATCAATATTGATAAAATCAGAAGGGAAAAAAATTAACTGGTTCTCCAGAAATCTACACAGGGAATTTCTCCGATAAAGATATGATATTCAAGATATCATTCAAGATATCAATGATTCAAATATATAAACAAAAGCAACATTCCCTAACAGAGACATACACAAAATATATGATTAGGAATAGGGAAGATAGTGACAGTGAAAACAAAGAAAAGGAAGGTAAATCATTTAAGCATATTAAAAATGCATAGGAGAGAAAAAAGTATACAGGTTGACAGAGACAAGCAGTATAGTATGGAAAAGAAGCTACTGAATTTCTTATTTACTTAAAAACCAAGCTGTATATAACAGATTATGTGGTTTCAAATTTCAAATCTTTTCTCTCTTCTTTGTTTATGGAAATGTTCTTGTCGGGGGTTCTCAAGTCTAAAATAACAAAAAGTAAAAATTATTTAAAAAAATAAATAGATAAGGACACTTATGAACATGTATTTCATTTCATCTCAACTCACCTGCAGTTTTTTTCTTTTATCTAAACTTAGTTTGGAACATCAAAAAGTCTATTTTTCTTCAACAAGGTTATTGTTGTTTGTCCTTTATTCTCAGAGGATCATGACAGGAGGGAGGTGATGCCATGACATGCAAGTGAACTGGATGTAAGTGAGGGAGGGCCGTGCAAGGCACCAGCTTCACTTTCTCCTCCAGAGAGACATAGATCAGGATGACTGGAGATGGCCCAGGAGGCAGTGGGGAATCTTGGCCTTTTCCAGCTAAGATCTTTAACAAGTCTCAGTTTGAGTGAGGCAACGCCCTTTCAATGATTATAGAAAACTCAATAACATACAAGTAGATCTTACTTTCACTTGCAAATACAGTTATTCTTCAACAACATCTTGGGAATTCAGAAACCTAACACATTTTTGTTCTAATTTTATATAATATGATCGACATTTCAATTAGCAAATACATCTTATATTCATCCCCAAACATTTCTAATATTAGGGAAGAAATAATGGATATTGTAAGGATCAAGCTTTAAAAAAGAAACATGAACCAGTATGTTCTTTTACCATAAGGAGATTCAATCAATAGAATTAAATATTCATATCAGATAGTCCTATCTTGTGACCCAGTTGAAAGCCAAGGTTTAAATTTATCCATGCAAATTAATAACAACTAATGATGAAACTGAAGAAATTCTTAATTGAAATTGCTTGTCAGCTGACAAACTAAGAGTGGAGAGGAAATTCTAGAAAGAGAAGACTTTTTTATTCTCTTGAGTACTATTAAACAATATTTAAACAACTTGAAGGTAGGTAAAAAAAAAAAAGCAAAACATTTTATGAATCAAAAACATTTCATCTGAAGATCCACATATTAAAGAATACAATCTTTTTGAGAACAGCAATTTATTTTGTTTTCATAGTCTCATCATCTAGCACAGTGACTAGTATAGTAGGCACTTAAGTAATTGTTGAATGAATTAATATATGTCAATAATAACCTGACCTTAGAGAGAAAAACCAACTCAGGTTAGGGCTGGTCTTACTGCTACCATGACAAGTGACCTAATACATGCTAATCAAGTTCTTGGTGCAAATGACGAACAATAAACACTTGATTCTCTCCCCTGGTTAAGTTATCCTTTTGCCTATCCCACATAGTCTCCTGATCGACACAGCATAGCCTAAGGGTAATGTAATGTGTGCATTTGGGGAGAAGGCCTACGATCTAATCTACAGGTGCAGGTGAGGTATTTCTGAGTACAGATATTTACAGTATGCCAAGTAAGAGGAAACATGAAGAGGTAAGAGGAGAAAGGGGAAAAAAAAAAACCATGAAGAACATTGGCACTGTGGGATTACCAAACGATTCCACAAACGAATAACATAAGGAAATAAAGCACAAAGGTTACAAGCTATTAAGTTATTCTTAAGATTTCTGCTTTACTGCAATGATTGTAAGGCTGTCTTAGAGAAAAGACAATCACATTTTCTGAGAGATTTAAGACTGGATTGCATTTTACTTAAAAAAATGTACATTAGTTAAATGTTATACAATCCAACTTTACGGTAAAGAAAGCCCCAATTAGGCTGAGGAAGTTTTCTCCATCACAGGGAGAGAGTAGGAAAAAAGGATGCGTCTGGATGTGGGATTCTTTGGGCTTCTCAGGGCTAGGGTTTTTTGTTGGTTTGTTTTTTACATTTGGCAGGCACAACTGATTTGTATTTTGAAGACTTGGGTTAGAATTCTGGCTCTGCTACTTACTCTCCTGAGCAGATCACTTAACTTCTCTAGAGCTCAGAGTAGGTTTAGATCAGAGTCTGTTATCCTAGCTTTATTCTCCCTCCTCCCTGACTGCAAACATGTAGTCAATCAAAACATTTTCAAAAAGATGTCCTGTTCTGTATTGAGTCCTTTAGCATAATGCTGATAAGAGCTCAAGACAACATTATCTGGACACATTTATATACCATAACTTGTTCGATCGTACCCCTGCTGATAGGCAGTCCTGCAGATTTCAATTCTTTGCCCCCTCAAAAAGAGCTATAAACATTTTTGTATGTCCTTAGACCTTGTTTTGCTTAGGGATAATCCCTCCTCCTTCTAATTCCAGCTGCCGATTCTCCCTCCTTTTTCCCTGTTGAGTGAAACATATTTCTGTGATTTGCATATTTTTCAACTGTGTGCGTATTGATACTACTTTTTGAACATTTCAATTCAAGCGGAGCTACCCCTGCCCACCCCACCTTCCTTGTTTGGACATCTGAGACCCCTGCTTATGTAAGATCCTTCCTTTCACTTCTCCTTGCCTCCTCCCAGCGTATTCCTCGTCCTTCCTTTTTTCCCTTCTTCTTTTAAGATCACCAAGAAGTAATAGAACCACTCCCAAGCCTTGTCTAATTGGACTCCCTCTGTGGCCTCTGACCACATTAACAGGGTTCAAGGGTTCAGAAGGCTCATGTATTATCTCCCTATATTTGAATGTAAACAGTTTATTACTATTCATTCCTGTCTCCTTCTTCTATGTTTCTCTTCACTGCTTTACTGGAACTTCACATTTTCTATACAAGTCTGGTCTTTTCATCAGGAAAGCTAGGAAGTCTCCTATTTCATTAAAGTTCACTTTTTGTCTACCGGAATACCATATTCCAAGAGTTCTGCTCCTTTACAGCAGCGGCTGCTAACGCATGTGCTCCTGACAAGGTTGTTCTTCATTACTTGAATCTTTCTTTCTGGTTACTTACAATCCTGTTTTCCTTTGTCTTGGAAGCACTGGATTTTAGCTATAATATGCTTAGGCTACCACATTTTCAGCAGTTTTCTAGCAGAGGTTTCTTTCAGTAGGTGACTGTAGATCCCTTCTATTTCTACTCTGCCCTCTAGTTCTAGGAGATCTGAGAATATTTCTTGAAATAAGATGTACAAGCTCTTCTTACAGTCTGGTGTTCAGACAGCTGAATGATCCTTACATTATTTCTCCTCAATCTGTTTTCCAGGTCAGTTGCTTTTTGCTATGAGATGCCTCAGATTCTATTTTTTTCAGTCTTTTTACTGTACTTTAATATTTATGTTGCCTCCCAGTCTAATTTCCAGGAAGTTTCTTTTGCTTGGGTAAGGTTTTGTACCTCTGACTCCTTTTCCAGTTCTTTCTTCCACAGCCCTTACGTCTTTTCCACTTTCTTCTTAATGTGCTCTCATTATTAAAAAACAACATTTTTTACTCTTTTAACCTCTTGCTTCATCACTCCTAGGCATTCTAGTTGAGTTTATGCCCAAATTGTGTTCTTCTCTGAGGATCTGCTTACAGATATTTTAGAGACATTCTCTTCTTTGGGGTTTGTGTCCTGAGATGACCTGTCACCATAACAACTCTTTATGGGGAGATTCTTTTTGGGTTGTTTAATGTTCCAGCCCACTTCCTGACTTCAGACTTGATATCAGGGCTCGGCTCTGCCATCCTTTTGGAGGGAACATCTAGGTTGGTCCTCCTGCTACTGTTTTAGTCTACTGAATGTTGTGTAATTTTAAGTTCCCAGGGACAGGCTGGGAACCTGCACGTTTTCAAAGCTTTTCAGGGTGAAGTCTGATTGCTGTTTCCTGTGCCTCCCCCTCCCCCAAATTCTCTAAGTTCTGATCTGGGTTCGGGCATGAGTAAGAGTGGACTACTACTGGACTACTAGTACTACTACTACTTCTATTGGACTCGGTCTCTAAATGCCAGCTGAAAAACTGTTAGTTCAGAGTGGAGGGATTTATAGGCTCCCCTGTGTTCTGGGGTTTCTGTCTTGGTTGTTCTTCAGGCTGAACTAAATGCTGGAAATGTAACTGTGTTCTGCGGGTCTATGCCATACCACTGCTGCCTGCTTCCTCCTTTGAAGGCACACCACCCAAAGTCTACCTACCATTGACTAAGAATATCACTCCTTTGAAATCCTTCTCAATCCTCTCTGCATCTCAGACCCTTCCCCAGTATCCTCAGACCATCCAGCCTGTCTCCCTACGATAAAATGGGCTGGACAAATGACCCATGGTAACCTTTTCTGAATTTCCCCATCAAAATTCTGTCCAGATTTGCTTACCAGAGCTTAGTGGAGGGGAGCTTGTATACCTACGTAATACAATTTCTTTTTGTTGTTCTTCTTAAAAGGAAGAAAATAAAGTCAGAAGCAGCATATTTTCACACAGATTTGGCATGGAAGCGGGTATATTTGTTGTTTCTTAATTAATTTGGTTTTACATTGTTAAATGCTATAGGTTTTATGTAAGATTGCAATATTTATTTTCTACTTCAGTTTATTTTATTTATGGTTATTCAGTTTGTAATGAAGTTTTTTTAAAATCCTGATTAAGAATCCTATAAACCGGGAGGAGCCAAGATGGCGGAGTAGAAAGACACACATATGCTAGCTCTGAACCCACAGCCCACAAAATATCTGTAAAGAACTCCCAACAAATTCTGGAGCAGCAGAAGCCACAGAACAATGGAGCGGATGAGATTTCTGTTCCAGAGAGACCTGAAAACCTGATGCAAAAGGTCCCTAGTGCACCAGACCCAGAGCAGAGGCCAGCCCTGCCTTGGCTGTGAGGCACCAAGAGGGGCAGATCCCAGCAGGCTTCAGGGACAGAATCTTCAGCAGCCACACAGGTCCCTCCACCCACAGGTGACAAGGGTCAGTGAGAGGGTCTCTTTGGCTGGTTGAGAGGGGAGTGGGGTGTCCACATAACTCAGGCCCCCTCAGGAGGAAGCAGCCGGGGGTGCAACAGGGGCTCCCAAAGCAGGCAGGAGCTAGGATCCATTGTTGAAGGTCTCTGCATAAATCCCCTAAGGGAACTGAGCCCTGTGTGGTGACCCTGCCCCCACCTGAGCAGCTGAACTTAATCTCACACTGAATAGCAGCCCTGCCCCCACCCAAAGCCCTGAGACTGGGAAGTAGAATTTGAATCTCAGACCCCAAGCACTGGGCTGGCCAGATCTGGAGGAGAAGTGGGGGTGGAGAGGACACTCAGAAGTCAAGTCACTGGCTGGGAAAATGCCCAGAAAAGGGAAAAAACCCAAGACTATAGAAGGCTACTTTCTTGGTGAACAGATAATTCCTCCCTTCCTTTCTGATGATGAAGAACAATGCTTACCATCAGGGAAAGACACAGAAGTCAAGGCTTCTGTATCCCAGCCCACTCAATGGGCTCAGGCCATGGAAGAGCTCAAAAAGGATTTTGAAAATCAAGTAAGAGAGGTGGAGGAAAAACTGGGAAGAGAAATGAGAGAGATGAAAGAAAAGCATGAGAAGCGGGTCAATACCTTGCTAAAGGAGACCCAAAAACATGCTGAAGAAAATAACAACTTGAAAAACAGGCTAACTCAACTGGCAAAAGAGGTTCAAAAAGCCAATGAGGAGAAGGCTTTAAAAAGCAGAATTAGCCAAATGGAAAAGGAGGTTCAAAAGCTCACTGAAGAAAATAGTTCTTTCAAAATTAGAATGGAACAGATAGAGGCTAATGACTTTATGAGAAACCAAAAAATCACAAAACAAAACCAAAAGAATGAAAAAATGGAAGAGAATGTGAAATATCTCATTGGAAAAACAACTGACCTGGAAAAGAGATCCAGGAGAGATAATTTAAAAATTATGGGACTACCTGAAAGCCATGATCAAAAAAAGAGCCTAGACATCATCTTTCATGAAATTATCAAGGAAAACTGCCCTGAGATTCCAGAACCAGAGGGCAAAATAAGTATTTAAGGAATCCACTGTTCACCGCCTGAAAGAGATCCAAAAAGAGAAACTCCTAGAAACATTGTGGCCAAATTCCAGAGTTCCCAAGTCAAGGAGAAAATACTGCAAGCAGCTAGAAAGAAACAATTCAAGTATTGTGGAAATACAATCAGGATAACACAAGATCTAGCAGCTTCTACATTAAGGGATTGAAGGGTGTGGAATAGGATATTCCAGAAGTCAAAGGAACTAGGACTAAAACCAAGAATCACCTACCCAGCAAAACTGAGTATAATACTTCAGGGGAAAAATTGGTCTTTCAATGAAACAGAGGACTTTCAAGCATTCTTGATGAAAAGACCAGAGCTGAAAAGAAAATTTGACTTCCAAACACAAGAATGAAGAGAAGCATGAAAAGGTAAACAGCAAAGAGAAGTCATAAGGGACTTTGCTAAAGTTGAACTGTTTACATTCCTACATGGAAAGACAATATTTTTAACTCTTGAAACTTTTCAGTATCTGGATACTGGATGGGATTACACACACACACACATAGAGACAGTGCACAGAGTGAACTGAAGAGGATGGGATCATATCTTAAGAAAAATGAAATCAAGCAGTGAGAGAGAAATATATTGGGAGGAGAAAGGGAGAAATGGAATGGGGCAAATTATCTCTCGTAAAAGAGGCAAGCAAAAGACTTTTTAGTGGAGGGAAAAAGAGGGGAGGTGAGAGAAAAACATGAAGTTTACTCTCATCACATTCCATTAAAGGAAGGAATAAAATACACACTCATTTTTGTATGAAAACCTATCTTACAATACAGGAAAGTGGGGGAGAAGGGGATAAGCAGGGTGGGGGGGGGAGGATGGAAGGAAGGGCAATGGGAGGAGGGAGCAATTTGAAGTCAACACTCTTGGGGAGGGACAGGATCAAAAGAGAGAATAGAAGCAATGGGGGGCAGGATAGGATGGAGGAAAATATAGTTAGTCTTACACAACACGACTATCATGGAAATAATTTGCAAAACTACACAGATATGGCCTATATTGAATTGCTTGCCTTCCGAAGGGAATAGGTGGGGAGGGAGGGATGAAGAGAAGCTGGAACTCAAAGTTTTAGGAACAACTGTTGAGTACTGTTCTTGCTACTAGGAAACAAGAAATACAGGTAAAGGGGTATAGAAAGTTATCTGGCCCTACAGGACAAAAGAGTAGATGAGGACAAGGGAAGGGAGGGATGATAGAAGAGAGGGAGGATTGGTGATAGGGGCAATCAGAATGCTCGGTGTTTTGGGGTGGGGGGAGGGGACAAATGGGGAGAAAATTTGGAATCCAGAATTTTGTGAAAATGAATGTTAAAAGTTAAATAAATTAATTAAAAAAAAAAAGAATCCTATAAACCTGCATTACACATTACAAATAACAAACTATTCTAGATTTATGGCCAAGTCTCAGTTATATACTTTTGCCAAGTGTAAGATGCTAGAATTTTGACTCACTGTGTACTTCTTAAAGTTAACAGCATCTTTTCTGGGAAAATTACAAATTTGAAACTCAAATCTAAAATCCTCTCTTGGTTTAAGATATAGGTAGCTACACTGAACTCTGGGCAAGTCATGTGACCTTCTTGGGTCAGTTTCCTCATGTAAAATGAGAGAGTTGGACTAGACCATTGAGGTTCCCACCAGCTATATATCTATGATTTTGTTACCAAATTAAGAAATGGCTTTATGAAGCCTAGAAGGCAAGGCTAAGGGGTAGACTATATGCAGGAAAAAGAAAGGAGATGAGTTATGAAGGCTGCTAATTTTTGTAATGAGTTTATAAAAGAGGCTAGGGAGGAAAAATATTTGGAAATCCTGCACTTTAAAGGGGTCTTAAAAACTGAAGCTTTAAAATTTCATAAGAACACATATAACCCTATAATTTTTGGATGACTTTTCCTTCCTTCCTTTCTTTGCTGTAAACCCAACCTCTAGACAGAGCTACTCTTCCAGTTTCTGCCTTTTTGGAGGGAAGAAAGGTTGTAGAAAGGCTGGGAAGTAAAAATAATCTTGTAAGAAAAAAAAAAGTATGCTACACTTTACTCCCAATTACAAAACTCATATTTTTCTTTCAAAACACATGTTATTTAAGCAACTGTGTTTGATCCTCAAACATGCAGGTAGTAATTACCTGGCCCTTCCTCATTTCAGTGATCTGGTGTCTGTTCTGACTGTAAGACTCAGGAACACTGTGAGAGAGGGGGCCAACAGCACAGAATTGGCATTTCTAGGGAAGCCTGACAGAGTTTCCAATCAAACCACATTAATAAATGTTTTCTGCAACCCTTGAGCGTCTGTAGTTTGTTCAACAAGGAACACACCCCAATCAGCACTTCCTCTGCAGGTCTGTTTTCACTTAGCAAATTCTGAGAATTAATGGCACCTTTCAAAGAACTAGAAGACAGTCAAATGCCAAATAACTTTCCATCTTTTCAGATACTAGCTCATCTAAGTTTAGACAGGACTTCTGCTATTTAGACACAGACCAAAGAAGCTTTTGGCCACCAACGTAAGGAAATAGATGCCAGCAGAATAAAGCTGACACTTAGTGGAGCAGAAAAAGAAAGAACCATTTGTGCAAAGGCCAGAAGAACTTGTAAATGAATACAAAGATTTTTTTGGGTGAAACTTAAAACATGGTTGGAATTTTAAACTAAGCCTTTGATCAGGTAGAAGAATTTAATGAAGTGTTATCCATTTTTATCAACTAGAATTTTCAATTGTCAGTAGATTAACATTTATGATAAACGTTTAATTTCTCTACAAATGATACATGAGCCTCTTTCAACATAAAGGAATTTTATTTTATTCAAATAAATGGGAAGGTTAGTAGATATTCCTTCTGGGCCCAGGTATAAAAGGATAAAAATAACAAAAATAGCCTAACTTTAAATTTAGAATCATATTTCTAAAGGTAATGTAGGGACCAATGAGGTAGACTCAAAATGCAAAATAAAATATACATTTTTTGGACACTGATAATACATGTTTGTTATAAGAGTTTGGGATTTCTTTCTCCCCTGCCCCCCAGAGGGGTTGGTGGAAGGCTCATTAAACATTTTTAATGCACAGTAGAGAAGAAATTCCAGAAGGACTCACAAACATGCAGAGGGGCTTTGATAGTTACATGTCAAATTAATCATACTCTTAAAGGGAAAAGCAAACTGTATGTAATTATGATTTAGAGTTTCATGTAAAATCTTTTTATTCTGAGCAATGTCCTATGCGTACTTCAGAAGTTGTATGACCATGTTAGACTCCTAACTTAAGATGAGAAAGATATTTTATACAAAATATGAACCATGTTTAAAAAAAAGTTTAGAATACTATGGGAGGGTAACTGCTATTATCTTATGTATTTTCTCAAAATTTTCTGTACACAGGCATGGAGGGAGGGTGAGGCTCAGTGGCTAATGATTTTGGGGAGCTAAATTTAATATTTTCAAATTAAAATTCAATTCAACAAGCATTTGATTAAGTACTTAGTTTTGAATTTTGTTTGCCAGGCACTGTGATAGACAAGAATAAAAATACAAAATTCAAACAGTTTCTTTCTTCAAGAAGATCATATTTTAACAGGGGGAGGGGATAAAACATGTATAAAGGTAAGTAAACACAAAGTCATTTGAGGGAGAAGAGTGCATTACCAATCAATGGAATCAAAGAATGCTTCACAGAGGAGGTGGATGTGACTTGAGCTGTTAGGAAGAAAAGGAAAGAGGATGACTGATGGAAGTGAATTCCAGGCATGAAGACACATGGAGAAATAGGAGCTGGAATGATAAGTTTAGTTCTATAGAGCTCAATGGGACAGGAATAGAGAGTTCCTGAAGGGATTGGAAAGATGGGTGGGGCAGGTTATAGAGGCCTTAAGTATGCTGAAGAATTTATAGTTCAATGCCTGTGAAAGCTCTCAGATTCATGTTACCCCATATAAAGATAGAGGGGACAAAGTAGAAAAATGTCAAAACGGTCAGGACCCAAAAGGGTCTCAAAATCAGAGAATAAAGTTGAGGGGTAGCCATCATCTTATAGTATAAAGGAAAATTTCAGTATTTCCCTTACACTGATATCTGAGCATAAAACTGCTTAATTAAAAACGTGAATCCCAGTCAGGAGCAGATTCTTTGAAAACTCTAATACTCATACATCAAAACAAAGCAAAACTAAGACACCTGATGGAGAGAAATGATTCGAATTGGTGCTGAAGGGAAAGGATGGGAAATATAAAAGTATTATAATATGGAAGATAGGACCTGTATGCTCAACCAAATCTGAATATATGTTAAAGGCAATAACATGTTTTGCGATAAGAAATGACAAAAGGGATAATTTCAGAGAAACCTAGGAAGACTTGTTTAAACGGATGCAGAGTGAAGTAAGCAGTACCAGGAAAACATGTTGTATAATAACAACATGCTAAAGAAAAGCAATGCAAAAGACTTCAGAACTCTTCTCAATGCAATGACCAGCCATGAATCCAGAGGACTGGTAATAAGCCTATTCCACTGTAGACAGACAGAACAGACTCATGGTTGAGAAAGAGGCATTTCTATTTTTGTACATGGTCAAAGTGGGACTTGTTTTGCTTGACTGTGAATATTAGTTACAAGGGATTTTCCTTTATTTGTTGTTTGTTTTCCAACGGGAGGGAAGGGTAAGGGATGTGTGTGCGTGTAAGACAGAAAGGAGAGAAAACAGATTTCTGTTAACTGAAAACAATTTAAATAACAAGATAAAGGCAATACAACCCAGAGTTCACAAACTGTTCTAGCACAGCATCAGTCAGAATTTCCTTTTCTGTAACCATCTCCTACATTTGAATTTCACCATGCTACTCCTCCATGTTTGTGTACACGTTTTAATAACTCAGAAAGTCATATAATTACACACAATTCTACTTCATGCTCTATTACATAATTCATCTGTTTATTTACCATTCCAATGCATTTTCTAAGGATGCTCCAGATACTGAAGTCATTTCTGGAAAACATTGGAGAGGGCAAGCTTGTTCTGGGAAAAGAAACAAAAACAGAGATTGCATTTCAATGCTAGCAACTTAAGGAAAGAAAGTCCACGGTTATTTATGGAAGTATTGTATTCAGCCAGATGCAGAGACAGGAAGAATGAGTAGCTGGAGCTTTGCCACAGGTCAAGCAAATGGGAGGCTGTTCCCTATATTTCGCTGTTATTTTGGGCACCTTTGGAGTTTCTAAGGAAAATAGTTACTTCATAATTCTATCTCTTTAAGACTCTTTTAACCTTAGCCCTAGGCCCATCTGTTTCACTCTTAAGTATATCTGAAATATAACCCTTGTTTTGGAGCCTGCTGCTGGTGTTTTGTAGATTAAATATTTTCTATGATCTTTTTGGAACTTCAAAACTAAACTCCTTTGGACAAGGTGAGAGATTCTGCCTTATACTAAAAGCAAGGTATTGAATCCCAATGTAACTCACCACAAACCAAAAAAGTTCTAAGATAGTTCATAGATATCTTGAGAAATGCCAGCAGGCATCTAATAACTTGTTTTTGGCATTCTGTGCTGATAAATATCTTGGTCAAAAGGTCACCAACAAGTCCTTTCATACAGGTGCAGAAAAACGTGAATTGAAAAAGGATATCAAAACTATAAAAGCAAATTGTTAGGGCAAAGTATTACACACATTACTAATTCCTTTTAGAGCACAAATGTCAAAAAACAGAACACTACAGTTTGTTGACTTTAAAGCAAACAAAGGTTTATACCATATAAGAATCTTTATAGTCATCTGACCAATAAAATTTTTTTCACACTTAACTTTTAAGTAGGAACATTCACTACATAAATTTTAATGATGAAATTCTTAACATTTTTCTATTAATAATTAATATACTCTCTAATGCGTCTTCATCCAAAAAAATCTGCTAGTTGATGATCACAGATGGTTTCTAAATGACACATTATAAAACTATCCAAGAATCAGTAATCTTCTGAGATATTAAAATGAGTCAGATAACAGGACTAAAAATCTATTGCATAGTACTCTTTATTTACATAATTATTGAGAAAGTACTAAATCACTTACATTTACTATCCAATCTTGGTGCTGTAAATAAAATTATTTTATCCATGAAAAAGTCAAATCAGAAAATAACTTTTATGACCACTAACAGATTCTGGGAAAACATCGGTTTTGCTGAATGCATATCAAAAGGTACTTTCAGGCCATCTCTTTTTCAAGCCTAAAATACATGTGCTTTGCATTTTCAAAAAAAACAGAAGACAGTCTGGGGGGAAAAAAGGAAGTGCAGAGTAATGAAAATTTATATTTGATGGACAGAAGTATCAATTTTTTCAAAGGATAAAGCTTTCAAAGTTACTGGACGGGAAACTTTGTAGTTTTAAAAATTGTTTAGTACTGCAACAAACAGCCAAGATTTAAAATCATTTTTAGATTTAGAAACCATTACAGAATTAATTAGTCTGCGGGTAATCTTGTCCAAGAACATTCTTGTCCAAGAACATTCTACTGTTTTTATTTTCATAGCAACATAAGCTTGTATTGTGTTTTACAAAGGAAGTTCAATGCCTAACTTATCTAGAGGTCAGATTTCCAATAACCTTAATTATCCAGGACACAGCCCCAAAACAGGAAGGGAAAAAAGCATCTGAGTAGCAAATGTTATCACAAAGCCCATGCACTTGATTTTATAGGACAGGTGAAGTCATCCTCAAGCTCTCACTAGGACAATTAATTTGAAATAATTAAAAGCACAAGGATACACACAGAGAACAACAGAAATGACAGCTGACAGCGGTGACAGACAGAAGAAATATAAAAGCATAGCCGTCTGGAGCCACTTGGTGTAGGGGCAAAGAGCCATACACACCTCAAGAGTTCCTAAGGACATCACTGTATTATGCAGCAGTGTAACTGATGTTCATAATGATGTCTGAGTCATTAAAAAAAGGTTAAAATCAAGGAAATGAATATATTTTAAAATTTTAATTAAAAATATATAATATTTTTACAGAAACTTCAAACATGTAAACCAGTTATCTGGAAGTTCACTTGTGAAAAAACTTCATATCCAACCAAACCAAACAATAGTAATATGAAACAGGAGAAATTAAAAAATAATTTGGATTTTCAGATTTTTTTATATATGCATATATACTTAAATCAATTATTCCCCACTTTGTTGGAATATACTTAAGAGGCCCAGGTTCTAAGTTCTTCTTTTTCTTTGTCTAGATAAGAAACATCCTAAAAGGACTTCTAGGAGTGAGATATCCTGGTTTAAATTAACCAAATGTATTAAGGATTGTACAATAGCATAAGAATTAAGTTGAATGTGAAAAAAATCAGTAAACTAGTTATTTTTTTTGACGGATTCTTCTCAGAAGTTAACATGTCGTCATGTGCCCTCCCACCCTTCCCTGCTCCACTATACAGATACAGGCTATGTCAAACTGAATCTACCTGTTTACAAACTTTTAATATCCGTCTTTGTACAATCTCCCCCACTTTGAAAATGGTTAACAATGTCAGTAAGTTTTTAGCCACCCAAAGGCAAAACAAAATTTTAAATCCTGTTAATTCAGTCAAGTGGATTTATGAATAATAGGCCATGTAGCATCAGGAAGACCCAGGTTTAAGTACTGCCTCTAACACACACTAGCTGTGGGATGTAAGGCTAATCACTTAAACTGGAGCAACCCTCTGACCAACAGGTAAGTTGTAATTCACTGAAGGGATCCTGATGGAGTTACCTCCAGCCCCAATGTTCTGAATTCCTTGTGGGCCCCACTGAACAGTAGGCCCAGTGCCCCTACCCCTACTCCACTTAATATCCTAACTTCATATATGCCTCACTGCTCATTAGAACAGCAGGTGTGTCCATGAACTCCTATTTCCCACAGAAACAGCAGGTGTGTCCATGCACTCAACCATAACCACATCCATCTAGTCTCAGACAGGACCACAATACTCAGCCAATCAGAAAGCAGCACCACCAGGATGCCCAAGCAGAATGTGGACCCCAAAGCAATAGAAGGGACTTTCCCGAAGTAGGTACCTTCAAAACTGAAAATGAACTTATGACATAGAGAGGCTTATTATAATATCATTATCATACACACATACCCCCCATTGGGTTTGTCTGTATGCATTGTGGGTAATCGCATGCCTAGTTCCACCCTGGCTGGGACCTCTCCCCTATTACCTAATCCCTGAACAAGCCTCTCCTGCCTTTTTAATATTCATAACTTCTGTTATTTAGTTGCTTCTTTACCCTATAAAAATCCTGCTTGCTTTCTCTGAAGTTGCTGGTTCCTCTTGGAACTTACCTCACCTTCATGAGAGGTGTCAATTCTCAATAAATGCCTATACCTGGATTAGAGGTGCTCTGACTGAATTCTTTGAGATGGTTCTACCACAACACATCATGAAACTGCAACATCACCACTGACAGAAGTTTTCACTCTAAAAGTATTCATAGATCCAGACCAATATTAAAACAAACAAAACAAACTTGCCTCCCTCAAAAAAAAATCCACTTAAATCCCAGTTAGTTTAGTTCATAAAATCAAAATGGCTGATTAGCATTAGAAACATCAGAGCAATGGCAGCTTTAACACTGTATGGAGACACCTAATTTCTTCAGGCATCTTTGGATTTTGAAAATGGCTTTAAAAACCATCGGGCTTAGAAACATTCGTACAATCACAGAAGCTCAAGACTTCAAGAGATCTGAGGTCATTTAATCCAATTTACTCATGAAGAGAAATTCTTTGTACATCAAGAAGTGGCCATCTAGCCTCCATTTGTAGAACCCAATCCCACCTAAGATATTAAGAACTTATGATACGCATGGTGCTACGTACTAGAGTTACACAGGCAAAACAAGTCATGTTCAAGGAGATTACATTCAGTTGTGGAAATGAGAGATGTAGAGAGAGATAAATACATACCAATAACCAGAGAAGGAGGTAACGAGTTAAACACTAAAGATTACATTCTGATTATTAGCAGGATCACCAAAGCAGGATCTCCATAAGAGGTGGTACAGGAATGGAGTCTTCCAGGAAGCTTGAGGCTGTAAGAGGAGGCATCAAAGGCAGCCTGTTCAAAGGCTCGGAGGCAAGAGACAGAGTGCAGAACTGAGGGAAGTGTAGAGTACAAGAAGCAAAGTCAAGTATAATAAGTCTGGAAAAGCTGGCTAGAGCCAGATTATGAAAAGTCAATCTAAGAAGTCTGCATTTTATCCTACAGGCATTCAAGGTTCTCAGGCAAGTGAGCGAAATGATCAAATTGTATCTACTACCTCAGCAAAAATAGAGCAGCCTGCAGACAAGGTGGCTATGGGGGGAGGGGAGGGGAATAATGAGTTCTACTGTGGACATGTGGGGTCTGAGAAACCCACAGTACATCTAGGGAAAAGGGCCAATAAATAATTGGTGATAGGAGCTGGAGCACAAAGCCATACGTGTAGAAATAAAAACTGAATGAAAGGGAGGTGGAAAATGTTACTGATAAAGGATACAGAAATCCAGAATAGTTTTGGGGGACATCAATGACTGTGAAATGGGTACCCCTCATAGGGTTTTTTGCCAAGGCCTGCCAATTTCACCTTTGCAACATCTCTTGATTATTACAATAGGTGCTGGTGGGTCTGCCTGCCTCAAATCTCTCCTCACTCTAATCCATTCTCCATTCAGTTGCCCAAGTGATTTTCCTAAAGAAAAAGTCCAACCATGTCACCTTCTCTCCCTTAATAAACTCTAGTGGCTTCCTGCTGCCTCCAGGAACAAATTCAAACCGCTCTATCTGGCATTCAAAACTCTTCATGACCTACCCCCCTCCTACCTTTCCAGTCTTCTCTGACATGTATTATTTCATGTAGTGCCACTTGACATGGATGTTCCATGTCAAGACACTTCATCTCCTGGCTCCGGGCATTTTCTCTGTCTCCTGAGCCTGGCATTCCCTTCCTCCTCTGCTCCAACTACTCACCTCCCTGGTTTCCTGTAAGTCCCAAATAAAAGCTCACCTTCCATAGGAAGATTTCCACAAACCCTCTTAATTCTAGTGCCTTCCTTCTGTTAATTATGTCATGATTATATTACTACACATAGCTTGCTTTGTCTATGTGTTTGCTTGCTGTCTCACCCCTTAGCCTGTAAGGTCCTTGAGGGCAGAGATTGACTTCTTCCTCTTTTTGCATCCCCAGTACTTGGCACAGTGTCTGGCATATAGTAGGTACTTAATAAATATTGATTGATTGGTCCAGCAAAGGAGACTAAGAATAGTCAGAAAGGTAGGATATTTGTGTCATGAAAACCCAGGGAGAAGAAATTATCCAGAAAGAGGGGATGTGTTCAACAGTGTCAAAAGTACTACAGAAGTATGAGGAAACTTTTCAGCAATACAATGGCCTAAGATAATTACGAGACTCATGATGGAAAATGCTATCCACATCCACAGAAAAGAACTATGGAGTCTGAATGCAGATCTAAGCATGTTCTTTTATCTCTTATTTTTCTTTCCCATGGTTTTTCTCTTCTGTTCTGATTCTTCTTTCACAATGTGAAATATGCTTAATGAGACTATGCATATATAGCCTTATATCAGATTACCTGCTTGTGCTGGGAAGGGAGAGGGAAAGGAGGGAGAGAAAAAATGGAAACTCAGAATCTTATAAAAGTGAATATTGAAAAATAAATAGATAAATAAATGAATAAATGTATACTTTAAAAAAGAAGTATGAGAAAAGATAATCATATTGTGCTGGTAAGAGATTGTTATGGCAACCTTATAGAGAGCTGCTTTAACTAAGTCATGATATCAGACACCAGATTGGACAGGGATGTGGAGGAGGAGATGAAATGGTGGTAACTAGAGTACAAGGCTTTGAATAGAAGGCTGGCTACAAGAGGGAAGAGAATTTTAGGAAAATATCTTGAAGAGACAGAAGTTAAGGTATTTTTTTTAAGGATGAGGGAGATGTGGATGTATTTGTAGGCAGTAGTTGGGGAAAGCTTAAAGAATGGAGGAAGGAGAAGGCTGAAGTAAGAAGCAGGAAAGTAGGGGATCAGGGTACAAATAGAGTGACTGGCCTTGTGATGCATAAGAGACTTCATCAGACACTAAAGCACAGAAAACTAGAATGGGGTATACTGTCAAGGGAATTTAACATATTGGATGGGGAGAAGGAACTTATGATGAATAACTTTTATTTTTCTAAAAAAAGTAATGAGGCAAATCTGCTAACACTGAGAATACAGCCTGGAGAAGAATGAGACACAGCTGACCCAGGTATCCTCCTTCAAGAGGTTCTGAAAAGAGCCGTTTAATTAGAGGGAAAAGCTGAAGGGGCAAAGGAAACTTCTAATGTGAAAATTCCAGGGCTATAGTGAGCTTCCAGGATGAAAGGGTTTCTGCTGCATAGGAGACAAAGTCTGGAGTTCAGTCTAGAAAGAAGTGAGAGTAGTTATTAGTTGATATATCTGGAAAGAGTGAACCTCTCAAATTGTAATAGCAAAGGGAGGGTCTAGAAGTAGCAGGGAGAAGAAGCAAGGAGCATATATGTACATCTTGCCATTTTCCTGGTCCAGTGTGCTCTCAGTGAAGGAGAATGAGAAGGTATATCCAGTGCTGGAGAGGGCAAGGGTACATTGGAATACACCATGAATAAGAAGAACAATGTATAAATCAGTTTGGAAAGATAGGCTGGAGTCAGACTAATCTTACTAGTCAAAGAAAACCATTGAGACTTCTTTTGTTTCTTTTAAATTAAATTATTTTATTTGTTTTCAGTGTTCAAAATCACTTCTTAGATTTTTTTCCCCTCTCCCTCCCTCTCCTTTCCCTCTCACTCCCCACTCTCTCCCTGAGACGGCACACAATTTTATATAGGTTCTACAAATACGTTCCTATTAAATACATTTTCACCTTTGTCATGTTGCATAGAAGAATTAAACGAATGAAATAAATCATAAAACAAAACAAAACACAATACAAAAGAAAATGGTCTGCTTCATTCTGTGATTGAATTCCATAATTCTTTCTCTGGATGTGGAAGGCATTTTGCCTCAAAAGTCCATTGGGAATTTTTTAAGTCTCGGCATTGCAATGAAGTACTAAGTCTACCAGAAAAATTCCTCGCACATTGTGGTGGTTGCTGTGTACAAAGTTCTCCTGGTTCTGCTCCTTTCACTCAGCATCAATTCATATAAGTCTTTCCAGACCTCTCTGAAGTCTTCCTGTTCATCATTTCTTACAGCACAATAGTATTTCATTACATTCATAAATTACAATTTATTCAGCCATTCCCCAACTGATGGGCATCCCCTTGATTTCCAGTTTTTGGCCACGACAAAGAGAACTGCTATAAATATTTTTGTACATGTGGTACCCTTTCCCATTTTTATGATCTCTTGGGGACACAGTTCTAGAAGCAATATTGCTAGGTCAAAGGGTATGCACATTTTTGTAGCCCTATGGGCATAGTTCCAAATTGCTCTCCAGAATGGTCGGATCAGCTCACAGCTCCACCAACAAAGAATTAGTGTTCCAACTCTCCCACATCTTCTCCAACATTTATCATCTTCCTGTTTTATCATGTTAGTTAATCTGATAGGTGTGATGAACCATTGAGACTTTTTTAAAAATTTTATTTTTCATTTTTAACACAGTTCATATCACATAAAACAATTCCAACTTTTGGTCAGGTGATACTTCTTTTTAAAGCATTTACAATATAGACCACAAAAGAATTTTTTTTTAAGCATTAACCAACTGAGACACAAATAATGTTTATGTATGCTAACTACACAAGCCCTTGACCTAATTGTCTCCACAGTAATACTAAGAATTAAAGGACCCTAACATGTTGTTGTTGGTCTAAAGTCCTAAGCCTAATAGCTTAATTTTAGACTTAACCTTGGATGTTCCCCTACAAACAATCTATAATTTAATAGATCTGGTATTAAGCTTACAAACCTTTTGACTATAGGAAATTGCCACTAAGAGTAGGGACATTGCAAGGAACCAATATCTCCCCAAGTTCATGTCAATTCCAGGTAGGCATAGATTGTCAACTTGCATTCATTCAGGCTTAAAGTCTGCCAAGCGTCAGTGGGGAAATTAAGTCAGGAGAATCCTACTTCAGCCCAGGCTGAACAGCCACTCTCCCACCCTTCCCATGAGATCACCTTTTACAGTTCATATCAGCATCTCACATCATGGATTGGAGGCCCAGACCGCCTTTCTTGCTATGCATATCTGGAGTTAGACTCAGAAGAATAGTCACTTAATAGTCCCATAGCATCTAAAAATAGCAAGTTCCAATAATCAGGTTTCAAATATGATTATAATTTCACTTTGGCTAAGGAACATCTTTTGAGGCAAGTCTTAAGTGGCTTACATGCCTTTCTATACATAATCTAGTTCTTGATTAAATAGCAAACACAAAATCAAATTTACCATTAAAACCTTAACTTTTCCATCAATGCCAAATTTTACCCGAGGTTACCTGCCTCTTGGAAATTTAGACTAAAATTCTTTTCCCCAAACTAAAGATGTCTTTGATTTATTCTCAGTAATTAATTCAGTCTATTGTTTTAATACTAATTGCTTTTACATCACTTTGTAACATACCCAATTTTTCTCCCCTTCCCCCACTTCCTAGTACCTTGCATTCTGATTACTCCTTCCCTCAATGTACCCTCCCTTCTATCACACCCCACCCTCTCCTATCCCCATCTTCTCTGTTTTCTTGCAGGGCAAGATAAATTTCTATACCCCATTCCCTGTAGTTCTTATTTCCCAATTATATGCAATAAAAATTCTCAACATTTGTTACTAATACTTTGAATTTCAACTTCTCTTCCTCCCTCCCTCCCTCCCCATCCCCACTGAGAAGGCAAGCAATTCAATAGACTAAATATGTGCCATTTTGCAAAAGACTTCCATAATAATCATGTTGTGTAATACTAACTATATTGCCCTCTATCCTACTCTATCCTCCCTTATTTTTTTAATAATTTCTTTTTTTATTCCCTCATTTGATCTTGTCCCTTCTCAAAAGTGTTTATTTCTAGTTACTCCCTTCTTCCATTTGCTCTCCCTTCTATCATTCCCCTCACCCCACTTGTAGCCTCTTCCCCTACTTTCCTGTAGTGTAAGGCAGATTTTCATATCAAATTTAGTGAGCATGTTATTTCCTCCTTCAGCCATATGTGGAGAGAGTATCTTCACTTTTCCCCTCTCCCCTTCTCCTTTTTCTCCTCCATTGAACAAGATTTTTCTTATCTCTTTTATGAGTTATAGTCTGCCCCATTCCATTTCTCCCTTTCTCCTTCCCAGTATTTTCCTCTCTCACGCTTTTTAATTTTATTTTTGTGTGTGAATATCATCTCTTCTGATTCAACACAACCTGTACTCTCTATATATGTGCATGTGTGTGTGTATGCACAATCCTTCCACCTACCCAAATACTGAGAAAAGATTCAAGAGTTATATTTTCTTTCCATGTAGGAATGTAAACAGTTCAGCTTTAGAAAGTCTTTTATGACTTCTCTTGATTCTTGTGTTGGAAAGTCAAATTTTCTATACAATTTCTATACAATACAAATTTCTATACAATTCATCAATATGAATGCTTCAAAGTCCTCTATATTATTGAATGGCCATTTATTCCCTTGAAGTATTATACTCAGATTTGCTGGGTAGGCGATTCTCGGTTTTAATTCCAGTTCCTTTGACTTCTAGAATATCCTATGCCAAGCCCTTTGATCCCTTAATGCTGAAGCTGCCAGATTCTGCGTTATCCTGATTGTATTTCCATAATACTCGAATTGTTTCTTTCTAGCTGCTTGCAATATTTTCTCCTTGACCCAGGAACTCTGAAATTTGGCCACAATATTCCTAGGAGTTTCTCTCTTCGGGTCTCTTTCAGGAGGTGATCAGTGGATTCTTTCAACATTTATTTTGCCCTCTAGAATATCAGGGCAATTTTCCTTGATAATTTCATGGAAGATAATGTCTAGGCTCTTTTTTGATCATGGTTTTCAGGTAGTCCCATAATTTTTAAATTGTGTCTCCTGGATCTCCAGGTCAGTTGTTTTTCCAATGAGATGTTTCACATTATCTTCTATTTTTTCAAACTTTTGGTTTTGTTTTCTAACTGCTTGGTTTTTGTCATAGTCATTAGCTTCCCTGAACTCAATTCTCTCTTTCAAAGAACTATTTTGTTCAGTGAGCTTTTGAACCTTCTCCTCCATTTGGCTAATTCTGTTTTTTAAAGCCTCCTTCTCCTCACTGGCTTTTTGGACCTCTTTTTCCAATTGAGTTAGCCTCTTTTTAAAGGTGTTATTTTCCTCAGGATTTTTTTGGTTCTCCTTTATTAAGCTGCTAATTCACTTTTCAAGCTCTTCTATTGCCTGAACCCATTTAAGTTCCCTCTGGAGGCCCTGGAGGCAGGGGCCTTGACTTCCTGTGACAGTGTGTCTTGTTCTTCCTCATCTGAGAGGATGGGAGAAGACACCTGTTCACCAAGAAAGTAACCTTCTACGGTCTTATTTTTTTCCCTTTTTTGGGCATTTTCCCAGCCAGTTACTTGACTTCTGAGTTTCCTCTCTACAGCCACCTGGCCTCCATTTCCTCAAAGTCAACATTGGGGACTGAGATTCAGATGAGCTGCTCCAATCCCCCAAGGGCTTTATGGCAGGGCAGGGCTGCTATTCAGTGTGAGATTAAGATCAGCTGCTCAGATGGGGGCAGGGCCTCCACACAGGGCTCAGTTCCCTCAGAGGCTTTATGATGAGGTCTTTAACAATGGATGTGGGCTGCTACCTGCCTTGGGAGCCCCCATCAGCTGCTGCCTCCACTGCTGCCACCTGAGGAGGTCTGAGTTATGGGGACACCCTGCTCCCTTCTCAGCCAGCTGAAAAAACCCTCTCACTGACCTTTAGCGCCTGTGGGTTGAGGGATCTGTGCTGCCTCTGGAGATTCTGTCCCTGAAGCCTCCCTGGTCCTGCTCCTCCTGGTGCCACACAGTCAAGGCTGGGCTGGGCTCTGCTCCGTGTCCAGCGTGACAGACCTTTCCTGTTGGTCTTTCAGGTCACTTTGGGCTAGAAATCTCCTCCACTTCGTTGTTCTGTGGCTTCTGCTGCTCTAGAATTTGCTGAGAGTCCTTCTTTACAGGTATCATATAGGTTGTGGGGGAAGAGCTAGCGTATGTGCATCTTTCTACTCTGCTATCTTGGCTCTGCCCCCACCACTGAGACTTCTTGACTGGAGGAATAACATGGTTAGACCTATGACTTAGGAATATAAGATTTGTTCTCCCCCCTTCCTTTTCTTCTTCCACCTTGGAGGCCATGTCAATGATAAGTTTCCTTGGTCTTCTTCCCTGTGGCAGGCACAACTGAATTCTCCTTCCTTGGATCTTTAATACCACTCTATTGGAGAGGAAAGGAAGGGGAAGGGCAATGGATTTGAAGTCAGAGGGCATAGGCCCGAATAATGGCTCTGCTCCTTACCTCCAGTATGACCTTAGATAAATCACTTTTTGTTGAATCTTGGTTTCCTCCTCTGTAAAATTAAGAGGCAAGACTGCAGCATCTCTAAGATCTCTTACCATTCTAAATCCTTTTTGATTCTATGTGAACTACTCCTGACCACATAGGATTCATGTGAACAAAGAATCATAGATGATGAATTGAAAGGGCCTTCAGAATCATCTAGTTCAACCCCATAATTTATATATAAGAGAAGTTGTGACTTGCCAAAGATTACATAAGAGAGTAGGAATCAGAGGTATTCAAGTCAACAAGCATTTATTAAGTAATTTTTTATGTGCCAGGCATTGTACTAAGCATGAGAGATACAAACCACTCCCCCTCCCAAATCATTCCTGCCTTCAAAGACCTTACAATCTAGTGGAGTACAGACAACACACACATGCAAATACGCACACACATATGTATGGATGTATGTGCATATATATGTGTATGTATGTATATGTGTGCATGTATATATGTGTATGTGTGTGTATACACACACACACACGATAAATTGTTGATAGCCTTAAAGGAAAGGTGGAATTGTTCATCCTTCATTGCTGAAGAAGACCATACCATCAGAGAAATGATGACATGACTTGCACTTGACTTTGTTCTGAGTGAGGGAGGGCTGTGGAGGTTACCAGTCTTACTTCTCCTCCAGAGTCATCTGAATCCAGTGACCAGATATTCATCAGGATGACTGGAGATGACACAGGATAAGGCAATTGGGGTTAAGTGACTTGCCCAAGGTCACATAGCTAGTGAGTGTCAAGTGTCTGAGATGAGATTTGAACTCAGGTCCTCCTGACTCCTGCACTGGTGCTCTATCCACTGCACCACCTAGCTGCCCCTAAAGGAAAGGTACTAAGAGTAAGAAAGGTTGGTAAAGGATTCTTACAGAAGGCAGAACTTAGGCTGAGATTTGAAAGCCAGGGAAGCCAAGAGATGCATATGAGAAGGGAAAGAGTTCTAGGTATGGGAGGAAAACCAATAAAAATAGAGAATTGGGAGATGGAGGGTATTATGTGAGGAAAACAGGGAAGCCATAGTATACTTGGAAGAGTGTAAGGTTTAAGAAATCCAGAAAGGTAGAAAGTAGACAGGTTACAAAGGGCTTTGAACACCAGAGAATTTTGTATCTGCTCCTTGAGGTAAAGGACACCAATGGAGTTTAATAGGGGAATGAAATGGTTAGACTTATGCTTTAGTAAGATCCCTTTGACAGATGAAGGGAGAATGGATTAGAGTAGGGAAAGACTTGAGTGGGGGAGATCAAATAGAAGACTATTGCAATAAACTAGGACTTAGGTGAGAAGTGTCTGCACTGGGTTAGTGGGAGTGTCAGAGGGAAGGGAACATACTCATGAGATGTTACGAAGGTAAAATCAACAGGTCATGGCCACAGATATATGGAGGGTATGAGATAGTGAGGAGCTGAGGATAATATCTAGGTTGCAAGCCTGGAGAACTAGGAGTATGGTGTTATCCTCTACAGTAACAGAGAAGTTAGGAAGAGGGGAAGGTTTAGGTGGAAATACAATGAGTTCACTTTAGACATGTTGAGTTTAAAATGTCAATGAGACATCTAGTTCAAAATGTCTAATACACAACTGGAGATGCGAGACTGAAGGTTGTTGGAAAAGAGGTTAGGGCTGGAAAAGTGGATATAAACATTGTTAGCACTGAGATGATAATAAATTCATGGGTGCTGATGAGAACATCCAGTGAAACAGTATAAAGGGAGAAGAGAAAAGAGCACAACATAGAGTCCTTTGGGAAAGCCACGCTTAGTAGGTATGATTTGGATAAAGATCCAGCAAAGGATACTGAGGAGGAATGGTCAGGAGGAGAAGCAAGGGAGAATATTGTGTAATGAAAAGCCAGAGAGAAGAGAGTATCAAGGAAAAGAAGGAAAATGACACTGTCAAAGGCTGCAGAGAGGTCAAGAAGGATGAGAACTAAAAAAAAAGGTCATTAGATTTGGTGATTAAGAAATTATCAGAAACTTTGGAGAGAACAATTTTGGTTGAATAATGAAGATGGAAGGCACATTTTAAAAAGGTAAGAAGATAGTGAGATGAAAGGAAGTGGAAACACCTATTACAAACAGCCTTCTCAAGAAGTTTAGTCACAAAGGCAGGAAAAATATTAGATGACAGTCAAGAGATCAAGTGAGGGGATTTTTGAGGATGAGGGAGACATGAGCATGTTTGCAGACAGCCAGAAGAAAAGGAAAGATTGATAGTGAGAGAGCTAGGATCAGAGAGGGCAATCTGCTAGAGTAGATGGGATAGAATGTGATCACGTGTGCATGTAGAAGAGTCTGCCTGACAGGGAAAAGGACCATCTTATGTGGGATGAGGGTAAAGAAAGAGATAATAGCAGAATGCATTTAGGTGATGGGAAAGGAAGGGAGAAAAGGGAACTCTTGGAAAATGGTCTCAATATTTTCAGTAAAATATAAGGTAGAGTTCTCAGCTGAGAGGGTTAGGGAAGAGGAAAGAATGGGAGGTTTGAGGAAGAATGAAAAGGTTTGGAAGAGCCACTGTGAAGAGTGGGATAGTGACTTAATGTGGGAGATATAAAAAGATTGTCTTGTAGCAGTGAGAGCCCAACTGAGGTCACCTAACATAAATTTTCAGTGGATCAAGTCAGCATGGCTTTTTGATTTTCTCCAGCTTTGTTTAGTAGGACGTAGGTAGGAGTGAAAGCGGGTGGTGGGGGTGATCTAAAACTGAGGTTTGGCCGGGCAAGATTGGCCAAATGAAAAGGGTGTCAGGGAATCAGGAGAAGAGGATGGTATAGAGTTGAATGATTCACTTCTGGGTCAAGATGGGGAAAGGAAGAGAATATGAATAGAACAGATGTGAAAGAACTAGTAAAGAACTGAGGGGTCAAGAGACTGGAGGTCAAGTTGTAAACAAAGAACAGGGTGTGAGGTTGCAAGGCAGAGGAAGTAATGACAACAGATTGTGATGAGATCAGGGAATTTCAGAGTTCATGAATATGGAAGTGGGTCACCTGAAGGTGATAGCAAAATCAAGAGCATGACCTGATGCGTGGCTAAGTGGGATGGAGGAGTAGGTCATGTTAAATGACTAAGTGGAGGAGGTTTCAGTGGGTACACACAGACACAGACAGACAGACAGACAGACAGACAGACACACACACACACACACACACACACACACACACTGAAGTCCCCTGATATAATGAAAATGATGTTAAGATTTGAACCCAAATACTATGATTTTTGATTGGCTGCTCGTTCTACTGTTTCACTGCTTTCACTAAGCTTCCTTGAGAATTCACTGATTAGTTTTCTTTAATCTTGCCTGCCTACTTGTTTTTATTAGGTATAACAATTTCTTTTCACATAATGAAAGAACATAATGAATAGGGATCACAGGATAGTGACTAGCTGTGTAATTTTTTTCAGCTTTGTCTTTCATTTGTCAAACAAATGTATTATACATCTACTCCAATCTACTCCAGATGGTTAACACTTGGAAAAAATAGGGTAAATGCCAATCAAAAATACTTGGAAGTAATTACCCCACTTTCACTCACATATTAGCATATATTCAAATAGTCTTCATATATATGCATATATATGTAATATATGTAAGGATACACATTTATTTACATGGATGCTTTTATAAACTAAAATCAATTTTTAAGACTTTTTATCAAAGTGTTATTAAGTAAAGGGACATTATAAGAGAACTGATTTTTTTAAAGGAATATACACAGACATGATCCACACAACAAATTAGCAGTCACTTTATCTTTTACTATTTTACGCAGAAATACCTTTTTAAGAGTCACTCAACAGCCCAGTAATTAAAAAAAAAAACCACAATAGACTGTAATTTACCAAATTTAGTGACCTCATTTTTGCGGTAATTTTTAAAATCCAAATTCTAGGATTTAAATGTATGTTTTTATAAGAAAAATCTCTCCCACTAAAATTTCTAAACAATTTGAAAATGTTAAAAAAAAATAATGTAAAAGCAGCATAATTTTTGAATTACCTTTTAAAGTAAAAAAAAAAAGCTTCAGCATAAAATAATAATAGCTTTTCCACTCACAAAAATAATATCTTTATCTGGCTATAGGTTTCTATTTTTTTAATTCATTTGTGGCCCTGGAGTTTCCGTGACCTCTAAACATTTATACTCCTAGGAAGGTATAGAGCAAAGAACATCCTCTTTAGCATATAGATTTAAGCATCTCAAGAGGGTCTCATTTCACTCCCTTTTCTAAAAGAGGGACATTTCCCACCTTTCCCCAATAATGTTCATTCATTTGTGAACTGGCACATTCATTCCATACTTATGAGCATTTATTATATACAACACTGAGGGAATTTGTGTATTAAAGAGAAAATACGCAGGTGTCTTTAAAAAAAACCCACTACCTATCTCAAAATGTTAGATATGCATGAATGGAATATCTACATGAACAAAATCTTGGATATTTGAAGTATTTTAAGTACAACACTGCTTTAAATAGTGCCTTGCTTATATTAGATATTAGTTTTATTCATTGGCATGAAAATCTTCCTTTTGTTTAGACCTGTGATTTCAGGGTTTTAAGGAACTCCCCAGAGAGGAAACTCCCTTTATCAATTCAGATTAGCAACTGCTTCACAATTTATAGTTATAGAGAATTGCTTGAATCAATTATTTCAATTTTGCAAAAATTTTTAAAAGTCAAATTCTAGGATGTAAATGCATTCCCTAAAAGAAAAACCTCTCAAAAATTACTTGCCAGGGTCCCAGGACCAGGAGATGTTAGTCTTGGGACTTGAAGCCAGGTTTTTCTGACTCTGAGGCTAGGTCTCCATGCAATACTACTTCTTAACAATGAAATATACTGGTAAAAAAATAAAATGAGGTCTCAATAAAACTTGTGTTTGAAATAACATGATCCAGATTTTAAAATATAATAAGAAATTAATTAAAAGATCACTTTTTTTCCTTCGGATATGAAATAGTTGGATCTGCAGCAGCTCACTCTCTGCTTGGGGGATAAAATATGCATAACTCTTCCCCCTAACCAGGCATGTTAAATAAATTCCAGGTAATCTGAAGAAGGTAAAGACACTGAGCTGAGAAGAGCAGGGAAGGCTTCACAGAGGGGGAACACTTGTGTTGAGACTTGAAGAAAGAGAAGTGTTCTGAAAGGCAAAGACAAGGTTTCTTCCATCTGTGGTTTTTACAAAGAAGTAGGAGATGGAACGTCAAACTTAGGCAAACAGAAGCCAAACTGGGGAAGACCTTAAATGAGAGCACCGTAAAGAATGCAAGTAGTTTGTATCTGTATTCAAGACACAATGACGAGTCGCTGCAAGTTTCTGACCACTGGAGTGGTAGAGTCAGTGAAGATTATTTTGGCAACTGTTTGGACTACGGGCTGGAGGAGGGTGACAACAGAGGACACAAGCTAGTTATGATATATATACCAGGTGAGAGGTGGAAAGGTGGCAGAAAGAAGAGTAGCACCCTATTCTCAATCTCTCCTAAAATGCATTAAGATATTAATTGTCCCTATATTTTTATTATGCCTTAAAACTTATTTTTTAAAATGCAGTTAGTGTCATCATTTTAATCTAGAACCATGTCATGAAACTTTGCACTTGTATTTTACAGAGTAATTTTGATGGAGGCATTTTCTTACTTTTGCAGGGCAGAAACAGGAATAACAGTTTCATTACACTTGGCAATCATGTAATTTAAATTAATTAGTAATTAATACTGGCAACTGATTGGAAATAGGAGCCATAGGGCATTGATCGACTTATCCTTTTCAATTATGGTGTTGTTGGTTTAGAATTGGAAAATATGTTGAGCTTGAAGTTGAGGGTTTGGGAAGAAGATAACAGAGTAGACAGATAGTGGGGAGAAAGTGGTATCCCAGCAAGACACACTGATTGCTCATCAATCCAAAGGCCCAGGGTGGGAGCTTGAGTTTCAGGTCAGATGTAGTTTGAGGACAGATGGCATGGATATGACTAGCAAATGAGGTCTGAGCCCTGAGCAAGATAAAGTGAATAATGACTTGTGTTTTAAACAAGTTCAATTTGAGATGCCTAGAAGGATATCTGGTGTGAAATGTTTGATAGGCAATTTGTAACACTCATAGAGGTGATCCTGTAGATCATCGAGGTCACCCCCTCTTTTTTCCAGCTGGAATAAATGAGCCCCAGAAACATTAAGTGACCTTTCTGTGATGATGACCCAAGTTACAAATGACAAAGAAGGCATTCAGATCTAGGTCTTCTGACTCTAAATCCAGAATTCTTTCCTGTTCACCCTGTTCTTTTCCTCTAGACTTACCTTTACTTGACAATTCTCTGTATCTGTTGAGGTGTAACAGTTTTTGGCGCCAAGGGTTATAAAATTGTTTTTTTACTTTTTTTTACCCCACCTCCCTCCTATTTCCAATCTCTTTTATTTGCTATCTTTTTTCTACTTAAATACCACCATTCTTGTTTATGCTTTCATCACCACTTGTCTGTACTGCAAAAAATAAAGCTTTCTAACTGTTCTTCCTGACTCGTCTCTCTTCTTTCTAATTTATCCTCCCTAGTTACCAAAACTCTGACCATGTCACTATTCTATTAAATAAGTTCCAATAGCTAGTTTTGATTACCTCTAAAATCAAATATAGACTTGTTAGTTCATCACTTAAAGGCCTTTTTCACATCCTGATCCTGGAAACTACCTATCCAGCATTATTAAACGTTACTCCTCTTCACACATTCTATAGTCCAGTTAAACTGGTCTTCCTACAGTTCCTCAAAAACAATACTCCTCTTCAAGTCTTTGTGCCTTTTGTACTGGCTATCTATCCTCCTGTGCCAAAAGGTATCCTCTTCTCATTTCTACTTCTTAAATCTCTAGTTTCCTTTAAGTCTCAGTTTACTGCCTTCTTCTTGATTCCCTTTACATTCCTATGTATTTTATGTATTTAAAAACACTATTCTGGGAAAGAGGTCCACAAGCTTTATTACATAAACTGTTTCCTGAACTCACTAATTGCCAGTCCCTTCCCCCACCAAAAATTATCTTGTATTTAACTCTCTCTCTATTTTATGTATAACTACATACTTCCTCTGATAGAAATATAAGCTCCTTTATCTTTTTCCCCCTAGCACCCAGCACAGTGTGTGGAAAATGAGACACTTAATAAAAGCTAACAAATATGAACTCACTGAGTGCTATTCAGGATACAGTGAATTTGGGCTACAGTTTGGATAGCCTAGCCAGTATGTTTGTGCCCATTAAATACAAAATCTAAAAACTGCACTAAGACTTCTGGGACACCGTGGGTATGCATATGTGTACACACACACACTCACTCTTCTGTATAAAGATAATTAAACCCATAGGAGAGGATGAGATCATCAAGGGAGAATGCTGAGAGAAGAAAAGGCAGTTCAGGATATGGACTTAGTTTTTCTCTTTCTATGAGGCTGAAATCTGAGTCTTATGTACAGACACACCCTTTCCAGGGTTTCCAAATTCTTACAGAAAAACATGTCTACTAGAACAACACAACAGGCACCTCCATAGGAAGAGTGTTATAAACAGAACAGAAAGCCAACTGACCTTCAAAGGCGGGAACACTATTAGAGTTCATTTTAGAGTCTCTTTCTTGTCTTCGGCAGCTGGTCAGATGACATTATAATGGGGCTTTACTGTGTTACAGTAGGATTTAGACATAATATTAATGATGCTACAGTTCAGGAATGTTAAACAAGGCAAAGTTATGCATGTATGATGTTAATTCTTTACAGTTAGGCAACTTATATTCACCAAAAAAAAATTGTTTCAGTATTAGTTTCCTGTTAAAAAAAGGCAAAAGGATATTTTAATAATAATATCCAATGTATAAGAAGGACTACCGTAAGTTTTGGAAAGAATACTAGATATAAAGTAAAAAAAAAAACCTGAACTTACTTTAGGCAAGTCACTGAATCTCTCTCTGACTCAGTGTTCCCATCTGAAAAATAAGGGCGTTGCACTAGAAGACATACAATCTCTCCAGCCTAAAGTCCTATCACATTCATCCTTATGGAAAGCACAAATGGAAATAGATTTCAGCAGGTTACAGGGCACCTCAACAAACAATCCTTCAAAGAAGGCTGATAAGCATCCAACTAGTTTAGTTCACAATGGGGCAGTGAAGTGGTAGAGTAGATAGAGCTCTGATCCTCTAGTTAAAAGACCTGAGTTTAAATCTAATCCCAGACACTTGCTAGCTGTGTGACTTCTGTTTCTCTAAGTGTCCTCAATCATAAAATGAGGATAATAATAGCACCTACTTCACAGGATTGCAGTGAGGTTCAAATGAGACAATATCTGTAAAGCACGTAACACAGTTTCCTGCACATTTTTCTTGTTCATTCCTGTATAACTCTGGGACGCCGTTTGGGGTTTTCTTAGCAAAGATACTGAAGTGGGTCTGCTATTTCCTTTTCCAGTGTGTCCTCATTTTACAGATGAGCAACTGAGGCAAACAGGGATTAAGTGACTCACCCAAGGCCTCATAAGTTGGTAAGTGTCTGAGGCTGAATTTGAACTTCCTGACTCCAAGGCCAGAGCTTTATCCACTGTACCACCTAACTGCCCCATAAACCTACCTACAACGTTTTAGTCTTACAGAATTTTAAAGGTCTGCAGAGTAAAGTCTGAATTTAACTACTGGACCAGTCTATTCAACAAGAAAGCCTAAAATATCTACTCAAAAATAGCTACTACCAGAAACTTCTAGCCATCAGCTGGCTAAATGATGAGGATTAAAAAGAAACATAAGAGCTTTAGTTAAATGACAGTATCAGTCATCTGTAAAATCTAAATAAACTTTCTGGAATCATGAGTTCATAATTTTTATTACCCACAGTCTTGCTGAAATTACTGTTGGGTACACTTCCCAAAATTATACGTGAACCAAATACGGAAAGCGGAATATAGTATAGAAATTAAATTGTTCAATTGTACAATTTGTTAAACATTCTTATTTAGAAGTCACTTGAAAACTCTCAAATTCCAGTGCAAGAAATGGACCACTCCTTTCTCTATTCAGGGTTTCTTCTTCCTGGGACATAAAGAACCAAACAGAATACAACTCTATACAGAACCATCCATCCTGCCTGGGAAGTATGAAAGGTGGGCTGCACAGTTTACGTAAATGCTCCTCTCCTTTACCCTATTCCTTTCCTGTTAACTACTGACCCAGAATAACTAATAAGCTGCCACTCCAAAGGCAGGAACAACTATATTCTTTGTGTTTGTAACCCCAGCAACTAGCACAGTACCTGACACACAGTAGGCACTTAATAAAAGCTTGCTAAATTGAATTTAAGGACTTCAAAGTCCTTCCCAATGAAAACTAAGGTCCCTTCTTTTGCCTTTAAAAGTTTCAAATACTGGCTGGTTTTTATTTTTTTTTTTTGCTATGCTTCAGCCATCGCCAAAGTAGCATTCTTAAGAGGAGGCAGCAGAGAGAAGTCTGACCTGAAAATCACAGATTTGGGTTCAAGTACTAAGTCTGACACCAATTAGCTCGGAGATTATGGACAAGTCATCTAACCTTTCAGGGCCCTGGGCAACTCTCTTAAAACACCAAGTTATAGATGTCTACTTTGGTGGAGGGAGTTTTTCACATAAGAGCTTCATGCACTGATGAAAGCCCAGGCTTATAACAAAATATCTACACATCTAAGTCCACGTACAAAAATATGGAAACAAAGTAAGTACTTGATATTTGGAATAACATGAAAAATTCAGAGAAACATGGAGAAACTTGTATGAAGATGACACAGAGCAAAGAAAAATAGAGTAAGATTAAAAAATACAAATAAAGTCAACATGGAGAAGAAAAGTATTGCTTTCTAACACTGTGTACTGTACTATCACAGTTACATCAGTGTCTTCACTGTCTAAAATGGATAAACTAGTTGTTTTGTAAAAACTAGTTGCTTTTTGGTTTGGGAATATTCACTGTTAAGTATCTGTTATGTTAAAATATATCAATTAAAAATATTAAATATGAACTGGGGAGCTTCAGCTGCTTGTGAATAAAATAGAGCTAGAGGCTTAGGAATGATAGATGACATGAGAATTACAAAAATTTGTGCAAACCAAGATCCACCAAGTGTCACTCCAGTTATGTGTGCATGCATGCATGTGCATGTTATATACATTAAAAACTTTAAAAGGTATATTAGACTTTGGTTTAGGGTTCCTTTTGTAAGCACATCCTATGTCATTTGGGATACATACTGACATTTGAAGCACTTTAAGAGTTTGCTATAATAATAACTAGAAGCTTAGTTGTACTAAAATTTTTATATATCATTTAGAAAACAGAAATCAGATTTCTGGAATCATGGGTTCAAAATTTTTATTAATCATATTCTGTACTGTAATTTATCAGTGACTACTACATAAGTGGGGACTCCCTCTAACAATACAGATTACAACTCCTCCATACCTCATAGTTTCTATGAAATGTGAGTGCTGAAAAAATTCTTCACCTATTACACCTCCAGTGATACGGCTTTTCAAAAAAAAGTTGGGCTTGACCTCTGACAAGAAGTATACAGTCCATTGTTTGGTCTACATCTTGTCATTTCAGCTTGAGAGAACATACCAGACTTTACAAGCCACTGGGAATGGCTTTCAAGAGCCCTCCAAGCAATGAGGAGGCATTAGAGCATTTTTTAGCCCCAAATTCCCAGGTAATAGAAAAGGAAATCAAAGGGAGAGCATATTTTGATAATTTGAAGCTGATAAAGGAATCGATATCTAGTCTTTCTGGTAGTTAAATTTTATAACTGGGCTTTTTGGACTGGTGACTAAAATGACTTGTCTACTTAGTACAAAATGGCGCACCATCTAGAAATATTTTTCTTGATTTGGATTGGTAAGGAAAAAATAGGATATGTTAACTTCATACTGAATTTCTCAAATCTAGTATTTGTCTCATTATTCGAATATCAAGTTAATCTTAGGAATGTAGAAATGTAACAAACTTGTTTATTGCTGGTGTTTAATTCATTACTGTTATGCCATTAAAAGCAAAAGCTTAAAATTTCAGTATCATGCTCTCAGTTAAAATTCATATCATTGACAAATGTTTACAAGTGCCTGCTGATAAAGCACATATTTTTCCTTTTTAGAATATTTTCCTTTTGGCTTGCAATATAATATTTCAGTTTTTTAATTACTTTACCCTATGGCCTTTTAATAAAGATCAACACCCTCAGGGACAAGTTTGAAAATCAGACCTTTAAGTGAATAGGTCAGCAGTTCTCCAAGTGAGATGTCTAGGGTTACCAGAGAGTATTTCAGGGGAGTACTCCATGTCAAATCTACTTTCAGAACAACAGTGAGATGTTATTTGCCTATTAAGAAACGCCTCCTTTTTACAACTGCATCTTTATGGGAAGTTAGATTTTTTTTATGTACTTCAACCAAAACAATGTATCACAACAGACTGAATGCTAAAATGGACATGAAAATTTCAGCTGCTTTCTATTAAGTTAGACATGAAAAAGATTCACAAAAATAAGTAAAACACTTCTATTTTTCTCATTAAATTATTATTTTTGTTTTGGAAAATGTTAGTTTCATTAAAATTAAGTTGTTTATGGTAGCTTATGGGTTTAGCATTATTTTTAAAGGAATACATAAATATCTAAAATATCAGTTTTAATTTGTAATATAGTAAATATCTATGAAAATAACCCACACAAACAAAAGTTCTTCAGGGGCCTCAGCAAGTTTTTAAATGATATAATTGGATAAAGTAACAAAAAAGAAAAATGAGAAACGCTGGGAGGAGAGGGATACTAATATACTTCTGGGGGAGCTGAGAATTGGTCCAACTATTATGGAAAACAATTTGGAACTATATCCAGTGGGCTATTAAAAAAACTTCATACCCTTGATCAAGCAACACCACTAGGTCTACATCCCAAAGAGATCAAAGAAAAAGAAAAAGGACCTAGATGTACAAAAATACTTATAGTAGCTTTTTGTGGTGGCAAAGAAGCTGAAATTGGGGGATGCCGAAGAATTGGGGAATGGATAAACAAGCTATGGTAAATGATTGTGATGGAATACCATTGTACTATAAGAAATGACAAGAGCGATGGTTTCAGAAAATCCTGGGAAGACTTATATGAGCTGAAGCAAAGTAAAATAAGCAGAACAAGGAGAAAGAGCATTGTACACACTAACACCAAGACTGCAATGATGATGGACTGTGAAGCACTTAGGTACTCTGATCAGTACAATGTTCCAACACAATTCTGAAGGACTTGATGCAAGAAAGAACCGATGAACTCTGAGGAGAGATTGCAGTACAATTTTTTTACTTTATTTTTCTTGCCTTTTTTTTGGCAACATGACTAATAAGGAAATATATTCTGCATGATTTCACATGTAAAACTGACATCATATCGCTCACCTTCTCAATGGGTGAGGAAGGGACTAGAAGGAGGAAAAGAACTTCAAATGAATGTTTAAAATAAATAAATAATAAGACCGAGAAACTTGAGAACTGCTGGAATAGACATTGGGATGACTATGCTTTGCTAAGCACCTACTTTATAAAGGAGCTACAATTTGGCTAAGCTTTTGGGGCAGATTTCATTCAAATAACATTACAAAGACTATTATGAGCTGGAAAAAAAAGTAAAGAAGTGGATATTGAGAAGGTTGTTTTAACCTAAATTAAAGCATAATGACAGGATGGTGGAGTGGCTAGAGAGTTGGCCTTGGAGTAGAGGGGAGCTCTACAACTGGACAGTCTTAGAGAGAGTCACCTGGGATACTGGGCAGAGCAGGTGGACTGCACGAGGACCACTGTTAACAGTTTCAAAAATACAAAGATGAATAAGAGACGAGGGGCAAATCTGCTTCCCCTACTGGAAAAGGGAGCTCAAAACCATAATCTTTGTCTTGGAAAAACAGGCCATTAGCGTTACAAATACAATTACGTTGGTGTCATAGTTATATAGTGAGAACGTACACTATTATAGAGCACATAACCAAAAATAAGCAGAGGTCATTCCTATTTAAAAAAAGGGTAGGAGAGTGGAAATTGCAGAACCTAAGGCTGGATTCTCGATCTACTACTTACAACCTGTGTGACCTTGAAAAGGCCCTTCCCCTTTGCAGATCTCATTGTCTTCATCTATAAAAAAAAAAACAGGAGATCAACTAGATGATCTTTAAAGTCCTATGATCTATGATTAGGTATTTGGCTGGGGCCATAGAAGAATGCCTGACCCTGAACAAGAGCATCTTTGCGGCTTATTGATTTCTGTAACTGTAAATCTAGAGTCAGATTATTTTATAGCATTAGACCATCCGGAAAAGTACAGAAGACAAGCACATAAATACCCATGGAAAGGTCCTTGGGGATAAAGGACAAAGCCATAGACATAACAGAAGCAAAAGACTCAAGAGAAAGCAGAAGTGGGCTGAATACTAGAACCCTATAAGAGTGTGTGTGTACACACACACACATACACACACATGCATGTATGTATATGTACATATACACACACATATAGCATAGTATAAGTATAAGAGATAACATTATTTCTTGCCTCCTTGGAGGCAGTGAGTTTTTTAGGTCTATAACACTCCTCCCAAGCCACATCCCCTATTTTAGAGTAAGCAGCATCTGATCTGTTTGTGATCTACACAGTCATTCAGTTCAGCCTGATTTAAGTTCCTTCTTAAATACTGAGCTGTTTTTCTGCCTACCATCAGAATGCTAGAATTTCCAGAGTTGAGTTTCTGGTTTCTTCCTGACACCTAACAAGTAAATACTACCATGGTATTGTCTAATGTGTGTAAGTTTCTCTTCTATTTATTTTCTGAATGTCCTAACCAGCAATGGAGTAAACTCTCCAGTCTAGACTGCCAGCAGTCTTTGCTGCCTATGTAGACCAAATAAAAATCACAATAATTTACCTAATCAACCCCTCAGACAAAGATGATTCACAACGTCAGTGGGTGAATGAAACTTCTCTTGGTACTTTTTAAAAAACCTTAACTATACCATACTATCTCCTCAACCTATAATTCTGTACCTCTCTTCTTCCTTTCTCAGCCAAATTCTTTGAAAAAGTCTATACTCATTGCCTCCACTTCCTCTATTCCTCAATCCTTTGCACTCTGATGTTAGATCCTATCAAGCAAGTGAAGCAATTCTCTCCAAGGTTGCCAATGATTTCTTAATCACCAGATCTGGTAGTTTTTTTTCTTTTCCCAGTCATAATCCTTGCTTGACTTATCTGCTGCATTTGACAGTTTTCACCACTCTCTCTTCCTTCTTTATGCTCTCTCTCCCTTACCAAGAATTTTGTAACAATACTCCTTCTTAGCTCTCTTACTACCTGTCTGCTCACTCCTTCTTAGTCTCTATTGCTAGATCATCATCCATATCACACAACTGTGGGTGTTACACAAAGTTCTATCCTAGACTCTTCTCTTAATCCTTCTACACTCCTGCTAACCTCCTCAGCTCCCAATATTTTTATAATCATCTTTATGCAGATGATTCACACATTTATCCACATCTCTACGTCTCTCTAGCCTTAGTCTATCGTCTGAACTTTAGTCCTGTAACTTGCCATTAGGTATTTTCCACTGGATATCCTGGAAATATCCCAAATTCAAACAAGTTCAAAACAAAACTCATTAAATTTCCCTCAAAACCAACTTCTTTTCTAAATTTCCCTATCTCTGTCAAAGGCATCACCATTCTCCCAGTTTCCCAGGTATATAACTTCAGTGTTCTTATCTCCTCTTCCCTCTGCCTCAACCCATATATCTAATCACCTGTCACACCTTGCCATCTCCTACCCAAGAGATGTGAGGGTTTAAACTGATGCCACTCTTAAGTTAGACACACATCAGCTCTTGTCTAGATTACTGTTACTGCCCCTAATGGGCCTCCTTGTCTCAAGACATCCCCTGCTCCAAACTATCCTCCTCCTTGATTGCTTCAACTCAGATCTGACCATTTCACAACCTGCCCACCAGGGTTGTTTTGAAGATTAAATGCTAATACCTTTAAAGAACTTTGCACAGTGTGGGGGCACACAGTAGGTATTTGCTTGTTTTCTTCCTTTTATTTAATAAACTCCAGTGACTTCCTATTGTCCCTAAAATAGAAACTCACTGTACATTACCCCAACTCTAAGCCTGCAACTGAGCCAAACTAGACTTTGGGCTGTTCCTCTCACAGGACATTTGCTCATCTGCATATCTTTGCAGTGGCTGTCCTCCTTCCCTGGAATATGTTCTCTCCTCATCTCCAGGTCAGAGCTTCTACTTTAAAGCTGTAACTCAAGCACTACCTTCCACATGAAGTCTCTTGATCCTCCTAATTGCTAGTAGCCTTCCCCTTTCTCAAACTACCATATTATTAAACTACCATGCTTAACCCTAACCCTAAATACCATGTATCTGTATTTGTAGTCTATGGAGACTTAGACTTGGACTTGTCTTCTTGGTTATGATGTAAACTCTGAAAGTAAGGTTTGTGTCACTCTTTGAATTTCTATCTCTAGTACTCAGCACAGTGCTTGGAAGGATGTGAGGGTAGGTGTTTAATAGATGCTTACTGATAGACTGACTCCCATAGGAGAGGTAATATAAAATATTTTCTGTAGGAGAAAGGACTAAAATGTTCTAATTGGTTTGTTTTTTTTTTTTTTTACTACAAGAGATGCAAAGTTGTTGTGCTATGTAAATTTCTGCTTGCACCAGGCACTTCATAAATGTCTGCTGAACTGATTGTACTGAAAACCAAGTATACTCAGTCAATAAATATTTATTAAGCAACTACTACTATGCACCAGGCATTGTGCTGAGCCCTAGAGATACAAAAAGGGGAAAAGATGGTCCCTGCCTTTAAAGAGCAGGGACCCTGGTAGGATAGGAGAGACAAATAACATACATCTACACATATGTATCATACAGATAACACACATACATATGTTTATATCATATATATATCTATATATATATAAAGTAAAAGTAAAAACTTTACATACAGGATAAATAGGATATAAGAGAGTGAAGGTAGCAGAATGAAAATGGGTTGAGGAAGGTTTCCTGTACAATATGGGATTTTAGATTTTAGTTGGGACTTACAGGAAGCCAGTAGGCAGAGATGATGAAGGTGAGTATTCCATGCAAGGGGGACAGAAAAAAATGCCTAGAACCAAGAGAAGGAGTGTCTTGTTTGCGGAACAGCGAGAACACCAATGTCACGAGATCAGAGTAAGTGGTGGAGAGTAAGCTGTAAGAAGACCGGAATGGTAGGAGAGGCCAGATTATGTAGGATATTGAACAAATAAGGAATGCTGTATTCGATCCTGGAGGTAACAGGGAAGCATGGAGTTCATTTAGTGTGGGGCTAGAGGGAGCAGCAATGTGACTGGATCTGAACTTTAGGAAAATCATTTTGGTGAATGAATGGAGAATGGAGTGGAGAGGGGCTTGTGGCAGGCAGACCCAACAACAAGCTACTGCAACAGTCCAGGTATGAAGTGATAATGGCCTACGCCACAGTGGTGGCACCATCAGAGTAGAGAAGTAGGCACTTTCTAGAGATACTGCAAAAGTGAAACTGGCAGACTTAGGTAACAGATTGGGAGAGATGGGAGAGGAGGGGTGAGAGAAAGTGAGGAGTCAAAGATGACATTAAATTTAGGAGTCTGAAAGTCTAGGAACATGATGTTGCCCTCTACAGTAATAGGGAAGTTTGGAGAAGGGGAGGATTTAGAGGGAAAGATAATTAATTCAGTTTTGGACATTCTGAGTTTCAGATGTCTATAGGACCTCCATTCTAAGACTCTGAAGGGCACTTAGTGATGTAAGACAGGAGGCTGGCAGAGAGATTAGGGCTGGGTAAGCAGATTTAAGAATCATGAACATGGAGATAATTAATTTCATGAGAGCTGATGAGATAACCAAATAAAGTAATATAGAGGGAGAAGAGAAGGCAGCCCAGGACAGTATCATACTGAGATGGTTACTGGATATGACCAAAACGAGGATCCAACAAAGCAAACTGAGAAGGAACAATCAAATAGATGAGAAGAGAACCAGGAGAGCGGTGTTCCAAAAACCTAGAGAGAAGAGAACATCAAAGATAAGGGGATACTGGACAGTGTCAAAGGCTGCAGTTTTTAAGAAGAATGAGGACTAAGGAGAGGTCATTGGATTTGGCAATTAAGAAATCCTTGGTAACTGGGGAGAACAGCTTCATTTGAATGATGAAGCCAGAAGCCAGATGGTAGGTAGTGAAAAAGAGACAGAAAGGAAAGGAAGTAGAAGCACCTACTATCAAAGAGGTTAATCACAATGGCAGAAGAAATGACAGTGGGGATGGAAAGATGTGGGGTAGACTCGGGCATGTTTCTAGGCAATAGGGAATTAGTTAATTGACATGGGGTGATTGAAGGTAAACCAAAGAGTAGAGAGGACAGAGGCAGCAATCTGCTGGAGGACATGGGATAGAAGGGGACTGCTTGTGCAGGCAGAGGGATTTGTCTTGGCACCTCTTCTTGGGAGATGGAGGTGAAGTGGAGATACTGACAGAAGGCATCTGAATGATATGAAATGAGAAGAAGAGAGAGGGAACTCTTGACAAATGGTCTCAATTTTTTCAATCAGATATAAAGTAACTTTCTGAGCTGAAAGAACATGAGGGAATGCTTCTATGAGAAGCTTGAGGGGAGATGAAAAGCTCCGATGAGCTACTGTGGAGAGTGAGGTAGTGAGCTAATAATGGAGGTACAGTAATATTGCTTGGCAGCAATGAGAGCTCATGAATCATGAGTATTTTTGCATATCATACATAATTATAGTAACTTTGTGTCTGACAAACATAGAGATTTAATATTTTGGCATAAGAATTCATTATTTGATTCAAATTGTTGGGAAAGTTGGAAAACAGTCTGGTAGAAATTGAGCATAGACTAATATCTTAAACCGTTTAGCAAAACAAGGTTAAAATGAATGCATGACCTAGATAATAGGGAAATACTACAAGAAAATTTGAAGAACATGGAACATATTATCTATCAGACTTACAGACAGAACAATTTATCAATAAACATGAGATAGAGAGCACTGTGAAGTATAAGACGGGTATTTCAATTACATTAAATAAAAAAGGTTTTATACAAACAAAACCATTGTAGGCAAGATCAGAAGGAAAGCAGAATACTGGAAAAAATTTTTATAGACAATCTCTCAGATAAAGGTCTCATTTCTCTAGTACATAAAGAAGTTTCTCAAATTTATAAGAATACAAGTCATTCTCCAATTGAGAAATGGTCACACAAACAGGTAGTTTTTCAATGAAAAAAATCAAAACTATACATAGACATATGAAAAAATGTTCTAAATCATTATTGATTAGAGAAATGCAAATCAAAACAACATGGAGACATCATTTTACAACTATCAAACTGGATAAAATGATAAAGGCCCTTCAAATGGGGAATGGCTAAACAAGTTTGTGGCATATGATTGTGATAAAATACTACTGTGCTATAAGAAATGATGAGCTGGCTGATTTTTGAAAAACATGAAAAGACTTGTACAAAATAATGAAAAGTGAAATGAGCAGTACCAAGAGAATGTTGTACATAGCAGTGTTTTTAGTCACTTCCAATTATATTTCTGAGATTTCCACAACATAATAAGTTTCATGTTATATATTTAACTTTATGAGATCAAAGTATGGGGGGAGGAGATGGGAATAAACACTTCTTGAGTTTTAGCTGTGTGCCAGGCACAATGCTAAGTACTTTAGAAATTATATTTTATTTGATCCTCACAACAGCCCTGTGGGGTAAGTGCTGTTATTTACCCTCATTTTACAATTAAGGAAACTAAAGCAAACAGAAGTTACATGCCCAGAGTCACACAGCTGGGAAATGTCTGAGGCTAGATTTGAACTCAGTCTTCCTGACTCCAGGTTCAGTTCCGAATCACTAACATTCTTTTGGACATAGGGATAATCATCAAAATACATATAATTTAAAAGATATTTAAGAAAGTAGCTATCTACTTATCCATAAGACTATCCTTAATAGTTTTACAAACTCTAATTTAGTTTATTTCCATTTGAAAATAAATGTACTCATTGATGGATGTCATATATGAGTGAAAAATGCAGGTTCACTTTTTTATTGAGTGCGTTTATGCTTTAGGCTAAATGTAACTCACATTTCCGTGACGGGATAACGAACTTCGAAGAAAAAACAGAGTTTTTCTTTGTTAGAATTTAAGGGAAAATCTTATCTCCTGTTTTTCCTTTCTTAGAAATTTGGTGAATGGGTAGGCTGAGCACATATTATTTGTCACAGAGAATCCTGGCACTGGTTGTGTCCCTAGAACTTTATCATTGTGCTTTGCAATTTAAGTTCACAAACTCTTTCTTCAGCCTTGATAATTTACTTAAATTTAAGTTCTAATAACCATTGGAAAATTAACTTGCCTTGATAAGTGCCTATATGCTTATGTACTCTACTTTTTTAGATCATCTGTCAAGACATAAATGTCATACAGATTTTCCCCCTTTTCTTTTTATTTCCTTTCTACATGTGTAATATTTTCAAGAAATATAGAAAAGGTTGACAGTTGGAGCATTTATGTTCATGTGAACAATTAGGCAAAATTCAAGGGCACTGAAGTTTTCAAAAACTTAAATAAAATGGGAATACTAGTATTCAGCATTTCATAAAAGCCTTTTTGCAGTTTAGAAAATCACCTTAGCCACCGGGCAGTCATATTGCTTTCATTGTGAATGCACAAGGATTAATGTAAAACCAGCTTCATGTTCCTTCTCTGACTCTGTGACTCTTTTCATTTCAAAGATACCACTGATTTGACTAGACAGTTTTTCTCTTTAATGAAACTTCACATGAAGCAGGCAGCTTGGTGGTGCAGTGGATAGAGCACCAGTGCAGGAGTCAGGAGGACCTGAGTTCAAATTGCACCTCAGACACTTGACATTCACCAGCTGTGTGACCTTGGGCAAGTCACTTAACCCCAACTGCCTCATCCTGGGTCATCTCTAGTCATCCTGAGGAATATCTGGTCCCTGGATTCAGATGGCTCTGGAGAAGTGAGGCTGGTGACCCGCAGAGCCCTCCCTCACTCAAGACAAAGCCAAGTGCAAGTCATGTCATCATTTCTCTGATGGCATGGTCTTCTTCGGCAATGAACTACAAACATACACACACATGGTAACAGAAATACTGTCCTTTTTTTTAAAAAAAGAAACTATTACCTTAAGAAATCTCTGTTCTTGACTCTGAATTGAGAAATTTGTGGAGGAGCCAGTTTTGTGGTTTGCATATGCTAAGTGCTTAATAAATGCTTAATGAATTAGTTCAAGAGTCATCTTCTACATGAAGCCTTTCCAGATCCTTCTATCCCCTAACCTGCTAACTGCTCCCTCCTCAAAAAAAAAACAAAAACAAAACTCCTTGTATTTTATATATTTTTTCTATATGCTTATGTATGTGTACATGTTGTCTCCACATACAGAATCAATCAACAAGCCTTTGCTAAGTGTCTATATGTGCCCAGGACTATGATAAGTTCTGGGAATATGAAGACAGAAATAAAATAGTTCTGGCCCTCAAGGAGCTCACACTCATTCTCTTGGGGACATAGATGTACATGAGTCAGTACACAGAAAACAGTGGTAAACTCTGGCAGGAGAGGGCACTATCGGGTGGAGGGGTTTGCACAGGTTTCATACTGAAGGTGGCATTTGAGGCAAGTTTTGAAGTGAAGGCACTTCTACAAGGTGGAAGTGAAGAGGGAGCACATTTCAGATATCAGGAATAGCCAGTAAAGGTTCAGAGGTGGGCAATAGAATGTCCTGAGGAACAAGCAACAAGGCCAGTTGGACTGGACTGCAGAGTGCAAGAAGGCAATAATAATAATAATAATAATAACCTGGCAAAGATAGGTTAGGATCTGATAACACAAACTGAAAAACAGGTACCTTTATTTTATACTAGAAATAATAAGGAACTGTTAGAATTAAATGAGTACAGGACCACATGGTCAGATTTGAACTTTAGAAAAATAACTTGGGTATATTCTGTGGAAGATTGTTTAGAGTGTAGCTGAAACATGAAGCAGGTAAATCATATTTGTGGCTTACTGTAATAATCAAAGGAAGAGGTCTTAGGGACTCGAACTAGGGTGGGAGTCACATAAGTAAAAAATAGTGGAGGTAAAAATAACAAGAATTGGCCAATGACTGAATATGCAGGTCAATGGCATGTCAAGGTTGGAAATCTGGATGACTAGAAGGATGGTGATGTCCTCAACAAAAATGGCAAAGTTTGCAAGAGGGATGGGTTTCCAGAAAAGATAATGATTTCTTTTTTGTATGTGCTCAATCTGAATTGACTTGGGTTTTTTTTGAGGGGGGAGAGTTGGGGGAAGTTCAATACATAGATGTGTGAATCATCCACAAAGTGGTGATAATTAAAACTATAAAAGCTGATAAGGTCCCCAAGTGGGAGAGAATATGGAAGGTATAGAAGAGAACACAGGACAGAAAGTAACATCTTAAAGAATCAAGTAGACCTATTTCTTTTGGTACAGTGTGTTTGGAAGCATAAAATGTGCTAGTGAGGCACTCAGGGATGCAGTGTGGCCTGGTAATTGGAATGTTTTTTATTCTTTCATCATGACCCTCTGAACTCTGTGGTGATGAAATTATGGTTCACTTCTGGACAACACATTTTTTCAAGAGAGATATTGTTGAGCTACAGAATCTCAAAGAGGGTTGGCTTAGATGATTAGGATGGCTAGAGGACACAAAATCACGTTATATGAGGAATAGTTTAAAAACAACAACAACAAAACCCTGGGGATTTATCCTGGGCGTATCTTCAACCCTTCTTCTGAAGAACTATTACGGATTTAAGCAGAGGCTGGATGGTTTCTTGTGGGAGATTTGTAAAGGGGTGTCACACTTCAGGAAAAGGATGAACATGTATCCTAGGGTTTAAGGACAGAATGAACCTAAAAGATCATTTCATATAAATCCTCATTTTATTAATAAGGAAACTGAATCAAAAGGTAAAGTGATTTCTCATAGTCACACAACTTTAGCTGATAAACTTCAAAACTTTCCTTCTGATTCTGACATTTTACAATATCAGAAGAGAGATGTAAAGCACTACGTAAACGTGAATTGTAGCTCTGGTTGGGGTTTCAACGAGTCCAAGGGTTGGCTTTATCATTTCCGTGATGGAACGATGCTCCTATCTTCCTGATATGTCTCAGGGATAATACACGCCAAAAAGTAATGTACCCTTTGGAAGAAGATGTGGAGATTATGGAGAAGATAATGCATTTGGGAGATGTGAGGAGAAGAAATGGCTCCATTACATGCTGCTCAGGGAGAATTAATTTTTATTCTGCATCTATCTGATAAAATAAATGCATTCATGGATCTGTTTAAAATCTAAATAGCTCTCAGGATGTTCATGTATCCCTGTGATAGTAAGGGAATTTGAAGATCTTAATAGGCCCAGGTGACCTTCTTTGAGCTCTGGCCAACTCAAAGACTGAGTCACATGGAGCTGATGGTAGGAGGAGCTAGCTGAACGGGTGGAGCAGGAAGAGAGAGTGAGGTAGAGCTGAGAGAGAGCAGGCAGAGAAACGCAGAACAGCTATCATGAGTGAGAGAGGGAGTGGTTTTGCCTAAGGGAGCCTGTTTGTGGGGAGGCCTGACAGAGAGAAGACTTAGGGATGGCTGTGTTTCCTGCACTGAGAATGTGAATAGATTTCGTTGTTACTATGATGGATTTGGCTTTCTGGTGTTTGAAAAAATGTCTTGGTTTCATCCTTGAGGAAGAGAGTTTATATTTTGTGAATTTACCCTGGAAATATGCATGCATATCCATAGCGGCTGCTGTGGGTATCAAATTGGCACTACGTGCTATTACTGTTTGGAAACTTATGTCCTAGGTTCTTAGAGGCTAAGTCCATGTCTAATTTATATGTAATAGTATCTAGAATAGTCACCAATAAATGCATTAGGACCAGAATCTTATCCTTTGCTTTGCCATTATATAAATTAAAGAGAAAATCAGTCCTACATTAAAATAATAGACTTTCTGAGTTAGCAGGGACCTGAGAGTTCATTTAGTCCAAACCATAATGTAACAAGAATTTCTTCTAATACATACCTGACAAGTGACCATCTATCCAATACCATTCCATCCTGACAAAGCCCATCCTACTCTGGTATATCTCTAATCGTTAAAAAGGCTTTTATTATATGTAACCTAAATCTACCACTTTTCATTTCCATTCAGTGTTCTTCAATCTGACGTCTGGAACCAAACAGAACAACCCTAATTCCTCCAGTTCATATGAATGAACTTCAAGAAAGTAATGAAAACTTACATTTTAAGAAGAGTGATTATAGCTTCCTATAATACACTTTATATTAAGAATGGAAAGGTTTCAACCTGGACTGATGAAGGAAGGATCCACATTGATGAAATTTTATGTCCTTAAGGTACGACATAAGGATAGTAATTTCTCATTTAATATTTGAGAAGGGCAATATTACTAGCATTAGAATTTTTGCATGAAACTTCTTGCTTCATTCTGTAAAATGACTCTGCAGAATATATTGGAAAATACTCCTTTATCAATTACTAGACAATTTCCAGAAAATTAGTCTAGGAAACTACTACTCTGGGAAAGATAAGTAGGGTTCAGTTAATCAAGGTATCAGTAAGTGCTTTACAAATAGTACAACTACTTTATTATAAGTTCATATGTTACGTAAATGTCACATTTTACTCAGTGAAAAGCTCAGAAAGAGAATGCTGACATTTGTTGTTAAGAGAACAACTAAAAGAAATACGTAGAAACTTTTAAAGTGACTCTTTCATCAACGGACCTATGCTACTCAAACATGGTATGCAGTGCCTGATGAACAAATTAATCCAATCGAATGAAAAACATTCCTGGCTTCTGCAATAAATGCGATATGGAAAGTTGTATGTGGATCACTGTTTAAAAAACAAATATAGTTTTAAAGTATAGGCAGTGTAGCATTATGCATATGTTTAGAGAGCTATACCAGGAGTCAGGATACTCTGGGGTTCAAGGCATACCCCTAACACATGATGACTGCGTGACATTTGGCAGGTCACTTAACTCTTCAGTGCCACAGACAGTTGGCTAAGACTGTAAAATGAAGAGCATCTGCTTTGGTAAAAAGGGCTTTCAGTGTAAGCTCCCTACACAAAGGAAATAACAGGTTGCACGTTCCCCTCAAAAAAAAAGTTTTAATGAATGCACCAAAGCAGTTCACTATTCGAAAGAAATCTGATGGTAATTTTTTCTTTTTCTTTTCTCCTTAACAGTATTTTATTTTTTCCAGTTCCACATAAAGACAGTTTTCAACATTCACTTTTATAAGATTGAGTTCCAAATTTTTTCTCCCTCCCTCCCCTTCTCCCCAAGATGGCATGCAATATGATATTGGATATGTATGTATAATCATATTAAACATATTTCTGAAATATTAGTCATGTTGCAAAAGAAGAATCAGAACAAAAGAAAAACAAGAAAATAGTGTGCTTCGATCTGTATTCAGACTCCAATAGTTCTTTCTTTGGATGTGGACAGCATGTTCCATCTTGAGTGTTTTGTAATTGTCTTAGATTCTTAGAACATTGCATTGTTGAGAAGAGGTAAGTCTATCAGAGTTAATTATCTCACAATATTGCTGTTACTATGTACAATGTTCTGGTTCTGCTCACTTCATTCAGCATCACTGCATGTAAATCTTTCTAGGTTTTTCTGAAATCCACCTGCTCATCATTTCTTATATCACAATAGCATTCCATTACATTCATATACTACAACTTATTCAGCCAATCCCCAACTGATGGACAACCCATCAATTTCTAATTTTTCGCCACCACAAAAAGAGCTGCTATAAATATTTTTGTGCATGTGGGTCCTTTTCCCTTTTTTATGATCTCCTGGCAATCAGACCTAGTAATGGTACTGCTGGATCAAAGGGTACGCACAGTTTTACAGCCCTTTGGGCATAGTTCCAAATTGCTCCCCAGAATGGTTGGATCAGTTCACAAACTCCACCAACAGTGCATTGGTGTTCCTATTTTCCCACGTCGTATCAAACATTTATCATTTTCTTTTTTTGTCAATTAGTCAATCTGATAGGTATGAGGTGATACCTCAGAGTTGTTCTAATTTGCATTTTTCAAATAAATAGTAATGTAGAGCATTTCTCATATACCTACAGATAGCTTTAATTTCTTCATCTAAAAACTGTTTGATCATATCCTTTCACCATTTTTCAATTTGGGAATGACTTATACGCTTATAAATTTGACTATTCTCTATGTATTTTAGAAATGAGGCCGTTATTAGAGACGATGGCTGTAAAAATTATTTCCCAGCGTTCCGCTTCTAATCTTGGTTGCATTTCTGCAAAACCTTTTTTTAATTTAATGTAATAAAAATTATCCATACTGCATTTCATAACATTCTCTGTCTCCTATCTGGTCATAAATTCTTCTGTTCTCCATAGATCTGGCAGGTAAACTATTCCTTGCTCTCCTAATTTGCTTATGGTATTACCCTTTATGTCTAAATCATGTACCCATTTTATCTTGGTACACTGAAAAATCTTGTTATATGTAATTTTTTTCTGAAAGACATGTAATTGCCCTTTAATTTATCTGTTCTGCAATTCTAGTTTTCACATATCAGGTACACCTAGAATAAAGAATACCTGTATATGAACCCAGAGGAGTCCAAAAGAAAGGTAACACTGAACAACTCCTCATCCCTTGAGGCAGTGTTCTCTTCAAGGCAAACTTTAGATTGGCAGTGCTCCAATGGGGGAAAAATCTGTTTCAATGTACTGGCAGATATTAAATCCTTTATGCCAACAGAAATCAAAGTATATGTTCATTGTATGGCTTAATATTTTTTCATAATGGTAAAAGTAAATTTGTAATTAGTGAAACATGTAGACAAACTGGAAATGACATTTCCTGAGAATGCAGAGTATGTGTATGTGTGAGATATATATATGTATATATATATAAATAATACACACAAACACAGAGAAAGAGATATAGAGATACATATAGATACAGACATATAGACATATACATATATATACTTTCTAGTAAACAAACTAAAAATTAGAAAATATATTTAATAAATAATTAATTTTCTGCTCTGTCATTCTGTAGAGTTAGTAGTATTCAAGAAAAATATTTTCAATTATCATTATGTATATTTTCTCTGTCCTACATCCCCCCATGAGGGGTGAAGGGACAGGGTAAGGAAAACAAAACACTTCTAACAAATATGCATAAAAGCAAAACTAATTCCCACACTGGCCCTAAGTGTTTATAGTGCACAATGAAAAAGAAAGATGATATTTATACATGACATTTAAAACTCTCATGATCAGAGCTAGAAAGTAATGAGACCTCTGGATGAGGAAAGTGGTCTCAGGGGACCAGAGAACGAAAAATAGAGCTAAGAGCCTCTAGTCACCTCTTGTTTACAGTTCTGACAATGTCAGTTTATCGCCAGTTTTGTGGAAACCAGCCAAGTTATTGTTTCCTAAATAGAAAGAAACTCAATTTAATTATTCTGAGAGATTTAATTTATAAAATATGGCACAAATGTTTAATAACAGATTTTAGCAGATAAGCAATTTTCTTTTCTACATGTTTATCCAAAGTAAACACTTGTATTCTAATATTGAAGCTTTTATTCAAATGACCTGCTGCTGAAATTCCAGTTCAATAGATTAAATGTTTGACTCCTAGCACCTACTCCATGATCATTTCTAACGAGATAAAAGAAATCATAAAATCATGAACAGCAAAAGCTAGGAAGGATCATGAAGATCATCTGATGAGAAAACTCAGGTGTGGAGGAGTGAAATGACTTGTGAAGAGACACAGGTAAGAAATGTCAGAGTTGGGATTTTAACTCAGGTAAGCTGATTCTAAGGTTTAGCATTCTTTCTCCAACTACTTAAATGCAACAATTTCTACTCACTGGCCACCACTCTCCTGGCACTTATCTTCACCTTTTCAAAGCAAGATGGTGATAGATACACACACACACACACGTGCGCGCGTGCACTTACACTTGTCAAAACTTTAAAAAAAAAATCATATTTTCAATATAAAATTGCTACTCAGTAAAGGTTTTTATAATATTTCCAAGAGATTTACAAAAAAAAATTGAAGGAAAAAGAAAAGAGACTTCCTCTACTCCAAAGTACATCCACAGGATCTAGAATGCTAATACTAAATTAATAAAATATGCTAGCCAAGAGGATGAGATCAAAATAATTTTACTTGCAAGTCTGTGAGCAACCAATAATGGCCATTCTTTTTTAGTCTTGGTACTTTTAATGTGTTCTATACTTGGCAAGGTTGGATGTTTTGTTCCTATCAACAGAGACTGGTAACCATAGCACCTAAAATCCATTCCTCTGATTTGAAGATTGGTCTTACATATTCAAGAAATTATATGAAGTAGCAGGAGTTCTTCGAATCAGACGAAACTGTTTAAAAATTATTTGCACATACTTGGACATCATAACTCGAGGTATAAACACAGTGTCAGAGTTTGAAGAGATCTCAAAAGTCATGTCTAAACTGTACCTGAACAGGTATGTAGCATGTATTGTTATGCAACATATGTTAACTACCATGTATATAATAAGTTCTATAACATCCCCAACAAGGTCTTTAAGCAAGAGCCCAACAACCACTAGTGAGACCATCAACTGTTGCCCAAGACAATTGATTTTAATTTTGGATAGTTCTAATTACTAGGAAGCTATTCTCTATATTGAGGATAAATGTCACTTTGCAGTTTAGCTCACGATCCTGGGTCTCCTTGAATAGTTGCTAATCAATGCTATTTCTAAAATGTGACGTCCAGAACTTTGGAACACATGTTGCTGAAATGACAGACAACTACTGTTAGGCAAACTTCTGCTTTTTAACTACCTTCTTCTTTGCAAAGAGAGACAACAAAAGAAAACAATATAAGGGGACAGGATGAAGGGAAATTGACAACAGTTATAACTGTGAACATAAATAAAAATGCAGCCTCCAACAACAAGTCATTTAAAAGAAACATACTTGAAAACATGAAGATGCACATAGTTAATAATAAAGGGCCAAAGTAAAATCTATTTTGTTTAGATGAACTCAAAAACAAAGAAGTAGCAATTGTTAATTCAAACAATGTAAGAGTTGTAATAGACAACAAAAAGAGATAAGCTGGGAAATTACGTTATGCTTAAAGGCACTACTGATTGATCAATATCAATACTTAATATATATGTACTGAACATAATTGCTTTTAAATGCTTAAAGGAAAAACTAATTGAGTTTAGGGAAGAAATAAACAGCAAAGAGTGAGTGATCTTAATTACACGTTCAGACCTAGGCAACCCCCCCAAAAAGATAAACAAAAGTTAAAGACCTGAATAGAATTTTAGAAAAGTTAAAAATCTCTTGTGACTGATAAATAGAACAAGAAAGGAATTTAGAAATTTCTTGGCTGTGTATGGTAGCTTTTCAAAAACCTCCCAGTATGGAGGCGAATAAATAAAAATCACACACACAAAAAAACCAGGAATATTAAACACAATGCTAATGATTCTCCAATCAACCTACTGTGTGCCCAAACTTTCTGCTGAACTCCAATCTCGCATCTTCAACTGCCTTATAAAATCTCAGAATGCATGTGAAGTAGACATCTCAAACTGAACATGTCCAGAAGGAAACTCTTTATATTTTCCCCTAAACCCTCTCCACTCAATACCTTCCCTAGAGGGTGATACCACTGTCCCTGTCCCTCAGGCTCTCAACCTAGGTGTCATCTTGGATTTCTCACTATTTCTTGCCCCCTCCCCAGATCCAAGGTGTGGCCAATGCCTGTTGATTTCATCTTTGCAATCTCTCTCAAATATACCCCCTTCTCTCCTCCGATGTTGCTATCACTCTAGTGTAGGCCCTCATCACCTCATATCTGGACTACTGCAATAGCCTGCTGATGGGTTTAGGGTTAGGGTTGGGGTTGGGCTTCTCACTCTATTCCACCCTACATTTAGTCACCAATGGGATTTTCCTAAAGTACAGTTCCAACCATGTCATCTACCTGCTATCAGTAAACCCCTATCTATCACTTTCAGGATGAAATACAAACTGGCATTTGAAGCCCTTCATATACTAGCACCCTCCTTTCTCTCCAGTCTTTTTTATACCTTACTCGCTGAGTCTTCTTTCATCCAGTGACACTGACCTTTTGATAGTTCCATGAACAAGACACTCCACCTTCTGTACTTTCTCTGGCTGTCCCAGATGCCTGGAATGTTCCCTCTTCTCCCCTCCTCCTACTGACCTTTCTGGCTTCCTTCAAGTGTCAACTAAAAACTCTTCTTTTACTTGAAGCCTTCTCTACCCCCTCTCTTATTTCTAGTGCTTTCCCTCTGTTAACTATTTCTTATTTGTCCTGTATTACAGTCTGCTTTGCCAAACATTTGTTTGGATGTTGTCTCCCACATTATACTATAAGCACCTCTTCCTGTATCCCTAGCACTTAGCACAGTTCCTGGTACATAACAGTTTAATAGATAGATCAGGGGAGATGACCTGTGAGAAAATTTGTGGAGAGTTTGGAGGTTACAGTGTAGATAAAGGACAGACTTTGGTAAGGGAGAAGAAGAAAGCTAACAGTTTACAGTCCGATAAGGAGATGTAGGAATTCTTTAACCGTGAGGTGGTACCTTTGTGGGCAATAGCAAGACCTAGCATATGACTATTTTGGATATTTGTGAGATGGAATGGAGGAATCGGTCATAGGAAGTTAAGTAGGCTGAGGAAGTGAGTATTTAGGGTATTTGAGGAAGCATCAGTATGCATATTGAAGACCTCTAGTATGAGGGCAGGAGTTGGGGAGGAGAGAAAAATTGTGAGTTCTACACCAAACTTGTTGAGAAAGGAAGGGGTGTTGCCCAGAGGTCTGCAGACAACAGCTACCAAGAATTCAACTGGGTGAAAGCATGAATCTCAGAGAACAGGTTACTAAGTGATAGAGGTAGAGAGAGAACCTGGAAGTTACAGTGGGTAGCAAGAAGTATACCAATTCCCTCAACTCAATCAGTAAGTTGAGAGGAATGTGTAAAGGCATAGCCAGTCATAGAAAGTGTGGCCAGGGAAGCTGTGTCTTTAAGGGGGAGTCAGATTTCAGTAACAGCTAGGAGATGGATTTAGGATGAATGCCTATGAAATAGGTATTCTAAAGGGCACAGTAGAAGAATTGGCTAGTGTCTGTTTGAAACTGTGGGGTGGAGAGGATTAAGGTAAATGGGAATAAGAAATTAGGTAGTGGGGGAGGGGAATGGTGACCCACAGGAATTCAGAAGCACTGGAACGTATAAAGGTATGACTCATCATTGGGTGGAAAGTTCCACTTGTCTTCCCAAAGCAGGCTGGAGATTGGGTTGGAGACAAATGCAGCACCAAATGGAAGAAGGTACAGGGTTTGATGGTCAGATGGGAAGATTCATTTTTAAGTCTTCTCTCTCCAAAACCTGGAGAATAGGCAAGAAACGGCACAAAAGGAGAAGGAAGTCAAATCAGAAGATCACTTTCCTCTTCCTCTTCCCACAATGGACAAGGCCAGTGGGCAGCAGGAGAGGGAAGACCTGAGGTCAAGGGGAAGACTGCTCCTTTTGGATCAGGAAGAAAGGGGTTAGAAGGGCCTTTGGTCTCTTCCTCTCAGGTGACACTCACAACAGGTGAAGGAAGGGGAGGGTCAGAAGGAGGCTTCTATTCTCAACTGGGGAACATATTAGGAAGCCAGGGGAAGTTTCTTTGGGGCAGATGAAAACTGGGCCACGCCCCTTCCAGCCTTCCCTCACAAGACTGAAGGTACAAAGTAAGTTTTGCCTGAAGTCCACAACAGCATAATAACTGTCAGAAGTAGGATTAAAACATAGGTCTTTCCTGACTTCAAAATCTAGTTCTCTGTTCACTATACCAATTCTGTTTAGCCAGTGTTTTCATCCTGTATCTATGTAGTTCATTTTTAGTTTCTTATGATTGATTTCACTTTTGGTAAGCAATTTCTTTATTAATTACTTTGTATTCTATTCTTATTTTCTAATCTCAATTTATTGTCATTTCTAGACCTGATGAACATTCAGACATTTCATTTGTGCAAGGAGATAATAAAAGTATTAATACTTATCCCATATGAATCCATATGAAACACCCCAAGTTGATGCAGAGTCCTTAATAACCACCTTTGGAAGGAACCCTTAATACAATTATCTAGTCACCTGATGACAAGTTTCAAGATGAGTAGTTTCTACAGTGTTTCACAAAGCCATGTTATGGATTCACTGAAAGACTGTGTAACTGAAATGGAATGTTTAATTTATACCTGCTTGGTTCACTGAAGTTGGTGTGATTTCAGGGCAGAAGGGAAATGTAGTAGGGCTCAAAAATGTCAGTAAATGAGAATAATTGGTCAAGATAATCTCTTTCTAGTTTATTTATACATATTACATAATATATTACATTAATAATGAAGGATACTTGATTTCATGAGAGTGAGGAACTAACAGTGTGATAATTCTCTCCTCCAATAATTTTCATGACTTATTAGACAGATAAGTCCTAGCCTAGGGTAGAGAAGAACTATCTGCCCAAGGTCACACAGGTAGTAATGAGGCATGATTTTAACACAGGTCTTCCTGATTCCAGGTCTGGCACTCTTTCCACTACATTTCAATGCCTTGAGAAGAGAATATCATTTAGGATAAAATAAAAGTTTTATGAACATTTAGACTACTTTTTGTTCCTCATCTTTTAACATACGCCATTATCATAGAAATAATTATTTCAACTCATATTTAAAGAGAACTTTATGATTTACAAATCATTTGTTTCATAACCATCCTGGGAAATAGATAGTTTAAGTACTATTTGCAAATTACTAATAAGGAAATTAACAGTCAAAGAGATTAAGTCACTTGCCTAGTGCTACACAGTGAATAATTGCTAGAGTCAGTATCTGAACACAGATCTCCTGCTCCAAAATAAAGAATTTAGTTTGGCCTGATTTATTCTGCATTGTCACACTGATCACTACCCAAAAACATATTCTCTTAGGAAAACTAAAATTGTTTTTTGATGATTTGTTTTAATACCTTCCATGTGCTTTTGCATAGTCTATCATTCCTCATTTTAAAGTATGAGGACTACATCTGTCCTTTTTCATAATCCATATATTTTTCCTATCTTTAATGAGATCTCAAAGATATTCTGATGATTTGTAATAACAATAACAGATTAAAGTACTAGGACAAAGGTTATTAGATTCTGCTGACTCAGAACAACAGAAACAAAATCAGGAAGTATTTTAAGTGTTCTGACAACTGTTTTTTTACAGTTTTGATCTGGGATATCAAACAGATATCATAGCTGGCCCTTAACTCGGTCTTTCTGAACATAGCTGAGTTTTTAAAAACAAAGATGGGGTGGGAGGTGGAGAGAGACAATATAAAAGTCTCTTCTACTGAAATAGACATCATTGCTCCCTTATTTATCAAACTTATATTTTCCTTAGTTGTCATGGATATTTCACTTTTACCACTGAGTTTTGCTTCTTTGTCCTGAATATTGGCCAATAAATTATTAAAGGGCTACTATAGCAGTGACACTCAGAGGAAGATAACCTAAGTGTGCATATTCCATCAGAATTACAACACTAGGTATAACCCTTAGACAAGCCTTCAAAAGATGAGTTATGTAGAAGAAAGAATATATTAATTAGGCAACTGGACCACAAAAAAATATATAAGTAACCCTTTCCTGATATTTGAAGAATTTGCCAAATAGCCAACATACTAAACAAACAAACAAAAAGACTCTTTAGAGGAGAAAGCAAGTGGTATTGGAGGTGGGTTCATAACTGTGGAAAGAAATCTAATAGTAAAATGAGAAACTTGGGAATATTATATCAAAAGAGAAACGAGCAGCAACATAAAATGAAAAATCTCCAAAAAGGAAGCTGGTGGCAAAGTGAGAAAGAGCTCTGGAAATGCTATCAAAATGAACTGTATTTAAGACTTGTCTCAGACGCATACTGGGCAAGTCACTTAACTGTTCTCAGACTCAGTTTTCTCATCTGCAAAATCGGAATAACAACAGTAACCTACTTCCCAGGATTGTGGTGAAAACGGTAGATCGAGCACTTACACAGCGCTTTAAGGTTTGCAAAGTTCTTTACAAATATGGTGTCATTCAATATTCATAACAACCCTGAGAGGTAGTTACTATCATTAATCCCCATTTTACAGATAAGGTTACTGAAACTGACAGAGGTTGAGGGACTTAACCAGGGTTACACAGCCAACAAATGTGTTAATGCAAGATTTGAAATTCAAGTCTTCCTGACTCCAGGTCCAATGCTCTATCCATTGCTCCACCTATTTAAAGTGTTATGAAAAATGTAAAAGTGCTATATAGGGGCAGGTAGGTGGTGCAGGGAATAGAGCACCAGCCCTGGAGTCAGAAGGACCTGAGTTCAAATCTACCCTGAGACACTTGGCACTTAATAGCTGTGTGGCCCAGGGTAAGTCACTTAACTCCAACTGCCTTGCCTTCTCCTTCCTCCAAGTGCTCTATAAATGCTAAACATTATCATAAATGCTAAGATATCTTCAACATGAGAACTTGCCAAATAAAAAAGACCCTGACTTGTTTGTTTCATGAGCTCTAGCATTCAGCCTAGACTTGGTGTCATTCCTTGATCCGTGATGGATTTTTCTCCAGTAGGATGAGAGCTACAAGTCTTAATACTCTTTACAGCTTCTACAATCTGCATCTCTTTCACTAGTTCAATTTATCTCACCTAGGAACACAATTCTATTTTTCTGCATTTCTTCCTTTAGTGACCTGGAGTGAATTCTATTTTCTAAAAAAACTGTCACTTGCCTTTCAGATCTCTCTACAGTTCTGACTTAACCAATTAAAAAATAATGTGGACACTAATACATAGTTGGTGGAACTCTAAACCATCCTAGAAAATAATTCAGAATTATACAAAGTTACCAAACTGTTCATATCTTTTTAACCCAGAAAACTCTACTATTGGGAAAATACCCAAGATGGTCAATGGCAAAAAGAAAGAGCCCACATGTAACAAACTATTCAAAGTAGCATTTTGTATAATAGCAAAATTTTATATATATATAAAACAAAGTGTGTTTCCATTGTTTAGGGAAAGATTGCACAAATTATGATATATGAAAGTAATGGAATATTACTGTAAGAAACAATGAATATGAGAAATTCAGAGAAAAAATGGTTTGTGTTAATAGATGGATAATAAAGACAATACAGCCAGAACAATATATATGCAATCAGTACAGTAATATAAATCAAAACACAAAGATATAAAAATTTTGATGAAATGTGAGATACAGAGGCTCCCTACCCCATCCATACCCACTATGATGAGCAGCAGCTCTGTAGGGGTAGCTAAGTCACTTAAGCTCTCAGTGCTCTAGGTCAGTGGTTTCAAAAGCATATAGAAACAGGGGCCCTGTTTAATAAGGAGCCCTGTGAGTCGCATACTAACTTAGTCTTAAAATGCAATATGACCTAAATTTTAATTGTATTTTTATTTCTTCTCTTAAATATCTCCCAATTACATTAGGTTTAAACCACTCTGGAGTACAGTGGGTCACATGTGGGGCATGCTAAGTGTAGACACCTCTTCTCTAGGCAACTCTTGAAGACTATATATTGCAGAGAAGTAGATGGTAGATGGAGTTTCCTTTATTCATAAGTTCCTTGTAACAGTGAAATCACAGTTCTAGCACTGGTATCTATCCCTATTCCCTAGGAGGGGTAGCATTAGGTAAAAGCTAAGAGTCCTGGAACCCATAAGACCTGAGATCAAATCCCATCTTTGACATGCATGAACTGTGCGGCCATGGGAGAGTCACTTAAGTTTTCTGAGTCTCTGTTTGCTATTTGTAAAATGAAGGGGTTGCATGAGAGATCTCAAGGTCCCTTCTAGCTCTAAATCTACGATCCTAAGTATTTAGACTAAGTGTTCACGTGATCTTGGTTCCAGAAGACAAAAAATGAAGCAAATTCAAGAATTTTAGCTGGATGGGACCTCAGTGGAATCTCTATAATTGGCTCAACCACCACCGAGCGTATGCTCCAGGAAGGGGAATTCACTACCTGTGACTGCTCACACCATTTCTGGAGAGCTCTGACTGTCAGTCAGCTTTCCTAAGAGACTTGCCCTCTCTTGCTAGAAAGGTGGTAAATTATGGGAACAGTATGTACTCAAGTCTGTCACAGGGGGTCACTGCCTGAGTTGTTTCTTAGTTATAAGGAAAAACTCCATGGGAAAGAGCAGAAGGGTTCAGTGGGAAGTGACTGTGGTCAAAAAAAAAAAAAAAAAGGCAGAAAGTACCAATAAAACATTTAGAAAAGAACAAAATGAAGACTACATGAAGGCAGGATAAAGAAATTTCTGATAAGGCATGCCCATATTGCTAATGTTCTCAATGTGATCCTTGTTAGACGTACCACAAAGAAATGTCCTGTTCCAGAAAAAAAGACAACCTTATATCACTAATCTATCAATACTATTTACACTGACATCACTGAACTTGTACTTCCCAAAGTACATTTACACACGTTGTTTTATTGGAGTGATATTGCTAATGAATTTCTGTCAAGACGTCAAAGTTTATCATTCCTTTTTGGATAACCAGACTTTGCTAGGCTTGTGGGTAAATGTTTTCTTTTGAGAGTGCACACTCAGATCTGGTTTCACAAAAGAGTCCATAATAGCTAGCCAAAATCATCACAGAAGAAAATGTAAATGTGTATGTTCTTTTAAGTGAAAACCTCTTGTTACTGCCAAGTTTGGGGCATGTCTTCTCCTCTACCTCTTTTTATTTTTCTATTTTGTTTTTTTGAAAATCTGAGTTTCAAACTCTCTCTCCCTTGTCTTCAGTTTGATATAGATTATATATGTGCAGTTAAGGAGCATGTTTTCTAACTAGAAAAAAAAGCAGCTTTGACAATTTAACCAATTTATGATATTGTTAGAATAAACACCTGGATATTTTTACTGGAAAGGATATACTTGCTACTAAAATGCGTAAGTAGATGGTTTTTCCCCTCAGATTTCCTTTCACTGAGGCAGTGGTATAAATCAAAGAGCTCCTAGGACCTATGAGTTGAAATGAATAGAAAAGGCATGCTTCTATTCAATCTTCCCTAAAAGTCATAACACATGAAAAGTAATATGCATTATGATATTATAATGAATGTAATTACAATGATGATTACTGTAAGATTACTGTAAGATCATAGGTTTAGAGCTAAGAGGGATCTCTAAGGCCATGTACTCCAACCCCTTCATTTTACAGATGAGAAACTAAGGCCAAGAGGTTCAGTACCTTTTACAATGTCACCAAGGTCCCAAGGGGACAGAGTTGAGACTTGAACTCAGGTCCTCTAACTATAAATTGAGCATACTATTCCTTGTTCCACAGTGGGCCCTCTCCCTGTCATTTTTAAGTAAGAAAAATTTTACTTAGAACATGAAAATAGTAATTTAAAAAATAATAATTTACTATATCAATGTAACATTTGCATATTTAACTTTCCTGTACCTTATGCTGAAACAAGAGAATGGTGGTATCTATAACATCTCATTAACTCTGCAAAGTCTCTGACTAAACTACCAAAGGGATCAAAACTATGCTAAGGTTATTAGGCTATGTAAATTGGATGTGTTCAGCAAAAAGAGGTTCTTATTAAATTGTCTTTGTTCAAACTGAACTTAATTGTGTCATCAGGCTGGCAATATTACCATTCATTCTTAATAAAATCAACAAGAAGATCGAATGACTGGAAACTAAAATAGTAATAGAAGGCATCGTCATAAAAGATGTATGATGAAAAGAAAGAACCCAGCATCAAATTCAGTGGGCACATTTGGACACGTCTAAGAAAGGCAACTGAAGCATTTACATATTGTCTGCAATGTAGAGTGCTGATACAAGTGGAAAAGATCAAAATTTTGTGCCTTATTTTCCCAATATATATGTACATGCTTTTCTTAAGTAGGCAGAAGAAAAAGCAGTTGGAAAAGCAGTGGCATACTGAGCACCCAGGGAGAAAGGAGATTTAGAAAAGGAAAAATTATTTACTGAAGCCAAGCAAACTTTATTTTGTACCACAAAATCTACAATTAATACATATTAAAAGAGATTATCATACCTGTGCTTTTTGATGCCATTGGACAGGGAATCTCCACCACCACAATCCTTCCCTTCAGACATTCTGCTTTTTCTGTTGTTCAAATGTTCTCTCCTCTCTTCAAATGAATGTGCTGTTACTGTTTCCAATCTACTTATGGACTGTTCCGACTCTGAATCTGTAGTAGAGCAGGTGGATGTTAATGACTAGATCTTTGATGCGGGACTTCAAGAAACAACAGATACCTCCCTCAATGAACCAAGCTCTGAAACTTTAGTAGACCACTTTGTCCTTCAGACAGCTTGTTAGCTTCCCCTACAGGGATTTCAGAGAATCTATACAGAGTAAATAAAAGTTGGTATTCTGTAAGGCATTAAAATTCTGCTTATAGAACAAACGGCAAAAGATAAGAAATCCATTCTAATAATTAAATATGTCCCAAATGCAAAAACTCATATTCAGTCTGAGTTACACCCATCTATATAAAATCCAAGTTCATACAAAATGTGTATTTAAAGAAGCTTGATACTTTTTAAAAATTATGTTTTTAAAAGTTTATTTCATGTGACATAAGAAAATAACCCTTTATCAAAGATCCCATAAAAGTTATATATTTGTTGGTTTTCTCCATTACGTATACTGATCACCACTAGTTACTTTCTATTTGCTTTGTAGTTACTTACTTGCAGACATACCAGATTCTCTCAGGAGATTTAGAAGGTAGGGACTGTTTTATTTTTGTCTCTGTATGCCCAGATAGTAAAGCACTTAGTAAATGTTTGATGAATTATCTCAGCAGATACTTTAAAAAAAACTCTTTAAATAGCTTACTCTTTACAAATGAAGAAACTGACAAAAAGGTTCAGTAACAACTAAAGTCCCTCACTTAGCTCATAAATAAAAAGGGAGACAATATTCAGTTACATCTGAATCCCCATATTATCAACTTACAAAGTTGAAAGATACCAATTTTTTCTGAGAATTAAAGTAAATTTATGAAATGATCACTTTGGGATATCTCTAGTTTGCCTCTTAATACTAAGAAAGCACTAAAATGCATTCATTCAAGTGGATTTCTTAATCAAGGAATCCACTCTCAATTTCTTAGCATGAACATGGAATTTTTGGGTATACTCTTTCTTCTTTCCCATTATTTTTATTCTTCCAAAATAATAAAGCATTCAGTGTCTTATTTTAGCGCTATAATCTAGTAAAAATATAATTAGTAGCTGAACAATAGTACATGTATGCTTTCAGCCTAAACCTCTTAAATGACCTTATCATCTAAAGAAAAACTATTTTAAGGACATCATAAGCCATGCTGTTTCCTTTCCCATTGTATTTCCATTGATATGACCTTTCCCCCTTCAGATGTGACACAGCACTCTGCTTTGCTGACACATTTATAGTGTATATAGATACATTTTCTATGGTAACATTCTTTGTTTCTTAACTCCCTATTTTAGAAGGCAGTGTCTGTAGGTTATTGAAATCAGAAGTACCAAACTTCTAAATGCTAGGGCAAACTAGATTAAAATGCAACTGAAATGTTTAATAAAACAAAAATACAACACAGATAATATTAATTTATGTATTTCTAAATCAATATGCAGCCAGAAGTTTCTATTTGAGTTTGATACCACTTTTTACATAATCTCTGCAAGTACCTAAGTGCGTGCTCACCACCATAAATACGTAAGATATATTTTGAGTTAAATACCTTAAGGTCTAATAATGTAGATGTTTGTTCACCTCTGAGTATAAATGTGTTTTTTCATATAACCTTTACAAAGATATAGCTCCTTCTAATAGGAGACTTAAGAGTATTTCTGCTTTATCATCCATTTGGGATCATCAAGAAAAAAATGCGTGCTAGTGATAACACAATTTTAAAGGCAATCAGAAGTTTGTTCTCAAGGTAATTAAAAAAAAAGATTCCAAAAGAATAAGAAAGGACATGGATGGCATTCTCCTCACAAGAGACATGACCAAGACAAATCAGTATCTACTGATCCATCTGCCAACTTCCTCACCTCTTTGTGATAATCATCTATCTGGGCATCGCAAGTATTTTCAATGTAAACATGAGTTGGCAACAGGTGGTTTACATAGACAATTTAGTACAGCAGACAGAATCTATATAGTCACATGAGTGACATGCATAGAGAGCATAAAATCTAGTTGTGGTTATGGTTTGCTTAATTTTAAAGACATTTTTTAACTTTGTAAAATACAATGCATTATTGAAGCCTGTCCTCTGGTAAGGTGTCTCCTACTTACACATTAAAATTATACAATATTTTAAAAGATATAACAATGAAATTAACTTTCTTTTTTTTAAAACCTTATTTTCCCCAATTACATATATAATCAATTTTAATGTTTTTTTTCCCAAAATTTGAGGTCCAAATTCCTTCTCCTTTCCTTTTCCCCCACTGAGAAGGCCAACAATTTGACACAGGTTATACATGTAGAGTCAAGCAAAACACAATAACATGTAAGTCATGCTGTGAAAGAAAACAAAATTTTTAAAAAAAACAAAAATAAAGAAAAAATATCTTTGATCTGCATTCAGGCTCTATCAGTTTTCTCTGGAGATGGACAACTTTCATCATATGTCTTATGGAATTGTCTTGGATCACTGTATTGCTGAGAAAAGCGAAGTTATTCATAGTAGACCACCATACAATATTGTTATTACTGTATACAATCTTCTCCTGGTTCTGCTTATTTCACTTTGTATCAGTAAATTGTCTTTCCATGTTTTTCTGACATCATCCTGTTCATCATTTCTTAAAGCACAATAGTATTCCATCACAACTGTATACAACAACTTGTTCACCAATTGATGGACATCCCCTCAATTTCTAATTCTTTGCCAATGCTAAAAAAGCTTTTATAAATTTTTTTGTACACATAGGTCCTTTACCTTTTTGTTTTTTATCTCTTTGGAATATATACTTAGTAGTTGTGTCACTTGGTCAAAAGTATGTATGGTTTTATAGCCCTTTGGGCATAGTTCCAAATTGCTCTCCAGAATAGCTGAATCAGTATGCAAACTTCACCAACAGTGCATTAGTATTTTAATTTTCCCACAACCCCTCCAACACTTGTCATTTTCCTTTTCTGTCATATTAGCCAATTTGACAGGTGTGAGGTAGCAGCTCAGAGTTGTTTTAATTTGCATTTCTCTCATTAATAGGGATTTAGAGCATTTTTTAATCTGACTGTGGATAGCTTTGATTACTTTTGCCTGAAAACTACCTGTTCATAACCTTTGACCATTTATCAACTGAGGAATGGCTCTGATCTCTATAAATTTGACTCAGCTTTCTACATGATTGAGAAATGAAGTCTTTATCAGAGAAACTCACTGTAAAAAAAAAACAAAAAACCAAAACTTTTCACATTAATGACTACCAACAATATATTTCCCTCCATCCTGTTTTCCTGTTTTTTGTCCTACTCTTGCTCTCTCTCCTTTTACCCTGCCCCTTCAAAAAAGTGTTTTGTTTCCGACTTTCACCTCCCCCAAATTGCCCTCCCTTTTATCAGCTCCTCCCACCCCTATACTTCCCTCTTCCTTCCCTTCCTACTTTCCTGTATGGTAATACTGATTTCTACACCCAAATGGGTGTGCATATTATTCCCCTCTTTGAGCTAATTCTGATGAGAGTAAAGTTCATGTGCTCCCCTTCCCGCTTCCCCCATTTTCCCTTCCACCATAAAATCTCTTTCAGGCCTCTATCATGTCAGATAATTTATACCATTTTACCTCTCCCTTTCCCCTTCTCCCAGTGCATTCTTCTTTCTCATCCCAATTTTATTTTTTACATAATGATACCATCACATCCAACTCACACCTCTGCCTTCTATGCATACTCCTAACTGCCCTAATAATTAGGAAGTTTTTATAAGTTATAAGTGTCACCTTCCCATGCAGGAATGTGAACAGTTCAACCTTATTATTTCCCATAAGATTTCTCTTCTCTTTCCTGTTTACCTTTTTATGTGTCTTTTGCATCTTGTATTTTGAAGCCAAATTTTCTATCCAGTTATGGTCTTTTTAACAGGAATGCTTGAAAGTCTTCTATTTTATTGGATGTCCATTTTCTCCCTTGAAGAATTATACTCAGCTTTGATGGCTATGTGATTCTTGGTTGTAATCCTAAGCGCTTTTGTTCTCAGGAATATAATATTCCAAGCCCTCTGATCCTTTGATGTAGAAGCTGCTAAATTTTCTATTATCCTGACTGTGGCTGATATTTGAACTGTTTCTTCTTGGCTGCTTGTAGTGTCTTCTCCTTGATCTGGGAGATCTGGAATTCGGCTATAATACTCCTGTGAGTTTTCACTTGGGGAATCACTTTCAGGAGGTAATCAGTGGATTCTTTTCATTTCTGTTTTACCTTCTGGTTCTAGAATATCAGGGCAATTGTCCATGATAATTTCTTTAAAGATGATATCTAAGCTCTTTTTTTTTTTTAATCATGACTTTTTGCCCAGTAATTCTTAAATTATCTCTCCTGGATCTATTTTCCAGATCATTTGTTTTTGTTTTCCCCAATGAGATATTTTACATTTTCTTCTATTTTTTTCATTCTTTTGATTTGGATTGTTTCTTTGTGTCTCATAAAGTCATTAAATTCCACTTGCCCAGTTCTAACTTTTAAAGAATTATTTTTTTTCAGTGAGCTTTTGCACTTCCTTTTCCATTTAGCCAACTCTACTTTTTAAGGAGACCTTCTCTTCAGTGAATTTTTTTTTATGTCTTTTTCCATTTGGCCAATTCTGTTTTTCAAGGCATTCTTCTTTTCATTAAATTTTTGTGCCTCTTTTACCATTTGGCCTCTTCTGGTTTTTAACGTGTTGTTTTCTTCAGTATTTTTCTGTGCCTCCTTTACCAAGCTATTGACTCTTTTTTCATGATTTTCTTGCATCACTATCATTTCTCCTCAATTTTTCCTCTACCTCTCTTACCTGATTTTAAAAATCCTTTATGAGCTCTTTCATAGCCTGAGACCAATTCATATTTTTCTTTGAGGCTCTGGATGCAGAACTTTGTTGTCTCCTTCTGACTGTATTCTGATCTTCCTTGTCAGCACAGCAACTTTCCATGGTCAGAGTTTTTTCTGTTGCTTGTGCATTTTCCTGCCTATTTCTTGTCTTTTTTTTTTTTTTCTGGGACAGGACATTTCTTGACTTTTAACTCTATGCTAAAGTGGGGCTCTGCTTCCCAAATAGAGGGAGCACTGTTCCATGCTTCAGGTTTTTTGTGTAGCTGTTTTCAGAGGTAATTCTGTGGACCTGCAAATTTTTGGCTCTTCCAAGGTGGTATGATCTGGGGAGAAGTATTTACTACTCTCCTGTATTGTGCTCTGGTTTGTGAGCGACCACAAGCACACACTCTTTTCAACTGTGGAACTGTAACCAAGAACCTCAATTCCCTGCAGTCACAAGCTCTGCTGTTCTGGTGAATGGAGCTAACTTTCAATAATCCACTGAATACTGAAAACAACTGAGGTATGAATTACAAGTACGTTCAGGGGTTTAGTTTGCATCATAGAAGATGTCCAACCAAAAGTATGTACTGAAGGAAAACACTGTATGGAGGTAAAGGTTCACCAGTACTTCTGAATGGCAGGGAAGCTTGACTAATTTCAATAAATTCCAGTACATCATAAAATGTTTTCAGTGAAATCTACACAATGCAAGAAATACTGGGCCAAACAGACAGTTTTAAAGAGAAATAAGTGAAAACTTATATGGTTTAGATTTTGAAAGGCAGATCAAGAGGCAAGATGTCATGTCAAATCAGTCCGTGTTTATGTGTGTATGTATCTTGAGAAGGCAGAATGATACTGTTGGTCCTGGAGTTAGGATGACATAAGTCAAGTCTCACTTTGTATATGACCCTGGACATTTAACCTCTCAGTATCCCCAAATAACTCTTTAAAATTATAAGTTACATATGAGTAACCTATGCAGATCAGTGAAGCAAACTCTATACACCAACTAAATCTCCATTCTACATCAAGTTATGGACACATAAAAATACTCAAATATATGCAATAAAAATATGCATATGTATACATCTTGGACAAGTGCTAACAATGAACAGTGAACTGGGTCCAGAATTAAATAGAAAGCTAGATTGGGTCATACTTGGGAAGTAATTCCAAACTGTCTGCCGTTACAAAAGCTGAATTCTTTCACATTAGTATTCTCCCAGTAATTCTATGTGGCTTTAAATCTCCAAAAAATCAAAATGACAAATTACCCAAGGAGCAATGGAAAGAGGCATGGTAGGTATGAGTCTGCTGCAGCATATTACCAATGAGAACTGCCATAAAATATCACTGAATATGTAACTGGAAAAGGAGGTTTACAAACCATACAATAAAAATTGGAGACAACAGACTGTATAGCTTCACTAGTCCAATGGTAGACCTCAGACATTACAAGAATAAGAGACCAGTAAGGAAGTCCTTTAGGGAGGACTGATGGGTGAGAATCATAGAGGATGAGAGAGTTGTGGAGGGCATCATGTCAAGCAATGAGAAAAATCAACAAATGTTTATTAAGCATATTTTTTTGTAAGGCATTGTGTTGGGCTGTCTGGGGCATACAAACAAATATAAGACATGGTCTCTGCTTTCAAAGAGCTCAGAATCTAAACGGAGATAAAAGAGATACACCTAATAAGCAAACCAATAATGAAAGACAAAATATAATTTAGTCCTAAGTAACTAATATAATCAACATTAAACTTTCCTTGCTAGAGTCATCAGAAATATAAGTACCAGATTTCAGGACACTTAAAGCAGAAAAGAGAAAGGTGTAACCTTGAGGGTACTCTAGATCAAGGACATCACTGCCACTGACCCTGTGAAAGGCTCATAATTTCTGGGGTGCTTTATGTCTCAGAAATTCAAGGTGTTCAGCATCATGATTGAATGGCCTGAAACAAAAGAATGCCTTGAGGAATATACAAAGCAAAGGAGGATACCCACAGCCACATAAGCAAACCATAGCTGGGCTTCCCTCATCTTCCTGAACCTTGCCTTAAGAAAATGAGGTTCTGGGGAGGAGCCAAGATGGTGGAGTAGAAAGACACACATATGCTAGCTCCAAAACCCACAGTCCATAAAATACCTGTAAAGAAGGAATCCCAACAAATTCGGGAGCAGCAGAAGCCATAGAACAACAGAGTGGAGGAGATTTCTGTTCCAGAGAGCCCTGAAGAACCAACGCGAAAGGTCCATCGCGCACCAGACCCAGAGCAGAGCCCAGCCCTGCCTTGGCTGCACAGCACCAAGAGGAGCAGATCCCAGCAGGCTTCAGGGACAGAATCTCCAGCAGCCACGCAGGTCCCTCCACCCACAGGTGATGAGGGTCTCTTTGGCTGGTCCAGAGGGGAGTGGGGTGTCCCTATAACTCAGGCCCCCTGGGGAGGCAGCAGGGGAGGCAGCAGTGGAGGCAGCAGCGGACAAGGGCTCCCAAAGCAGGCAGGAGCTCAGATCCATTGTTGAAGGTCTCTGCATAAACCCCCTGAGGGAGCTGAGACCCAAGTGGCAGCCCTGCCCCCACCTGAGCACCTAAACTTAATCTCACACTGAATAGCAGGCCTGCCGCCACCCAAAGCCCTGAGGCTGGGAAGCAGCATTTGAATCTCAGACCCCAAGTGCTGGCTGGGCAGATCTGGAGGAGAGGTGGGGGTGGAGAGGACACTCAGAAGTCAAGTCACTGGCTGGGAAAATGCCCAGAAAAGGGAAAAAAAATAAGACCACAGAAGGCTACTTTCTTGGTGAACAGGTATCTCCTCCCTTCCTTTCTGATGATGAAGAACAATGCTTACAATCAGGGAAAGACACAGAAGTCAAGGCTTCTGTATCCCAGCCCACTCAATGGGCTCAGGCCATGGAAGAGCTCAAAAAGGATTTTGAAAATCAAGTAAGAGAGGTGGAGGAAAAACTGGGAAGAGAAATGAGAGAGATGAAAGAAAAGCATGAAAAGCAGGTCAACACCTTGCTAAAGCAGACCCAAAAAAATGCTGAAGAAAATAATACCTTGAAAAATAGGCTAACTCAATTGGCAAAAGAGGTTCAAAAAGCCAAGGAGGAGAAGAAGGCTTTCAAAAGCAGAATTAGCCAAATGGAAAAGGAGGTTCAAAAGTTCACTGAAGAAAATAGTTCTTTCAAAATTAGAATGGAACAGATGGAGGCTATTGACTTTAGGAGAAACCAAGAAATCACAAAACCAAACCAAAAGAATGAAAAAATGGAAGAGAATGTGAAATATCTCATTGGAAAAACAACTGACCTGAAAAATAGATCCAGGAGAGAGAATTTAAAAATTATGGGACTACCTGAAAGCCATGATCAAAAAAAAAACCTAGACAACATCTTTCATGAAATTATCAAGGAAAACTGCCCTGAGATTCTAGAACCAGAGGGCAAAATAAGTATTTAAGGAATCCACTGTTCACCACCTGAAAGAGATACAAAAAGAGAAACTCCTAGAAACATTGTGGCCAAATTCCAGAGTTCCCTGGTGAAGGAGAAAATATTGCAAGCAGCTAGAAAGAAACAATTCAAGTATTGTGGAAATACAATCAGGATAGCACAAGATCTAGCAGCTTCTACATTAAGGGATTGAAGGGTGTGGAATAGGATATTCCAGAAGTCAAAGGAACTAGGACTCAAACCAAGAATCACCTACCCAGCAAAACTGAGTATAATACTTCAGGGGAAAAAAATGGTCTTTCAATGAAATTGGGGACTTTCAAGCATTCTTGATGAAAAGACCAGAGCTAAATAGAAAATTTGACTTTCAAACACAAGAATGAAGAGAAGCATGAAAAGGTAAACAGCAAAGAGAAGTCATAAGGGACTTTACTAAAGTTGAACTGTTTACATTCTTACATGGAAAGACAATATTTGTAACTCTTGAAACTTTTCAGTATCTGGGTAGTTGGTGGGATTACACACACACGCATGCACACACAGAGACAGAGAGCACAGAGTGAATGGAATAGGATGAGATCATATCTTTAAAAAAAATGAAATTAAGAGGTGAGAGAGACATATATCGAGAGGAGAAAGGGAGAAATGGAATGGGGCAAATTATCTCTCATAAAAGAGGCAAGCAAAAGACTTTTTAGTGGAGGGAAAAAGAAGGGAGGTGACAGAAAAACATGAAGTTTACTCTCATCACATTCCACTAAAGGAAGGAATAAAATGCACACTCATTTTTGTATGAAAACCTATCTTACAATACAGGAAAGTGGGGGAGAAGGGGATAAGCAGGGTGGGGGGGGGAGGATGGAAGGGAGGGCAATGGGAGGAGGGAGCAATCTGAAGTCAACACTCTTGGGGAGGGACAGGATCAAAAGAGAGAACAGAAGCAATGGGGGGCAGGATAGGGTGGAGGGAAATATAGTTAGTCTTACACAACACAACTATTATGGAAGTCATTTGCAAAACTACACTGATATGGCCTATATTGAATTGCTTGCCTTCCCAAAGAGAATGGGTAGGGAGGGAGGGATGAAGAGAAGTTGGAACTCAAAGTTATAGGAACAACTGTCGAGTACTGTTCTTGCTACTAGGAAATAAGAAATAAAGGGGTATAGAAAGTTATCTGGCCCTACAGGACAAAAGGGAAGATGGGGACAAGGGAAGAGAGGGATGATAGAAGAGAGGGAGGATTGGTGATAGGGGCAATCAGAATGCTCGGTGTTTTGGGGTGGGGGTGGGGACAAATGGTGAGAAAATTTGGAACCCAAAATTTTGTGAAAATGAATGTTAAAAGTTAAATAAATGAAAATAAGAAAAAAACCCAGAAAAACCCAAAAGGAGGTTCTAGCATATGCATCTTCAAATTTTTTAACATATTTCTCAGAATAATAAGCCCCAATGTATTAATATGGAAAATCTCCACTGGTGCTCTATCAAATTAATGAGATTTTTTTTTTTTTAGTAAGGCAGAATCATTTACATCACACTTGAGGACAAGAATTTATAAAGCAATGACCATATATTTTGCATTAAATGTTCATAAGGCTAACCTGAAAATCTAACTATACTTCATGAAAGAAGTACTCCAAAACAAATGTTTTGGTCTCAGGGCAACTTTATACTCTTAAGAAATTAAAGGACTTCTTCCCCCCTGCTAAAGAGCTTTTGTTTGTTTGAATACTATTGACAATGTTAGCAACTGAATTTGCCATTACAATTAGAACTTTACTCTATTAGGACTATTTACCATCTTAAAATTAGAATTTACTCTAATAGAAATAGAAATGCCTTGGAATAATTATGAGAACAGCTTTGATCTTACGAATCCCCTAATAAGTAAATAAATCCCCTAAAAACCTTTGAGGGCCCTGGACCACACTTTGAGAATTGCCACTCTAGACTATAAATAAAGCCCTTAATTTTATAAAACTGATGACCTATTTAAAGTGAAATTTAAACAAGGCCATTATATAAATGAATTCTCACTTAAAAAGAGAGTAGAATAGTATGACTAAAAGAACAACAAAGGGACATATTTGAAGGGAAATATTTTCACAGATTCTTACCTTCAAATATCTGCTCAAAATAGGGCTTAGAACCACTGAAACAACTTTCAAACAACCTGCATCTACAAAACATGGCTGTCAGTTATATCAGAATGGAACACTTAAAACGTACCATGCTACCAGAGTTTTGATCAATGTTTCTCTCAATCTCTTATATGAAATAAAATTTTAAAATTAAAGTATGCTGGATTTAAAAAAAGAATTTTCCCCCTAGATAGATTTTCAGAAGCCTGAAGAATTGAGGGAACTCTTAGATACAATACAATCAGTCTTTATAGCTGAAGAACTTTTGAGTATAAGTCTTGAAAAATCCTTCAAATTAAAAGGATATATAAGAAGAAAAAGAATACATATAATAAATTTCAATAGTCCTTGAAAAAAATGCTAAAAATGATTGCATTCTCAATGAATTTTGAAAACAAAACATCAGAGTGAATAAGATATTTAGTAAACACTATGGCAATATTAAAACATCAAGGGTAATCACACAAAGCTTATGCTAATACCTGAATTAAACTCTGCATTCTGCATTCACTGGAAACATTTCAAATGTGTGCCCCCAAGCTAATCTCAAACATTTGCTTCAGCATGATACAAAGATACAGATACATGGACAGATTCCAGAATGCATGAACCCAAAAAGTGAAATAGTAATTACTTAGGAGAAAAAAACTGTACACTAATTTAAATTTATTGTAAACTGAAAAGGACAAGCACAGAAAAGATTGCCAAGATGCTGTAATAACGATCTAGTGAGGAAGTAACTAAAGACTGAAACACAATGTTGTTGAAAAACAACAAAACAAAAAGGGTTAAAAGTGTCAAGTAAACACTCTCCAAATAAGAGCCAGGGTCAAAATTAGTTGATATGAGAGTACAGCTTAGGAAATAACTTAAAAGTTACTAATTCCCATATAACTAAAACTATCATGCTAGGTGAATAAAGAGAAGTACAGAAAGATCTATATGATGTGATACAGAATAAAGTAAGCAGAGCCAAAGGGGAAAAAAAACTCGACATGGTAATGACAACAATGCAAATGGAAAGAATAAAACACCCAAAAATCAAAAGGGATACGACAAAATCATAAAGATCAGGCAAGATTTGAATGGAGAAAGATGAGAAGGCACTCCTAACCTACCCCTTTCCTGGAGATAAGAGATTACAGCTGTTATACATTGAAAAAGTCTGAAAACGTGTACAAATGCATCCATCAGTTGGGGAGTGGTGAAGAAAATACTTGAAATAACTATGGCAATGACTGAAACAGAAAATATCAGTAAAATAACTGTTAAAAGCTACCATGCATTTCAAAGACCAAAAAAATTACAAAACATATATGATGATTCCAACCAAACGCGTAATGATCTTCAGCAAGTCTATCTACACATATCGAAGCTTCCCACATGTTCCATTTCGGACTACTAAATTCAGGATTCACAGTCTGTTCTGTTGGAATTCTTGGCCCATAAAGTTTTTCATGAAGTGTACAGATAAATTCATTACACTAGGGAGCAATTCTAGATTGCACTAACAAGTAGTCAGTCAGTCAACAAGCCTTTATTATGCTTGCTTGACACTGTACCAAACACTGATACAAAGAAAGGCAAAAAAATCATCCCTACCATCAAGGAGAATCTATTCCAATGAGGAAGACAACATGTAAATAACTAGCTTCCTACAGGACACACTGGAGTTTAAGAGGTGAAGGCACTAATGTTTGGGGGGACAGGGAAATGCGTCCTACAGAAGGTGGGATTTTAGTTGAGTCTTGATGGAAGCCAGGGAAACTAAGAGGTGGAGATTCAAAGCCAGAGCATTCCAGCCTGGAGGGCAGCATAAAAGCAGGGAGATGAAAGAAGGGTCGTGTTGAGGAACAGCTGGAACACAGTGTGAGGAAGGGGTCAGGCTATGAAGAGGTTAAACTGCAAACAGGAGTTTCCATTTGAGCACAGAGATAATAGAGAGCCACTGGGAACCAGGGCTCAGGAAGGTGGCTTTCCATAGAATACTTTGTCAGGGAAGAGGATGAATGGATTGGGAGAGACTTGAAGCTCAGAGACACATTAGGAAATGGACTGCAATAGATGGGAAGAAGTGCTAAGAGGATGAGCAAGAGGGGCAGCTGTGTGAGTGGAGAGCACAGGACATACACAGAAGATGCCATGAAGGGAGAAATGACAAGATTTATCAATGGCCTGCAGCAAAGAGCTGAGGGTGTGAACCTGGATTCCTTGAAGTACGGTAATGCCCTCACTAGTAATAGGGAACTCTGAAAGAGAAGCGTGTTTGATGAGAGAGAATCAGCATCATGAGGGTTCAGTAAACATTTGTTCAACAAATTATTCAACAAACTTAAAACCTATAACGTCAGGAACAGGTTTGATGAAGTAAAATCTGTGAAGTGCTACTCAGATTCTCTGTAATGTAAGTAAATGGTTAGATAAGCACTAAAAATATAGAAAGTATGTTTCCTTTATTTATTTGTATTCTTCTAGAGAACACAGCACAATCCCATTAACATAGGTGATACTCAGTAACAATTTTCTATCTATGGAAATCGAGTAGTAAAACAAATAACTGAGTCCCTGTAAGGCAAGGAATCACAACCTCAAGAAATTTAGAAAGGACCTGAGAAGGTAACTTACTTTACTTCATTATTAAATGAATGCTACAAACAAACAACAAAACATGTAAAGCATTTTTCTAAGTCCTAGGAACACAAGATGAAAATGATGGTCCCAGATCTTAAGGATCATACAATCTGACGTGGGGTAAAAAATTGTTCACAAATAAGTTTGTTAAAAGATATAATTTAACATAGCAAAGGCAAGAACTGAAATGCTGTAAAAAGATCTAAGAAGGGACAAATCATTTTCAACTAGGAGAAATCACGGAGGGCTTCACAGAAAAGGTGGCATGTTATCTGAACCTTAAAGAAAAAGAAGGGTTTCAACAGCTGGAAATGAAAATTAAATGCATTTTTGGGTATGACAGACAACTTACATGAAAGGTTGAAGTCAGGAGAAGAAGAAAAAAAGAAAACGGCAATTCATTTTGGCTATTACATTCATGAAGAAGAATATAAAATAAGGTTGGAAAATTGGGTTTACTGCAAGATGGGACAGTCACACAGGGGTCAAGAACTTGCAGCCTCGAGGCACATGTGGTCTTTTAGATTCTCAAGTGTAGCCCTTTGACTGAATCCAAACTTTACAGAACAAACACAGGTTCCTCACCCACGGTACAGTGTCTTTTTTAAAACGACAAAATCTGTTTATCATATTATAGGCAAGGAGGAGCTGCTGAAGGTGTCTAAGCAGAGGGGTAACATGATTGGATCCACATACTTAGAGGGACAATTTGGGAACTAGATGAAGGATGGAGTGATAAGGCATAAACACGTGAAAAAGTTAAATACCAATGAAGCAGCACTACAGTGACAGAGGAGGTGCCACAAGGCACTGCACTTAGAAAATCTAACTCTAGCACTGGAATGGATTGGAGAGGTCATCTAATCCAAAACTCTCATTTTAAAGACAAAGAAATTCAGACCCATAGAGGTTAAGTCATTTGTCAAAGGTCATGTAGGTAGGTGTTGTCAATCTTTCTTGAGTCAGGGACCTCTTGGCAGTATGAAAAAGCCTGTGGATGTCTTACAAGAAGAATGATTTTAAGTATATACAATAAAATACAAAATATTAAAAAAGAAAAGTTATATTGAATAAATCACTTAAAAAAAAATTATGGATCACAGATTAAGAAACCCAGACGTAGAGGAAGATGTCTAGCAAGATGTCCAAAGCTCTGTCCTTGATCCTCTCCTGGAGTTCCATACATTTATCAACAACCAGAAGACAAAGTTAGCATATTTATCATGATTTCCAGATTTAAAGCTAGGAAGGATAACATATAAGACGACAAGGTTATTATCTGAAGAGATCCTGAAAAGCCAAAACATTTGACTGAATATTTTAAGAGGAAATTTACTAGGATAAAGAGAAAGTTCTAAATTTGGGTATGAAAGAAAATCGCTCACTCATCCAAGCAGCAAGTTTTTCCAATAATTTAAATTTATAATAGCCATTAGTCTACTGATAAAAGGTCAAAGAATACAAATGGAAGAAACACAAGTTATCAACAAACATGAAAAAATCCTCCAAGTCACTAATTAGAAAAATGTAAATTTAAAGCAACTCTTAAGTTCTACTTCACACCCACCAAAATGATTTAAAAAAAAAAAAGGAAAGTGACAATTTCTGGAGGAGCTGCAGGGAAACAGTGTACTGCCAGTGGAACTTTAAAATTGATCTAGCATTTCTAGAAAACAATCTGGAAATGTGCCACAAAAAGTCACTTGTGTACACATGTGCTTTGACACAGAAATATCACTACTAGGTATATACCCCCAAAGAGATGAACAAAAGAGAAAATATTCACAAAAATATTTATAGCAATTTTTGTAGCAGCAAAGAACTACAAATGAAGGAGACGCTCACCTACAGGTGAACACCTAAAAAATTATGGTATGTGAATATAATGGAATATTACTTTAAGAAATGACAAAATAGAGAGCTTCAAAGAGACCTGGGGAGACCTATATGAACTGGTGCAAAGTGAAATGAATAAAGTCAAGAAAACAATTTCTATTCTCAGGACATAACAAAGAAGCACATCTTTGAAAGATCTGAGAACTCTGATCAGTGCAATCAATGATCACTACATAAACAGAGAACAAAGCTTGCTATTCACCTCTCGACAAAGAACGGATACTTTTATGATGAAGAATAAGACATGTTTTTGGACAGCATCAGTGTGGGAACTTGCTTTTTAAGTGCATGCAAGGACCTTGTTTGACATTCTCCTTGCCTAAGGAGTAGTGAGGTAGAGTGGGGAAAATAAGTAAGACAGATTAAAGAGAGAAGGGAAGGGGAGGAAAGGAGGACCATTGGGATGTTTCTTTTTAATGAAAAGAAAAGTCAAAAAGAAGCACAGACAAGTAGGACAGCTTGGAAAGCCTCAGGCTGAACTTATATACTTATAAATAAAGGCAAGTTATACATAATGGAAAGCTGAAGATAATGAAATCATTCTCTGTCCTGCTATACGGAATGCCCATTTTGTTTGGTGTTTTCAGTTCAGAATAAAAATAATAATAATAAAAAAAACTGTTCCCGTCTTCAGGTTCTAAACCTGATAGAGGCATGTCTAAACAAAAACCATCTGTAAGAAGGATCTGAGGGTTTCAGTGACTGGAAACACAAGGAGTCAATAGGGTGATATGTCAGACAAAAAGCTAACCCAGTCTTAAGCTGTGTTAATAAAGCCATGCTGTCAAGAATTACAGAGACGATAGTCCTGCAGTACTCTGAACTTGAATACATCTTCAATTCTCAAAAAAATACAACACAGAGCCTTGTCATTTCTACCTCCACATGGCATCTTTTAAATATGTCCTACTTTCTCTATTTACTGTAATTCAGGTTCTCATAATCTTTCACCTGTATTATTGCAATAGCTTTCTGGTTAGTCACCCTACCTCAATATTCTTGCTGGACAACTGTCCAAGTAATTTTCCAAAAGTGCAGATTTTTTCAATGTTCAATAAACTCAATTAATGTCACCCTTTACTCAAACCCTGGTGTCTAAGCTCCTCTGTTTGACATTTAAATCTCTTCAAAACATGGTCACTTTCCTTTCCCATCTATTTGAAACTTCCTTCAAATGTTTAAGAATATCTGAGAACCGTTACTGGTTTTTCTAGGCCATACTATTAGATTTTATGGCAAATTATTTATGAACACTTAAACTAAAATAGCACCAAGAGGAAACACTAGGAAGTGAAAAATCATTAACATGTTGCTAAAAACAACACAAAAACCATTAAGAGTGAGCAGATAGTAATAAAAATCATGCATTGAGAATTTCAACATTCAAAAGTCACTGAAACAGTTGGCAGAACCCTCTCATCATTTGAGTAACCTTTTTTTTCTTGTATTGAAAAGATGGCTCCAAATCCTTCAAGAATTTTAAATGTTCAAACACCAGATGAGAACAACATTGCTTGCTATCATTACCTATAGGAGAGGAACAGTTGGGAACCACTGTCTAAACATCTTCTCGACAGTACTGAGGGAACTGAGGTGATTACAACAAGTGGTCAACTGTGGGAATTGAGTGAATCACATGCATCTTGCAACTCAATTCTAGAGCTAGCTCAGTTCCCTTTCTATTAAATTACAGGTCCAGTCCAATTTCTGTCTTATGAGAAAACTTTATTCAACTGTGGAAGCTGGGAGAGGATATTGTCACACTGTTCGAACCTAAGCTCTATGTGACTGGAAACCTGGAACACCGTCTACCTATGGCTTTGAGACCTTTAACTAGGGACCTAGGTTATGCTGATCAGAAACCAAAGAGATCTGAAAAGTGATGCAAGGAATTTTCTTACAATTATACATCTGAAGCAATATATGTCTTAGCTGAAAACTGTCCCCCCATATTGCTTAACCAGTTATTATTTCCATGTTCCTCTGATTGAATACAGATACTTGAGGGAAGTGGGACACCTTTTTTTCTGATTCATATGTCCTCTCTCCCCCCCAACTTGGAAAGTCCCTAATTTTTCTTCTAATTAGGTATTAGATTACCTAATTTTATTTCCTTTAAATAGTTTTCTTTTAACTAACTGGTCTTATTTGATTTGTTTTTAATGTATAAAAATCTGCCTCCTCCCCATATTCAGGGTGCAGTCCTAAGCTAAGGAAGTCTGGTCCTGATTTGGTAGGCAGTTAGCATGCACTGCTGAATAAATACATATTCTCTGAACTTTGAACTCTTTATTTCCTCAGTCATTTCATCTTTCACTTGCTATAGTTTTATTTAAAAAGTCACACAGCCAATCACCAGTGTCAAAATCTTGGTGTAGTGGCTGCAGAAGGAACACATATTGCACACTCATGTTTACTGTACAGTACTCTGCATACTTTATCCTTAACTTTACTTTTCATAATTCTGTCTTTTTCATAGTACAGTATTTAATATACCTGCATTTTAGTACATCATATGACTTGCATAAATTATTTTGCTCATGCCTTTGTTATACAGGCTAAGTGAAGAAGGTAGGTAGTGGTAAATTTGCATTATGTAAAAATCATTTTACATAGAAGTCTGTGGAATGGTCCGCTCACATAAATCAAGAAATGTCTATACTACAGAATGGATAGATTTGATCCTAATGATAATGAAGAAAAAAATCTCATTTCATAGAACTAGTGATTTTGATGGACTGCAAGCTCAGTGTAAAGAGATACTCAAAAGAAGTCAAAGCAATTTAAATTGTACAAACAGAAATACAAAGAGGCAAGTACATGGGGAACAAGATGGCAGAGCAGCACGAAGGGGTACAGTGAGCTTCCTGTCTAGACTGTCCCAAGCAGATCTCAAAATTGCACCAGTCTGAATGTGATTGCGAAATCCAAGAAAAGTCACAGAAAGTAATTTTTCCAGTCCAGGTTTGCATAGTAACCCAGACAGAGAGTTGTTAAGGACAGATTTGGGCAGAAGCAGCCCATGCAAAGCATTTCAGTGCGGCAAGAGAAGATGGCAGAGCCGTACTGGAAGGCACAGCAAGCTTATGCAGAGTATTGGAAACACAAGCCAACTGGCAGCTCTGTCCGAGATCCAGATCACAAATACAGGATGGACAGAGGTGGGGACTTGTTCCCAGAGTGAACATAAAGAGCTGCATGGGCCTAAAGCAGAGTACAAAGAGAGAAGCAAGTTTAGAAGCCAGCAGCAGTGGTGTGGCTCAGAACATAAGAGCAAAGCAGGGTCTTGGCTCCAACTTCTAGTCCAGTCTGAAGCTCAAAAAATAACAATTAAGGCAGGAATCCCAGACCCAAGGGAGTTTCAACATTCTAAATGAGCAGAGCTTGATAGGCTAAATGATGAGAGCTGAGTACAACAGCAATCTACTGTTGATTAGACTCAAACTAATATTAGGAACGTACAGAGCTCAGAAAAAGGAGATAGCGATCAGCTATTAGCCTGAATCATGAACCAAATAATTTGGGGAACATAGAAAGCTTGCAGGTTCCCAGCATCAACTATTCCTAAGAACTCAGAGTAACATAATACTCTAGAAGTACAGAGGGCCCAACCCTAAATCAGAAATAAGAAAGCAGGATACAGAAATATTCAAACAAACAACAACAACAAAAAAAGACTCCTACCATGAAAATCTATTATGGCTAAAGGGATGCTCAAAACACAATTCCAGAAGAAGAGAATGATTCTAAAACATCTAGAATCAAAGACTCAAAGAAAAGGGCAATTTAGCCACAAATTCAACAGAATTCTGAGAAAAGCTAAAGCAAGAGTTAACAAAAAGGTTTAAATTTTAAAAACTTTAAAAAAAAGTGAGAATGGCAGAAGAAAAAATTAGAAACTAGAAAACTGGAAAAAGAAATGAGAGCTTTCAACAAAAACTGAAAAGGGATTAATAGTTTAGGAGAAGAATTACAAAACATGTTCAACCAAAAAACTGTGAACATCTGAATCATACTAAAACCAATGATATCACAAAAAGACAAAAAAATTAAAACACAGTCAAAAGACTGAAAAAATAGTAGATATAAGATATTTCATAGAAAAAGCAACTGATCTGGAAAACAGACCAAGAACAAAAGATTTAAGAATAATCAGACTACTTGAAAGACAAAATCAGAGAGAGAGAAATAAGATGTATCTGAATAAATCTTAAAAGAGAACTGCCAAGATGGGATTGAATTTTGATCAGGAAATTCAAAATAAAGTCCCGAGTCATTTTTTTCTAGCCCAATGAGGTTTGGGGAGGCAACCAGAGAAATATAGAGATACTATAGATGGGGTCTGGAAGGTGGCAGCTGAGTAGTGCATTCTAGTATACAGCAACTGAAAAACAGACCATAATGGACCCTAGAGCAGGAAAAACCGGGACAAGAAGAGATCTCAGGGGATCCATTTGGTTCAGGGTACAATAAGAGGTAACATTTGATAGTTCTGTCACTCAGAAAGCAAAGTAGAAATGGAAATATACTGGCCACTTCCTGAAAGAAACCTCAAAATAATTAATTGCTAGGAATATCATAGCCAAAATCCAGAGCTCCCAGGTAAAACAGAAAATATTTCAAGAAGCCAAGGTTTTGTTGTTGTTTTTTTTTTTTAAACTAAGTACAAAGGAGCCATAGTCAGAATCCACAAAATTTAATAGACAATGATATGGAGACCTTGGAATAGGTTTATAACCAAGAATAACTTAGGCAACAAAAGTTATAATAATTCTCTAGGCGAAAACAAACTTTTAATGAAACAGAAGAATTCCAAATACTGCTGATGAAGAAACCAGAGCTGCACAGAATTTTTGAAGTTCAAACACAGGAGTCAAGAGACGTATGAAATTATAAACATGAGCATACATACTGTAAGGGACAACATAAGTGATTAAATTAGAATAATTGGTTATATTTTTATATAGGGGAGATCATACCTGTGTTACCTATGAACGTTAAAATTATTAGGACTCACAGAAAGCCTGAGAATAAATTTAATATGTTTTGACAATCTTAAAAGGAGAATGGAAAGGATGGGGGGAAAGAATGCCTTAGGAGAAGAGGAAATGGAGAGGAAGATTAGGGACAATTAATTCATGTAAATGAGATGTGTCAGAAGTCATTACAACAAGGAGGGAAGAAGAGGGAAAGAATAAGCACTTCTATAGCAGCTACTATATGCCAGGAACTGTGCTGAGACACTTTTAACAAATATCTTATTTGATCCTCACAAAAACCTTGTGAAGCTAAGTGTTACTTAGTGTTCCCCTACCAATCAAACTACTAAAGGATTACTTTATAGAGTTAGGAAAAGCAAAGAAAAAAAAGAAAAAAAAATTCATCTGGAGGATCACGGTCAAGAATATCAAAGGAATCAATGAAAAAATATATGGAAAGAAAGTGGGCCTAGACATACTTGATCTTAAACTATACTACAAAGATAATCATCGCAACAATTTGCTACTGGGCAAGAAACAGAGAGGTTGATTAGTAGAACAGACCTGGTACATGACATACAGAAACAAATGAACACAAAAACCTCACAAAGTTACATATAACCAAAGATTCAAGTTATTGGGCAAGAATTCACTATTTGACAAAAACTTCTGGGAAAACGGGTAAGCAGTCTGGTAGAAACTAAGTATAAACAAAACATCTCATGCCATATAACAAGACAATCTCCAAATTTATACATATTTTAGACAGACATAATGACTGACATAAATAAATTAGAGGACAGAAGAAATGACCAGTTAGATCTATGGATAAGGGAAGTGTTCACAACCAAACAAGAGATAAAGAGGTTCACAGAGGATAAAGAGGCCAAATTTGGTTGCATAAAATTAAAAAAGGTTTTAGACAAATAAAACCCTAACAAAAAAGAAGGAAATTGGGGAAAAAAATCTTTGAAGCAAGTTTCTCTGATAAAGTTCTCATTTCTAAGATATATGGGGAACTGATTTAAATTTGTAAGAACAAGAGTCACTGCTCAACCTGATAAATGATCAAAAGACATGAACAGATTATTTTCAAAGAAAGAAATCCATGCTATCAATAAGCCCTAAAAAAAAATGCTCTAAGTCACTAATAATCAGAGAAATGTAAATTAAAACAACTTTGTGGCATTACGTTATACCCATCAGATCGGTAAAATGATAAAAGCTGGAGAAAGTATGGGAAAACAAATGTTTTAATGCCATATTGGTGGAACTGTGAACTATTCTAGATATTCTCAAAAGCAATTTGGAACTATGTCCCAAGAGCCCAAAAAGCATAGTCTTTGATCCAGAAATACTAAGTCTATACCCAAAGGAAAACCAAAAATGAGAAAAAGGACCATATGTACAAAAATATTGATAGACAGAATCTTGTTTTGTGATGGCAAAGTATTAGAAACTAAGGAGATGGCTACCAGCTGGGAAATTGCTGAACAAGTTATAGTAATAGGTACAGGCTGGAATACTACTGTACTATAAGAAACAATGAAGAGGGTATTTTCCAAAATAAAAAAAAAAAACTTAGGAAGACTTATAGGAACTAATGAAAATGAAGTAAGCAGAACCAGGGGAACAATTCATATAACAAAATAATATGAAAACAAACAACTCTGAAAGACTTAGGACTGATCAACATAATAGAAGCAACTACAATTCAGAGAACTCATGATGAAGCATAGTAAACCACCTTCAGATAGAGAAGTGATGGACTCAGTGCAGACTGAAATGTGTGCGTGCATGTGTGCATATGTGTGTGTGCGTGTATACACATACACCTTATAGATACACAGATATAGAAATATATAAGATAAATATGTGTGTGTGTATATATAAAACTAACTATGTATGAACATGATTAATGCAGCAATTTGTTCTGCATGACTATATATTTGCAATGACTTTGGTTTTTCTTGCTTTTTCAATGGGTGGGTAAGGAAAGTTGGGAGGCAGAGAATTTGGATCTTAAAATTGAATTTAAAAAAAGTGCTCAGATTTCTTAGACTAGAAGGCAAAGCAAAATTGAAAGAATTAACTAGTTACCTCTGAAAGAAACTCCAAAAGTAAAACTCCTAGGAACATTATTGTCAAAATGCAAAACATTCAAGTCAAAGAAAAAATATTGCAACCAGACAGAAAGAATTCAGTACCAGAGACACATAATCAGGACCACAGATGACAGAGCCACCACAATAAAAGTTCAGAGAGCTTGGAATATCATATTTCAGAAGGCTAAGGATATACATCAAGAACATCCTGCCCAAGAAAACTGAGTCTAATCCTCTAGGGATTATAGCCCTTTGTGAAATAGCAAACAATGGGAATTTGAGGTAGGATTCATCAACTGGGGAATGGCTAAACAAATTATGGTACATAATGTCACAGACTATTACTGTGCTGTAAGAAATTATGTAAGAGGTAGTTTCAAATAAATGCAGAAAGATCCATATGAACTGATAGAAAGTGAAGTGAAAAGAACCAGGAGCACAATTTATACAATGACAACATGAAAAAGGCAAGCAACTTTGAAAGATTTAGGAATGCTGATTAATGTAATGAGCAACCAAGATTCTAGAGGATTAATGAAGAAATATGTTACCTCCTGATAGAGAAGTTAGTACAGAATGACGTGTGTGTGTGTGCGTGTGTGTGTGTAGATATATACATATGTGTGTGTGTACATATACACACACAGATAAAAATAGATCTATCTATAAATATTTGTTAGACATGGTCCATGCAGAAATTTGTTTTGCTTGACTATACTTGTTTGCACAGAAGTCTTGTTTTTTTCATCTGGAAGAACAAGAGGTCCAGAATATCAAGGGGACTAATGAAAAGAAATGCTAGGGAAGGGGGCCTAGCACTACCAGATCTCAAACTGTATTAGAAAGCAGCAATTATCAAAACCACTTGATATTGGCTAAGAAACAGAAAGGTAGACAAGTGGAAAATTCTAGGTACTCAAGACACAGTAGACAATGAATATAGCAATCTACTGTTTGATAAACCCAAGGACACCAGTTTCTGGGATAAGAACTCACTATTTGACAAAAATTGCTGGGAAAACTGGATAAAAGTGTGGGGGAAACTAGGCACAGACCAATGCCTGACACCATACAGAAGAATAAAGTCCAAATGGGTACATGATCAAGGTATAAAGATTGATACTATGGACAAATTGGTGGAGCAAGGAATAGTGTATTTATCAGATTTATGGAGAAGGGAAGAATTTTTGACTAATAGAGATAGAAAGCATTATGAAGTGCAAGATGGAAAATTTTGATTACATTAAACTGAAAAGTTTTTGCACAACCAAACCCAATGCAACCAAGATTCAGAGGGATGCAGAAAACTGCGAATGAATTTTTGCAGCTCGTGTTTGTGATAAAAGCCTCATTTCTAGAATATACAGAGAACTGAGTCAAATGTAGAAAAATACAAGTCATTCCCAAATTGATAAACGGTCAAAGGATATGAACAGGTAGTTTTCAGAGGAAGAAATTAAAGATAACTATAATCATATGAAAAAATGCTCTAAATCACCATTGATTAGAGAAATGCAAATCAAAACAACTCTGAGGTACCATATCACATCTACCAGATTGGCTAACATGACAGAACAGGAAGATGATAAATGTTGGAGAAGATGTAGGAGAGCTGGAACACTAACTCATTGTTGGTGCAGCTGTGAGCTGATCCAACCATTCTGGAGGGCAGTTTGGAACTATGCCCAAAGGGCTACAAAAATGTGCATACCCTTTGACTCAGCAATATCACTTCTAGGACTGTATCCCCAAGAGATCATAAAAATGGGAAAGGGTCCCACATGGACAAAAATATTTATAGCAGCACTCTCTGTAGTGGCCAAAAACTGTAAAGCAGAATGGCTGAATAAATTATGGTGTATGAATGTAATGGAATACTATTGTGCTATAAGGAATGATGAACAGGAAGACTTCAGAGAGGTCTGGAAAGACTTACATGAACTGATGCTGAGTGAAATGAGCAAAATCAGGAGAACTTTGTGCACAGCAATGACCACAGTATGTGAGAGCTTTCTGGTAGACTTGGAACTTCATTGCAATGCAAGGACTTAAAAAATTTCCAATGGTCTTTTAAGGCAAAATGGCTTCCACATCGAGAGAAAGAACTATGGAATTCAATCGCAGAATGTAGCATATCATTTTCTTTTGTATTATGTTTTGGTTTGTTATATGATTTCTCTCATTTATTTTAATTCTTCTATACAGCACGACTATGGTGAAAATGTATTTAATAGGAATGTATGTGTAGAACTTATATAAAATTTTATTCTGTCTCGAGAAGGGAGGGGGAAGGTAAGGGGGAGGAAGGGAAAAAATCTAAGTTATATGGTAATGATTGTAGAACACTGAAAATAAATAAAATTAATACAAAAAAAAGTCTCGTTTTTCTTTCATTCTCAATGGAGGAGAAGACGTGGGAGGGAAAGAAGACAGAATTTTGGTGACTGAAAAAAACAGAAGCTAATTAAAACAGAGAAACATAATGTCCAGAATTAAGGAACATTCACAGTCCTAATGTGCTCTTGGTTGGACCACATCTAAAATTCACTGCTTAGTTGTAGGTAACACATTTTAAGAAAAGACACTGATAAGCTAGAACTCATCTAGTTATGGAAGGAAAAGGGCTTCAAAACCATGTCAAACAAAAATTGGTCAATGGATCTGAGAGAGTTTGGCATAGAGAAAAGAGGCTAATAGATGCTGTGGTTGTTCAGTGGTTCAGTACTGCTTGACTCTTTGTGACCCTATATGGGGTTTTCTTGGCAAAGATAACAGAGTGGTTGGCCATTTCCTTCTTCAGTGGATTAGGCCCAGGATCACACAGCTACTAAGTGTCAAGGCCAGATTTAAACTCAGTGTGATGAAGTAGAAAGGATACAATGTACTTGTTTGCAGTTTTTCTGTAGATGGGGCCCTGGGTTCAAATCCTGCTTGACTTTGACATGACCATAGAGAAGTCATCTCATCTTTGTGTACCTCAGTCTTCTATCATTCCACCTGACTTACAGGAACCCTTAAAGTGTGAAGGGAGCCCCTGAACTTGTTTTCTTGAGTTGCTGTACTTTCCAGAAATACTGGACCCAGGGTGTGCAGGAGGCCTTGAATCAATCAGTCAAGGAAGAAGTTCTCCCCTCTCCGCACCCCACCAAGTTGACGTCACTTGCTCCTTCTACCCCTAACTGGACTCTCAATTGTGTCCAGAGAGTTGAACCACCTACAAGACAGATACCAGTCAGTCTACACCAGACTGATAAAGTGTTTGTGTAGCTGGGACCCTTGTAAATAAGCAGACCATTATCATAGCCTACCAGTTCCCAAAGGAAAATAAAGCTGCTTTTGCCATCTTATTTACTCATGTTCCTCTTCCCTTTCTCTGCCTTTCTCCTCCCCTTCAGGAGGTGGGAACTAAGCCTTTTTCCCCTCTCCTACTGTTTCTTTTTTCCTCCTCTCATGCCACTGCCATTTGGGAGGGGATGGCCCTCCACTCCTCCCATGATACCCCTCTTTTTGTAACCCACATTCAAATTTCAGCCTGTACTGCAGACTCCTTTGTACTTGGTATAAGGCTTTTCACATGCATGTTCATTTCTCTTGTAATAAATCCAGTTTCTACACGTCTTATAGAATCATGACTTTTGGCTAAGAAAAGGAAAGTTAACTTTAAAGTTTTAATTAACTTTAAAGTAACATCTAAATGTGAATTATATCATAGGCAATTCCTGTGCAATTCAGAAGTCTGACGTCCCTTCCAACTCTAAGATTTTGTAACTCTGTGATTCATGCCAAAACACTATCAATCAGAATCAATCTCTTATAGCCTTACATCTATTTTAAAAAATGCCAATGCTTTCCATTTGTTCTATATAATAAACTTACGGACCTCAAACTTCTTTACTTTAACCCCATTGATATTATTTTCCTCCTGTCACTTTAATCTCCTTTTTGCTTCCATTTATTTTAGTAAAGAACCTTGCTCTCCAAGTAAAAAACCTTGTATTTACCTCCTAGGAGTTCAGTCACAGCCTATGCTGATCCTGCTTCACAAGCACCAAAATTCCTCATCTGGAGGTTCAAATCCTTTGTGAAAATGCCTGGTAACAATGGATCCTGGCTGATGCTAAACATGATTTAACAAGCAGCTTCTATTCCACTGTAAATTTAAAAAGAGTCTCCCTTTCAACAGTCCCTCAGGAAAAGAAGCTCCTTTACGTCTCTGAACAATCAGGTTTGAATACAAATTCCTCAAAGTACAACCTATTGTTAACATGTTTTGTGCAGTTTTAATAGCTCTGATAAAAGAATATAGCATATTTTAGTCTACATATTTCAAATTCTTGGTCACCATTAATATGCCAGGTACTTAAATGAACAAAATGACAAAGAAAAACGAATGAGAGACTTCTTTGTCAGGTAACCAACAAGATGAAGAACTAGACGTTTCTTTATGACCTCTCAATCCTCTCCTAAAACAGAGATTATATGCCAAAGATAAAGTAACTTCATTTATGTCCAAAAGGTGGTTTAAAAAACCCACTTAACTGCTATTTATCTTGTGCTCTCCCAGTATCCCTCCCTCCACTATACTACCAGCAGCAAAGCGGCACTAGCTGACCCAAAGACCAGACCAACAGCCTTCCAAACAACCTAGCCCCAGACCCCAGAAGCCTCCTCCCTCCTTCCAGTGCCATGGAAAGATCCAGGTTCCAGGCTGTGCAAGTATGCTGGGGCCTTGATGATCAGCAACTCAGCAACATTCTGTGCCATGAAAGATTTCTACAGGAAGGCGGAGGAACAGAGCAAACAAAGCCAGGCACATTTCTGGGGCTTGAAATATAGTTCAATGTAACACTCTAACCCTCCTCCCCCGTCCCATCCTCTTAGAGCTTTGGAGACCCAAATTCCAAACAGGAATTGACCTGCTGGCACAATAGCACCAGAGTGGTAGTACTCTGAACTGTTGAGCCAAGGAACTAAGGAAAGGAAGGGAGGGGCACTCCTTTAAGCCTAAGAGAAAGAGCCCAGCATCCAGCTGGATCAAGTTCTAAACCCCCAAAAGTAACTTAAGGTGGAGACCCAAGCTGTTGAACCATGAATTGCCCAGTGTGGAAAGAGGCTGAAAAGTTCTGAAGATCCAGCCCCCAGGGTTGGGAGGAGAGGGAGTCAGAAGGTGAGCAATAAGGGAAAACAGTGGGGGAAGAAACTAAAATTACAAAAGATCTCATAAAAAAGAAAACTAAAAGACCCTGAATATAAACAGATAAATTAACAGGGAAAACATTAACAGCAGAAGGAAATACAGCCTCCAGATCTAATAAACAAGTTTAGTCATCTATCCATAAATATCACAAAACAAAGGAAAATGATACAGCATCTGATAAGGCAAAGCATCTTGTGGAATTTGAGAACAATGAAGCACAATATACTGTTTCAGAGTGCTTTAGAAATGAGAATTACGGAAGGCAGAATTTATGGCTTGCACAGCAAAAATAATGAGCAGAATAGAAAAACTGGAATCTATGATGGCAAGTCTCACCATAGAAATAAAACAGAAAACAATCTATTTGCACTATGTGCATATACACATAAATGAAGGATAATCTAGAAGAAGAGGAGCAAAATACAATAAAATTAAAAGAAAATATGCTCCCTATCCAAGTAAAACACTGATCTTGCAGACAGGATGCAGAGACAATCTAAGGTCTCCCAGAAAAACAGGACAAGTCAAAAGGAAAATGACTGAGTTTAGGAGTGATAATCAATGAGTTTTTACCTTTTTCATTCCCATAAGATGAAACTGATATTGATAACTCCTTTTGAGAGTAGTTAGGTGATTAAATTGTGGCAGTTTCCGTAAGAAAAAAAAATTACATATGAATCATAAAGTATGAGAGATTCTGTGCTTACCTGAAAGAGCATCATAAAATTCTTCCTCACTAAGGATGCTGAGAGGTGGTGATCCTTTAACCAGAGACTGCTCTAATTCATGATGTTCTGTTGCCAGAGTCTCTAATGCTTCTGACAAGATTTTGTTTTTCTCTTGCTCCTGTTCTAATTTCAAATTCCTCACCTAGAAGTAAACAGGTATAGAAATAAAAATTAACTTGATGTCAACCTACCCAGATAGCTATTCCTAACTGGCCTTTGATCTAATTCAATCATAGTAACAGTAGTGAAGCAACCATGCTATATATTCATGGATGAAATGAACAAAATTACTATACTAATTTGGTTTTTCCTGTGGGTCCCTTTCTCACAACAGTTCTGTCTAATAAAAACAGACCAAGAAATAGAAAAACTAAAATACAATTGCAAGCAATTTGTATTCTATCATTAAAATCCAGTAATTTATTGGTTTTGAAAATTGAATAAAGCACAGGAAATACCCCTTTTAAATGACTAAGTAATGGAATAATCCAGTGCCCTCCTCCTGGACATACTGACTATACTGATGAGAAATACTATTTCATTAAAAAGGGTTTGACTTCTTTAAAAATTTAAAATAATTCCTAGCAGAATTCTACAAATTAACACATTAAAAGATACATTTCTTTTCTCAATTTTTTGTTAGTAGGAATGGATCTCTTGGAGGAGAGGAGAGAGAGAGCTTTCTAGAAATAAAGATAATATTAAAACAAAATGCAACAATAACATTTTTAAGAAATAAAAAGAGCAGACATTACTGGCCAGATTACAGCAAATGAAGGGGAAACAAGTTACTAGTGAAAGACGTTGCATATTAAACACTACTTGCAATTATCTTTACGGTATATCATGATTTGGTGAAACAAGAAAGTATTAAAGTTAAAAAGATCTTTAGCTGGATCCTTACTTACTACTCAACCTTCATTCCCCATAGAACAAAACAGAGTAGGCTTGCTTATGATACACTCTTCCTGGATCAACCTCACAAAGACCAGACTTGGAAAAATAGCAAGTCAGATGTCAGAAACTGGATATGTCTTAAGTAGATCCACCGGTGCCAGAGCTCTAGGGATACTTTATATTCAAGTCACGAATAGTAATCTCCTTTTGCTAGATCTTGGGTGCTGTGGAACTAGCTCACAATTCTTGTTCTGTTCCGTAAATTCTCCCTATTGTTATTGTCTCAAATTACTTCCATTTGAATTGCAGTCCCTGGTTTATTTTACTCTCAACTTTGTCTTTCGCATTACCGTCTTTCTGCAGCATACCATGATGTCTTTTGAGAGCCCTCCATGTTTCAGTCCCGAACCCTTTTCAACCTGTTCTTTTTTTTAATAAAGTGTCTGCCAAAGCACTAGGGCATGGTATTCCTGGATCAGTGTCACAGAACGTAGAAACTCAAAAGGTCCATAATGCAAGTAAAAAATCTTGTTTAGTGAATAGCTAAGTTCACAGCAAAAGGAAAATTAACCTTTTGCCATCTAGGGACTAGTTATGGTTCCTAAGGCATCTTACTGTATGTCATCACAGTAACTAGACCGTCATTTTAGAGCTACAGTAACAAAAATAGTACTACAGTTAAGCAACAATGTACAATTACAACATGAAAAGCTGAAAAATTCAATGAGGTGAATTTCTAATGTTTTTAAATTTCCGGCATAATATTAAAGTGAACTGAAAAATGTTTTTATCTGTAATCTAAGCTACAATATCTATTACAGATCAAGAGTATTCTCTTAGTTTGGATAAAATCAGAACTTTAAGATAGGTGACCTTTCCCAAATAATCATTCATTTAAATGGGCTACTTAAGAGCAATCCATTTTTTTTTTTAACAGACAAGTAATGTGAAGTTTGGCATATTATCCAAAATGATTCCCACTATCCTTGAATGGGAAAAAATGCCTGACAATCCTTCACCGAATTGTCTTTGCATGGCAGTTCACTGACAAATTTCCATGCAAAAGAATTCCACATCAAATCAGTCTTAAATGAAGCGATGTGGTCTCCGGCCGCTCCATTACTTCTTTAGTTTTCAAAATATCAAAACATTAAGCCCTCAAAATGCAATGATAAAAAGAAAAAGGAAGCTCTAACAACAAAATTATTCAAGAAATAGTAAGAATACTTATTTAATACATACATTCATTTCAATGGAGCTCAATAATGAATGACAAGAAGAAATAAAACCCGAGAAAGAAAAGATACAAGCAAACAAACAAAACAAGTTTAAATCAAAATTCTAGTTGTCTTTCAACCTTAACTAGAACAAAATAAACAGCTCTCCAATTCTGCAACATCTACATCTGTTCTCACTTATTCTAAGAGTAGGAGTAAAAAAGGGGGTGGGGAGGAAGGAAAAGTGACTCTTGTTTTTTTCTGTTTCTTATTTTATTTTTTCCTCTTTCAACTTATTTAAGGACACTTCTACAGCTTCAAAATTAGTTTTCTGCAAAGAAGAAAACTTCCTATCAAAGAATAACCCATAGAATGAGAATTCTAAAGTCCTCTATGTACAATCTAAAATTTCATCTCTTTGATAAGAAACATATAACAGAAAAAATATTGGGCAAAGGTCTTTCATTCTTTTACATAAACATATAAGTATATGTTAACACAATGTTTCCATCTAAAAATCACTACTACCTTCCTTTTGTCTTTATCATTTTATACTTTTAGTTATCTGAAAGTCACCAGGATAATGGAACTCCCAACACTCTTTACACCTTCACCGGCTCCACTCACAACACTTCAGATATACACAAGAGTAGTGTATGAAGGGGGAAAAGAATCAGTATTATGTAAATATTCTTAATACAATGCTTTTCCATCAGTAGTTGCCTAGCTTTTGTGTATAAAGTGTAACTCCTCAGTCTGGTGTAGCAAAAAGAACAATGGATAAAAAATTAGGAAAGTAAAGTTCCAGTTACTGTCCTGACATTAACTACCTGCATGACTGAGGTTCTTAAGCTGCTTCAGCTGTCTAGGCTGTAGTTTCCTCATTTGTAAAATGAAGGGACTGGATTAGATGACCTCTTAAGGATTGGTCCCTGTTTTATCATGCTATTATCCAATTTCAATATGATTGTCTAGATTTTAAGTTCCTGAATGGCAGGTTCTATCTCTCTAATCTATTTATCAAAAACCTCTTCTGTTTGTCTTCCAGCACAGTGCAATTATTGGACATAATAGGCTGTTAATATTTGTTGACTAGAGTTTAATTTGAATTTGTATAATGCCTTATATATGTTAATTGCTCAATAAATGTTTATTAATGATAATTTTTTTTAAAATATCCTCCACCTATGATATCTATGTGACTCAATACTCAATTATTCTGAAAGGAACAAAAACATTTTCTCCCAAGAGTAATAGTCATAAAGTTAGGGGATACTAATAATTTATTCTAAAACTAGAAAATTTCTAAACCAGCAATTTCATTTTAAAATTTATTTATTCAACAAGTATTTGCAGAATGTTTACCATGTGCAAAACTCTACATTAGCATGTGATAAGGTTGAAGAAATGAACTGAGTAATCAAATTTTGGAGGGCTTTGAATTAAAGTGAAGGATCTTGATTTTTATTCAGTAGGCAATGAGAAATTGCTGAAGTTTTTTTGATCTGGAAGAAGTCTCACATGAGGTAATCTCATCAGATGTGCTTCAGTAAGTTAAATCTGGCAGTAGCATACAGTAGGAAAAGGCTTTCTTAACATTTCCGCATACAGAAAGCAATTAATAAATGTTTTAAGAATTAAATTGAATTTTATTTAGTATATTTAGCCATATACTCTGCATAAAATATAATCATTATTTAACTACACTTCATAAAGCTTTGAGATCAGGCAGGTAAGTAAAGTGCAATGAAGTGAGAAAAAGTAAAAAAAAAAAAATAATAATAATAATGAGTAACCCTGCAAAGAAAAACTTTAAAGTGGGACACAGATACTCATTATTCACAGCACATACTTTCCAATTATCCCAAGTGTAAGATAGGTGACTTGTGGGTCAATCCTGTCTAACTCTTTCGACGGACCTTATTTCCACTTAGTATGGCAGCAATAGATTTCCTCATCTCTTTGCTACTGAGTGCAAGGCTCTACAAAACACCTATTACTTGAGACTGAAATACTATTTTACTGAGATACTATTTTATCTCCTTAATGAGAAGAATTGATTTATACCCCATGGTTATATAAATGAAACATTCACTTTTAATGCCTATTTAGAACCTTATCATAACTTTTCCCTATGTCTAAAACCTCCCTCTCCTACTAAACAAATCTTCATCTACTGTATGCCTAAAGAATAGACTATCTGAAATCCCAGTCTCTGAACCAAATTAAACTATATTGTGCAGTTAAAAAAAAACTCTAACTTTATTAGAACTTGCTTGATCCTGCTGATCTAGTATGTAGGGCAAATGATGGATGCAATCTTTTCAGTCTTATATGAACTTACTTTCACAGATCGATAAACTTCTAAAGTTTCTTATTTTTTTCTTTTTATTTATTTACTTATTTAACTTTTAACATTCATTTTCACAAAATTTTGGGTTCCAAATTTTCTCCCTTTTGTCCTCTCCCCCACCCCAAAACACCGAGCACTAAAGTTTCTTTTAATGAAATAACCCTATATTAGTGATTCACATTTAACCTATGGTCTACTTTAATCCTATGGTATGTATGTGGGAGCAGGAAGGGAGGTGTGTTAATGCAGAGGAAGAAAACTAGGGGAAAAATGCTGCAATCTTATGAAAAGGTTTTCTACTAGAGGTATGCCAGTACTACCTTAACAATTTGGACCTTGAATGGGTCCAAGGAAACCAATTCTTAAGGAAATGTGAACCCTACTTTTGGAAATAATGCTCCAAACTACATTTTTTCATTCTGCAAAAGAAGATCTCTGATATGAACAGAAATATTCCTGTTTTATCATTCCCTGTAGACATAACAGCTCCTTTGAAATTATAAAGACTCTGCCTGGCCTTGAAGAACACATGAAAATACCTCAGAAATAGTGTTAAAAACTTTAGTAGAATCAGAAACAGAACAAGTAGGATAACTCATCAGTGAAACTTGCCCATATTCAACAAGGCAAGTATTCATTTAATTAATTAATTCATATACTCAATAGTTGTTGAACTGAATTATAAAGATAAATGGTAAAACACTTAAGCCTGTATTATGAAAATGTTTTAGGTTATTACAGAATTCTAATTGTATTTCTTAGTATTTACTAAACAGAATCAAGACAAAACTGCAACCCTGTGATAACTCAAATGCCCAACAGAAAGACTAACACTTGTTAAAGCAATGAAACTGGAACTGAAAAGCTCCAAAGGATGTTTTATCAGCAACTCAAACTTAGTATTTCTGAAGCCTTACTTATTATCTTCTTCACTAAACCTTTTTGTCCTCCACATTTTTCTTCTCGGTTGAGAATGCCAAATTCCTTCCAGTTACCAGATTAGGTTAGCAATTTCATAATTCTTCTCTACTTTTCATTTTCTTTGTCTTAGTCCCAAATACAATCAATTGCATCAATTCTACCTCCAGGTCTCTGGCATTCATTGCCTTCCTTCTACTTACAAAAACTACTCACCTAGTTTAATCCTTTAATCATCTTTCATACCTGAACAGAACTGTTTTCACAACTCCTGCCTGGGCTACATGCTTTTCTAGACTTTCTTCCATCAATCATCATTCTGATCAGCTCTAAAATAATCTTTCTAAAAACAAAGGTCTGAAAATGTCATTCTCCTACTCAATCTTCTGTGGTTCCCTATTACAGGCTAAAATAAAATACAAATTTATAACCTCTTGGGTTTGACACTTAAAAATCCTTCACAGTCTGGCTCCTAATCTACCTTTCTGGATTTATTTCTTATTACTACCCTTAACAAGTGCTACATCACAAAGAAAATGTTTCTGCTTCCAAAACTTTTTATTCATTCTCCCATTTATCTGTCCTTGCACAGACTGTCCCCCTCAGATGCTACTTTCCATAGGAAGCTTTGCCTGATCCCCCTAATTGCTAATGTTTTCTCCCTCTTCACATTATTTTATACTTATCTATATAAATGTTGCAGCATTCTTTTTCCACCTCTCCCCAGACAATATAAATTCCTGGAGGGCAGAGACTATTTACTATTTATTCTTTTTTCTTTCTATGTCCAACAATGGCCTGTTGAATGAATACCAGAAAGATCAGCTTTAACACAACGTAACGAACTTTAACATATCATCTTAAAATGAAATTCTTGAATATAAAAATACATATGGTCCCTAAGATGTTCACACTAGTTTGCTACATTATATGTCACCTATATGTGAGGCTTGTAAACAAATCACTTGAGGAAAACCCATATAGGGGCTAATTTATTATTCCATTTTCAATTATTTTGCTTTCCCAAAAACAACTAACACAGTTGAGAGATACCAGATGTACAAAAAATGAAAACCCGTCATGCTAGGATCTGACTAAGTGGATATTTTCAGTAAGTTTTACACACTGCTCTTTTACATACATACACAGGCCTTACTCCGGAGTTTCCCAAAGTAATCTGGCATGGAAAACTTGGGGGCCTGAAATATGTCAAGTGAACCCATAAATGTTGGGTTTGGAATGAAATATCCTTTATAGGTTATTCCACTATGAAGATGCAGACAAAATAAACAAGGGAGAAATAGAAGAGATAGTAAGAAATAAGTCTTCATGAATTATTTACAATTATTATGAAAAAATTAGAATTACTTCTATTAGTATGGTGTAATAAAAATGAAAAACGATTGAACAACAACAAATAAAAAGAGTGCTAGAACTGGAATCAAAAGATGTGAGTACAAGTAAATAGAGGCTTTGGACACCTATGTGACCTTGTGACCTTATGGTTTAGCTTCCTCCTTATCTGGGAACTGAAGGCTGAAGTAGGCAGCATTTAAGTTGCCTTTCAGCTCTAAATCTATGACCTTGTCCTATCTTTATTGGACTAAAGTGGATCCAGTTTCCAGGCTAAAAAAACTAAGCCACTGTAGACATTATCTATGAATTAACTGTCCATAAGCAAGACTATAAGATCATTTATCTAGACCAGGACTGGAAAGATCCAGGAAGTGACTTCTCTCAAGGTCTTAAGGTGGCTAACAGTAAAGGTCGCATTTGAATCCAGATCATCTGACTCTAGAAACAGTGTCCTTTCCATTATATCATTATATTGCCTACATAATGAGGTACAATCTTAAAGAATATAGTACTTACTGTCTTTTTAACGTGTTTCAAAGCATTCTAATTCACTGAGTAACTCATAGATTCTGTATATAATTATTCAGAGAACTAGTGAGATGGGGATTTGAGGCTGTTTCCAACAGACTAATTTCCAATTTTCCTCAGTCTTTTTATAGGTAACTTACAGGTAACTCTATCTTCCATTGCTCTACTCATTCCCCACTTCCTAACAAATACCTACCCTTCACTGTCTCTAGCCTTTTATACACTGGCTCACAGAGTGTCTATCTCAGGCCCCCATAGCTAGCAAGAGACACAGCAAGAAGAATGAGAAATTGGTTGCGTCAAAAGTTACTAAAAAAGCCTTGAGGCATATTCACAGAGCTATCCCAGGTGCCAGCTCCAGTCAGGATTTGAGTTTGCCTTTGTCCACTCCCTTTCTGTCACTCCCCAGCTGGTGCCAACTTCTTCCTTACCTCTCTCTCCAGACTTAGAAAAAGCACTGGACCTTGGAGTCAGGGGAGATCTGAGCATGAATCCCAACACCAAAACTTACTGGCTGAATAACCCTGGGCAAAGCCTTTATCTCTGGCACTATCAATTTCCTATTATGTAAAATACAGGTACTATTACTAAAATCATCTACCTCACAAAATTCTTTTGAATAAAGTACTTTGTAAATTTTAATGTTATAAAAATGTCAGTTATTTTTGGTGAAGACAAAGAATAAACAAGAAAATCCTCCTCTCCAAACAAACCCTCACAACTTTTAAGTCTATAAAAAGGCCTTCAAATATTTGGATATGGCATGAGTTCAAATTTCCCTGGACAGCTTTTAGGAAAAGTAGGCCATCCAAATTAACCAGGCCATTTTCTAAATTCTAAGAAGAGTGAAACAGTTCAGTAGCATAGCGGATAAAGTGCTGGGCTTGAAAAGTCAGGAAGGGCTTCAGTAAAATCCTGCTTCAAACACTTACTAGCTATGTGACTTTGGGCAAGTCAACTAACTTCTCTTTGTTTCTGTTTCCTCATCTGTAAAATAAAGGACACAAAGACCTCTAAGATGCCTTCTAGTTCCAAGTCTATGAGTCTATGATGACTAAATGCTCAATTAACATTTGTAGCCAACAAATAAATTTCAGGTGGGTTAAATCTATATCTTATGTGTTTTGTGCACACTGAGATTCCTTTCATAATTGATATACAGGGCATAATGATGTTCATTTTATAGGAATTAGGATGTCATTCCATTATTTTAAATAAATACAGATCTATAGTCCTTACATTTGATTTTTATGCCTTAGTATGGCACAAACCTATGGGTTATTTAATGTCAAATCCTTGGTCAAAATAAAGACCACCAATTATAACAACGTTCTTATAATAAAACCCAATATGCTCTATGTTGATATACTTTGCAATACTTTCCCAGGCTGTGGCAAGAAACCAGGCCTCATACAGAACCCTGACAAATGATGGGGGTGGGATGGGGGGGGTGGTATGTTTTGGGATAGGACCCAAGTATCCAACCCTATATCACTGCTATATGTTTAACATATTTTAAGTAGCTTTAGTGATGATCAGTATTAAGATACCACTGCCAAAAGAAACTGGGAGTTTGTTTAGATGTTCCCTCCAACTCTAAAACATATCTTCTTTACCAGATCTGTACAAAGGAACATCATGATTTTTGAGATTTACAAAAATAAGAATACTAATTATCAGATATGAGAAACATTTTACAACAAATTCAAAGATACACTGAATTTAAAACGTTATTTCTGTTTCAGTTAAATTAGTTGTTTACAAATTCTGCAGTGAACATCTCTTAAGCATCTGTGAAAGAAAGGCTCCACTTTTCACAACATGTGACAATAGTTGTTAAAGAGAAGATGCTAGGAATATTGGAAAAACAGAAAAATCTTTCTGCTTAATGAGCCGGAAATCATTTCTGTGATGTTTATGAAGAAAAAAATTCTCCTGACTTGTGAACACATCACAAGAAGCACAAATTTTCTTAGCCGTGACATTTTCCTCACATTAAAAACCAAAATTTCAAAGATGACTACATCTAAACAACCCACACTGCATGAAGAGGTTAACAATGGCCATTATGAACAACACAGAGCTTATCAAACCAAGAAACATCCCTGGCGGAAGAGATAAATGCACATGGGAATTAGAGTCCACTACTCTGGAAAACAAACAAATGAAAAGGTGACCAGAAAAAGACAAAATTAATATAAATTATTGTGATAAATATTTCTTTAGAAGGTAACTGAAATTATTTATGCTTCAAAATAATTTGAAACCACATGCTAATTCACATTAAACTTTATTCTTAATATGCACAGACTGAATTGACTCCAGTCAGAATAACTGAATTCAACCTGGGTTAAAATAGTTAACTACTCTGTCAAAATAAGGACTATAAAATTGTGCTCAACAGATTCTAGGGCATGTTTTCTAGTTAACTGGAGGTCTGGAAGGAAATTTTTCATTTCAACCTTTACTACTGCAAGTCTTTTAAAAATTCATGTGTGCTCACTCTGGAGAGCAATTTGGAACTATGCCCAAAGAGTTACCAAAACCATGCATAACCCTTTGACCAAGCAATACCACTACTAGGTGTGGAGCCCAAAGAGATAAAAAACAAAATGGAAAAAGGGCCTATATATACAAAAATATTTATAGCAGCTCTTTTAGTGGTGGCAAAGAATTGGAAATTGAGGTAATTCAATTGGTAAATAGCTAAACAAGTTGTATATGATTGTGGTGGAATACCATTGTCATATAAGAAATGATGAGCAGGACGCTCTCAGAAAAACCTGGAAAGACTTAATTAACTGACAGAGTCTGAATGTAGATTGAAGCATACTTTTTCTTTACTTTCTTTATTTTTCTTGGAGTTTTCTGTGTTTTCTTTCATGACATGACTAACATGGAAACATGTTTTGCATGACCTTCTGGGAAAGGGTAAGCAGAGAGAGAGAGAATTTAGAACTCAACAACTGTTAAAAATCATTTTTATATATAATTGGGGGCAAAGTAAAACATAAAAAAATTCATGTGTGTCTTCCTTCTATGGCAAGTGAGACCAGGCAGTGAACAGAACCTTAACTAGTAATTATGACACCTGCAATTTGTACCATAAAGTGCACCTGGGCCAAGCATTTGAAAAGAGGGAGGGAGGGTGAAGAAAATTCAGGATACAAGGCCCCAAGGAATGAAGAGATCCCACAATGAGAAGGGAGTAGGAGGGAGGAGAGAAGGGAAAGATAAAGTCTTGAGAATACTTGCTCTATGGGCACCTGGAGGTCCCCAGGGAAGGGAATGGGACAAGACCAAGTCTGGGAGAAGCAGACACTGGAGATTTCAGCACCCTGGGACCAAGTGAAATTTAAGAATTCTGGTGGAGAGCTCCATTCTAGATGATCAAGGTTTTATGGTGCCATTACATTTTAAGGAAAACTTGTATGAAGAAATTATATTTCAAATTACCAAGCAATAGCCTAATTTTCTTAAGCAATAATTTTTTTTTTTTTACCAATGCAGAGAAACTGTCATATGACAAAAGACATCAGATATTCCCTTGAAATACCCTGTCATCATTTGCAGCCACACTGCAGTGTTAATAAATGTTAACTTTTCGTTCTGCTGGTAAAATTCACTCACACCTTTCTAAGTTCTTGTCTACCATATGTCATGCATGCACTAAGCTAGGAATGGGGGTAGGTTTGGGGATGAAGAGAAAAGCAAAATAATCCCTGTCCTCAAGATGCTTACTTATGTTCTATGGATAGAAAAGTAAACTCAGTAAAATGAAATACAAAATAGATACAAGGTAACCACCAAACACTTTTCTAGGTGGAATGTTCTGGCATTTGGGGCAATCAGGACAAGCTTCTTGAGAGAGGTAGCACCTGAGGTGAGCCTTGAAGGAAGCCAGGGATTCCATAAGTAGAGAGTAAAGTATATTCTAGGAATGGCAAACAACCTGTGGCAAAAGGATGGTAATAACAAAGGGAATGTTGTGTACAAGCAACAGCACAAATACCTAGCTTGGCTAGAATGTTAGAGGGTGAGAAGAAAAGTAATGCACAAAAAACCTCAAAAGGTAGGCTGGAGCTAGACTGAGAAGGACTTTCTTTAAAGAGAGGTTGGTATTTTATTCCAGAGACAAGAAAAAACCACTGGAACCTCTTGGGCAGAGGAGGGATAGGGTTGGATCCCCAATACTTTTATGAATACCAATTTGGCAGATATGTAGAGAGAAGAGAGACGTGAGGTAGGGAGATTACTGCTCTAGGTTCAAGCAAAAAGAGGGCCTGATGAAGCAAGGAACTGTGCAAGGAGAGAAAATGAAATGGATGTGAAATCCACTGGGACGAAAGAGCTAACAAGCTCTGGCAACTTTACTGGTATGAGAAGTCAGAGAGAAGGAAGATTCAAAGACAATCTGACACTGTGAATCTACTTGAATGGAAGATGGTAGTACCCTTGACAGAATGGAGAAGAAATACTTTAAAGCCTTAGATTATAATGCATTCTGGAAGTATGTAGCTAAGGATACTTATACATCCAGGAGAGTTCCCTTTTATAAAAATTTCTGCTATAATTTATCTAATTCAGTGAAAATCAATGTGGATAAACCCTATTCTCAATATAATACCCACATAAATTACTGGATTCGCTATTTAACATGGAATTCCTCTGCATTTATAAAAAAATCTCTAGAATTATCAAGTCTTCTTTTGCTTCACAAAAATTCTTCATACTGTTGCTACTATTGAACAATAATAGCATGATTTTATATATTGCCACAAGTTACAAATAACTGAAACTGGAAAATAAACTTTCTCTTCTTAAATTGGAAAAGGAGGCTAGTTCACATAAAAAGCAATTTAAGGACATTTAAGCACAACAACGACAAGGGTAAGACAAGATTTGGAAAGAATATTAAAGAACTGTTGACTAATCTTCAAACATATCAAATCTTAATCATCTTCTTGGAGAAATCCTCGATAATTTTTATAGACTGATCCTAGGATACTGGTATAGAGAATATTGAGATGAAACAATTTGCTCCACCACTGCAGGCTGGCGTCATCCTCTGTAAATTTTAGTCTTAGAGCCTTACAGAACTGAGACTTGCCCTGCAAGGCAATCAGCATCAGAGGTAGAACTTAAAACCCAGGTCTTCCTGATTTTGAGTTCAGCTCTCTATTTACCAAGTCATACTACCTTTAGCTAATTTTAAAAGGAGGAAAGCAAGTATTTACTAAGTACCTACTATGTGCCAAGCACGGGGCTAAGTACTTTATAAACATCATCTCATTTTATCCTCACAACCATCCTGGAAAGTAGACGTCACTATTATCTCTATTTTGCAGTTGAGAAAACTGACATAGACAGAGATCAAGTTGAGTTACCCAGGGTTACCCAGCTAGTAAGTGTCTGAGGTTGGATTTGAACTCAGATCTTGGAGGCAGCTAGATGACTCAGGAGATAGAGCACTGGGCCTGGAGTCAGGAAGACCTGAGATCAAAACTGGCCTCAGATACTTACTAGCTGTGTAACCCTGTAACTAGCTATGTGACTATGAGTAAATCCCTTCACCTGTTTGCCTAAGTGGTAGCAAGGTGGCTTGGTGGATATAGTGATAGGTCTGGAGTGAGAAGACCTGAGTTCAAACTCAGTCTCAGACACTAGCTATGTGACCCTAAGCAAGACACCCAACTTCTTTGGCCTTATCCATGGAAGAAGCAAACTACTACAATATCTTTGCCAAGAAAACCTCATGGACAGTATAGTTCACAGGGTCATGAAGAGTCAGACACAACTGAAGAACAACTTCCTGACTTAGGGTACAGTGAGACATTCTGTATATAATAAATGACAGAAGGTTTTCATTGATAACGTATATTTGTTCCAAAGTGTTTTTTTTAATGAAGTGAGAGGGAGAAAAAAAATACAATTCTGTTAATTAAAGACCACTTTAAAAATTTAGAGAGGTAGGAGGATGCAACAGATGTGGAATGTTACCTGTAGTTTCCGTCATTGTAATGTTAAGTTTTGCTTAACTGTTTTACATTGTTACAGGAGAGTTCTCATAGAGGAGGGTAATCTGAAAATGTTTCTAACTGTAGAAACCAAAAATAAACCACAGCAACTTTTAAAAATCCTATGACCTCTATGAAGATAACTTCCAAATCTTTATCTCCAAATCTTGTACTCTCCTGACCTTCAGTTATGCATCTCCAACTGTCCATTAGAAAAAGAATCACAAAATCACACAATCTCATGGTTGACAAGAATCTCTCCTTATAACCTATAACTGAGAAACAATCTCCTCTAAACAGGGTTAATCAGCTTTCACTTATGAGCTTCTGTGAGCTGAACCTACTATTCTATCACCTAGAGAAGCTGATTCTACATCTAGACACATTCAATTACTAGGAAGTAATCCCTACTAAGCATCTAAGCAACACCACTTCTACCAATCAATGGGCATGATTTAAAGTCTCCTTACCATCCCGGTCACCCTTCTCCCGTAACTCATCAATGACCTTCCTAAAACATGGCACACACACCTAAACACTACTCCAAATTGTAGTCTGACTAGGGCATAGCATAGTGAGGTAATCACTTTCCTCATTACAGACTCTATATTTTTACTGAAAGGCAGAATGGAATAGTAGAGAAAGAGCTGGTTAAATGTCAGAAAGACACTAGGTTCAAATATTGCCTTTGACATATAATGGCTGTGTGAATATGGAGAAAACAGTGTTCTAGGCAACTCTTTAAAAACATAAACTGCAGAAGAGTTGCTGAACTGCGTTAGAAAAAGGGAGTTTCCTCACCAGGAATTCCCTACACCAATCAAAATATCTAAACAAGTCTAGACGAGGGAAAAAAAATTTTAATGCCTTTATCAAGGCAGCAGTTGACACTAACTTTATTTGCCTGCTATGTTGTTGATTTTAAGTCTACAAGTTATCTAAAATCAACAGGTCTTTTTCACATGCACCACTACTGCCCAGCTTTGGAAACCAAATATCGAACTTAACATTTATCCCTAATAAGTTTCCACGTAACAGTTTTAGGCATTTACTCTTAGCCTGTCACGATCTGTTTGGATCCTAAGTCTACCACTTGCCATGTGAGGTTATCTTCAGATTCATATCTTCAAATATAAGCAAGCTAGCTAGCTACCTTCTCATTACTGTTTCTGAGAAGAATGAACCAAGAAAGCCCTAAGACACTCCAATAAAGCTCTCCTTGGGGAGATGGGGGAGCACAGCACTAGTGAACAGCCTGGATAAGTAATTCAGACACTCAAGGAGTCCCAAATCTATCTAAAGATAAAATCTTCTAGCCTAAATCTCTCTCGTTCACAAAACGCAGTGCCAAGATTTGTCAAATGCCTTCCTGAAATACAAGTATACATTCCCCTGATCTATCAGTCTAAAATATATATATCTATATCTATAGATAGATAGATATGCATATATATCTCCCCTTCTCTCTCCTGACATTGCCACTAATCTGGTGCAGGCCTTTGACACCTGACATCTAAACTATTTCAACAGCCTGCTGGTCGATCTATCTGCCACAAATCTTTCCCCCTACAAGGCAACCCAACTGACAACTCCGTGGTCAAAGTGATCTTTCTAAAGTGAAAGGCTGATCTTCCTCAACCTCTGACACAGATAGTCATCCCCTTCTCCAAGAGACTCTGTTCTCTTCAGATTTTGGAGACACCACTGTCTCCTGGTTCTCTTACCCATCAGATTGCTCCTTTTCAGTTTCCTTTCGGGGTCTTCATCCAGATCATGTCCACTAACCATAGGTGTCCCCCAGAGTTCTGTCTTGGGCCTTCTACTCTTCTCCCTCTATACTGCTTCTTTTACTTAATGATACTATCATCTCATAGATATGCTGATGATTTTCAAATCTACTTATCCTACCCCAAACCAATCTATCTGCCAATCTCCATTCTCACATCTCCAACTGCTTTTTCAAACATCTTGAACTAGAAATCTAGTAAATATCTTAAAACTCAAAATGTCCAAAACTGAACTATTATCTTTCCCCCTAAACCTTCCCCCCTCACTGAACTTCCCTATTACTGTCCATGATAACCCCATCCTTCCAATCCCTTAGGCTCACAATGTAGGTGTCATCCTTGATTTCACCTTTTCTCTAACCCTCAATATCCAATCTGTGGCTAAGGTTTGTTGATTTTACCTTTGAGCATCTCTCAAATACACCCCCTTCTCTCCTCTGACACTGCCATCACTGGAGAGTAGGCCCTCATCACTTCACAGTTGGACTATTGCAATAGCTGATAGGGAGTTTGCCTGCCTCAAGTCTCTCCCCACCCCAAATTCATCATCCATTCAGTCACCAAAATGAAATTTTCCAAAAGCACAGATCTGATCATGTCACTCCCCTACTTAATAAACTCCAGTGATTCTGTTGCCACTAGTATCAAATACTAAATCTTGTTTGGCATCTAAATCCCTCTTAGCCTTTCTGGTCTTTCCCTTCACCACGTACTATTCAATCCAGTGACACTGGCCTCCTTGCTTTGCCACAAACAATATACACCATCTTTCTCTAAGCTCCAGTCATTTTCTCTAACATCTCCCATTCCTGGAATGCTATCCTTCCTCACTTTTTCAACAACTAGTTCTTTCTTACTGGTCAGAAATGAATCCAGAATAACCATTTCCTTCATCCTTTCATACACTTACCTTCTACGGCATGAAATTATCATGAAGCTTTCTTCACCTGCAGACACCAAAAACTCAGCATGTTCCAAACTGAATTCATCATGACTATGAAAACAATACAGCATTCTTTCCTAGTGCCAGTCACTCACTGATTATGCCACTAATGTTTCATGCCCAGTCACTCTACCATAATGGCTTCAACATTTCAAAAGGCTTTTCCCCCTTAACTATGTCCTAGAGAATGGCTTAAAATGGAAACATTACCAAACCATTTACAACATTTTTCTCAGGTTGATTAAAAACAAAAAAGCATAAACTTCCCGTTTCTTCAGACTTGTATAATTCTATATACTTTAGGGTCGAGAGGGAGTTTTTATTGGACTATGTTCCTTAAAGAATTACTTGTTTTGAGATACAATAATAATAAATAATTACAAAAATCAACATATCTTAAAGTTTACAAAACAATTACCTCACAGGTGTATTGTGATAAATGTTTCCCAGATTACAGATGAGGAATCTTAAACTCAGAAAGGTTAAGTGACTTTCTCATTAAGTCATATAACTGATGTCAGAGTTTCTACCTCAGGTCTCCTGCCTCCAGAGTTGAACACCATTTCCTCTATCACTTGCAAATTACCAAATTATTCATCTTCTCTCAAATTACCATATTATCCTAAGTCATGATACACATAATTATCAATTACCAAATTATTCATCTTCTCTCAAATTACCATATTATCCTAAGTCATGATACACATAATTATCCTAAGGCATGGTACACCTTTAAGTACATGTGGAAAAGATCTAGAATGTTTCAGCAAACTATAAACTTAAAATGAGTCAGTAAGGTGATATGACAAAAAGAAAAAAAGATAATGGTATCTTAGGCTCTAGTAATAAAGGCCCAAATGCCAGAACAAGAAAGTCAATAATAATCCTATTATATTGTTCCTTGTTTAGGTCACTTCTTGGAGTGTTCTGTTCACTGCTGGGGGCTACATTTTAGAAAGGATATTGATAAAACAAACACTTTCAGTCAAGGTTGTTTAGAACTAGGGATCATGCTCAAGTTACTGCAGTAACTAGGAGTGCTTATACTGGAAAAAAAAACATAAGAAAGGAGAATAAGACAGATGTTTTTTTCTGGTATTTATCAGACTGTCACAAGGACAAAAGATTAAGCTTGTTATACTTGGTCTCACAAGTTAAAATGCAAATAGCCAAACACTGAATAAAGCAGACTATGGCTTGCTGTAAGGAAATGCATCCTAACAAGCATTACTTTGGTGGCTGAAGAGAAGATGGATTGGAGTGGGGAGATACTTAAGGCAGATAAACCATCAGGCTAGAGCCATAGTACAGGTATGAGGTGATGAGGGCCTGCACCAGAATGACGACAGTGTCAGAGGAGAGAAGGGGTCTTATGCAAGAGATATTACAATGATGAAATCAATAAGCCTTTGCACAGATTAAATATTGGGCATTAAAAGTGAGAAGTCAAGGACAACACTTATAGTTGCAAGGCTGAGAGAAGAAAAAGATGGTGTTGCCCTTGACAATAACAGAGAAGTTAAGTAGAGGGAAGGGTTAAGGAAAAAAAGATAGTGAGTTCAGTTTTGGACATGTGCAGTTTAAGATTATCCAGTTTGACCTGCCTGAAAGGTGTTTGGAGATATGAGAAATGCCTTGAGAGACTGTAGATTTCCTGTCCTTGGAAATTTTCAAAAGAAGCTATAAAACCACGTACTAGAGATGTTGTAGAAGGGCTTTTTGATAAGGTAAGCACTGGGGCTAGATAACCTCTGAAGAACTTTCTAAATCTTAAATTCTGTGAAAATTTTCAAAGTGTTATAATTATGGATAACAGGGATTAGGGAAACAAGAAGCTGGGAAAGATGTTAAAGATAACAAGTCAAGGTAGAGGAGAAGGAGTTTGGTTTATTCAGAATTTACTTAATAGAGGTGTTTCTAGAACTAACTAGCTCTAAGATTCCAACTGGAATTTCAATGTGACAGAATAAGTCAGACAATCTTCTTAGAGCTTTTGAGCCAGTTCCAAAATCCCATTAACAGCATTTCATTTAAGGTAACATTTGCAAAAGAACGAACCACTCATCTCTCTTCATGGAAGCATCAGATGTTTCTTTGAAAACAAAACAGAATACATTCACCAAATTATAGTAACTGGAAAAACTACAAAGGACAAGGCAAATTTTAAGAGCCTCCACTGCTTATAGTGAGTTACTACATCTAGGCATTTTGTTGACAAAAAAATGAATAGGATGGTGTTGCTCATCTGAAGTTCACAATTTAGAAGGAAAATAAATTTTAAAAACTCTCAAATAAGAAAAGCGTAAGTATTTGTAAAGCAATGTACAACAGAAATAGAGTCTGATGACATGAACAGAATATACAAAGGAAAGGCATAGTAGGAACCAATCAATCAAGTTCTTATTAAGTGTCTACTATATACCAGACATTTTACTAGGCACTGAAACAGCCCCTCCCCTCCAGGAGCTTCCATTACATGTACAAATACACAAAGCAGATACAAAGTAACCTTGGAGAAGGGAAAGCCTTCCTTCCTATCACCTGGGAGTACAGTGCAAAGGTCTCATGGAGAAGGAGGCATGGGTGAAGAGTAAGACTGACAGCATTAGCAGTTGTGTGAGGGACAGCAAAGCCAGTCTGGCACAATACAGCGTATGAAGACCGTTAGTGGATAAGCAGACTAGAACAGCAGAATTGGGGCCAGGTTGTGAAGGGCTTTAAATGCTGAATAGAGGAGTTTATACATGATCTCAGAGCTAACAGGAAACCACTGGAGTTTGTAAAAATATATAATTTTCTACATACATTAAAATGACACCAGTTTATGTTACAGAGGGAAAATCATTTCATGAATGAATACAATTATCTACAGCTCTCAAGAGAAACAACCTGTGCAATAACCATGGCTGTGAAACTGCAGCATTCTTTCATAGTGCCAGTCACTCCTTGCATATTTCACCAATATTTCATGCAGTCATTCTACTGCTTTGGCATTTTTAAAAGCTTTTTTTGGTATGTACTTTTACTTAATTTGCTTTTTTCCCCCTCAAAGCAAAAATGGGAGTAGGAATAAAGTGGCAACACTATACACCATCTACAATATTTTTTCCCACTGATGGAAAAAGACAATAGGAACATATTCTATATTGTTGAATTTGTATGGATCCACAATTTTATGGATCAAAGGTAGTGTTTGCTGGACTCTTCTCCTAAAAGAACGACTCATTTCAAAACAATTTCCAAATTAAAAGGTAATAAAAATTTCAAATTTTTTAATGCTTCATAATGTAAAATCAATATGGAATCTAGTTGAACCATTCTGAATTATAATGGCAAGTAATTTAGCCTAGTTGTAAAAAAAAAAAAAAATGGTAATTTGCCTAATTACGAAAATATTGTCTTGTAATAGAAGCACTCAGCGTATGAACCATGAAAAACTAATGTAAACTTTGATTCTGCCTTTTTTTCTTGATGTTCCAACTTTTTTTTTTAAGACTGAAAACTGAATTTGGGCTATGGTTTCAAGTGTCCATTTTGGGGCCTCTTTCAGGAGGTAACCAGTGGATTGTATTTGCACTTTGCCCTCTGATTCTAGTATGTCTGAGCAGTTTCCATTCATGACTTCATATGGTTGTTCAGTTGTTTCAGTTACATCTGACTCTTCATGATCCCATTTGAGGTTTTCTTGGTAAAGAACCTGGAATGGTTTGCCATTTCCTTCTCCAGGAAACTGGAGTTTTTACAGAAAAGGAAACTGAGGCAAACAGGATTAAGTGACTTGCCCAGGTACACAAAGCTTGTAAATGTTGAGGCCAGATTAGAACTCTGGAAGATGAATCTTCCTGATTTCAGGCCTAGCACTGTGCCAACTAGTTGCACTGAAACATACTATACAGGATCTTTTTTTCTTTTTTAAAGTAATGACTTTCTGACAGCCCAATGATTCTTAGTTTGTTTTTTCCCTCCATGACCTGTCTCCCAGGTCAGTGGCTTTGGACCTGAGGTACCTTTTATTTCTGAAAGGCGTCATTAACTTCTGTTTGCTCCGTCCTAATTGCAGGAAATCTGTTCCATGTGTGAAGTTTCAAATCTCTTGAAGTGAACTGTTAATTCTCCTTCCAAATCTTTTCTCTAGCTCACATTTCTTTTCCAATTCTTTTCTTGAAAGATCTCATTTTATTTACTAATATGATTTTTAAATTGTTTCATTTCTTCCAGAAATTCTAGATGACTTACAGCTGGCCATGCTGTGTTTTTTTGTGTGTGTGATTATGCTTGTAGATACTGTGAAGTTACTCTTTTCTCCTGGGTTTGTGACTTGGCATCCTTGGTTCAGTAATTGCTCTTTCTAATGGGGATATATACTTATAAACTCTTTATAGACAGGTATGTGTGTGTGTGTACATGTATGTGTACACATACATTGTGTTCGAAGTTAAAAGATCTGGGTTTGAATCATGCCTCTGACACTAAATACCTGTGTGACTCTGGGACAAATCATCTAACCTCCCCAGGTCGCTGTAAAATGAGAAGGGTTGGACAAGATGCCCTTTAAGGTCCATTCAAGTTCTAGCTGTATGATTCTATGACCCTATTTAAATCACAGATCATATATTTAGATATGGAAGGAACCTGGAGGTCATCTAGCCCAATTTCCTCATTTGAGGAAAATGAGTGACCAAAAGGTTAAGTGATTCCCACAGGTTACAAAGGTAGTAAGTTGCAGAGCCAGAATATGAGCATACTTCATAGGATCATACTTACCATCTATCTGTGAGATCCTGGAAAAGTAACTACATCTCTCTGTGTCTCATCTATAAAATGCAACTGAACTAGATAACTTTTAAGTCCCTTCCTACTCCAAATGAGATGGTCACCCAACTTCTGTTTAAACATGTTCAGTTACAGAAAGCTTACTAGTTCCTAGGTTCAGTCCATTATAACAGTTGAACATATAGGATTACTAGAAAGTAACTTCTTATTAAATTCTGAATGACTGCTGATGTCATCAGTTTGGGTACTTCCCCTACCAATATAGGTCACCACTTGTTATCTTGAAGAACTCAATACCATTTTACTGTAAATTCTTAATAGAGGAACTTGGTCCAATAAAATGACCTTTCTCTTGTTCATTTTGTATTTCAAGGTTAAATGTATCACTTTTGTCAACCAGCCCACCTCCTTTGCCAGTTATACATGTCCTAAATGATGCCAAGATACTTTTCACCTTGCTTCTTTTATAAAGTGACCTTTAGTAAGAGAGCCTGTTTACACCCACCATGTAAACTTCTCTTAATTTTTGAGTTGTTTGTAGTTATAATTCTCTTATGAAAATATTCCACAATCCTATAACCACTGCAAGAAGAATAGAGTTGAGTTTTTGCAATGATGTGCAATTGGGCATTATTGAAGGAATGGTATAATTTCCCAAAATGCATCTTCTCTAATTTTCCCCCAGCTCCTTAATTTTGTGCACAGCTCATTATCCATTTGAAGTATTTGTTCAATACACACATATAGACAGACTAACGCCACAGTCTAGCCATCCAGCTAAATGAAATAATCAGGGAAATAAATGATGAGTTTTTTCATTCTCTTTGTTTTTATAATTTAATAGTATATACAGTTAAACTAACCTCTTTGGAATTACTTTGAATTTCTCTGGAGGGACTTTGTAATATTTTAGAGCTTGATGCCATCATGATGGTGTCATTTGTGAATAAAGAGAACTTTAACTTAAACAGAAAATTCTACTTTCACCTTGACCTTATAAAGTACACTTCCTATAATATTCATTAATACCTTTGGCAAACATTTGCCTTTATGTCAATCCTCAGTGGAATCCTGACTGAAATAATCTCTGGAGTCATGTTTGTCATGGACAAACCACTGAGAGAGCCTTTGTCTCAGGAGAGCCTTTAAGCCTGCAGTTGACTAAGTCAAATGCTTTCTCAAAATCAATAAACAATAAACAAAAAAGAATCTTATTTTTTTTACACCTCTCAGCCAGCTGTGACTATAAGATGTAATTGGTTGGTGGAAAAAAAAAATCACATGAAAAGGACTACTTGTTCCTTTCTTATGGTTTCATTGATGGTGCCCACGGTAAACGTATAGGTCATTCTTGTATTTTATAGAGACAAAAAGCAGGCACATGGTTCAAGAGTTGCTCATGTCTTCTAGGTCACTTACTTTTTTTACCCTCTAGTAAAAATACCAGCTGGAATATTTTTTATATATGTTGGTACCTTTTCCTCTGAGATATATTGAAAGAAAATGCTTAAGTGCTTCTAAAACTTGGACATTTCTGGTGCAATCAATCAATCAACAAACATTTATTGAATCTACAATGTGCCAAATACTGTGCTGGGAACAAAACATACAAGGATGAAACAGGTCACTGTTCTCAAAGAACACATATAGTTTACTGGTGGAAACAACATATTTACATATAAGACTATAAAGAATAGAAAATAAAAATGTTAGCTAAGGGAGGGAGGGCACTAGCAATTGCAGGGAGGGGCACCAGAAAATGCTTTATACAGGAGTGGGGAACCTGTGGCCTCAAGGTTGAAGGTTCTCTACCCCTGATATAGAAGATAAATGATGCAAATCAATCTTGAACACCTGAATAATAGAAGACACTTATTAATACTTAATGACAGACTGACTATTCTGGAATATTACTATGCAATAAGAAAGAATATGAATATGAAAGAATATGAATAACTGTGAGAAACTTGAAAACATTTATATGAACTAATCCAGTATGAAGTTAGTAAAAGCAAGGATATATATACAATGATTGTAAAATGTAAAAGAAAACAACTTTGAAAAGCATCAAGAATCGGATTGATGCAATGGTCAATTTCATTTTCATAAAACTGGAAATGAAGCATGTTTCTCTTCTCTCGAGAATGGGAATGAGTTATATGTAGTCATACATGGCCAACAGGTTGGTTTGCTTTGCCTGACTCTCAGTCTTTACTACAAGGAAGAATATAATTAGAAAGGAATTTAAAACTCATCAATAAAATATGTAAAGTTAATTTTTAAGGTAAAAAAATAAGCTGAATCCACATTGTGAAGAGCTTCAAATAACAAATTGGTTAACCCTAACCTGTAGCCAACTAAATCCTTGGACCTTTTCTTCACAAAGGGATACCAAACCATATATATCTGGTAGAGTGCCTTTGCAACTGATTTTCTAAATGAAAATTTCTCATTTTATATTTGCTCTGGTTAAATTTCATCTGATTTTTTAACCCAAATTTCCTACCTTTAAAAATAATAATGAATACTAATCTGTCAGCCATCCCATTAACTATCTCTCCTACTTTCTTTTCCCTGTCCCTAGCATCCTGAGCATAGATAGGTATTCCATAATCTTATCTTGCCCCGAATGAAGCCATCATACAATTTTCCAGTCATTTTCAAACCATGTGTAAATGTACCCTCCCCTATCACATTTCAAATTCTAGATTCCCTTTTATGTACTGCCTTTCTTCATTCCAATTTAAGCTCATGAAAGCAGTGGCCATCTTGCTTGTATTTGTGTCTAGCGCTTGGTATGGTGTTGTGTACACATGAAGGGTTTAATAAATGCTTTTTCATTCATTTGTTCATTAACAAATAACATAAAGGGCTCCAAAAGCTACCACCAGCTTGACAATGACTTATAATCAATACTACTTCAAGATAGTTTTGAATGAGTTTCAAATCTAACTACTATCATCTAGTCTATATTTCACCAACTTATCCACAGATAAAATGAAAAAAACATCAATTCCTTGCTGAAATCAAAGTATATTATGCTTAAGGAAGATCAAACAAAAAAGAAATGAGGGTAGTTCAGTTTGACATTCTTAACGAGTACATGCTAACTTCATCATTCTTTTCTAAATGCTCATAAACCATTTAATAATCCACTGGAAACTAATAGCAGGCTTACCAAACTCTAACTCAGTCAATCAATCAATCAACAGACATTTATGAAGCACCTACTAGGGAAGCAGTGCCCACACAGATGAAATCATGAATACTGTGGTAAAGTATTCCAGCTCCTTTTATCTATGTAGGCTCATAGCTCTTTATTTACTCTCCACAGTGTTTGTTCTACCCCTTCCAGTTTAAAAACCTTACTCAAGAAGACAGAATCAAAATAGCTATGACCCCTGCCTTCTCTCTAAATCTATGAACACTATATCAATTTTGTTATGTTACCTTAAAAATGAGCAATGTCCCTGTACACTAATTTTAGAGATCTTTTCTTGAGCACTATCTTCCCTACACTAACATAAAATAAGGAAAGAGATCTATGGGGAATCCCTGTTAGAAACCTAGGATCACAGATTGAGAAGTAGAAGGGACCTCTAGAGTCTTCAAGTCTGACAATCTCATTTTACACACAAGCAAAAGGAGGCCAACAGAAGTCAAAGGACTTGCTCTGAGTCACACCTTAAGTGGTAAGGCTGGGATTTGAAGCCAGGAATTCTAATTCTAGAACCCATACTTTTCACTGCATCAAATGTACTTCCCATTTGTACTCTGTGTAAGATATCCTTCATAGCATCATACATGTCCCTGTTTTATGCCTCACTTTACATGACAGACTCTTAAAAGTTCTTTCTGTGATTACAGCTATAAAAGCACTCATACGGTTTTAACATATACAAAGGAAATAACTAGTTAGAGAAGAGCCTTTAGAGCTTTGTTTTTCTGTATTAAGGAGCTAAAATAATGTATCAGTGATCACAACTTCTAAAAGTGCTTAACTCCCTGAATAAATATGAAGAACACATCACACCACAATAAATTTCAAATTGAAAAATGATCAAAATATAAAAAGTCCACAACACAAAAAGTAAAGAGGTGAACAGAAATATTAAATGTCACATCTGTGGTTATAGGAGGAATTTATAATAATACAAAACAGTGGAGTTCATGAAAGAAAAAATAAATAATTTTGATATAACATAACAAAATCAAGTGGCAAGAATGAAAAGAAAAGACAGAGATGGGGCACATACTCTCTGACCAAACTCTTATGTTACTTAGTTTTGCTGAATTTCTTTTTTTCATTTTTTTAATTCTCTGCTATATCAGGGAGGGATACATTCAGAAATGAAAATGATCCAAAAATGAAAGGTTATCAAGGTGTTTTTTAAAAAGAAAAAAAAAGAGTAAATCTTAAAATATTTATGAAAAGAATAACATCCAAAATCTACAGGAAAGTGGCATAAATCTATTTAATGGGAGAGATCTGTCTCCAAAGGACAAATAATCAAAAGACAAAGTTTTCAAAAGAAATATGTAACAAACATTTATTAAGTGCCTACCATGTACCAGGAACAGTGCTAAGCGATGGGGATACAGATAAGATAAAGAAAAACAACCCTTACCTTCAAAAAGCTTACACTACCAAACAGAACCTGAAGTGGGCTCACAGGGCATGGGTTTAAAACCATGGATTTGAAACAAGCATAGTGGCTGATGGGAAATGAAGGGTTACCTGCTTCAATAAAGGAAGGCTTGCTCCACCCTCCAATCAGAGGGAAGAGACAACTGAGAATGCTGCAGAGGTGGTGAGTGTCAAAGGTGACTCAATCTCCATGTGGATGAGATTTCAGGTGATGAGCTAGAAATGCAAAACTTGAAAATCTCTGAAAAACTGCTCAAAACCTCCCATGCCAAAGATAATGTAAGCTCTTTGTGGACAGAAACTGATTTGGTTTCGTCAGACGTTTAATAAATGCTTCTTGATTAGCAAAAACAAAATAAAGCAACCCTGTGGCATCTCCTCACACCCATCAAATTGGCAAAGATAATTAAGTAGTGGAGAGGCTTCGTGAAAAGTAGGGCTGGATTCTATGGTCTTTTTAACTCCAGGTGTGGCCTCGCTTTGCATGAAGCCCTTCCAACACTTAATTTTCCCATGTTTCATTATCTTTGCCAACTTACTAGTTGTGTGATCATGGGCCAGTCACTTAATTTCCCTAAGAGTGAGCTTTCTCATCTGCAAAAGGAGAAGGCTGTATTAAATAGTCTGTAAGGTTTCTTCTAGCTCTGGAAAAACTTCCATTGCTAGTGGAGATTAGACGTGATCCAATTATCCTGGAAATCAATTTGAAATTATATAAGAAAAGTTGCTAAGTTATTCATATTATTTGATCTTAAAATATCACCAATAGATTATAGTAGAGGTTAATGAAAGCAAGTAAAGATTCACAGCAGCAATGTTTGTAACAAGAAAAACTAGAAACACATATCATTTAATAATTGGGGAATGTCTAAAGAAACTGGAAAAAAAAAAAAGCAACCCACCAGAAAACCAAAGCCTACCCTCTTAGGTATATTGCTACCTGTCCTACCACTGTACACACATATGTGTACGTATGTATGCACGTGCACATACAGATAGATGGATATACACACATACATATGTATGTGTATACACACACACACACAGATAAATAGATACTGTCCATGTGTGTTTAAGGTCTCTACGTCACTGATGCTTGATGAGGAAAACCAGAACACTAAGTAAGATACAATGAAAAAGATTAAAAGGAAAAAAAGACACCAGAGAATTCATTCTTGAGAGATGTGGTTCAATAAGCAATTATTCTAATAGCAAGGAAGTTTCTTGACTAGGTTACATAACATTTGTTTTAGAAAGACCAACAATGAAGCCTCACCTTCAATCTATCAAAAAGTATCAGTGTATTACTGGTGTCACCCTAATTTGACAATCTTACTATTTCATAACTACTACTACATACTCAAACAATTACTCATCTCCTCCTTATTCTCCACCCCCACTGCTCCCCAATAAAGCTGCCGGTGTCTTTTTCTCAGCTGCTTCCCATTCCTATGATGAGTGATCTCCACTCCTTTCATCTTCTAAAACACCTTAAATGCTATCTTTCTAAGAACCTTTTCCAGATAGCTACAGCTGATGATCCTTTCCCACTCCTCAGTCCTCACACAGTTTGTAACATTTTTCTCTTTGGCATTTGTTTCATTCTGTATTGCAGTCATTTATATATGTTTGTCTCCTGGGAAGAGATTGCAAACTGCACGTGGATAGGGACTCTTGTCATTTACGTGTTAGTTACCAGGTGCTGTGCAGATAAGATAACAGACCCACATTAAAGCAAATCAGAATGCAGAGAAAAAAGCAAAATCATATTGTGGCTGCTATTTGAAAATGGGCTAAAAATCAATAGCAGTGTCAGTAATACACACACACAGAGACACACACACCTCTCTGCATACAGATGAGGATGAGACCAAGAAACAACTACAAGAGGCTGATGTGAATGGGGCAAATATCATAAAAAGAAATGTTGAGAGTCTCTCAAGATACCTTTGTGCTGCAAAAACAGTACAAACCATTCCCTGAGACACTTACAGCAGCAGACAGCTTAGTTTTAACCACAAATCCACTTGGGTTTAGAAATCAAGTATGTCCTCCTTTCTCAGTGAACTACTATTACGTACATCCTTTTGGGGATCCCTAATGTTTATATTTTAAAAATCCTTTACGCTATGCAGCGACATTTTTACCTAATTTTATTTTCAAGTAAAAATCTAAAATTTTAAAAATGTGTGAATTTCAATTTACATACTATTCTTAAGTTTTACACATGGCATTATTAAATTTAGAATCCTAAGATCTTGAACTGAAAAGAATCTTCTAGACAATCAGGTCTAGTGACCTCATTTTGTGGATGAGGAAAGAGAGGCTCAGGACAGTTCAGTGACTTCCCAAGGTCACACAAGAAGTGGTTGAGGTGGGCTGGCACCCAGGTCGTTGGATTCAAGTCCATCATCTTTTGTTCCAGGAATAAGCAGATTTAAAAACAAAAACAAAAATATTTAAGTAGTCTGGTCACTTAAGGGGCAGAGCCATGATCCAAACCAATGTCCTGATTCCAAATCCAACATTTTTGTTCCATGAATTATTAGGTTAAAAAACATTATCAACAACTGAGCAGGCACTGGGAAAACAAGCAAAAACAAACAATCCCTCCTCCAAAAAACACCTTTTGAGGGTACATAACATTTTTTTAAAGATCATTAATGATTATGCAAGCAAGATGAGGATATACTCTCAAAATCAAAGGGTTTTTCCCTCTTTGGGCAAAAACAATCAAAGGTAAATTAAGTTGATAACTTTAGAAAATTATTTTTTCAAAACCTAATTAGTGTTTTCTTTTATAGTTGAAAATTTATGATTTATTTATTAAAGTCTACAGCTAAAATTTTTTAAATCTGATTTCAATTACATCTTATAAAGACACTACAATCTGGAGGAGAAAGGACCGGAGTAAGAATAAGAACCTACAGCTCTGAGCTTCATCATTTACTAGCCCTGTGGTCTTGGGCAAATTACTTAACATTTAAAACCTCAGTTTCCTTGTGTGTGAAACCAGGACTAGTCAGTACCTGCCCTACCTCCTAATAACTATTGTGACAATCTAGTAACCCGTTGTGTGTGGATGTTTTTTTAAACCTTTTAAACTGTAAAGCACTGTACAGATATAAATAATGATATATTATTATTGAGGCTGCAAAATGATATATTTTGAAAATTTGCTTACAGAGCATTCAAAAACCAAATAGTAAGAGTGTATGTTAGTATAAAACACACATGTACACATTTTTCATCTACATACATGCACATGTATGCATGTACAGAAACCTGACAAAATCACTCACATTAAAATATGTAGTTTCTTACTTGTCCCACTGGATAAATTATTTTGAAAATATTACTATATTCCAAAAGTTACTTAACAGCTATTTCCTTACTTCTCTATATCAAAAAGAAAAGAGGATGGGATTTAGTGCTTCTCAGGGAATTCTTTCTGAACACTTGAGTTCTACACAGGTAGGATCTATGTAGTTAAACACAGGGGATTAAAAAAGGGTAATATGAGAACTACAAATCCATTTGTGTTTAGAAATCAAGTATGTCCTGCTTTCACAGTGAACTAGCAGTATTAGGTAAATCATTTTGGAGCCCTTTAATTTTTATATTTAAAAAGTCCTTTCTGCTATTCAATATTTTTGATGGAAAGAAAAGCAATTTGCAACAGTAACACAAGAAAGATAGGGAAAGGAAAGGGAGGGGAGGAGAAGAAGAAGGAATAAGCATTGATTGAACACCTACTTTGTGCCAGGCACTGTGCTATGCACTTCTGCAAATATGATCTCCTTTCATCCTCACAACAATCCTGTAAGGCAGGAGCTATTATTATCCCCATCTTACAACTAACGAAACCGAGGCAAACAGAAACAAAGTGACTCATCCAGGATCATAGAGGCCAGATATGAACTCATGTCTTCCTGACAAACAGCACTCTATCCACTACACCACCAGCTGCCTCCAACGAGCAAATTAGTCTTCATAAGTTAGTCAATGAAAGGAAATAAATATAAAACTGTCAGGAAAAAAGCTACCTTTCTGTAACTCCGTCACTGACATGGCATGTTAATATGTTAACACAGCTAGAAAGAATACAAGTGTCCTAACTCTGAGAATCATACTAAGTTGATGATACTTAATCATCCCCCATGACTCCTAAACTCATTTCATCACAGGATAGGTCAACACATTAAACCGCAACATGAGATGAGACTGTATTAATGTTGTCCATGTAGTGACTACAGATTCACATTATTTTGTTCTTGTCTTTACATAGCAACTACTGTGCCAAGCAAGTTTTAGAAATCATTCAGGGGTGAGGAGGAGCACTAGTGGTGCAGCTGGAGGCTGCTGTGGTAAGGAAATTCAATTGCAGATCTGGGCAGAAAAGTTTTTAGTTGCCACCAGACCAGTGTGCAGGTCAGGAGAGTAGTAAACACCTCTCTCTTGATTGTGCCACCCTAGAGGAACTGAGACCATACAGGTCCCCAGAGTACACCCTCCTCTTGACAAAGGACTCAAAAGTAAAGTAACTGGCTGGGAAAATGCCCAAAAAAGGGAGAAAAAACTTTCTTGGTGAACAGGTATTTTCTTCCATCCTTTCAGATGAGGAAGAACAAAGCATAACATCACAGGAAGTCCAGGCTTCTGCATCCAAAACCTCCAAAATTAATACGCAATGGTCTCAAGCCATGGAAGAGCTCAAAAAGGATTTTGAAAATTAAGTAAGAGAAGTGGAGGAAAAATTGGGAAGAAAAAATGCAAGAAAATCATGAAAAGCAAGTCAAGAGCTTGCTAAAGGAGACCCCAAAAAATGCTGAAGAAAGTAACACCTTTAAAAATAGGCTAACTCAATTGTAAAAAGAGGTCCAAAAAGCCAATGAGGAGAAGAATGCTTTAAAAAGTAGAATTAGCCAAATGGAAAAGGAGATTCAAAAGCTCACTGAAGAAAATAGTTCTTTCAAAATTAGAATGGAACAGATGGAAGCTAATGACTTTATGAGAAACCAAGAAATTACAAAACAAAACCAAAAGAATGAAAAAATAGAAGATAATGGGAAACATCTCACTGGAAAAAGAACTCACCTGGAAAATAAATCCAGCAGAGACAATTTACAAATTATGGGGCTACCTGAAAGCCATGATCAAAAAAAGAGCCTAGACATTATCTTTCATGAAATTATCAAGGAAAACTGCCCTGATATTCTAGAATCAGAGGGCAAAATAAATATTGAAAGAATTCACAGATCCCCTCCTGAAAGAGATCTGAAAAGAGAAACTCCTAGGAATATTGTAACCAAATCCCAGAGTTCCTAGATCAAGGAGAAAATACTGCAAGCAGCCAGAAAGAAATAATTTGACTACTGTGGAAATACAATCAGGATAACACAGGATCTGGCAGCTTCTACATTAAGGGATCAAAGGACTTGGAATAGGATATTCTAGAAGTCAAAGGAACTGGGATTAAAACCAAGAACCACCTACCCAGCAAAACTGAGTATAATACTTCAGGGGAAGAAATGGTCATTCAATGATATAGACAACTTTCAAGCATTCTTGATAAAAAGACCAGAACTGAATAGAAAATCTGACTTTCAAACACAAGAATCAAGAGAAGCATGAAAAGGCAAACAGGAAAGAGAAAACATAAAGGACTTTCTAAAGTTGAACTGTTTATATTCCTACATAGAATAATAATATTTATAACTCTTGCGACTTTCTCAGTATTTGGGTAGGTGGAGGGATTATACACATACGTACATACACACATACACACACACACACACACAGAACACAGGGTGAGTCGAATAAGAAGGGATGATACCTAAAAAAATAAAATAAAATTGAGGGATAAGAGAGGAAAATATTGGGAGGAGAAAGGGAGAAATGGAATGGGGTAAATTATCACACATCCAGGAGGCAAGAAAAAGTTTCTCCAGTGGAGGAGAAAAGGGAGGATGCAAGAGGGAAAAAGGGAAGCTTACTCTCTTCACATTTGGCTTGAGGGAATGACATGCTCGTTCAGTTTGTTATGAAACTATATCTTGCACTACAGAAGGATAGGGGAGAAGGGGACAAGGGGAGTGAGGGGGATGATAGAAGGGAGGGAAAAAGGGAGAAGGGAGTAATCAGAAGTAAACACTTTTGGGGATGGACAAGGTCAAATGAGAGAATAGAAGAAATGAGGGGCAGGATAGGATGGAGGGAAATATAGTTCATCTTACAAAACATGACTACTATGAAAGTCTTTTGCAAAACTACACTTATACAGCCTATACTGAATTGCCTGCCTTCTCAGTGGGGACAGGTGGGGAGGGAGGAAGGGAGAGAAATTGGAATTCAAAGTATTAGGAGTGAATGTTGAGAACTGTTTTTGCATGTAACTGGGAAATAAGAAATACAGGTAATGGGGTATAGAAATCTATCTTGCCCTACAAGAAAAAAGAGAAGGGGATAAGGGAAGGGAGGGCTGTGATAGAAGGGAAGGCTTATTGAGGGAAGGGGTAATCAGAATGCAAGACATTATGGGATGGGGGGAGGGGAGAGATGGGGAGAAAATTTGGAACTCAAAATTTTGTGGAAATGAATGTTGAAAACTAAAAATAAATAAACATTAAAAAAAGAAATGATGTAAACTATTATAACTGACATATTTGCAAGAATAAAAAAATAGCAATGCCCCCAAACAATATAATTTCTTGATCTGTTTTTTCTCCTGGAGAAGGCAATATGGCTGACTTCAACTTAAAAAGTTTACGTGGAGGGAAGGCTAGAGTTTTTCTGTTTGCCTCCCAAGGGCAGAATCAGAAGCAACAGGTAGAAATTACAATCAACGTTTGTTGTCAGGAAAGTAGAATGGGCTGTCTTATGAGGTGATAAAATCCCCCTCCATTCCCATGAAGGATTTCAAGGAGAGACTTAAGGCAATCATTTCTGTCTGGCCTTTGTTATAGTAGATTCCTTTCATGTATGGGTTGGACAAATGGCTGTCCCCAACTCTTAGATTCTGTGACGTTTTTTATGGCCTCACCTCTGAAGACATGTGAGACATCACTATCTCTTCTAACGTTAAAATAATGCCACTATTTCTCCTCCTCTACGCTCCCACAGGCAACAGCAATGCATTGGAAGTAAACTTATGCACTAACTTTTGAACTAAGTTATGTGATCTTCAAAGCTACCCACTCTGCCACCATACTCCTCAGAACCCTCTTTTTGTCCAATTTATACTTCAGTATTTATTTATTGTTGTTCAGTCGTTTCAGTCTTATCCAACTCTTTGTGACCCCATTTAGGGTTCTCTTGGCAAAGACACTAGAGTGGCTTGCCATTTCCTTCACAAGGTCATTCCATAGATGAGCAAACTGAGGCAACCAGGCTTAAGTGATTTGCCCAAGGTCACACAGCTACTAAGTGTTTGAGGCCAGATTTGAACTCAAGATGAAAATTCCTGATTCTAGACTCAGAATTCTACTCAACTGTGCCTAGCACAGCTAGCTGTATTTATCCCCTCCAATAATGTAGACAGCAACACCTTTCTTATTCTATATGTAGTCTTAATGAGTTACTATGGCTAAAAAAAATTATAACCCTGTAATCACTCTCATGATGAGTCTTCAGACTTTGCTAGGTTGATGTTTGGACAATATACAGTCAACTCTCAACATCTGCGATGTTAAGCATTTTGTGTGATTTTATTAGTAACCTCATTTTTACTTTTGCACTGGCGACCACGCACATTTGCAGCTATGTGCAATAGAGAAAAAGATGCAGCAAGTTTGTGGAGTGGCTGGCATCCTACTAGATGTTTCAAGATGTAAAGAGCTCCCTGTGCACCTATTTCATACTTTCATTGTTTGCCTTTACAACTCAAGTTTTGTTGGGTAATTATTCCCACTCCGCAAAAGCATAGTGCAAGTCCTATGAGCTCCAAGCCGAAGGAATGCAAAGTCAGCGATGCAGCTTAGTGAGAAAACAAAAGTGTTAGATAAACTTCATGCCTTAATGACTATAGACACTGTAGGCTGGGAGATGCTTAAGGATCTCAAACAACTCACAAAGCAGCAGTCCCTGACTTGATGTGTCCTTCACAATTTCCAACACTATCCATCAGCCTTGAAGGATAGTGTTGGTTGAGGTGATAATCAAGAATACAGAGTCTTCCAACAGCAGCAAAGTCCCAGCAACCTCTCCCTTAGTTTTCAGAGGGCAATTAATGTAAAAAGGTTTACAGCACCTCATTCCATCATGTGATACAGTGGAAGGTAAGATTCAAGTTAAAAATGCTTTAGTTTTAAGTATTTTATTTGCTATACAGTATTTATTGTCTGTTGAATTTGTGCATTACGAAAAATGAATACTGTCTGAAAATCAATTTTTTTAAACTGAGATGTTAACACAAAAGGTCACAGAATTCTACGAAATTACTAGTGAGGAAAAAAATGGTTTGAATGTTACCAATTTCATTTTGTGTAATGAATTTTATGGGTTACTTCATGGTTACTGTGTTCAGAAAAGTGCATATTATGAGAATTAATGTTTTGTTTAAAAGAATTGTATGCAGAAAACTATTTTCCATAATTTCTAGTAAAAGATTACAGTTTTGGGTAGTCCAGAAACCTAAACCTAAGCCCTTATTTCCCACAGGTTTAATATATTAACTAACATTCTTTTTTTTACTTTTCTATCATTTTCTAGGAACATGACCCTCCAAAAACCTTTCCTGCCTGGTAGAACCTTCCAGAGTCTGTGCTCTAGTGACAGCCTTCTAGTGCCCTGGATCATGTCCAATAAAACAAAGATGCAGTAGAGTAGGACATTAGGGGAGGTAACTTGGTGCATAAAAAAAGAGAACCAAAGAAGTTGTAACAAAAAAATAAAGGAAAACATCCACAAACCTGACTCCCATTTTCCTTTCTTATTTGCTCACATAGATAAAAAAAAATCATAAAGTCCATAAATATTGCCTTAAATATCTCTAAACCCTCCTTATCCAATTCCCAAAAATTTATCCATTACCTAAAACAATGAATTATTCCAACAATTTTTAACTATAGCCAAGTATGCAGTCACATGTCTTATTTTCCTTACCTGTTATACTCAGTTGTAGAATGGATGTTTTTGGTAGTTATTTACTGTGTCCAGAAACTTAAAGAGCCAAAGATGCAACAAGGAATAGCTAACTTATAAAAACCAGTGAGACTCAGGTTTAGTTCTTCAAAATCATAGAATGTTAGGATGAAAATGGACCTTAACAGACCAAACAACACTTACACCATTTCTATATATTAAGATGTTGAATCGATGAAATGTGACTAAAAAATGTTATGGCTCCACATGAACAAATTATTAACTATAAGTGAATCTTGATATATAGAGTTCAATTTAGTATTTGGTATAGTATGCTGGACAGTACTGAGTAGTGGATGGAGAGGCAGCCTCAGCCATAAAAGAAATCACAGGCCGCAAACAGCAAAAACCACATATACACATGCTTTTTTGTCTTGTTTCACTGGATTTTCTGTTTGCATTACGTGTGTTTTGCACATAAAGTCTAAGTACCTGAAACAGTAGGAACAACTGAATTTTAGGCAGCTAACAATAATCTGATACAATATAAAAATTATAGCGAACTTAAGCTAGTCTCAAATGCAGTAAGACAAGGGTATCTCTATTCAAGAACAGGGTCTATTGCCCTGGTCAAGTCCCTTAACTTTCTGGCACGCTATGAAACCCACAAGACTATAAACTGTACAGAAGGTGTTGACTTGCATTAATAGAGGGAATTTCCTTAACCAATGATATCCCAGATCTAATTCCAGTCCTCATTCTACAGTTTGTATCCTCAATTGATAAAAATATCACCCCATTTAGTTGAAACAGCATATGCAGGCATGGGTAAAATTGTATAAATTCATTGTCTACCTTGCCACATTCCACAGACAGTCAACAGAGCCACACCTGCGTAGTTATTCACTACTATTTCTAATAGCAGGGTTTCCAATTGTGGTAGACAGTCTAAGGAGAACTGAAGAAATAAAAAAGCACAAAAACTGTTATGTCTATAGATATATATCACCCCTCTGAATCACAGACATAGGCAAACCAAGGAATGTACATTTCTATTGTTGAGCTTCCTTAGAAAAATAAAAAAAGATCTAATTATCTTTGCATCAAATTATCTGGAAAAAGTACAGTATCTAAGATGTAAATGTGCAAATATAGAAGATCAAGAGGCATTCCCCATTAGATAAGTGGTCAAAAGATAGTTTTCAAAAGAAGAGCTACAAGCTATCAACAACCATATGAAAGAGTACTCCAAAACACTGATAATAAGAGAAATGCAAGTAAACACACCTCTGAAGTTTCACATCACATTCATCAAACTGGCAAAGATAACAAAAGGCAGAAATAGTCCATGCTGTTAGGGCCTTAAGAGGAAACCATACTAATACAGTTTGTTATCCTATGAATTTCTCCATCCATTCTGTAAAATAATTTGAAATTATGTGAATAGACATTAAATTATTATAGCCTTCTATGCAGAGATCCCACTGCTGGGCACATACGCCAGGAGGTCAAAGATAGAAAGAAAGGCCTTCTAATTGCAAAAATTTGGAAACAAAGTGGGAGTTCATTAATGGGGAATGATTGAACAAGTCATGGTTAATGAATTTAATGGATTATTAAGCTTTTAAAAATTACAAATACTCCTCACTACCGTGTAGGAACATCATATAATGGAAATAGCATTACATTCAGAGGTACAGGGTTCAGGCTTCAATTCCAGCTTTGCTACTTCAAGTTGAATGATTTTAGACCAACAATTAACCTCTCTAGGCTTTAGTTTGGGCATCTGAAAAAAAGAGGGGTTGAACTAGGTATCATCTTTAAGGAACCTTCAAGCCCCAAATCCTGTAATTATAATGAAGCCACTGTACTAATTCATATCTGAGCAAGTGAAAATAAGGACCAGAGCTAAAGCTGTATCAGTGGGAATGGTAAAGGGAACTAAGATATTGCGAATATGATATAAAAGACATTGCAGAAGTAGATCTGATAAGGCTTAGCAATTGATTTGATGACTCAATAAACATTGATCCAATGCCTACTATACTGGAGACATACATGTGTGTATACATACACACATACACAAACACACATGCACGCATGCATACACACACACGAGACAATTCCTACTGTCAAAGACTGTACTCTGAACCAGGAGAGACAGCATGTACATACATAAGTATATGAAGGATAAATATATAAACAATAAACACAAAGCAGTTAAAGAAAAGGCAGTTGGGAAAAGAAGGGCTGAACAGCTGGGGGTCAGAAAAGACACGATATAGGGAAAGTATGAGCTGAGTGGTGAGGTGGAGGGGGTGGCAGTTAATACAAAGGCACAGAGATGTAGAAGGTGGAGTTGGAAAGGGTGGGAGCTGGGGTGGAGTACAGAGAGATTGAATGCACGGAGACTAACCAGGTCAAGGAACAAGTCCAAGTAAGAGGTGACTGGTGTGTGATAAGTTTACATAAGAATGGATGAATGGGAAAATAGAGATACCGCTGACATAAATGTTAAGAGAGAAAAACAGGTTTAAGAGGAAAGGTGACAAATTTATTTGTACTTGTGAAACACTGCTGCTGTTTGTCCTTCATCCTAGAAGAGGACCATGACATCAGGAAGGTAATGTCATGACATGCAAGAGAATTTTATATAAGTGAAGGAGGGTTATGCAAAGTCACCAGCCTCACTCTCTCCTTCATAGCCATCTGCATCCAGTGGCCAGATATAGATCAGGATGACTGGAGATAGTCCAATATACAATGGGGAACCTTGGTCTTTTCAAGCTGAGGTCTTTAACAGGTCTCAGTTTGACTGAGGCAACTCCTATTCAGTGACTAAGGCTCAAGATCAATTGCGGTTCACATTAATTCTGAACCAATCAGGGTTCAAATAATGACCAAGTAGGGTTTGGCCTGGGACCTATAAATGGCCAATCAATGAGAGCTAGAGTGATTTGGTGAGCCAGATTGATTTGGAATTAGGCGACACAGGGACATCCACATGGAAATTTATCAAGCAGGCAACTAGAAATCAAAGTCTAGATCATGGCAGTGAGATCAAAGCTGGACACAGAGATCTGGAAAACAGACAGAGACAGTAGTAGAAGTTCTAAACACAGGTGAGGGAGAAAGTGCACCGAAAGAAGATACCCAGGAGAGAACAACTGGGACATTAATGTAAAGGATATGGGAGGAAAAAGTGCTAACAGAAATAAGCAGAAATTAATTGTTCCTAAAAACTGTATTTCATCTGAGCCATTTTATTTGATGAGTACAGTCTAAAAAAAAAAAGGCAAATCATATGGTTCAGATAAATGATTGCAAAAAAAAAATTGGCTTGAGTCTTTTCAGGAAGTTTTTCAAGTGACTGAATCCAGAAACCATAGCATTTAAATGTTTCTTATGCTTCTGGATACTTCAAGATTCTCAACTGTTACTATTTATTGAAGAGTATTCAAACTTTTCTTTAGAGTAAAATCATGGTCATCTTGGCAGAGAGATGATGGATAAGGTACAGAATAAGTTACATAATATCAGACATGGCCAAATGGCTGGGTTTGGGGTTTTGGGGGGCTTTACTATACATATATGTTACAAGAGATGGCTTCTATTTGGCAAAGAGTAGTAAGAGTCAGTGGGTAGTAACAAAGATGAAAAAAAGAGGATAAATAAAACATTTTAAGTGCATAATTTTTAAAAGTGCATAAGAGGATGCAAATAAACCAATTTTATGATCTTGTTAAATGTATGTGTGTATACCTATGTATGTAAAAACAAAAATAAGTTGTACATAACAAGTTTACATTTTATTATATTCTTGTATATATTATATATTCATATCTATATATACACGTATTATATATATTCTCTTATTCTTCATACATTTATCCCTTCCACATCACAACTTTTCCCATTCCATTTTACTCCACTGTGGGTTGGCATTAGAAATTAAATGATAATTTTTTGGAAGTTTTGCAGAAGACATGAGAAGTCCAGAAGATAACACAGGAAAAACTTAAACTCAGAAATGCATAAAATATATGTATAGTATGGTATAACATCAACCCAAATTTTATAATAAGGTACAGTAAACACACCATAAAAGAAAAAGAAAAAATTCAGACTTCTCTGAAACAAAGGGAGGGCTAAAACATTTTACACGGATTTTCCAGATCTCAGGGGTGCTGCGACTGCAGGGGCACTGAACCTCTAACTCTCCCGCCATGTAGAAAAGATAACTATATCAAAATGCTTCTGCTTGTTGATGACCATTAAATTCCTAATTTCTTAAGTGTCCAAGGTCATTAATTTTTTTCTGTTTTCTTCTGGGTGCCTTCACGTTCACACAGATTATTTTCAAGTGTTGGAGTGTAAAGATTACATCTTTTATTATGGATTTTTGTGTTATAATAAGAAAAGTACAGTACATCTAGATGACCTTAGGCAAATCACTTGGTTTCTTCTGGCCTTAGAGAGTGCATCTTTAAAATGAGAGTACTGGACTAGGTGATCTCTACAGCTCTTTCAGTTCAAAATCCTATGAATTCAATTAAGAATTAAATCCAGGTTTACTCTTCAGAATGATAAGGTGAAAATGAAAGGATGCATGCCATACTGCAGAGCAAAACGATTTTAAAGTGCTCAAGGCAGGTACAATAATAGTAACTTAATTTGTTACAAGAAGGAACATGATTTGATCCACACAGTATATCCTAATCAATGGCATGCTGCTAGCCTTTGAATTTTAACATGATGCTCATAGTAGAAAGTGCTACTGGCCTACGGATATGGGGAAAGAAGGTGGGGTGAGAACAAGCATCTGTATGGTGCCTACTGTGTGTGCAGCACTGTGCTAAGCACTTTACAAAATTCTGGTTTCCAGTCCGCAAGAATATTAGCACCTTCTCAACTCTCCCTCTCTCCCCTATGACTGGAAGGCTGGAAGGTAAAACAATAAACTCCTCCCAATGCATTCCTTTATAAAGGGCACAGAACTGCAGATTAACTACATTTTTCATCAGCAGCTCTGTTTGCTTTTCACTTCAGAGAATATCATGGCCCTGTGCTGGGTGCCCCTGGTGCCTTTCCTCATCTGTACTCCTTCTTTTCAGCTTTCTTTGGTATATTGTCCACAATCCCCTCCCCCTTGGATTCTAAGCTCCTTGAGGGCAGAGACTTTCTTATTTGAACCTCCAACCTGAACACGGTGTCTGGCACACAGTAAGAGCTTAATTATTGTTCACTGAAGGGAAATGAAGTAATCCTCACAACCACCTTGCAAGGTAGATACTATTTTACAATTGAGAAAACTGCAACAGAGGTTAAGTGACTTGCCCAGAGTCACAAATCTATTGAGTGTCTGAGGCTGGATTAGCACTCAGATCTTCCCTACTCTAGACTCAGTATGCCTTTCCAATGAGGCACCCTGCTGCCAAATAGGCAAATATGCCAACATTTGACTTGCTGTCCTTTCCATGTTATACTCAATCAAAACATTCTCAGGCTTGGTGGCTTGGGTGATTTGTTTTTAAAGCTTATTACTGTTGAGAACTCTGCCACTTAAATCCATGTTCTTCTTGGTGTCTTTTACCAAATGTACCTGTATTTCTCTTTGTTACACATCAGGCTATCCTATCAGCTGCAATGGCTTTCTAGCCAGCCACAGCTTTCTGTCTTCTAATCTGAAGTGATTCCTTGAAGTATTTCTGTAGTCCATTCCATTTGGTTTATTCTCATTTCAGCTCACCCTGCATCAAATGTTAGGAAGGTCCTGCCGTTGTTCCACTCCCCCGCTCCCCCATTTGGAACAGCACATGGATTATTGCTTTAATGCTAGTTCAGAAGCACTCTAGGACTTGGGTATTAAACACTTCATTATGACATTTTCTTTTCAAGAAAAAATATAAACCAAAGCAAGCTGTCATTTAATAAGTGCGAAGCTTTCATGTAAGCTTGTCATTAGGGCTCTTGACACACGGGTGCAAGTTTTACCTCTAATTTAATTATAACAAATAATTATTAAATGCCTTCTATATGCAAGGCACTGTGGTAGATGCTAGGGATACAAAGATGAAAAATACAGCCTCTGCCCTCCAGGAATATGTAGTCCATTAAGGAAATATATGACAAATCTACATGATACAAGGCAAAATGTGAAGTAGGAAAAGGAGAACCAGGCATAGTGCTCTGAGGAATCTGAGGAAGGCAGGAGCCCTTTCATCTGGGATGATTCAAGCAGGGAAGACTTCATAGAGGGAATATCTGAGTTTGACCTTGAAGGCAGTGCTTTTAACAAAAAGTCAGTGCAGTTACAGGACTGTAGCAACATAGATTCAGAACCTGAAGGACCTTACTTTGATGTAATCTAGCCCTTCCCTCTCATTTTACAGAGAAACAAACTGCTAGAAGAAGGATCCAGATACAGAAGTTCTGACATCCAAACTCAGGGCTCTTTCTACTATACCATGTTTCATCTAACTTGTTTCTCCACCTCTAGTCTCTCATGCTTAAATCCATCCTTCATAAGGACAAAGTAATATTTTAATTACACAGGTCTTATTACTTCACTACTCAAAAATATTCAAAATCTCCTTTGTTTCTACTAAATAAACAACTGGTTCCTCAGGCTGGTATACAAGGTTCTCTGTATTCTAACACAGTTTAAGGAGCTACCTGCCTCCATGGAAAACATCATGGTACAGTGGAAAGAGAATTGAATTTGGAGTCAAATAACCCAGGTTTAAATTCCGCTTTTATTATTTATGACCTCTGACACTGCTAATAGCTCCTAGTAGACACAGTCTTTACCTTTTCATGACACTGGTTTTCTTCCCATTTCTCCTATCTGTATGCTTCTCCTTCTCTTCCATCTGTCTTTCCCACTAACTGTGGGTTTCCCCCAAGGCTCCATAATGGTCCTCCTTCTCTTTTTACAATACGTTATCACTCAGTGATTTCATCAGTTCCCATGTATTCAATTATCATCTCTATGAAGTTGATTCCCAGGTCGGTCCTGTTTTTCCAGTCCCACCCACATCACCAATAGCCTTTAGAATATCTCAAACTGGAAGTCCCACAGACATCTCAAACAACACACATAAAGCAGGACTCAATATTTTTCCCTAAAAACTCTCCCCACTTGCCCACTTTCCTATCACTGTGGAGGTCACCACCATTTCTCATTCATCCAGCTTGCCACTTTAATGCTCTATGCTTCATTCAACCCACACAGATGGAATGAATTATCAAATCCTAGCATATCTACCTTTGAAATATCAATCAGCCACCACTCTGGTACAGGCTGTTATCAACTTTTTTCCTAGAGTATTGAAAAATCTTTCTAATTCATCTCTCTACCTCAAGTCTCTCCCTGCTCTAATCAATGCTCTGTTCAGTTACCAAAGTGACTTTCCTAAACAGCAGGTCTCCCTACTAAATGAAACCCACTAGTTCCTTATTACCTTCAGGATCAAATAAAAAGTCTTCTGCCATACTCATACCCCTCCAGTTTTCTTACACCTTGCCACACCCCTTTCTATGTACTCTGTGATCTAGGCAATCTGACCTACTTTACACTTACACACAACACTGGATCTTGACTGTGCCACTGCACATCTGGAAGGGTCTCCCTCTTCACCTTTGATGCCCAGCTTTCCAGGATTCCTTCAAAGCTTAGTTCAAATCCTACTTTTTACATGAGGTCTTTCCTGGTCACCTTCCCTACCCCTAACTGCTAGTGCATTCCCTCTGAGATTATTATCTTCTGTCTACTCTCTGGATCAGGTATGTTCAAAGCTACTTATATGCTGTTCCCTCCATTAGAATGTGAGCTCCTTGAGAGTGGGGACTGAGCTGAGGTTACCAACATCCTCCCAGTCACCCAGGCTCACAACCCAGGTGTCACAGCCTTAATTCCTCACTATCTCTCACATACCCTATCCAATCTGTTTCTAAGGCCTTGTTGATTTTACCTTCATGACATCTCTTGCCTATATTCCCTTCTTTCTTCTGACACTATGTCTGTAAGCCCCTCATGCCTGGTCTACTGAAAAAGTCTTCTAGTTGAAATGCCTCCCACAAGGATCTTCCTACTCTAGCCCATCCTTTACTCAGTTGTCAACACTTAGCAGTTCCCTCTCCCACTCTACCCTTACCCATAAACTGCAATGGCTCTCCATTACCTCCAGGATCCAATAAAAAATTCTCTGTTTGGCCTTCTAAACCTTTTACAACCTGCCCTTCCCCCATCTTTCCAGTCTTCTTATACCTTATATCACATACTTTGTGATGTAGATATACTGGCCTCTTTAATGTTCCTTGAATAGGCCACTCCATTTCTCAACTCCAGACATTTTCTCTGACTGTCACCCAAGACTTTCCTTCATGGTTTCCCTGGTTTGCTTCATAGCCTGAGTAAGATATCATCTTCTACTGGAAGCCTTTCCCAACCCTCCCTCCCCCTTTAATTCTAATGCCTTTCCTCTACTGATTAATTTCAACTTATTGTGTGTGTATGTGTGTGAATGTATCTTGTTTATGTATAATTTACATGTTGTCTTCCCCATTATATTGTGAGCTCCTTGAAAGTGGAGACTGACTGATGGTACTTCCCTGAGAAAATTGAGGTTTCTAGTCCTCCCCTCCTCTCCTCGTATCACTTAGATGTCTTCCCCTACCATCTCCTCCATTTCATAGGAAGAGATTGCTCTTCTTGCCAAGGCAAATTCTTCCGCATTCATCCTACTCCATCAGCCAGGATTAATTAAGCACCCACTATGTACCAAGAACAGTATTAATCACTGGGGCCACAAAGAAACACAACAGTCTCTGTTCAAACACCTCAAAGTCTAATGGGAAAGACAATATGCAAACAATCAGGTACAAAAAAAGTTCTATACAAATTGAGTCAAAAATAATATCTCCTGAGCTCCACCTGCCTCTTTAATATCTTAAACAGGATCACCCATAGGCATATCAAACTCATTACATCCAAATCAGAACTCTTTTCCCACCAAAACCTCCCTCTTTTACTCTTACGGTCAAGGGCATCACCATATTCCTAGTTACTCAAGCTAGCAACTTGGGTGTCACCCTCAACTCATCCCATTTCAATCCACATATCCCATCTGCAGCTAAGTCTTATCATCTCTATCTTCATAAAAGCTCTCATATGCGTTCCAAACATATAAGCACCATCCAGTACAGGCCATCCATCATCATCTGTCCTCTACACTACCTCAATACCAATAGGTTAGCCTCGTAGTCTCAAGTCTCTGCCCCCTCCAATCCATTCTTTACTCAGCTGCCAAAGCAATCTTGCTATAAAAAAGCATGACCTTGTCACTACCTTACTCTACACTTCAGTGGCCCTAGGAACAAACAGAAAATCCTCTGTGTGGCTTTTAAAGCCCTTCACATACACCCTTCCTACCTTTCCAGTCTTTGTATACTTTACTCCCCTCAATGAACTCTATGATCCAGTCTTCCTGCTTTCCCTTGAACATGCAGCATTAACCCTAAACCCCACAGCCTGGATTGTTCTTCTCCCTCCCCTGCACTTCTGGCTTCCTTCAAGACTCAGCTGAAAATCTACCTTCTGTAAGAGACTTTTCTTCACCCTACCCCAACCCCTATTGCTAATGCATTTCTTCTGAGATTACTTCCTACTTACACTTAACATATTTCATATATGTCTAATGTATGATGTATATTACATATGTAGTATTCTTATTAGAGTGTGAATTCCATCTTTTTGCCTTTCTTCGAATCCTGAGCACTTAATACATTGCCTGGAATGGTGATGATAAAATGATGACGACACTAAGAGGTAAAATGAAGGATTTCAATTATCTGGATAGTTGCTGGAAAACTCCCTGCCCAAACTAGAATAGCCAAAATATCCTGACTTGACAAAAAGGGCAACTATCATTCTAGATCTGATGCTCAACAACAAGGAAAAAGTGGTTGCTGAAATATAAGTAATGTTAATGTGGGGGGAAGGACGAATTGATAATTCATTTATGTAATTATGTAATGAGGCAGGCACACCTGGTTCTTTGGGTACTTACCAAGAAAGACCACAATGGAAGCTGGAATTGAGGCTACAATCACACCTTAATAAGGCACAGGTGTAAGGAAAAAAGGCACAGAAAACAGAGGGACATGCAATAAAAAGGGGTACAGAGACAAGGGAGGGTCAGGGATAGGGTGAACCAAGGCAGGGAGCAGGGGAAGAAGATGGGGTGGGGAAGTAGCACAGAGCATAACTCCAGTATTTGTGGATTAGTGTTGGATGCACTTGGCAGCATGTACCCATATGAAAATGGAAGAGTCCTCAGGGTGGGGGGAGGAGTTTGGGGCCTCATTTTTTATATGGTTATTTGGGGAGAACACATTAATGTTTATCTGTGTAAATCTGGGATTAGTTATTAATATTTCCAGATCTCCTCAAAGTTGTAAGCAAAACTTTACCATATCATCTCAAAGGTCTTACTGTAGATGTCCGGAACTTGTCTGAGATTTACATATCACAGGACCCAAAGCCCCTAACAGCAATGCCTCAAGGACTTCCCCTGATTTGGCAATTATTAACAGAATGTGATTGGGGGTAATATATGATACACTTTTAAAATTATGTTCCTTTGATCTTTGGAAGGGTCTGTCTGTGACTGCTTGGGTTCCTTTGCAATATTCCTACTATTGCCACATTATTCTGACTGCTTATACTCACTATATTGACTAGAAAGGGAGGAGGTGTCAGGGGACAAGAACAAGAAAGAACTTCAACACAAGGGGTCATTTCATCTTAGAATTTGTGATAATGACAAACTTAGCATTTTTTGACATATACCATAGATTTTGAAAGAACAGATTTTTTTAAAAGGGATTTCAGAGAAAGGATAGGATTACATGAACTAAAATTCTATAATGAAAATTGACTCCCAAATGATGAAAATCTCTCCAGAATTAAATTCTGAAGACACAAAAGAAACAATTCCTATGAGGGAGAAAAGTTAAGTTGTCCAAAGAGACTAATATGGAATTCAATCCAATTCTATCACAGGTTTCATCAACCAGATTAAGTTTTTAAAATACTGTACAAAAAAACCCCACAAGGGCATGAAAGGAAGGAGGCATTAAAAAAAAAGTTGGAGCAAAGATCTTAAGTGCTCAATCACAGTGCCTTTCATGTTATGGAGTTGGGAATGGTAACAATTTAATTAGGGAAGAGAGTTCTTGATAAAGAACTCCTTCAATATGGATTAGTATTTGCTCTGTAACTTACAGTCTTAGAGAGCTGGTTGGAGCACTAAAAGGTTAAGTGACTTGCCCAAGGTCATACAGCAAGTATTAGTTAGAGACAGCACTTGAACACTGAGAGTCAATCCTGTGGAAATATGTCTAACATGATTGCACAAGAATAAGCTATATCAGATTGCTTGCTGTATTGGGGAGGGAAAAAAATTTGAACTTAGAATCTTATGAAAAATGAACGCTGAGAGGCAATCAAATCCTCCACCTAGGAGAGGTACAGAGGGTAAAGAAAACCTTGGAAAAATCAAATATGAAAATAAAGATAACTACAGAAGCAAAGGTAACTGAGTAGATAGAATTTTCTTCACCCTAATGAGTTTGGGCCGTGAAAATACAATAAGAATACATTTAACAAAAAGTCAGTCACTGTCAAATAACTATATTTTGAAAATGAAATAAGACCACCATAAAATCCTTATAACTTCTCAAAATTGTAGGAAAAAGATGTACAAAACTCTAGAACTACCTTACTATATGGCTGGACACACTTCAGCACAAAACGATATCCAATTAATTTTTAAAGCTACAGTATAGCCCAGGTTTGGGGAACCTGCGGCCTGGAGGTCACATGTGTCCCTCTAGGTCCTCAAGTGTGGCCCTCTGACTGAATCAAACATTACAGAACAAATATCTTGGTTTCAAAGGGTCACACTTGAGGATCCAAAAGGCCACATATGGCCTCCAGGCCCCAGGTTCCCCACCCTTGTTATATAGCCCAAGGTTTTTCAGATGTTTTGAAGTAGCAGAAGCAATGAATGCCAAGTTTGGATATGCAGTCTTGGGGCAGGGCTGGTACACGATGAAACACAAATTGTATTTTCTGTTTTCTGTCACATGGAGGTGTCTCAAGGTCCTATCCACAACTAATGGATAAACCTAATATACAAAGTCAAGGCAAAATTTAAAAAGCAGTAAAAATAAATGCTGGCAAATATTGGGTTTGAAACAACTGAGATTTAAATAAATTCTAAGGATTAATATGTAATGAATGCGATTCAGAAATATAAACAAAAAATACTACAACAGCTACACAATGTTCTTTAGACAAATTCTTCACATTAGATTCTCTTTAAAAACTGAAAGTAACCTGTTTTATTAGTTTACTTTCTTCTCTTTTCTTAGGAAGAGTCTAAATTTTCCCACTTCCTGAAGTGTAAATGAGCAAAAAATATTTCCAAAAGCAATTTTTAAGGCATAAAAAATGTACTGGAGAAATAATGAGAACATTCAATTGCAACACCAGATTTGTGAATACTGGCTTAAAACATGCTGCTTCCACTTCTGTGAGTTTGGGTAAGTCATTTATTTCTCTGGACCACAGTTTTCCACACTCTAAAATGCAGGAGTCAGACTACATAACTTCTAAGATCTTTCCAGCTCTAAATCTATGGTCCAATGATTAATATGGGAAATTTTTTACATTAGAAATATATACTCAACAGTTCTCTATACATGAAATATTAAGACTAATGCTACAGACTGGATGAGATAACTCTCCAATATAAAAAAAATTAAGGAGGGTGGAGCCAAGATGATGGAGTAGAAGGATGGACCTGCTCTAGCTCTCCCCCCATAGCCCATAAAATACCTGTAAAAATGACTCTGAACAAATTCTATAGCAGCAAAAGTCACAAAATGATAGAGTGAAAGAGATTTCCAGCCCAAGACAGCCTGGAAGGCCAACAGGAAAGACCTATCACACTCAGCTCAGAGAGAAGTTCAACCCAGCTTTGGCCATGCAGCAGGGACAGCACTGGAGCAGGCTTTAGGGTATGGAATCACAGGTAGGAGCTTACGGTTCCCAGATTTCTCAACCCACAAATGCCAAAGACAGTTTCAAGGTCAGTAAGAAAGCTCTGTTGCCTGGGTGAGAGGGGAGCGGCGTCTGGCCCCAGCTCTGGCCCCAAGGTAGCAGCAGCCTCTGTGGCAACATTGTCTACTTTTAGAGTCCTCGGCCTAACGACCCTGGGGGAATTGAGAGATTGATCTGGGTATCAGTTCTGAGTGGCAGCCCTGAGATGAGGAAAAGCACTGGTGTGGTAGAGCTGGTGGTGACAGTGGAGAGGGAATTCTATTCGCGGATCCAGTAATGCTTTTGGTTGCTCACAGACCACAGTGCAGACCAGGAGAGGAATAAACTTCTCTCCCTTGACTATGTCACACTGGAGGAACTGAGAACTTACAGGTACCCTCCATTTGACAAAGGACTCAAAAGTCAAGTAACTGCTGGGAAAATGCCCAAAAAAGGAAAAAAATAAGACTACAGAAGGTTACTTTCTTGGTGAACAGGTATTTTCCTCCATCCTTTCTGAGGAAGAACAAAGCATACAATCAGAGGAAGACATAAAAGTCAAGGCTTCTACATCCAAAAACTCCAAAATAAATATGCAATGGTCCCAGGCCATGGAAGAGCTCAAAAAGGATTTTGAAAGTCAAGTAAGAGAGGTGGAGGAAAACTTGGAAAGAGAAATGAGAGTGATGCAAGAAAATCATGAAAAGCGAGCCAACAGCTTGCTAAAGGATATCCAAAAAATGATGGAGAAATTAACACCTTTAAAAATAGACTAACCCAAATGGCAAAAGAGGTCCAAAAAGCCAAAAAGGAGAAGAATGCTTTAAAAAGCGGAATCAGCCAAATGGAAAAGGAGGTTCAAAAGCTCACTGAAGAAAATAGTTCTTTAAAAATTAGAATGGAGCAGATGGAAACTAATGACTTTATGAGACACCGAGAAATTACAAAACAAAACCAGAAGAATGAAAAGGACAATGTGAAATATCTCATTGGAAAAACAACTGACCTGGAAAACAGATCCAGAGAGATAATTTAAAAATTATTGGTCTACCTGAAAACCATGATAAAAAAAAAACACCCTCGACAACATCTTCAAAGAAATTATCAAGGAAAACTGCCCTGATATTCTAGACCCAGAGGGTAAAATAGAAATGGAAAGAATTCACCAATCACCTCCTGAAAGAGATCCCAAAAGGAAAACTCCCAGGAATATTGTAGCTAAATTCCAGAGTTCCCAGATCAAGGAGAAAATATTACAAGCAGTCAGAAAGAAACAAGTTAAGTACTGTGGAAATACAATCAGGATAACACAGGATTTAGCAGCTTCTACACTAAGGGATAGGAGAGCCAGAATATGATATTCCAGAGGTCAAAGGAACTAGGATTAAAACCAAGAATCACCTACCCAGCAAAAATGTGTATAACACTTCAGGGGAAAAAATGGAATTTCAATGAAATAGAGTACTTCCAAGCATTCTTGCTGAAAAGATCTGAGCTGAATAGAAAATCTGACTTTCAAATACAAGAATAAAGAGAAACATGAAAAGGTAAACAGGAAAGAGAAGCCTTAAGGAACTCGTTAAAGTTGAACTGTTTACATTCCTACATGGAAAGATGTTATCTGTAACTCATGAGACCTTTTTCAGCATTAGGGTAGTTAGAGGGAATATACATACATATAAAAATATATATAAGTAGATGTGTATAGGTAGGTATATATGTATATATTACATATGTATACATTATATATGTATATATGTATATGTACATGGATGTATGTGTATGTGTATATATACGTGTTTATATACATATACACATAGATACAGAGCACAATGTGAGCTGAATATGAAGGGAGAAAACCTAAAAAAATAAAATTTACTGTTGAATGGAATGTACTATGATTAAGAGAAAAAGAGAGATAGAATGTAGCAAATCATAACATAAAAGAGGGAAGAAAGAGCTTTTACAATGGAGGGGAAGAAGGGAGAGATGAAAGGAAATAATTGAGCCTTACTCTCAAGGGATTTGGTTTAAGAAGGGAACACACTCAATTGGATATAGAAATCTATTTTACCCTGCAAGAAAGCAAGGGGGAAGAGGATAGGAAAGGGAAGATAATAGAAGGGACAGCAAATTGGGGAAAGGGATAATCAGAAGCAAACACTATTGTGGGAGGACAGGTCAAGGGAAAGACTGGAATAAAAGAAGGGCAGGATGGGACAGACGGAAATATGATTAGTCGTTTACAATATAAACATTATGGAAGTGCTTTGCATTGTTACACATGTATATTGAATTGCTTGTTTTCTCAATGAGGATGGGTGGGGAGGGGGGGAGAGAATATGGAACTCAAAGCTTTAAGAATGAATGTTAAAAATTGTTTTTGCATGCAACTGGAAATTAACTTATACAGGCAATGGAGTATAGAAATCTATTTTGCCCTACAGGAAACTAGTGGGGAAGGGGGATGGAAGATGGGTGGGTAACAGAAGAGAGGATAGACTGGAGGAAGGGGAGGATGGGGTGCATGCTGTCCTGGGGTGAGGAGAAAATTTTGAATTCAAACTTTTGTGGGAGTGAATGTTAAGAACTGAAAAATAAATAAATTATATATTTAAAAAATTAAGTTAGATACAGGAAGCTAAAATTTATGAAATAATAATTCTCATTTACATAATGTTCTAAAGTTTACTATCTAATCCAATAAATATCTATAAGACTCCTATCATGTGCAAGGCACTAAGCTAGGTACTGGTAGTACAAATCAAAACTGAAAAACAGTCCTTGACCTCAAAGAACTAATACGTCCTACAGGGTTATGTGCACTTTTCCACAACCACCATGTGAGAAAATCATGAGGGTTATGGTTATGGAGAACATAGACTTATTAGCCAAATCCCAGATTACTGGTATGAGAGGAGGAACCCTTTTAAGCTTTGAAGAGGACATCTGTAGGACAACTTAAAGAAAATATTATTAGCTCAGCTGGTATTAAAACTTATCCTACCCCCAAAAGTTATACCAACACCAAAACATGAACAAATTTTAAAAATTGTTTAATTAATGGATAGAACAACAATAGCCAATTAAATTAAATAAGAATGTTGTAGTCATATAGCTATCATTTTGATATGATGACATAAGTTATGATTTGAGAATGAATCCAAAGACAATATTTTCCTGCAATGTACCCCTTGGTATCACAGTCAGAAATAGAACACTAGGTGAGATGATTGATAGACCTGATTGAGATAGTACTTCTGTTATGTATTTTAAATTTTAATTGAATTATATTTTAATACAGAAATAGCCAAAGGAAAAAACTCATAGGATCGATAGCTTTATTTTATATATACGTAAGTTACCATATACTGTATTTCTTATGTAAGTTAAGAATTACTAAATCTCTCTCACGAATACTTAACAAAATTCCCCTGATATGTAACTGGAGCATACCTAGCAGTATAAGTGATAGAAAGACAATCCTATTTTTAATAATGAAGATTCCATAAATGATAACTATGCATTTTATATGTACTCTGTGACCTTAATACTTCAGTACATTTTAAATAAATCAGTTATGCACTATGTGATGTTGGGTATGTAACAGAAAAGTCTCCTCTTAGGTACAAACTCAACTAAATGATCTCTGAGGGTCCTGAGACTTTGTGATTCAAACCCTGCAGTAACAGTGTAGAACTTCTAGCATGTGTGGCATGACTGAAGTATGAACTTGAAAAATTACACCTTGATGAGCTTTAAAACAAGTTTTAAAACAATCCCCCCCCCCTTTAAGGTGTATAGCTGAGGCTTATGGATTTGCATTTGGCATCTTATCTCAAAAACCTAAAATTCCCAATCCTCCAAAACCAGAGAAAATGGATCAGAAAACATGATCTCTCTTAAAAGGTTATAATTTCTTTAAATGATGCAAATTCATTTACAGATGAAATGGAATTTCAGCTTGAAATTTATACTGAGCCAGAGGATAAAAATAGTTTTCATCATTTACCCAGTTTTTGTACACACTAAATATTCGCTGAAATGAAAAGGAGCTGAACTTGCCAAACATATCGGCCTCTGGGTTGAAACCAAACTCTAATGAAACCAGAAAGTGAAAGCAAAGTTAATATTTCAATCCGGAGACTCTAACCCACCACTGTATATATTATCTCCACCAACACACATTGCAAGCATTTTTCTATTTCGGAAAAGCTGTCCACAGAACAGAATTATGCCTTCAGAAGCCAAACGCCGCACTAAATCCAAAATAAAATTCAGGCATTTATGAAGTTTTTTAAAACAAGGATCAGAATAGTTTTCCAGGCATTCAGCTCTCTGCTCTTCTCTTCCCCCAACACCACCCCCACCACAACAACCCAGCAGCACACCAAGATGCACGGACACCTCTCTTCACTGTTCCAGCCCAAAGCTCAAAGGCTTACGGCCAAACAAAAACATTAACGAACGCCGGGAATCTAAAGTTAGAAGCCCCCTCCGCCAGCGTTCCCAGCTCTCTCCTGGTTCCACGTCTGGAGCGCGGTTTCTAACAGCCCACGGTAAGTTCACCTCCACGACAGGCAGGGTGGTGGCGGGCAGCCACACACCCCGGACTCGGAAGGTTACGCAGGGCAGCTTCTCTCACCGCCTCCCGGGCTAGCCCCGTCTGACGCGTTAGCACAATTAGCAAAGGAACAAAATCAAAGACAACCCCAAGCAAAGGCACGCCGAACTCGGGTTCCATCTTCTTCCCTGAGCGCTCCCTACCCCACCCCCCAGAAGACATTCACCTTGCAGTGTTCTCCCACGTCCGGCACCCCGGGGGGCAGCTCCCCGTCCTCCGGGGCTGCCCTACACCCCCCACCCCCACCCCCAGCTTGGCCAGAAGCCATTCACACAGATTCTGGGCTCAAGTCCGGTCTTCCCCTCCCTTGCAGCCCGTCTCAGAGGCTGATAACCTGGACACATCAGTAAATCCCCCGGCCCCCGTTCGGCTGCACACTGCGGGCTCCTCCGGACACTTTCCCCGGGTTCGAGTTCGATCCTCGGGAAGCCCTCGTTAACGCTGCAGCAGCAGCAGCAGCAGCAGCAGCAGCAGCAGCAGCAGCCCCCTCCCCAGTTTCACCCCCTGACCCTGGGCGGCCCCGCAAGGTCTCCCGGCCCCCTGCTCCGGGAGTTACCTTCTCCAGAGCCCGGCTCCGGTGGCCAGCAGCGGCAGCCTCGGAGGCGGACGCAGGAGGCAGCCCCTCCGCCTCAAGCTTCTCGCGAGAGGCGAGTCGGGGTCCCCGGGGCCCGCCGCGGCCCCTGCACGCAGGCGGGACAAGGGCTCGGACTCTGCGGCTCCGGTGGGCGCCGGCCGGCGGCCCTCGGCTCCCCGAGGCGAGGCTTGACCCGTCCGAGCTGCGCCCTCCGCAAGCGGCCCGGAGCTCGGCTTTCCTGCCCGATCCTGCTCTTCTGCCCTTGTCTCCCTCCCTCCCTGCAGACGACACCGAGTCACATGGAGAGAACGGGCAAGGCGGGGCAAGGCGAGAGCGGAGGGAGGAGCGGCCGGAGCCCCGGCACGCCGCCCCGCAGGAAAAGGAGCCGGGCCGAGCAGCGCTCCGGATTTTTCTGGGACGGGAAGTAGGGAGCCTGCCTCTCGGACGCAAGCAGCGTAGAGGCGCCTGCGAGGTCTGGGCACGCTCAGAAAGGGGGGCTGGGCCGGGCGCGACCCTCCTCACCTTCCGGGGCTCCTCCCCACACTGCTTTGGCACCCCTCTAAAGTCAAAGCAGTCCTTTCCAAGCCCTTTCACCAATGCTCCATACTCACAATATCTATCAGCGTTTGAGCCAGCTTTCGGAGTAAAGAAATGCCATTCGTCTCCTCAGAAAAAATGAAGATTCCCTTAGATAAGAGTTCTGCTTATGAAATGAAATCCCTGAACTCAGTAGGTGTGGAAGGCTGTTCCTTTGACTCCAGGGTCAGGTTCCATTTGTCCTGTATCTCTAACACACATACATTCATTACATCCTACGGCTGATCATACGACAAGGTGTGGGACCTCCCTCCCTGGAATGCAGAATCCTTCAGGGCAGGAGTTGGGTTGTTTTTTATCCACCCTGAACTCTGCAAAAGCCCCTGACACTTCTGTGGGCACTTCATCAAATGCTTATTGATCCAGTGATTCTGGCAAAGTGAAAGAGGGATCAAAGTTTGTGCCCAGCACAGTGAACAATCAATGATCTGATCAGATTATATTTGTACAGAACAGCACAACCCCAATCATCCTGAATACTCAATAATTTCCCGTTAATTGGAAGGGGCAAAAGGAGAAAGGACTAACAACTTTCAAACGCTGATAGAACCTTGCTAGCGCCTCGGGCTACTTTGTTGCCACCGTGGATATTCCGTAGCGCTGATTCTTGAGTCCTCTGTACCGTAAGTACTCCCAGCATTTCAAGGGTCATTAACGCAAGCACAAATAAAAATCACTACGCAGGTCCTATGGCTGCAGCCGCTAAAACTTGTATTGAAAGCATACCTAACCCTAAGGCTAGCTTTGCTGAACTATTGCTTTTCTTTTTAATCTTTTTTATTCTTTGTTTCAAGAAATAGCTCCTGGGTGAAAGAAAAATATTCTGAAATGAAAACTGTGTAAAAAACAAAAGATATCAATAAAAACTTGAGAATAAAATCTAAAGAATGTAGAGTGACCCCATGACAACCCAATAACGGTGCCCAACTGAAGGCCTTGCACATATAAGCACTTAATAAATGTCTTTTGCAATGAATTGACACCTGATCTATTTTCTTGTCATCTACCTATATTCCTAAATAATAAATAGTGAACATAACAAGAGTATCATACTTCTTTGTGTCTCTTGAGATCCTACAAATTTACATCTTAGGAAATCTTAAGTATAAGCTCCATTCATAAAATTAATGTCAGACTCCAGAATGAAGGCTGAAGACTCTTCTCCAAGTTGTAATCTTAAAATCCTTTCAGATTAAATAGAAGCACAGGTTTTTATTAGAATTCTGATTGTGCTAAACTAGTCTGGAAACATTCAACATATCTTCATTAAGTGTCTATTATGGGTAATGAAATGGGATACCTTGAAATAAATTTGGTAAGCTCCCTGTTGATCATCTGAGTGATGTCAAGGAGATTTCCACAATAATAATGCTTTACCATGTGCTTTTCTCACAAAAATATGAAAAGCAGGTCACTCAAGCACTATCTCCATTTCAAATATTAAGAAACTGGACGAAAGGGCAGAAAGGTGAAGGGAATAAGCATTTATACGGAGTGTACTGTGTTAGAGGCACCGTGCTAAGCGCCTTACAGATACTACCTTATTTGATACTTTGAGGATCATCCATTCCCCAACTGATATTTCATCAAAGGATATGAGCAGATAATTCTCAAGGGAAGAAATATAAGCTATCTATAGCCAGTATACCAATCAATAAGGATTTACTGAGCACCTACTATGTGCCAGTCACTATGCTAAGCACGGAGGATACAAAAGGAGGCAAAAGACAGTCCTTGACCTCAACGAGATCACAATTTAATGGGGAAACAACAAGCAAACAAATATGTACAAAGAAGCTTTACAAAGGATAAATAGGAAATAATTAAGAGAGGGAAGCTCCTAGAATTAAAAGGGTTGGGAAGGGCTTTCTGTAGAAGATGCTATCCTAGGACAGCTTTGAAGGAAGCCAGCAGGTAGAAATGAGGAGGAAGAGCATACTGGCCATGGGGGACAGCCAGAGAAAATGCTCAGCACCAAGAGATAAAGTGCCTTGTTTGTGAAACATCAAGGAGGCCAGTGTCGCTGGACTGCGGATTACTTGGCAAAGAGTAAGTGCAAGAAGACTAGAAAGCTGAGGCGGCAGGGAGGGAGGGTTAAATTAAGAAGATCCTTGAATGCCAAACAGCATCTTGTATTTGATCCTAGAGGTGGCAGGGAGCCACTGGAGTTTACTGAGTTGACAGGCAGAAGAGTGTGGTATGGTACGACATTGTCCACCTGTACTTTCAGAAAATCTCTTTGGCAGCTGAATGGAGGATGGCTTGGAGTGGCAATATGAAAAAAATGCTTAGAGAAATACAAATTAAAACAACTCTGAGGTTCCCCTTCACACCTATCATCTGGCAACACTGACAAGAAAGGAAATGACAAATGTTGGAAGGACTGAGGGAAAAGTCACATTTATATACTTTGGTGGAACTGTGAGTTAGCCATTCTAGAAAACAATCTAGAACTGCCCCCAAAATTATTAAGTATGTATGTATATACATATATATATGTATACATACACACATATACACACACATGTCCTTTGACCCACCAAATATCAGAACAAGGCCTATACCCCAAAGAGAGCAAAGAAAGAAGAAAAAGGTTTTGTATGTCAAAAAATATTTTAACAGTTCTTTTTGTGGTGACAAAGAACTGGAAACTGAGAGGGGGACTACCCATAATGGCTGAACAAATTATAACATATGAATAATAGAATAGATTATGTTGCAAGAAATGAAGAGACAGTTTCAGAGAAATCCAGCACTTACATAGCAGTTTGAAGTGAAACAAGCAGAATGAGAACAATTTAAGCCATAACACCAACATTTTAAAAATGAACAACTTTGGAAGACTTAAGAAGTTTGATCAATGAAATAACAATCAAGATTCCAGAGGACGGAAGATAAACACTGTTACCCACCTCCTGAAAGAAATGATGAACAATGAGACACATTGTTAGACATGGTCAATATTCTCTCCTCCATCTTCCCCACAATGGGGGTAGGGAAGAAGGGAGGAAGGTTGAAGGAAAAAAAAACAAAATATGGTCATTTAAAATTTTTAATTTAAAAAAAAAAAAAAGAAAAAAGAGAAATTGAGGTTAAGCGTTAAACAACCTGCCAAAGTCAAACCAACAGCGTCAGAGCCAAAATTTTCAACTTTAATCGTAGGCCTCCCAAGTCCAACTATAACTAGGTATAAAATAGCTCCAAGCACTACATTTCTCTCAAAAATAAAAGGCAACCCAATAACGCTTTTAGTTGTCAAATCATAACTCTTTGCTCCCCATGACCACTTCTAAATTCTCCCTGTAATCACTCAGCAACCTCTACTCCTTTGAAGTTTACTTTACCCAAATTTATCACCTATTCCTGAACCTGGAGGAAATTACTGGCAACTCAATAACAGTAAGTTTCATGCTTAGATCACGGTCTCCCTCTTCACCACAACTCCTGACCTCATACTAGGAACTTCAAAATACGTTTTCCCTCAAATATTCTCACTTATGAGTTCCTCAATCTAATCAGCTACCAGGACCTAAATCTTATAATATTCAGGTATACATAGTTGAAAGGTCATATATTTGATCTTCCGTCACCCAAAAGTGTTTCATTTCTATGTTCAGGAACAAATTTATCTTATCACATGTTCAGCTAAGAGCTTACCATATATCTGACCAAAGAAATTAAAGTTATTTACAGAGACCTCTAATATTCCTCTAATATCATCCACCACTATCTTGTCTTTTACTCCAGTGGCATATGGAAAGATGACTATTCTTGCCAAAGCTAACTCCTCTATATATACACATCTTCTCCAGCAGACAGACTCCATTATCATCATCATTCTCTAATCTTCAGTCTCTCCCTATCTACTGAAATTCCTTCGATGCTACTATAAATATGCATAAATTCCACATATTTTTTTAAATTCTCATTTGATCTGATCATCATCTTGACCATGACTTCTGATTTCATTATTCAACTGAAACTGATTTCTCCAGATTACCAGTGATCTAACTGCCAAATCAGATACCCTTTTCTCAATCCTCATCCTTCTTAACCTGTCTACGGCATTTGACACGGTGGATCACCATCTCTTCCTCTATGTGATCTTCTCTCTGCATTTCAATGACACTGCATTCCCTAGTGGTTCCTCCTACAAGTCTGACCACTCCTTCTAAGCCTCCAGCTAGACTTAATCTGTGAGAGGCTCTTTAGTGTCCCAAAATACACTATCCTAGCCCTCTACTCTTTTCTCACCATATGCTCTCACTAGATGATCTTATCAGTTTCCCAGGTGTTCAATGATTATCTATATTCAGATAATGACTAGATCTATATCTAGTCCAACTTTTATCCAAAGCACTAATCCTCCACTACCAATTGCCCCTTGAACATTTTGAATTGGATGTCCAAAACAACTCATTATTCTCTTCCCTCAAAACTATCCCTATTTTTATCAAAGGCTATGTTCAGCTGTTTCAGTCACATCTGACTTTTCATGACCCCATTTGGAGTTTTATTGGCAAAGATACTGGGGTGGTTTGCCCTTCCTTCTCTAGCTCATTTTTACAGATTAGGAAAGTGAGGAAAACAGGGTTAAGTGCCTTGCCCAGGGTCACACAGCTAGTATGTGTTTGAGGCCAATTTGAACTCATGAAGATAGGTCTTCCTGATTGCAAACCCAGTGCTCTAACCACTGTGCCAACTAATTGCTGTTTCATTATTAGTCCTCTGGAAAAATGGTTAGATATTATACTGCTCAGAAGTGCTAAATCTTTTAAAACTGTCTGTCTCTACAATATTGCTGTTGTTGTTTAGTTGTGTCCAACTTAGTTACTGCATGGACCATAATGTCTATGGGTTTCCTTAGCAAAGATACTGGAGTAGTTTGCCATTTCCTTCTCAAGCAAACAGAGGTTAAGTGACTTGCCCAGGATCACACAGCTATAAAGTGAGGCTGAATTTGAACTCATGTCTTCCTGACTCCAGGACTGGGACACCTAGCTGCCTCCTACAATACTGTGGTCAAGTATAAACCATTCACATGGTTCTGTTCAATTCATTCTGTATTAATTCATATGGATCTTTCCAAGTTTTTTGGGAACCATTTTGTATAGCACAACAGAGTTTCGCCACATTCATATACTATAACTTGTTTACCCATTCCCCTAAGATTCCAATTCCTTACCACCTCAAAAAGAAATAAATGTATAAATCTTTAAGTGTGTTATGATTAGGGCTAATCCAGCCTTTAACCTATCATTCCTATAACTCCTTCTTTTCTTTTCCATTTTCCTGTTGAGTGAAATATATCTCTATACTGAACTATTTGTATGTATTCTTCCCTCTCCTTTGATTAGTACAGAGAGGAATGAGGATCAAGCATAAGCCACTAACTGTTCATTCTGGTTTGTATAGACTTCTATTTGCCCATTCTCTTTAATAATGCTCCCTAGTTTTCCTTTCCTTTCTTCTCCAAGGCATTCCTATTACCATCCCTTTCCATTTTCCTTTTTTTTAAATTAAATTTTATTTTCTTTTTGGTTCTGTATTCCTTCTCTCCCTTCCCCACTTCTTACACACTAAGATAGCAGAAACAAAACACAAAAAACAAAAAACCCAAGACTCCTCACAAGTACATGGAGTTGTACAAAATAAATTGCTGCATTAGCCATGTCCAAAAGAAAAAAGAAATTAGAAATATGTACTTCAATTTATACTCTGAGTCCATTTACCTCTCTGAAGATAAGCTTCCTTATGAGTCTTTGGAATCATGGTTGATCACTCTGCTGATCAAAGTTTCTAAGTCTTTCAAAACTGATTGTCTTCACATTATTTTTATTGCGATACAAATATTTTCTCTTGGTTCTGCTCACTTCATACTGATCAGTTAATGCAAGTCTTCCCAAGTTTTTCTAAAACACTTCTTTCACAATTTCTTACAACTCAAGAGGATTCTATTATTTCATATACTTTAACTCCTTTAGCCATTCCCCAATTGAAAGATTCCCCCCCCAGTTTCCAATTCTTCGACACTAGGAAAACAGCTCCTGTAAATATTTTTGTGCATATGAGTCCCTTTACTTTTTCTTTGGCACCTCTGGGATATAAAACTTGTAGCAGTATTGCTGAGTCTAAAGTTTAATAGATTTGGGGGCTTAGCTTCAAGATGCTTTCCAGAACAGTGGCTGAACCAATTCACAGCTCTACATTAAAACACCTGTTTTTCCACAAGGGACTCCAGTATTTATTATTTTCCTTTTTGTCAAATTAGACAATCTGTGTGTATCACAGAGTTGTTTGAATTTGTATTATTCTAATTATTAATACTTTAGAGCATTTAAAAAATATGGCTCTTGATAAGCTTGGATTTTTTTTTCCTTTGAAAATGCTCCATTTTTATATCTTTTGAACATTTACAAAATGAGCAATGGATTTTATTCCTATAAATCTGAATAAGTTTATATATGTATGTATATATGTGTGTGTGTATATATAAAAAATATAAGAAATAAAAACATTATCAGAGAAACTATATCCTTTTCCCAAATTCCTGCTTCTCTTCTAATTTTTAGCCATATGAGTTTTGTTTTGGCAAAAACTTGTTAATTGTATGTAATCAAGATTATACATTTCACCTTCTGTGAATATCTTGATCTTGTTTGGTTATAAACTCTTCACCTATCCATAGATTTGACAGATAATGTCTTCCATGTTCCCATAATTTACTTATGCTCTAATTTGTTGACATTGATTCTTCTGATAGTCATCTTGCCTTTTGCTGAATGTGAATGTTTAGCTTGGAATGGATAAGTCTATGATCAGTCCAGCACTCTGCATCACACATTGCCTTTGTCACTCTTACATCCTGTCTGTCTCTTCTTCTTACAATCACGTAGTCTATTAAATGCTAGTGTTTGCTTCGAGAGTGCATTCATGAAGTTTTATTGCATTTAGGTAAACAGAAAACAGTGTTGGTGATAAGAAAGTCAAGAGATGCACAAGTCTTCAGTAGTAAGTAACCACTGCTGTTGCTGTTTCCGATTCCATTCCTCCCTAGGATTCCCGGCCAAGTCTGATAGTCTGAGCCTACTCTAGCATTAAAGTCACCCAGAGATAAGCTTATCTTCTTGTGGGACATTGATGATAAGCCTCTGCAGCAGAGACGCAAAAAGTATGGATCAATCCTCTGCTGCTTGTGCTCATTTTGGCCTAACGATACCAAGAAAACACAGGTGCTCCATCAACCACCACCACACCATCCATACTTGGAACCATCAGTTACAACAAATGGAGAAGTTCTGAATGCTGTGGATAAGTTCACTTACCTCAGTAGTGTACTTTCCAGAGATGTACACAGTGATAATGAGGTTGATATACGCATTGCCAGAGCAAGCTCAGTGTTTGGGAGGTTCTGAAGGAAAGTACAGGAGAGAAGAAGGTCTAGAGAGTCATCGTGCTGCCCTCATTGCTGTATGCCTATGAAACCTGGACAGTATACCAGCACCATGCCAGCAAACTGAATCACTTCCACTTGAATTGTCTAAGGAAGACTCTGAAGATCATGTGGCAGGATAAGGTACCAGACAACAGCCAAGCATCGAAACTCTGCTTCAAAGACCACAACTCCTAAGGGCTGGCCACATTGTTCAAATGCAAAATGTACACCTGCCAAAAAGACGGTTTTATGGAGAACTCACACAGGGTAAGGGTTCAAATGGTGGTCAGAAGAAGCAACACAGGGACACTCTCAAGATCTCTCTTAGAACTCTGGAATTGATTGTGTGACATAGGAGACATTGGCACAGGACCACTGAGCATGGCATGCCCACATTAGAGAAGGTGCTGTGCTCTATGAGCAAAGCAGAACTGAAACAGCTCAAAGGAAACATAGCATGTGCAAACTTAGAGAATCCACCCCAAATGTTCACAGGGACTATTTGTGCCTGACCTGTGGTAGAGTATTCTGAGTTCATATTGGTCTGATCAGCCACAGTTGGACACAATGAAACTTCACTCTACCATACTGATGTCATTTTGGTGCTCTTCAAGATTGAAGAACAACAACCAACCAATTTGCTTATCATGTCAGCCTTTATGTCTAAATTACATACCAATCTGGAGTTTTTTCTAGTATGTAGTGCAAGATGTTAGTCTATACCTAGTTCCTACCAGACTACTTTCCAGTTTTTCCAACAGGTTTTCTCAAATACTGAATTCTTGCACCAATTATTTATCAAACGATCATATGCTTCTGTATACTGTATACCTAGTTTAATTTCTCTGTTTCTTATCTAGGACCACACTTCTGATGATTATGGCTTTGTGGTAAAGTTTGAGATCAGATACTATTCAGTCCCCTTCCCATTTTTCTTCATTGATTCCATTGGTATTATTAACCTTTACAAACCTAAATAAATTTTACTTATGTAAACAGTGTTTTATAATGGTGTTCCTATACTTCTTGAATGCATTTTGGTAGGTAGACCTTTAAGTATTTCATACCCTCCTTAATTATTTCAAGGGAAATTTCTATTTCTATATCTTTTATTGGACATTGTTGTTAATATTCAAAAATGCTGATGATTTCTGTGGGTTTAATTTATATCCTACAACTTTGCTTAAGTTGTTAATTGTTTTAACCAATTTCTTCTAAGTAAGGCATTATATTATCTATAAAACATAATAGTTTTTTTTGCTGTATGTCTATGCTTATTTCTTTAATTTGGGGGCCATCAGTCATCTTAACCCATGTCTTGCTCCTGGACTCCAATGATTCTGTAGGAAGAGTGAAGCTAACGACGTTGTCATTAGCTCTGCCCCACATGAATTCAATTCAGTTGCAAGTTGAGACATTACCCTCCTGATGTTATAGGTCCTCCTCGAGAATGAAGGATGAACAACAATTCCTTTCATTTACGTTTTCTTCCCTCATTGCTACAGCTCACATTTCTAGCTAGTCACCAAGTGAACAGCAATATTAATACAGAAATCCTTGCTTTAACCTTTCATCTTATTGTAAAGGCTTATTCCATGCTCTAAATCACTTTTGATTAGAGAGATGCAAATCAAAACAACTCTGAGGTACCACATCACACCTATAAGATTGGCAAACAAGACAGAACAAGAAAATGATAAATGCTGGAGAGGATGTGGGAGAGTGGGAACACTAATTCATTGTTGGTGGAGCTGTGAGCTCATCCAATTATTCTGGAGAGCAGTTTGGAACTATGACCAAAGGGCTACAAAAATGTGCATATCTTTTGACCCAGCAATATGGCTACTAGGACTGTATCCCCAAGAGATCATAAAAATGGGAAAGGGTCCCACATGTACAAAAATATTTATAGCAGCACTCTTTGTAGTTGCCAAAAACTGGAAGTCAAGGGGATGCCCATCAATTGGGGAATGGCTGAATAAATTATGGTATATGAATGTAATGGAGTACTATTGCGCCATAAGAAATGATGAACAAGAAGACTTCAGAGAGGCCTGGAAGGACTTATATGATCTGATGCTGAGTGAAAGGAGCAGAACCAGGAGAACTCTGTGCACAGCAACAACCACAGTGTGAGAGAATTTTTTCTGGTAGACTTGGAATTTCATAATAATGCAAGAACTTATTAAAAAAAAAAAAATCCCAATGGTGGTTTTCTAAGGCAAAACGCCTTCCACACTCAGAGAAAGAAATATGGAAGTCATTCGCAGAACGTAGCAGATCATGTTTGTGTGTGTGTGTGTTTTTGTGTATCATGTTTTGATTTGTTATATGATTTCTTCCATTTATTTTAGTTTGACTACATAGCATGACTATAGTGAAAATGTACTCAATAGAAAAGTATATGTAGAACCTATACAAAATTGTATGCTGTTGCGGGGAAGGAGGAGGGTAGTGGGGGGTGGGTGTGGGGGGAGATAAAATCTTAATTTTATGGCAGTGATTGTAAAACATTAAAAAATAATAATAATAAAATTTAAAAAAAAAAAAGGCTTATTCCCATTACAGATAATGCTAGCTCTTGCTTTTAGAAAAATACTACCTATCATTTTAAGGAAAGTTTCATTTATTCCTATATATTCTAATGTTCTTAATAGGTATGGATACTGTATACAAAATCTTTTTCAGCATCCACTAAAATAATCATAAGGTTTTCTTTTTGTTATCAACAGTCAATTATGTTTAATAATTGTTCTAATGTTAAACCAGTCCTCCATTGTTAGTATAAATCCAGCCTGATCAAAGTGTATGATCTTTGGGTTACATGCTGCTGTAGTCTCCTAGAGGATGGTTACTTTAAATTTTGTATGGAAAATCATTAGGGAAATGGTCCACAGTTTTCTTGATCTGTTTTTACTTTTCCTAATGTAAATATAAGGGCTATGTTTGCAACAAAGAAGGAATTTTGTGGCACCCCTGTATGTATTTTTAAATAGTTTATGTAGTATTAAAATTATTCCTTAAATGTTAGGTAGAATTTGCATTTAAATCCGTAAGGTCCTGGGGTGTTCTCTGAAAATTCATTTTTGACTTATTCAACTTCATTTTTCTAAGACAAGGTTATTTAAGTATCTATTTCCTATTCTCAATGTAGGTGATTTATGTTTTTGTAAATTTTCATCCATTTCATTTAGAACATCAGTTTAATTGGCATATAGTTGGGTAAAACAGTTCCTAATAATTCTTTTTATTCCCTCTTCATTACTTATAAACTCACTTTTTCATTTTTGATGCTGGTAATTTGATTTTCTTCTATTAAATCAAACTAGCTATTGGCTTATCTGGTTGCTTTTTTTCTTCCTAATAAAGAGCTCCTAGTTTTATTTATTAGTTCAATGGTTTTCGCTTTTTTACTTTCAATTTTGTTAAACTCTCCTTTGATATTAAAGATTTCCATGTTGGTGTTTCATTAAAGGGATTTAAATGAATTGGTTTTGTAGCATTTTATAGACATGACACATTCATTGAACTGCTCTTTTTCTCTTTTATCGAAAAAGCAGTTTAAAGATACAAATTTTCCCCTAATTATTATTTTGGCTGTGTCCCACAAAGTCTGGTATGTATTCTCATCGCTGTTATTATCTTTAATCAAATTATTATTTCTATAAATTGTTCTTTAAAACATCCATTCTTTAGGATTAAGCTATTTAGTTTCAAGCTAACTTAAACTTTGCTTCAAAAGCCCCTTACTGAATAATATTATTGTCAATATAAGATACATTTAATATTTCTGCTTTTCTGCATTTGTGTGGGTTTTATGACCTAATAATACATGAACAATTTTGTGAATGTATCATGCACAGCTGATTAAGTGTTTTTATTTTTGTTCACTATGCTCCACAGGTCTATCACATCTAACTTTTTGAAAATTCTATTCAGGTCTTTAATTTATTTATTTTTAAGTTAGATTTATCTAGGACTAAGTAGGATAAATTGATGTCCCCTACTATTATAGTTTCACTATTTATGTCTTCCTGTAAATCATTTACCTTTTTCCTAAAGAATGTAGATGTTAGAGAATCCCAAAGATTCAAATGAAAAACTACTTGAAATAATAAACAACTTTGGCAAAGTTGCAGGTTACAAAATAAACCCACACAAATCTGCATTTCTATATATTAGTAACAAAGCCCAATAGCAAGAAATAGAAAAAGGTAATTTAAAGCTTACCTTTAAAGTTAAGGTAGACACTATAAGATATTTGGGAGTTTACTTGCCAAAACAAACCCAGGGACTATATGAACCCAATTACAAGACACTTTTCGCACAAATAAAGTCAGATCTCAGTAAGTGGAAAAACATCAGTTGCTCGTGAGCAGGCCGAGCCAATATAACAAAAATGACAATTCTACCTAAATTAATTTACTTATCTGATAATTATTTTCTAGAGCTGGAAAAAATAATATCAAAACTCATCTGGAAGAACAAAAGGTCCAGAATATCAAGGGGACTAATGTAAAGAAATGCTATGGAAGGGGGCCTAGCACTACCAGATCTCAAATTGCATTATAAAGCAGCAACTATCCAAACCACTTGATACTGCCTAAGAAACAGAAGAGTAGGGGGGCGGAGCCAAGATGGAGGAGTAGAAAGACATCCATACATTAGCTCCGAACACACAGCCCATAAAATATCTGTAAAAAAGAACTCCCAACAAATTCTGGAGCAGCAGAAGCCACAGAACAACAGAGCAGATGAGATTTCTGTTCCAGAGAGCCGAGAAAACCTCTCCCAAAAGGTCCTTCCCGCTGCGGACCCAGAGCCGAGCCCAGCCCTGCCTTGGGCACGCGGCACCGAGAGGAACAGATCTGAGCAGGCTTCAGGGACAAAATCTCCAGCAGCCACGCAGGTCCCTCCACCCACAGGTGCCAAAGGTCAGTGAGAGGGTCTCTCTGGCAGGTCGACAGGGGAGTGGGGTGCCCCCATAACTCAGGCCCCCTCGGGAGGCAGCAGCAGAGGCAGTAGCAGACAAGGGCTCCACAAGCAGGCAGGAGCCAGGATCCATTGTTGAAGGTCTCTGCATAAACCCCCTGAGGGAACTGAGTCCCTTGAGGCAGCCCCGCCCCGACCTGAGCAGCTGGACTTAATCTCACACTGAATAGCAGCCCCGCCCCCGCCAAAGCCCTGAGGCTGGGAAGCAGCATTTGAATCTCAGACCCCAAGTGCTGGCTGGGCAGATCTGGAAGAGAAGTGGGTATGAAGAGAATATTCAGAAGTCAAGTCACTGGCTGGGAAAATGCCCAGAAAAGGGAAAAAAAATAAGACTATAGAAGGTTACTTTCTTGGTGAACAAGTATTTCCTCCCTTCCTTGCTGATGAGGAAGAACAATGCTTACCATCAGGGAAAGACACAGAAATCAAGGCTTCTGTATCCCAGCCCACTCAATGGGCTCAGGCCATGGAAGAGCTCAAAAAGGATTTTGGAAATCCAGTTAGAGAGGTGGAGGAAAAACTGGGAAGAGAAATGAGAGACATGCAAGCAAAGCATGAAAAACAAGTAAACACCCTGCTAAACGAGACCCCAAAAAATGCTGAAGAAAATAACACCTTTAAAAATAGGCTAACTCAATTGGCAAAAGAGGTTCAAAAAGCCAATGAGGAGAAGAATGCTTTCAAAAGCAGAATTAGCCAAATGGAAAAGGAGGTTCAAAAGCTCACTGAAGAAAATAGTTCTTTCAAAATTAGAATGGAACAGATGGAGGCTAATGACTTTATGAGAAACCAAGAAATCACAAAACAAAACCAAAAGAATGAAAAAAATGGAAGATAATGGGAAATATCTCATTGGAAAAACAACTGACCTGGAAAAGAGATCCGGTAGAGACAATTTAAAAATTATGGGACTACCTGAAAGCCATGATCAAAAGAAGAGCCTAGACATCATCTTTCATGACATTATCAAGGAAAACTGCCCTGAGATTCTAGAACCAGAGGGCAAAATAAGTATTCAAGGAATCCACAGATCACCGCCTGAAAGAGATCCAAAAAGAGAAACTCCTAGGAACATTGTGGCCAAATTCCAGAATTCCCAGGTCAAGGAGAAAATATTGCAAGCAGCTAGAAAGAAACAATTCAAGTATTGTGGAAATACAATCAGGATAACACAAAATCTAGCAGCTTCTACATTAAGGGATCGAAGGGCATGAAATATCATATTCCAGAAGTCAAAGGAACTAGGACTAAAACCAAGAATCACCTACCCAGAAAAACTGAGTATAATACTTCAGGAGAAAAAATGGTCTTTCAATGAAATTGGGGACTTTCAAGCATTCTTGATGAAAAGACCAGAGATGAAAAGAAAATTTGACTTTCAAACACAAGAATGAAGAGAAGCATGAAAAGGTAAACAGCAAAGAGAAGTCATAAGGGACTTATAAAAGTTGAACTGTTCACATTCCTACATGGAAAGACAGTATTTATAACTCTTGAAACTATTCAGTATCTGGGTACTGGGTGGGATTACACACATACACGCACATGCACACGCACACACATAGAGACAGTGCATAGAGTGAATTGAAGAGGATGGGATCATATCTTAAGAAAAATGAAATCAAGCAGTGAGAGAGAAATATATTGGGAGGAGAAAGGGAGAAATGGAATGGGGCAAATTATCTCTCATAAAAGAGGCAAGCAAAAGACGTATTAGTGGAGGGATAAAGAGGGGAGGTGAGAGAAAAACATGAAGTTTACTCTCATCACATTCCACTAAAGGAAGGAATAAAGTGCACATTCATTTTGGTATGAAAACCTATCTTACAATACAGGAAAGTGGGGGAGAAGGGGATAAGCAGGGTGGGGGGGATGATGGAAGGGAGGGCATGGGGAGGAAGGAGCAATTTGAGGTCGACACTCATGGGGAGGGACAGGATCAAAAGAGAGAATAGAAGTAATGGGGGGCAGGATAGGATGGAGGGAAATATAGTTAGTCTTATACAACACAACTATTATGGAAGTCATTTGCAAAACTACACAGATTTGGCCTATATTGAATTGCTTGCCTTCCAAAGGGAAGGGGTGGGAAGGGAGGGAGGAAAAGAAGTTGGAACTCAAAGTTTTAGTAACAACTGTCGAGTACTGTTCTTGCCACTAGGAAATAAGAAATACAGGTAAAGGGGTATAAAAAGTTATTTGGCCCTACAGGACAAAAGAGAAGGAGGAGACAAGGGCAGAGAGGGATGATAGAAGAGAGAGCAGATTGGGGGGGAGGGGACAAAAGGGGAGAAAATTTGGAACCCAAAATTTTGTTAAAATGAATGTTAAAAGTTAAATTAATTAATTAATTAAAAAAACAAAAACAAAAAAAAGAAACAGAAGAGTAGACAAGTGGACAAGGCTAGGTACTCAAGACACAGTAGGCAACGAATATAGCAATCTACTGTTTGATAAACCCAAAGACCTCAGCTTCTGGGATAACAATTCATTGTTTGACAAAAATTGCTGGGAAAACTAGATAACAGTGTGGCGGAAACTGTGCATAGACCAATGCCTCACACCGTACATGAGAATAAGTCCAAATGGCTACACAATCTAGGTAAAAAGATTGATACTATGGACAAATTGGTGGAGCAAGGAATGGTGTATGGAAATTTATGGAGCAGGAAGAATTTTAACAAAGAAGAGACAGAAAGCATTATGAAGTGCAAGATGGATAATTCTGATTACATTAAACTGAAAAGTTTTTGCACAACCAAACCCAATGCAACCAAGATTCAGAGGGATGCAGAAAACTTGAAAGAATTTTTGCAGCTAGTATCTGTGATAAAGGCCTCATTTCTAAAATATATAAACTGAGTCAAATGTACAAAATACAAGTCATTCCCCAATTGATAAATGATCAAAGTACATGAACAGGCAGTTTTCAGGGGAAGAAATTAAAGATATCTATAGTTATATGAAAAAATGCTCTAAATCACTATTGACTGGAGGGATGCAAATCAAAACAACTCTGAGGTACCACATCACACCTATCAGATTGGCAAACATGACAAAACAGAAAGAAGATAAATGTTGGAGAGGATGTGGAAGAGAAGGAACACTAATTCATTGTTGGTGGAGCTGTGAGCTGATCCAACCATTCTGGAGAGCAATTTAGAACTATGCCCAAAGGGCTACAAAAATGTGCATACTCTTTGACCCAGCAATATCACTTCTAGGACTGTATCCTCAAGAGAGCATAAAAATGGGAAAGGGTCCCACGTGGACAAAAATATTTATAGCAGCACTCTTTGTAGTTGCCAAAAACTAGAAATCAAAGCGACACCCATAAATCGGGGAATGGCTGAATAAATTATGGTATATGAATGTAATGGAATACTATTGCACTACAAGCAAGGATGAACAGGAAGACTTCTGAGAGGCCTGGAAAGACTTGTATGATCTGATGCTGAGTGAAAGGAGCAGAACCAGGAGAACGTTGTGCACCGCAACAGCCACAGCGTGTGAGAGTTTTTTCTGGTAGACTTGGAACTTCATTGAAATGTAAGGACTTAAAAAATTCCCAATGGACTTTCAAGGCAAAATGCCTTCCACATCGAGAGAAAAAAACCATGTAATTCAATCGCATAATGCAGCAGATAATTTTCTTTTGTATTTGTATTACATTTTGGTTAGTTATATGATTTCTCCCATTCATTTTAATTTTTCTACACAACATTAACTATAGTGAAAATGTATTTAATAGGAATGTATGTGTAGAACCTATATAAAATTGTATGCTCTCTCGGGAAGGGAGGGGGAAAAAATCTAAGTTATATGGTAGTAATTGTAGGATACTGAAAAATAAATAAAATTAATAAAAAAATTAAAAAAAGAATGTAGATGTTAAGGCCATTTGGTTCATACATTTAATAATGATATTAATATCAGTTTGATACTGATGTTAATCCATTATATATTACCCTCCAGCAAAATGGAGTTCCTGTTTATCTCTTTTAATTTTTTTCCTGTTGCTTTTTCTGAGATCAAGACGATAACTCTTGACTTTTTTACTTCAAATGAACTATAATGGATTCTATTCCAGTCTCTTATTTTAACCCTGTATGGATCTTTGCATTTCAAGTGTTTCTTATAAATAATGTATTGAAAAAAAAATTCATTATGGCCTTTTCTTTGCTTTCCCAATCAGAAGTCAAGTCTGGTGTATTTTTGAAATTGTTGAAATGGGATAGTGGGGAGCTAGGTTACATGCAAATGGATAGCTCAGTATATAAAGCATTGGGCTTGGAGTCAGGAAGACCTGAGTTCAAATCTGGCTTCAGACATTCACTAGTCATTTAACCTCTGTTAGCCTTAATCCACTGGAGAGAGAAATGGCAAACCACTCCAGTATCTTTGCCAAGAAAACCCCATATAGGGTCATTTAGAACTGAATGATTAAACAACAAGGTTGTCCGAGGCTTTCAGTCAGCCATCTTGACTTCATCTCTTTCCTTGCTTCTCTTAAGATAATCAAGACACAAAAGAACTACTCTCAAGGCCTCCTATTCCATTGGACCCCTCCTAGGACACATGATGATATGTTTCTGAGACAACACATACATCATCTCACCATATCAGAGGATTAAGTGGTTTATCTTTGTTTAGTCCTTAATGTTTACCTTTCGATTTTTGTTTACCTTTAAACTTCAAAGTTCTATGAAATGTCTACGCAGTTCCATTCTTTTCATCAGGAATTCTTCCAAGTCCTCCATTTCATTACTGGGCCATTATTTCTCTACATGATTATATTCATTTTTGCTGGGTAAGTTATTTTTTGTCCTCTGGGTTACTGTATTTAAGCTCTTCACTCCAAAATGTAATAAGTGCTAGGTCAGGTGGGGGATCTTGACTGTGGATCCCTGATACTTAAATTATTTCTTTCTGATTTTTTGCAGCATTTTTCTGTGACCTAGGAGCTCTAGCTTTTGGTTATAAAGTTCTTGGCAATTTTCATTTTGCAGTTTCTTTCAGGAGTTAACAAGTGAATTCTACATGTACTTTGCCCTCTGGTTCTAGGCTATCTAGGCAGTTTTCATTTAAGATTTTTTTGAAATATGAAATATTCCATTCAAGCAGTTTAATGATTCTTAATTTTTTCCTCCTCAATCCATTTTCCAGATCAGTTGTTTTTGCTATAAGACACTTCACATTTTCTTCTATATTTTCAGTCTTTCCTCTTGGTTTTAGTATTTCTTGTTGTCTCATAAAATCTTTGGCTTCAATGTGATATATTCTAATTTTCAGGGTTTGGTAATTCTATTGGGTACGTTTTTGTATTTCTTGTGCCAAGCAGTTATTTCCATTTCCAATTCTTTTTTCCATCGCTCTCATTTCTTTTCCATGTTTTCTCTTCAAATACTTTCATGTCATTAAAAAAAAACATTTTTAGCTCTTTTTTGAAAAATGCCTACTTCATCTCTTTCAGGAATTCTAGATGAATTTGTCCCTAGGCTGTGTTTTTCTTTGAAATTTGCTTTTGTAGATATTTTGTATACACCTAATAATGTATGTGATGTCCAGCTTGTTAGAATATAAGTTCCTAAAAGGAGCTTTTTCTTTGTATTAGCACTCATCAGAGTACCTGGTGCAAAGTATGAGATTAATAAATGTCTATTGACTGACTGATTATAACCACCTGCGAGAGTAACCCGAGAGAAAATAAGAAAAACAAACCAGTAGAATCTGCCAACTGTGTAGCTTTGTCACTTAGGGACTCAGTCTCCTCATCTATAAAATGAAGGGGTCTACTTGACCTCTAAGGTCCCTTATCATTCCAACATTCTATGAGTTTATGAGCTGCCAAGATAACATGAGGAATAGATCTGACTGGATTACTCTCCTGCTCAAAACCCTTTAGTAGTGCCTTATTGCCTCTAGGATGAAATACAAACTACAAAGCCTATTACTTCAGCCTCTCCATACTCTGGCTCCAACCTACCTTTCCAAACTAATTTTATATCATTACCCTTTACACAACAGGCAATGCAGTCAAGGTGAATTTCTAGGAGCAAATCCTATGATCCAAGCTATTCCCAAATCTGACATTTCATCTTCTCATTATACACTGGCAGAGGCTGCATACTTGAAATGCACTTTCTCCTCATCTTGTATATTCCTTGAAGGCTAAGTTCAGGTATCTAACTCTTTCTCAGAGAAACCTTTTCACATCTCCCAAGTTCTTAAAGCCTTCTCTCCCCAAATTACTCAAAACAGTGCCTCCTCACCTCCCTCCCAATTTCTGATTTAGATGAACAAGATGTTAAAAGTTCACAGAACTACTTAAATTGTGAAAAGCAACACTTTCATTAATGTTTCAACTTTTGGGCTCTATAGTAAGAGACTAAAAATATATAACTTTGAGTTACTTGAAATACAATTCTCTCCCAGCACTAGCCATAAGAAACTTCATCTAATTTGCTGATACAGGACCAAAATAATTCTGAGATAATACCTACCCCTTCTTGTTTGGTGAAGAGATTAAGACAATCATTCAAAGCTGCACAAGTTTCTCCAGAGGCTTCAGAGACAGCTTCAACTTTCTGAAGAAATGATGGAAGGATTTCTATAAATAAAAAAGCAACAAAACTAATGGAATTTTAGCAACCCTTATGTTATAAAAAATAGCTTGAAATACTATTACTGCAATGCTGCCTTTGAACTATACTGCGCAAAATTACAGAGTCCATCATTATTATCAGTTATTTTACTGATTGAGGATTGCATATCAGTTGTTGAGGAAGATACACACACACACATACACACAGATATAGATACAGATGAAGATAATATGGAGAGAGTGCACACTAATACAATCTTAAACTTCATTTTAAAAGGCATATTGTCTAAAATGAAGATGGAAATAGTACCACTATATTCCAGTCAGATCAGATTTGGAACAACAATTCATTTCTGGGCACAGGTTTAAAAGGGATTTAACAAAATGAAGAATATGAAGGGAAGGGAAACCATGATGGTGAAATTAATAGCTGTAAAACAGGAAGATCAAATAAAATAATTAGAGATGTTTATTTGGAAAATAGAATTAGGGAGGTACAGTCAATCCTCAACAATTCTGCATTTAACTTTCACATCTTCAAGCATTCATATGATTTTATTAGCAACCTAATTTTCATTTTCATATTGACAACCATGCACCTTCATGGCTACGTACAGCAGAGAACAAAAATGAGAAGCACAACATGTGCAAGTTTGTAGAGAAGCTGGTATCCTTCTAGGTGCTTCACTGGTCATGCTAATGCTACCACTGCAAAGCAAAGAGCTCCTTGTCCATTCAGAGTGTCAGAGACCTCACTAGTCTCTAGAGTCTTCCAACAGTAGCAACTAAAGTCCCAGTAACCTTTCCCTTGGTTTTCCGAGTCAGCCATGGTAGAGGGGTGTACAGCAATATAGTACTGTCTGAAATTAATGCATTTTGTTTTTTGCATTTTAATTGAGATATTAGCACAAAAAGTCACCGAATTCTAGGAATTACTAGGGAGAAATAATATTTTGCATGTTACCAATTTCATTTTGTGTGATGAATTTTATAGGTCATTTCATGGTTACTATGTTATGAAAAGTATATATTTACAGAATTAATGCTTTGTTTTAAAGAACTATATGCAGAAAAGTGTATTTTCAGCAATCTCTAGCAAAAGATGAATTTTTGGTGGTCATAAGAATCTAACCCCCTATTTCCCATAGTTCTAGTGTATCAACATTTGCATTTTTGACTCTCACACCATTTTTAAGGACGTTATCCCCACGAAAACTGAAGATTGACTGTATGTGATAGTATCTTCAAGTACCTATAGAAAGATCTTTTATGTGAAAGAATTAAATTTATTCTAACTGGCTCCAGAAATCGTAACTATGAACAATGAATAGAAATTGGAGAGAAACAGGATAAAGTCTGATATGAAGAAAAACTGCCCAACAATGGATTGCATGAATTCAGGAGTTCTGATATGCAGCAGGACTAAAGCTGATCTGATATCCACACTAAATCTGGAGCCAATATAGTCAAGTCCCTGTGGAAGAGGGTCACCAGATTGCCTAATGAAAGAAGATAGGAAAAAAACCAGACATTTGCTGAACACCTATTGTGTGCCAGGCACTGCACTAAGCACATGACAAATATCTCATCTGATCCTCACAAGTCGGGAAAGTATGTGGTGTAATGATCTCCATTTTATTTTACATTTAATAAAAACAAGGCTGAGAGGTTAATGGACTTGCCAGTATCACACAGTTAGTCTGTGTCTAAGACTGGATTTTAACCTAATTTCTTCCTGATTCTAGACCCAGAGCTCTGTACACTATGGTGCCACCTGGCATCACTGGACTCAGACCCACAAGAAGTGGGGCAGAGAAGCAACATTCAGAGGCACTGAGTTTCCTCATGGAAGTTCTAAAATGAACTTCAGATGACCATCTGCAGGCGGGTCAGAGAAGGGATTCCTATTCAGGAACAGAGGACATAAGATGACTTTGAGGTCTCTCCTAAATCTGAGGCTCAGTGATAACACTATGTGTCCTGTTTGTCATAAAAATAACTAATTCTCCAAAATAATCTCTTTCCTCTGCACTCTCATGAAACTTTGGTTACATTTCTTCTATGCATTTACCACAAATTTATTTAGTTAATTGTGCAGTGGATTATCTCTTTTTCTAACTAGCTTATACACTTCTCCAGAAATCATAATTCATTTTTGTAACTTGAACATAATATTTAGTAAATATTTGTTACAGCACACACACCATCCCTATTATAATCTTACATATTTCTACTTAATGAAATAATTTAAGGTTTTATCCTTAATAATAAAACCTAGACTACAAAACAGATGAATTCCAATTAATGTTAAATATTAGTTGGCAGACTTCATCATGAATCTTTCAAACACATCACAAAGGCTCCTTTAATATTTAACTGTGTAAGAGAGCAATTATGAGGCAAAAGGCCTGACTAGCCCTTAACGGATAAACAGTAGAATACTACGTACCAAATTATTAGGTAAGATATTGCAAATAACAGGCCAACATATGCCTTTAAGAAATTTATCATGTACTCTAATAATTTATTTCCTAAAAGAGGTATGAGAATTAAAACCATGATTTTTGATAGTTCTTTTTAAGAAGTCTTTAAAAAGCTGTACAAAAATATTAATGATAATCAACTTTAAAGTTTGCAAAGCATTTTACATATTATCTCATTTGAATCTAACAATAACGCAGAGAAGTAGGTGCTATTATTATCCCTGTTTTATAGATGAGGAAACTGGAGATTGATGGGAAGTTAAAGCCTTGTCCAGGGTCACAGAGCTAGTAAGTATCTGAGGCAATATTTGAATGCAAATCTTCCCAGGTCCAAGCGCAGCACTCTATCTGCTATGCCAATTAGCTACCTATATTATCAAGCACTTAGCACAATGCAACACATATGGTGAATATTTAACTATGAATTCTCTGAATAATGCATATGTGTAATTTCAAAAAACAGGTATAATTAGGATAGGAAAGGGAAAGGGAATAAGCATTTATATAGTGCCTCCTTTGTGCCAGGCATTGTGCTAAGCACTATTTTTTAAAAAGAAATATTACATCTCATTTAATCCTCACAATAGCCCTGCAAGATAGGTGAGGAAACTGAGGCAAACAAATTAAGCGATCTGTTCAAAGTCAGAGAACTGTAAGTATCTGAGCCAGATTTGTACTCATATTTTCCTGACTCCAGGTCCTGCCCTCTAGCCACTGCATCACCAACTGCTTCTGTTAGGAGTGCTCACAAGTTTCCAAACAAAGCACGTGTTGCTAAAACAAACTGGTGACTTGGTTTTTAATTTTTTTTTTTTTTTTGGTAATTTGTCTCAAGGACCTGAATTGGCAGAAAATTCCTAAAAGAAAAATAATAACACAGCAACAGCAAGCCAAGTTTTCGGTCTAAAACTAGGTTAAACGTTATGTAATTTCACCAAAGAGCTACAGTTTCCAAAAAGCAACCACAAACAAATTTTACTAATAAGGCCTGGGGAGACTAATATATGATATTAGCATCTAGCAGAAGATACTGGGTGCCTAATATTTGATATGACAGAGTTTATACATTGCAATTTAACAGGAAGTAAAATAGGAAAGTACCTATAATAAACACATTTTAACAATTTAATAACTCATAACTAAAAGGCATCAGTCATTTCATTTCTGCACATATAAGTAAACAATTATTTTTATTGAAAGTTTACCCTGAAATCTGCAATTTTTTTCAACCAAAAATAATTTTTTTAGGGGGAAAGAGTCCATCAGGATTAAGTGACTTGCTCTGGGTCATACAGGTATTAAATGTCTGAGGCCGGATTTGAACTCAGATCTTCCTGACTCCAGGGTCAGTGCTTTATCAACTATACCATCCAGCTGCCCCTAAAAATAACCTTTACATCATCTAAAATGCTTACATTTTAAAAGATACACTTGCCCTCCTTTATAATATGTTATACTTAAAATTTATGTTAACAGGACCTACATTAAGTATAGAGTTTCAATGATCTTCCAAAAACACTATGAAATTTATAAAATTAGATAAAATAATTTAAAAATTGAATCAGAAGACACAAAAGCTAGAATATCAAGAAGAACACGAAGAAAAGGTACAGACAAAGTGGGAATAACAATTCCAGGCTTCAAGCTATATTATAAAGTAGCAATATTCTAAGTCAATGAACATTTATTAAGAATCTTCTATGCATCAGGCACTGTCCTAAGCACTGAGGATACCAAAAAAAAAAAGGAAAAAAGCAACCCCTGCCCACAAAGAGCTTACAATCTAAAGGAAGAGATAACATGAAAACAAGTATCTACAAAGCAAGCTACAGATAAGATAAAAAGGAAAAATTAACAGAGGGAAGGCACTAAAATTAAGAGGGTTTGGGGAAAACTTCCTTTAAGAGGCAAGATTTTACTTAGGACTTAAAAAAAAAAAAACGCAGGGAATTCAGGAGTCAGGGTAGAGAAGGGAGAGCATTCCAGACATGGAGGACACCCAGAGAGAATTCCCTGAGCAGAGAAATGGAATGTCTCATTCATAGAACAGCCAGGAGTCCAGGCTTACTAGGTGGAAGAGTACATGTTTAGGGGTAGGGTGTAAAAAGACTGGGAAGGTAGGAGGGGGACTAGGTTATGAAGGGCTTTTAATGCCAAACAAAGGATTTTGTATTTACTCCTGGAGGCAACAGGGCAGTTTATTTGAGTAGGGAGAAGGTGACATGACTGGATCTATATTTTGGAAAATCACTTTAATGGCTGAGGATGGATTGGAGTAAGGAAAGATTTGAGGTAGGCAGACCCACCAGAAGATCATTGCAATAATCAAGGCACGAGGTAATGAAGGCCTCACCACAGTGGTCTTAGAAAGAACTAACAAAATAGATAAACCCTTAGCTAACATCAGCAAAAAGAATGAAGAAAATCAAACAATAAAATAGCAAATGAACAAGGTGATATCACAGCACAAGCAGAAGTAAAAAGCAATCTCAGAAAAGGAAATTGTTCTATTTTCAAAGAAACGATCAAAGAAAAAATTTCTTGGACCTAATAGAATCACAGGAGATTTTTATCAAAGTTTTAAAGACATTAGTACCTGTACTTCAAAGTTATCCTCAACAATTAAGAATCCTACCAGAATATTTTTTATGAGACAAATTTAAGTCCTAAACCAGAAAAGGATAATGCATGGAAAGAAAACTATAGATCAATACCATTAATGAAACTACCTCAAAAATTTTAAACAAAATCCTATCAGACTACAGCAATATATCTAAGAAATCATTATGATCAAGTGGGATTTATACCAGGGAAACAATGATGATGCAACATTAACAAATCAATATAATCCATCACACTAAAAAATTGAAAAATACAAAACCACAATTTCATATCAATAGAGAAAAAGTCTTTGACAAAATACAACATTTATATGCCAAAATCTCCATAAAATATACACATACATCTTTTGGAATTGGTTTAAAAAGTAACTATGATAAATCAATGAAACAGGCAAGACAATGGAGAATCAGAAACAATTTAATTCAATAATTCAGTATCTGATATACTGGGAAACACAAATTACTTAGGAAAGAACTCCTTATTAGATAAAAACTGGTTGGAAAACTAGGAAACAGGTTTAGACCAACTTACAGGGGTGGGGTACCTGAAGCCTTGAGACCACACGTGGTCCTCTAGGTCCTCCAGTGCAGCCCTTTGACTTAATCCAAATTTCAAAGAACACAGAACCACAGATTTCCCTCCCCTGGATGAACATGTCACAAAATATTCCACAGTAAAGTCTAAATGGATATTTGACTTGACTATTAAAAGAGAACAGATTATACTTCATAGCTATGAGCTGGAGATGTATTTTTAACCACATGAGATACAGGCAAGTACAAAACATAAAATACATAATTTTTATGACATGAAATTGTAAAGCTTCTGCACATAATTAATGTATGCAGGTTAAGGGAGGTGGTCAAATAGGGAAAAATTATAGCAAAATTTTCGGATAAGGCTTTAGTATTCAAGATATGTAGGCAAATAAGAGATATACGTATATATTTATCAATCAATCGATAAACATTCATTAAGTGAATACCATGTGCTACAGTTGGTTCCATTACTTCCAGGCAAACAGAGGGAGAAGAAATGGAAGGAGTATCAGATAGTCTTGGGCTCAAAGATCATTGCAGATGATCATGAAATTAAAAGACTCGTGATCCTTGAAAGGGGAGTGATGGCAAATCAGGACAGCATACTAAAATGCAGAGACATCACCTTGCTGACAAAATTTCATACAGTCAAAGCTATGGTTTTTCCAGTAGCAACATATGACTGTGAGAGTTGAACTATAAGGAATACTGAGCACTACAGAATGGATGCTTTTGAACTGTTGTGCTAGGGAAGACATTTGAGAGTCTTTTGAAACAGCAAGAAGGTCAAATCAGTCAATCTACAGTTTTCTTTCCAACCTGAAATTAATTCAGGTTACTCACTGGAAGGTCAAATGCTGAAACTTAAACACTTTGGCCACAGAATGAGAGGATGACTCACTGAGGGAAAAACAAACAAACAAACAAAAAGTCTGATGTTGAGAAAGATTGAGGGCAAAAGGAAAAGGGAATAGCAAAGAATAAGATGAATAGATAGTGTCATAGAAGCAATCAATGTAAGCTCGGAAAGACTTTGGGAGACAGTGGAGAATAAAAGGGTCTGGGCATGCTATGCTCCATGGGGTCATGAAGAATCACACACAACTGAATGACTGAACAACAAATGTGCCAGGCACTCTACTAAGGACCAGGAATACAAAGAGGAGCAAAAGACAGCCCCTGGATTCAAAGAACTTATAATCCAATGGAGGAGACGATGGAAATAAATCTATAAAAGCAAGCTATATACAGGATAAATAGCAAAAAAATTAAAAGAGGGAAAGAACTGGAATTAAGATGATTAGAGAAAGCTTCCTGGGGAACATGGGATTTTAGCCAGGACTTAAAGAAAGCCAGGGAAGTCAGTAGTTGGAGCAAAGGAAGAAGAGTATTCCAGGCAAGGAAGGACAGCCAGAGATAATGCCCAGAACTGAGAACTGGACAACGGCCCATTAGCCAATTGACTAATAATGGGCTACAGACCAGTGTTTCTTAAGCTTTTTCCACTTTTTCCACATTTTCACATTTTGCCAGCATTTGTTAGTGTTGCATGATGTGATAGCATGCACAGTGAAAATTGTACATGCTGTGTGTTCAGAACCAAGGATACAGTGAAGTTGTGTGATGTAACATGGGCAAAAGCTGCCAAACAAGTTGGTTTCATTATGCATTTGATTTTTAATTAATTTTTAGTCGTTATGTATTCAGAAAACCTTTACTGTTGCCAAATTTTTCTCAACCTCATATGGGGTGGCAACCCACAGTTTAAGAAGCACTGCCACAGACAATATACTGAGAAATGCACTATAGCCAACAGCCAGGAGGCCAGTGTCATTGGTTAAAAGAGTACATGTTGAGGAGTAAAGTGTAAAAAGACTAAAAAAGTAGGACAGGGCAAGGTTATACGAGGCTTCAAATGACATGGTACTTTGTATTCCTGGAGGCAACAGGGAGCCACTGAAATTCTGAGTAGGAGTTACCTATATTTTAGGAAGATCACTTTAGTAGCTGCATGGAGAATGAACTGAAGTGGGGGAGACTTGAGTTAGGCAGGCCTCCCAGCAGGCTATTGCAATAATCAAGGCATAAGGTTATAAGGGCCTGTACTTAAGCGGTGGCAGTGTCAGAGGAGAGATGTCATAAAGGTGTAATCGACAGGATTTAGCAACAGCCTGGATATAGGGTGAATGATAGTGAGGAGTACAGAAGAACTTTTAGGTTGCAAGCCTGAGGGACTGGGAGGATGGTGTTTGCTCTCTCTACTCTAAGAAGGAAGGTAGGATTTAGGCAGGAGGATTTAGGGGGAAAGATAATGAGTCCTATTTTGGATATAAATTTAAGATGTCTATTATACAGTTTAGGATGTATTAAGGGCAGCTGGAGATACAAAATTAGAAATCAGCAGAGAGATTGGGACAGGAAAGGTAGATCTGGCAATCTTAATCATACAGATGGTAATGAAATTCATGAAAACTGATGAAATCACTAAGTAAAACAGTAAAGAGAAAGAAGAGAAGAGGGTCCAGGACAGACATCTGAGGGACATCTAAAGTTAGGAGGTGTGAAATGGAAGAGGATCTAGCAAAGGAGAATGAGAAAGAATGTTTAGATAAGTAGGAGGAGAATCAGGAGAGAGTGGTACCCCAAAAATCTAAAGATTAGAGAGTTTCAAAGAGGAGAAAGTGATCAATAGTGTCAAAAGTTGCAGAGAGGCCAAGGAGAATGAGAACTGAGAAAAGGCTGCAAATCATCAGTAACTGTGGAGAAAGCAGTTTCCATGGAACAATAAGGCTGAAAGCCAGACTGTAAGGGGGTAAGAAGAGAGTGAGAGAACAAAAAGTGGAGGCACCTACTGTAGATGGCCTTTTCAAATTTAGTCACAAAGGGCAAAAGAGACAGGGCGATAGAGGGAATGGAAGGATTAAGGGAGGGTTTTTCAGGACAGGGGAGATTACCTTCCCCAACTCTTTTGCAGAAGTGAGAGGTCCATGGGTTTATGGAACATTACATATATTTTTATACTTTCTCAATGTCTTGGTTACTTTTGCTGGTTTTCTCTTTCTTCTTCTTCTTCCTCTTCTTAATTATTTTTCTTTAAAAATATTCCTTGTCAATAATATCAGCTGTGAAGCAAGTATGCCCATTATCACCACTATTATTCAACATTGTACTAGAAATGTTAGCTATCGCAATAAGAGAAGAAAAAGGAATTAACTGAAGGAATGAGAATATGTAATAAGGAAACAAAACTATCACTCTTTGCAGATGATATGCTGGTATATACTTAGAAATCCTACAGAAGCAACTAAAAACTAGGTGAAATAATTAACAACTTCAGCAAAACTGCTGGATATAAAATGAACCCACATAAATCATCAGCATTTCTACATATTACCAACAAAGCCCAACAGCAAGAAATGGAAAGAGACATTCCATTTAAAGAAACTACAGACAATATAAAACATTTGAGAGTCTACCTACCAAAACAAAACCAGAAACTATATGAATGTAATTTACAAAACACTTTTCACACAAATAAAATGAGATCTAAACAACTGGAAAAATATCAACTGCTCATGGAGAGACTGAGCCAATATGATAAAAATGACAATTCTACCTAAATTAATATATTTATTCAGTGCCACACCAATCAAACTACCAAAAAATTATTCTATAGAGCTAGAAAAATATCATAACAAAATTCATCTGGAAGAACAAAAGGCAAAGAAAATCAAGGGAATCAATAAAAAATACAAAGGAAGGTAACCCAGCTAATCAGATATCAAACTATATTACAAAATGGTAATCATCAAAACTATGAGATACTGGCTAAGAAATAGAATGGTGGTTCAGTGGAATAGATTAGGTACACAATACAATTGTAGTAAATGACTGTAGTAATTCAGTGTTTGATAAATCCAAAGACTCCAGTTTCTGGGGCCAGAATTCACTATTTGATAAAAAAAAAACTGCTGGGAAAACTGGAAAACAGTATGGCAGAATCTAGGTAGATCAATATCTTATACTTTATAGCAAGATAAGGTCAAAAGGGGTACAAGATTTAGACATAAAGGGTGATACCATAAGTAAATTAGGAGAACAAGGAACAGACAGATCTATAGAGAAGGGAAGAATTTATAATGAAACAAGATTGAATGCAAAATGGACAATTTTGATTATATCAAATTTAAAAACAAACAAAAATCTGTACAAACAAAACCAATGTAACCAAGATTAGAAAGGAAAGCAGAAAGTTGGAAAACAATTTTTTACAGCAAGTGTCTGAAACAAAGGCCTCATTTCTCAAATATGTAGAAAACTGAGTCAAATTTATAAGAATATAAGTCATTCCTCAATTGAAAAATGGTCAAAGGATATGAACAGGCAGTTTTCAGATGAAGAAATCAAATCTATCTGTAATTATATGAAAAAAAGCAGTAAATCACTACTGATTAGAGAAATGCAAATTATAACAACTCTGAGGTATCACCTCATACCTATCAGACAGGCAAATAAGACAGAAAAGGAAAATGAAAAATATTGGAGGATGTAGGAAAACTGGGATACTAATACACTGTTGGAGGAGTAGTGAACTGATCCAACCATTCTAGAGAGCAATTTGGAACTATACCCAAAGGGCAATCAAATTGTGCATAACATTAGATCCAGCAAATACCTCTACCAGGTCTGCATCCCAAAGAGATAATAAAAAAGAAGAACAGATCCACGTGCACATTTTGTGACAAAGAATTGGAAATTGAGGGGATGTCCGTTAACTAGGGAATGACTGAACCAGTTGTGGTATAAGAATGTAATGAAAGATTATTATGCTATACAAAATGATGAGCAAGCTGATTTTAGAAAAACCTTTAAAGCCTTAAATGAATTGACACTGAGTGAAGTGATCAGAACTAGGAGAACATTGTATACAGTAACAACATCAGAGGATGGTCAACTATGAATGATGTAGCTGTTCTCATCAATACAAAGATCCAAGATAATTCCAAAGAACTCATGAAAAATGCTAACTACCTCCAGAGAAAGAACTGATGCATTCTGAATGCAGATCGAAGCATAATATTTTTAGTTTGTTTTTTGCATTTTTCTTTTTTTTGGCCTGTTTCTTTTTTCACAACATGATTAATATGGAAATGGTTTACATTATTGCACACATACTGCTTATTGTCTTTAGGATGGGGAAGGTCAGTGAGAAAGGGAGAAAATTTGGAACTCAAAAATTTTTCAAAATGAATGTTAAAAATCATCTTCACATGTAATTGGAAAAAAATAAAACACTAGAGGGGGCGGAGCCAAGATGGTGGAGTAGAAACACACACATACGCTAGCTCCGAATCCACAGCCCATAAAATATCTGTAAAAAAGAACTGCCAATAAATTCCGGAACAGCAGAAGCCACAGAACAGTGGAGCAGATGAGATTTCTGTTCCAGAGAGCCTGAAAACCTCTCTCAAAAGGTTCTTCACGCTGCAGACACGGAGCAGAGCCCAGCCCTGCGTTGGCCGCCCGGCGCCGAGAGGAGGAGATCCCAGCGGGGAGCAGATCCAAGTAGGCTTCAGGGACAGAATCTCCAGCGGCCATGCGGGTCCCTCCACCCACAGGTGACAAGGGTCGGTGAGAGGGTCTCTTTGGCGGGTCGAGAGGGGAGTGGGGTGCCCCCATAACTCAAGCCCCCTCGGGAGGCAGCAGCAGAGGCGGTAGCAGACCGGGACTCCCCAAGCAGGCAGGAGCCTGGATCCATGGTTGAAGGTCTCTGCATAAACCCCCTGAGGGAACTGAGCCTGTGAGGTGGCCCTGCCCCCACCTGAGAACCTGAACTTGATCTCACACTGAATAGCAGCCCTGCCCCCGCCCAAAGCCCTGAGGCTGGGAAGCAGCATTTGAATCTCAGACCCCAAGCGCTGGCTGGGAGGATTCGGAGACGAAGTGGGTGTGAAGAGAATACTCAGAAGTCAAGTCACTGGCTGCGAAAATGCCCAGAAAAGGGAAAAAAACCAAGACTATGGAAGGTTACTTTCTTGGTGAACAGGTATTTCCTCCCTCCCTTTCTGATGAGGAAGAACAATGCTCACCATCAGGGAAAGACACAGAAGTCAAGGCTTCTGTATCTCAGCCCACTCAATGGGCTCAGACCATGGAAGAGCTCAAAAAAAGCTCAAAAAATTTTGAAAATCAAGTTACAGATGTGCAGGAAAAACTGGGAAGAGCAATGAGAGACATGCAAGCAAAGCATGAACAGCAGGTCAGCACCCTGCTAAAGGAGACCCAAAAAAATGCTGAAGAAAAAAAAATAAAACACTATTTAAATATTCTTTGTTATATAGGATGGATCTCTGAAAGAGGGAGAAATACCAGGAAAAAAAATACCAATAAAATTATTTTTTAAAATAATAAAGTTAACAAGGATGAAATGAACAAAGTAGTTGTTTTCTTCCAGATGCAAGAAATTTAGTATAAATAGCACTCAATGTCTACCTATTTAGATGGGTAAAAAAGGAAAATTACAAACGCTGGAGAAGCTGAGAGCAAATGGAGCTGTTAATTGGTTCAACCATTCTGGAAAGACATTTGGAAAAATAACCAAAAAGTAACTAAATTGATCATGCCTTTGGATCTAGAAACACGACTACTAGGCTTAAACCCCAAGAGATGAGAGAAAATGGAAAACAAAGAAAAGAGTTCATTGAAGCATTTTTAAAGGCATAAAAGAGAAGGAAAGGCAGAAGGAAACTCAGGAAATAAGTTGAACAGCTTTGAAAGTTATACACATTGACTTTATCGTGTACAAAAAGGAAAAAAAAAGAAGCTGTATGTAACAAATTTTCAGTTTCATGAACAACCTGCTTTTTTTTCATTCTTTTGTGCAAATGCTCATTTAGTTTTTTTTTAAGTTCACAATTTTTGAAAATTCAATTAATTTACCTATTGCCTAATAAATAAAGTTTATAAATTACTAAGTCTAACATTCAAGGCTTTCTATAACTTTTATTGAACCAATTTTTCCCTACTCTACTATATGAGCCACAGTCGGACACACTGAAATTTCACTTTATCATGGTGATATCATGTTGGTCCTCTTTGAGAACGAAGGACAACAACCAACCAACCATATCCTGCAGTCAAATTAGTTAGTGGCCTTGTCAATCAAATGCATCTTCTTCTTTCCTGATCCAGGTTACCTACGCTCCTGTTTTTCCTCCTTGTTGAAGAATCCTCTTCCTCATATCTTTGTCTTTTAAAATGTTACCCATTTTTCAACTATCACCTCAAATGCTGGGACTCCACAAAGATCTCCCTGATTGGTTACTTCTGGAAATGAATTCTTTCTCTTATGAATTTCTGTATCACTTGTCTATACTACTGATAATTTCAGACAGGAGTAACACACACACACACAAAATCACAGATCTTTTGAAGTACTAAAACACTGGGGAGATGATTTTCATCACAGTAAATACACCATATTCAATACTTCAACCAACATTTAGTAAGCAATTACCATATGCCAAGGCACTGTTCTAGACACTGTAAGACAAAGATCAATGAGATGCTGAACCTGGTTCTGAAAAAGCTAGAGTCTAATAAAGGTAATATCAGGTACAAAACTAATTATGACATCAAGTAGAATATGCCAAGTGAACAGAAAAGAAACGAAATAGTAAGACAGATTTTGGAGGAAGAGATTACTCTGGCTTGAGATATTCCAAATCTTTTGCCTGGAAACCAAAGGCAATTTGGAAAACACCCACCTTCTTCCCAGCCTTATTTCATTCCTCACCACTCCCCCAACAGGCACTGAGCTCTCTTACATCCATTCCTTTAGCTATGCTATTCCCTGTTCTTGGAGCTTTCTCTGGCCCCCCACTTCACCTGATAATAAGGCCCCCAATACAATCTCCTCTGTGGAACCTTCTCAGATCTCACTGATTAGTAATTTCTGCCTCAAGGTCTAAAAAACACTTTACCTTTTAATTCTAATATAATCACCATGTAATATATACTATATTATATAATCAACTAGGCTTCAAGCTCCTTGGCAGGGACTGTGTCGAACTAAACTAAATCTCTACCCTACTGAGAAAAGTTCTCTCAGCTCCCATGCACGAACTCAAGACTACGACTGCTGAATAAAGAACAGGCTTTATTTGATCTGACAAAAACCCCAAAAAGGACTTGTACTCAAAAGTCATAAACAATCAGAATAATGCTCCTTCCCTTTCTAGTCAGCCTTTAATAATCTACAGAGTTCTCTTGCTAATGCTGCTGTGGGATTAAAATTCACCTTCCCCACCTCTCCCATCCCCTGAAAAAATTGTTCAGGGTCACTGGAGAGCTCACCTCTCTCTAAATCTGGACAATTCATACAATTTAAAACACTAAGCTACCACTCTGCTTACATTAGCAGCCCCTCTACTGAGAAGCTTCAAGATCCATAGTCCAGGAACTCAGCCTTGGCACTGCCATTCCTACTATCTACTTGGATTCCTGTAGCTCCAGGTTTTACCTAGAAACTCCTTGCTTCTCTCTTTAACTGCTTCCATCCCCAGGGCTAGAAGGTTCCCAGGAGGGATCTTGGAAATGCACGTTTCATCTCCAAGAAACTGTCTGCATGTGCAGCCTCCTCTCCTCTTTGTAATTCCCTGTTCTTGTTCTTACTCTCCTTCCTACAAGACCAGTTCAAGGGCATAACCCAAGTACATAAACTGGATCAATCCTCCTTCGTTGGTATTAAGAAGGCAAGGGAAGTACCCAGGGCCAGATGAGCTCACATCACATATTTATCAAAGAGTTAATCCTTTCAGGGGAATAGCACCTCCTTAAAGAAACAAAAGAACAGTTCCCAGGGAGCTTTCCCAGCCTCCTCCTGGGTCTACTGTCTACAAATGTACCAGTAGCACATTTTTTTAATGCCAGTAACCAAAAGACAATTTTACTACCACGTGAAGTGGTCCTTTGAACGTATTCCTAATAAAAAGCTAAAAATTACAGATAACTCCCTAGTTTCTAGTGTGAGAAATCTACTGGCTTAAATGGGTAACTTTTGCTTAACCCTTGTACTCAAAGTTCTAAAGACAAAACAGTCACCTCCAAAGTCCTATAGACTTCAATAGATAAAATTTTAATCAATATTTGCATTTGCTAAATTAATCTAGCTTTAGTATATATCTCATACATGGTCAATTAGATGACTAATAGGACAAGTATTTGCAATAAAAGAACAAAATGGAAGGTGCCCTCAATATCCACAGCTCTGTAGAAAAAACAAAAATAGAATTCAAGACTACAGAAATAGCTATGAGAAAAGTGTTAGGTAACACCTCCTATATTCTGCTGTCCCTGCCACCTGTTCTACTTCCCTTCACTGTCACTCCCAAAAAAGGACTGCACCATAGGGTAAAGGGCAGCATCTTCAAATGTAACAAATTTGTATGGTTAAAAAAAACCCGCCACATGTAATTATTAGTGTGACAGTAAGTGGCTCCATCAGTATGTGTTCTAAGGAACACTCTAACCGGGAACCCCTATAGCAAAGAACAAAGATGAGCAGGATACGTGCCAGGGGAAAATATCAGACTGAGCAGAACACGACTCCAGCAGGGTGGATTCTGCTTTCATATACTTAAGAGGGAGGCTAGGGACATGAAGGAAATGTTTTTAAGAACAAAAAGAATGACAAGAAAAGAGGTTGGAGAAAAAGCTATTTGAGATGAAAGGAAAATTATTTCTATGTTAGAGACAGAAGCATATCTGTTTTATATAAATTTCATTCCACTTAAACTTCTGGTCACAAAGGCAGTCAGCAGCAACTCACAAAATCATTGTATTAGGCAAACACCTGAGCTATAGCATCTATGCTAATTATATTTCCTTTAGCTCATTAAAATGAAATATTATTTTTATCACCTTGATTGCAGATCCATAGACTTTTTTTAGTTCTTTTCTGTTACATCTTCCAAAGAGAGAAATCAAACCTTGACTTATTTAGGTGCAAGTAATATAACTGGTGGATTATTCATTCTCTCCTCAACTCCTTTTAACCTCACTTTTGCTCCCCTCCCCACCACTCTCAGAAAACTGTTCACTTTTAAGGTCACCAATATCTGACTACCAGTTCCAATGACCTCTTTTCCATCCTTATCCATCCTTTTCCATGAACTCTCTGAAGGTTTTTCAAATACTGACCACTCCCTTCTGATTCTCTCCTCCAGGGGTTTCAGAGATATCAAACTATTAGTTTTCCAACTCTGTAACTATTCCCTTGTTTCATCATCTTTCCAATTCCTTAATGTAGATGTCCGTGGTCCCCCCCTTTTCTCTGTCTTGGAAATTTTATCCACTCCATTAGCTTCAACTACCACATTTCATATATCTCCAGCCCTGACCTCTCTTTTGTAAACTTTAAACATATAGATCCATCTGTCTGGAGCAGATGATCATTTAAGTTTTCCACCAATACCTCAATGATTTCAGCATGTTTCAATGTTGCTCCTCCCTCCCCCACAAAACTGTTAAGCCTTCTGATTTCACTTCTATTTTACCTTCAATAATCCCTGTCTCTCATATCTGAAGATTACAACTCTATACTTAACTCTTCTTATCCAATCAGCTTCCAATTCTTGTCAATTCTACTGCTTCAAAATGTCTCCGATGTATACTCTCCATTGTAGTCCCACTTGTACTACCTTAACACTGACCCTCAGCATCACCCACCTGAACTACTGCCACAGCCTCCTACCAGGTTATGCAAATGGGTGTGCAATGGGGAAGCAAGATGAAATGTGAAGAGGACTCAGGGGAGCTCTCCCAGTTTTTGGGAATCTCCAAGTCACACCTGATACTCCTATTCACATTCTGACACCTCCATAAGGCTCTGGGGTAAGAGAAAAAAAGGAAACAAATTTAATGACATGATCAATCTGTAGCAGAGCTCTGGGGCATTCCCTCTAGCACTGCCTCATCTACCTCAGTGGCAATTCTCCTTGGAGGAGCCCAGTTCTTGTTGGGATCAAGCAGGCTGACTCATTCCTGCACAATGTTTCTGACAAGGAAAAATCAACTACACATTTTTTGTACTTTAACTTTTTCTCCCCTTTCTTTTCTGTAGTTCAGCCCATAGAATATGTTTGGTATTGGCAAAGAAGACAAAAAAAGTTATTCAATCTCTGGGCATTCATGGCAAAGCATAGGACTGTGGGAACACTGTTCAAGTGGAAAGATGCTTTTTTTAAAAATCCAAAAATATAAGGCTGAAAAGGTTGTTCTAAGTTTTAGAAGAAGGGGAAGAGAATGGTTAAAATGAATTCTAGGCAAGGTATTTTTTAAGTGAAGTTTAGCATTTAATTTTTAAAAATTAAGTTTAACTGAATTTTAGTTCTTTAGTTTGTTTGATAAAAATAATGTCCTTTATGATTGAGATATACCTTACTGAGAATATTGCAAGCTCAGAGCCAGGACAGGCTATGGGACTGCCAGCAATGGGATGAACTTCCACCATACAAAGAGGTTTTTGTTTGTTTTTAACTGAGCACTACTGTAGTAGCAGGAGAAATTGGTGGTGGCAGCAGGCACTTTTCAAATGAGCGAGATGAAATGGCAGTTGGAGCGGGAGACTAAAGATTGAAAAATCAAGTGTTGAAGCAAAGCTTCCTGGGGGTGAGCACAGTAATCTGTGGGGCCACTGCCTGAAGCCTGGGAGCTACTGCTGGCGCCTAAGGTACTAAGATGGTGCCCACTTTCAACAACCAGAATGGGCAGGAGCTGCTGACCTTTCATTTGTAAGAAGAGGGGGCACCAGACTATGACGCAGTCTCTACTTCCTTACTTTCACTCTCTACCTAAGATGGGCAGAAGCTGATTCCAAAACCTCTGAAAAGTTTCTTGTCCAACTTCTGTTTAAACAGTTTGATTTTTTTCCAGTTAGAAATTCAATCAGTATGACTGTTAATTGAATTGTGTTTTCTTATTTGAAAACATGGGAGCTATAGCAGGGAGACAGCACTTCCATGATATTAGAGAGAGACAGACAGGATTACTTTTGGTTCTAAATTCCATGCTTCTGTGCTCTTGGAATAAGAGCAGCACAAAACGGTGCTTCAGAAAGACAGTCTGGGATTAGTGTACAGAGGGACTGGAGGGACACAATCAAGATTCTGGGCTAACAGGAGGCTATGATAAGAGTCTGGGCATTAAACTAAACTGCCAAGGCAAGAAGAATGAAAAATAAGAACCGAGATCCTAACGAGACTGCTGTTTCATTGAACCCAAAGCCAGCAATTACTACTCCAAGATCTGGACTTTTTCCGCAGGCATCTTAAAAAGTCACTGGCAAACTCTACCAGCAATGTGGAACAGGATATGGTGTATCTAATTTTTTTTTAAGGAACACATGTTTATTCTGTGCAATTTTTTTTGGCAGTAAAGTCAAACCAGTTAATTCCTCTTATAAAATCTGTGCTACAATCCATAACTCCCCATTTTCACTTTAAAAGAACCTTCAATCTACCTCCATAATTTAGATTTTATTTTTTATCTGAATCAGACCTTTCAGCAATCAGTGTTTGCAATTAAGCGTGAGCACATTATATTTTAATGTACATATATATCATAATCAGAGAGGATTGTGCATTTGTTGTTTTTTAATACATATTAATAAAGAAACACATGACAGAAACATTGCCATCCATTTCTCCATTAGACATCTTGTCAAGTTACCCAAACTTAAATACTGAAAATTCAAACCACCTGCTAACTTTTTAAACACAACACTTTAAAAAGTATGTTGTGCTTATTTAATGAGTAAAAAAGTAACCTTATAGAAATGAGAAATTTAAAACTGACAACCAAAACAAAACGTTGCACCTTAAAACTGTAGAACAAAATATTTAAGTTCATACCCCTTTCACAATGAAAATAATATATTTCCATGTGGCATAATTCGAAATAAAACATTTTCTCCAATTAAAATATAAGTTATTCACATGTCATATTTCTAAATACACAAATTATTCAATGTTAACTTTTTATTAATGCTCCAAATAAGGTAAAAAACATTCCTTACACATATGTAGTATTTCTCTCTGGGCTCACTTTCCCAAATTCCATCAGCACAAGTGACTGGAGCTCCAAAGAGTGACTGCCTCTCTCCACAGAATGATAAATGTAACCCTGAGGGGCTGGTGGTGGAACTTTCTGGTACTATCACTCACTAGCACCAACCTATGTGCCCTGCACCAAAAAGCAAAACAACCAAAACACTTTTCAATTAGCAAGCCAAAGTTAATAAGCTTTTAAATATAGAAAGCTCAGGGAAAAGTGGGCTCAAGCTTAGAGATAACATAACAAAGGAGTAATTCACAGTTCCTGGTTACTGGGTATCTTGAGGAAGCTCCCTTGAGTGTATGCAGTTCTGTTTCAGATATCAGGAAGGATGTTTTTGTACCAACTTTTCTTACTGTATTACCCAGTAAATAAGCCTGAAAGTTAATTAACTTTGGCTGACTAATAATCAATAAGGAGCACAATGGATGGGTGTTCATGACTCATGATTCACAGTATTAGAAATGGCCCCGATCCTTCAGCCCATGCCCAACCTACTAAATAATAATAAGCTTTCCTGTTATTCAATGGTATTCTAGGAATGCAGTATTTTAAAAGTTCAGTAAGAATAAAGAATATTAAGTATTATTATGTTTTCTACCAGGTAACCACCAAACTGAGTAAACTGTTCTATGTTCAGTTGTTTCAGTCGTGCTTGACACTTTGTGACCCCATCTGGAGTTTTCTTGGCAAAGAAAATGGAGTGGTTTACCTTTTCCTTCTCCAGCTCATTTTCCAGATGAGAAAACTGAGGCAAACAGGGTTAAGTGACTTGCCCAGGGTCACACGGCTAGGTAAGTGTCTGAGGCCAAATTTAAACTGATATTCAAAACACAGACACATTTGTATAAACACATATACTTATTTTCAAATATGTATATAGGTATATACCTATATACACACACCTATGCATACACATATATACACATATCCATATACCTCATACATAAACACATACACACGGCTCACTTTATGTTAAATGCTATTTCCTTACTTGATCCTGCTATAGTAAGAAAGTTAATAGTGGGAGTTAGTTAAATTCTTTCATCTAGATGGCATAATCATGTGGAATACATTAACAGACTTTCCATTAGAAAGTCAGGGTGATTTAAAATTTTAAAATGCATCATCTTAATAATTCTGTTTTATTTTAATGACAAACATGAAAACTCGAAGGATTAAACTAGAAAGCAACTTTTCTCAGTGGGCAGTAACTAAAAAGAACTTGTCAAAAATATTGCCAAATTTAAAACACAATCTATTTGAAATTATCAAATAAAAATTTGAATTGTCAAGCATTACTGCAACATTATGTATTAAAATATAAACATAATATATAATGTTATAATAATTATAATATACTATAATAATAATCTGTATAATTATTATATAACATATAACAATATAAAATGCATGAAGCAACAAAGATTTTGCACTAACAAAATGAATGCACCAAGCATAAGAAGGTAAGCTTTTAGTGGCGAATAAAATATTTCCATCAAATTTATCTGATAAGGGTTTGGTATCTGAGGCATATAATACTTAACATACACATATATGATCAAAAGTCACTCCTCAAAAAATAAGCGGTCAAAAGATATAAACAAACAGTACTCAAAATAACTGAAAACTGTTAATAATCACACGAAAGAATGCTGTAATCACTAAAAATATGAGAAATGCAATTCAAAGCAACCCTGAGTTTGCTTACACCCTAAAAACAGGCAAGGATGAGAAAAAATGAGAATAGTCCAACACACAGTGCATTATGGGTGGAGCTGTGAATCAGTACCATTATTCTGAAAAGCTATTTGCAATTATGTAAATAAAGTGACTAATATACCCATACCTTTTTTACCTAGAGACTTCATTACTAGACTTATACTTCAAGGAGGCCACCGATAAGAAAAAAGCTCCTATATATAAATCAAAGTATTTATAGCAGCGCTTTTGGGGATAGTAAAGAAGTGGAAACAAAGCAGATGTCCATCAATTGGGAAAGCTAAACAAATTGTGGTACATAAAAGTGACAGAATGCTACTCTGCTGAAAGAAAAGATGAATGTGATGAATAAGCACAGAAAAACTTATATGAGCTGAAACAGAGTGAAGAAAACAGAGCAAAAATATATACATACATACGTACATATATATCCACAACAATATAAACGGTAAGAGCCACAAAATAATCAAAAGTGAAAGCTACAAAATTATAAAGAACAAACATGTCTCGAAAGGAGAGATATGAGAAGACACTCCCACCCGCCCTTTGCAGATGTAGAGATCTACAATAATTGCACATCGCACAATTTTCAGCTTTTTCAGTGTATTGATCAGTTATGCTGATTTTTTCCCTCTTCCTTTTTGAAAATTTGTCTTTTAAAGAAATACTATGGTTCTCAGGGAAGGGTAAGGATTCTGGAGGGAACTATGGTTAAAAAAATATATCAATAAAAACTTATTTTAAAAAATGTAAAGTATATCTCCCAGCTCCCCTCGTCCCCCTCCCTTTTTTTTACCTTTAGCCATGTCACACTCCTTTATCATTCTGAAAAAGTTGGAAATCTCTCTATCTAGTCTCTGTTGGCATTCTTGTGCTTTCTGTAAATAAAATCAAGGACAAGAAAATGAAAGCATGTTTATAGAAAAGCCTTACTCCTCTTACCTTAATGATCAATCTCAAATATTAATTGATTATTTAATTCAGTTGCAGACTAACAGATGATGTAATGTTTTTAAACAGAGTTAATCAGAAAAACAATAACTAATAGACTTATTTCCCTAATGGGAAAAATAGCTGGGGGGGTTGGGGGGGGGAATTTCTCCATGAATGTAATAGCTTAAAAATGTACTGTGACTTAAGAAAACATGTGTGCTAAGGTCTTCCATGGCTCTAAATTAATTAAAAGTTAATAAAATATACATGATACAAATTTCTATATACAGAAACTGTATCTGCTTTGAGACAGACAGATGGACACACAATATAAACTTCTGATTACAGAAATCCTATCTACCTTGAGCTGGCTAGCTAGCTAGCAGAATATACACACAGACATAACTACATGAAACCTACAGCTATCTATCCCAAGGCAGATATAATTCTATATACAGAAGTTTGTAGTGTACACACATATATATTTCTATATAAATATCTACATATCTCTATTTATCTATCTCCTTAAACTCTGTTAAAAGTAGCTCCACACATATTTAAGATACTTAGTAAATGAATAAACAGTTTTATGAACAGTTTTGGCATGTTATTAACTTTAATAAGAAATGACACTTTTAAAAATATACCTAAAAAGCTGGTGTTTTAAAAACTACAGATGGTACTAACATTTGGAAACCATAAGTTGATTTTACTTCAGCATCCTATGTATGTACAACTCCCACCTAACTGGTCCAATGAGGATATTATCCAAGCCAGACAAAGCTTGAGAAAAAGGAGGAAAAAATGTCAATTTTAGATAAAAATCTTCATTTTACTTGGGAACTCTGCACACAAGATGCTTAAAAGCAACATAAAATCAGAATTCTATTTCCTTGGATAATATGATGATGACAGTAATGTCCTCTCTTTTGCAAATTTAGAGATTTCAAATGAAAATTCAAATAAATTCTAAACCTTTTTATTAATTTGTCACTTTAATGTTACCTCCTCTCAGGGGATCCCTATAATGGGAAAAAAAGAATAAATAAGCAAAATTATACCTATACATTCTCTCTGTTGTGGAAAAGAAATTGGCATGGTGCTGACCATATTACTACTAATCATCTGTTAACTAGTAAATGATCTAAATTCTTACTAGAGTTACATCATTATGCATCCTCCCCACTGTAACCCCCTAATCCTGTCTCACCCTTTTCATCGATGAACACCCTGCTGCCCCCAAACTGGCTCCATTCTTGTCCAGTGTTTCAAGGTGACATAGATAAGCACCTTTCTCTCCTATTTCACCTCATGCATTTTTAAGCACTAATGAAGTAAGTTTAGCCCAACTGATGCAGAATTATTCATGCTGCAGCATTAGTTCCAATACAATTCTCTTCTAAAAAAAAAAAAAAGCCCAACAACTGTAGTATTCTTTGCACTCCCAGATAAGTACTAGCATTTAAAAATATTGATTAAGTGAGTTGGAAAGGAGGTATGCTTTTTAATTAAAGGCAAAAGCAGAAAAATAGAACACTTGCTACTTCTTCAGTTATGAAGATAAGGGACAAAAAAGGGAAAAGGTCAGTCTGGGGGAAGTGAAAACATGCGCTGCAACCAAATGCATCACTTTTAATTCATTAATAGAAAATAGCCACTCTTGGTATGTACATATTTAGCCCTCGTGCCCATGTGTGATCCAGTATCATTCTTCTCTCATTTCCTCTCCATGATGAAAGCGAAAGTCACACTTAAAAGCACATTCTGTTTTCACTTACACACTATGTATGGGTAGTAAGTGTGGGCATGTCTGAGTTACTGTCTTAGGCTAAGAAGGTAGATCCTTAAAGACAAGAAGTGATACAGTCTAGTCATCTTTACATGGTGGGAGTGATAGATATCTTTGCTCCATTTATTGATCTGATGTGTACTGGAAAAGATTCCTTGATCAATAATTAAATAGTTTTAAAAGGTACCTAAACAGATCAGCTGGAAAAGATTCCAGCTACATGTACAATTTTAATTGCATACAATATGTGTATCTTTGCTCCTGGTACCATTTCTACTATATTAAGTAGCTTAGAAAAAAACAGGAAGAAGATATGACAATACACACACAAAGCACATTCTCCAACTTCCTAGGATTTTCACCAAATGGCAATCATGTATCAGGAAGCCTTAACATTTGTTTACACAGGTGAAAAATTAGATGTTTGGGACCACTAAGCCTTCCCTTTAATTTGTAGTGTCATTTATTCTTCTTAGACATTGCTTTAACACTTTCATTTAAGTCTTAAATTATATTCCAATATAGTTAACTATCTAATTTTGAGTTTCTATAAGAGGCCAGCTCCTCAGGTCTATCACAAGAAATCCCACAAAGAATCTTCACTTCTCAGCATCGTGAAAAGACAATGAGTATCCACACAATGCTTGAATCTTCCTCTCTTTTTTCTCCTTTTTAATTTCTAAAATTAAAATGTTCAATTTGATGTTATGGCAAAAGCCATAAATTCTGCCTTCCCTTTTGCCCTTAAGGCCTACCTAGAGGCCAGAGTGCTGGTCTCAAATGGGACAGGATTTAATTGAGGAGCTAAAAGGAGGGAAGTTCAATCTGTCAGAGGTCCCTTTCAGAAAGGGATGCACTGAGGCCAAGACAATCATCAAAAGCATAGTTACCTTCACCATTAGGACATTTTCTTCATTTTCAGGGAAGTTAATTATTTCCCCAAACCTTCCAATGTTATTTAGAACATTTTTTCTACGTGTGTTATTTGACTTTTAGACAAAAGATAGTGGGTTCCATATTTCTATATAGACTTCTTATTTCCCTTATCACCTAGTATATTTTACATTTTTGATACTTAGAGACAGTAATAGTTCAGTCTTGGGGGTAAGGTAGAGAAACAAGCCTGGTTCTGGGTTACTCTTCAGTCCAAAGGATCAACGGAAGCCACAAATCAGTCCTGTGACTGATTTGGAGATATAGAAATTCATTTTATAGTGATCTTGAGGGTCTGAGGATACCCTGAGAATTCACAGGGAAGACCTGTACCACCATATGTGCCCTAGAACTCACCTGGCCTCTCAGATACTCTCTGCATCAAGCATGGCTTGAGACTAGATTGGACTTTCCAGTTCTCCTCAGCAGACTTCCTAGCTCAGCCTCAGACTGGGCCAGTTTTAGACTGGTCTCTAGAGGAAAGGGGCCAAGGGGCTGAATTCATTAAAGCTTTCACCTACTGGCATTCAAAGTTTTGTTGGCTATAACACATCTATAATCCCTGATGGTAGCAAAAATCTGATAAAACAGTTTTGGTTTTAAGTAACTTAAAAACTAAAAGCTATCCTCAGGACCTGAAGACAGCACAAAACAGACTATCTAAGACTTTGGTTAAATAATAAGCTGACAGCTTGCAAGATATAACTAAGGAAGAGACTTACAGTCCTCAAGATCCATTCTACCTAGAAAATTAGTTAAGTCATTTAGTTATGTCCAGTTTCCACTACAAGGTATCTAAATCCTAGTGAAACTTTTGGTATACTAAGTAGATTTTTTTTTATGTATATTGTTTTACAAGATAATTAGTAGAAAAAATATTTTACATATTGCAAAAACTGGCGGCTGAGTTGAAATATTTAATATTCTACTTTGAAGCTTAAGTGTGATTTTGGCCACACAAATTTAGGTTATTGCTGACACAACAATTTGGTTGAATTTTTTTAATACTGTGATGCTTTATAATAGAGTAACAGTGATACTAGTATCTCAAAAGTTATACCAGAAGAATACAAAGTCTAGTAAGTTCTACTAAGCTAGAAATGCTTTGATTACTGGTTTGGCAATGAACATAATGTCTGTGGCCTCAAGACCAGAAAAACTAAATCGAGAAGTTCATCCCTAGAACATTATCAGGCAATAAATTATTTTTGCCACAGCAACTCATGAAATTCTCTCTACTAAAGTGAAAAAGGATAGTGAACCTTCATAGGGAAAATCAGTATCCCCATACTAACGAAATTATGGATTGTTATAAGCACTGATGTATGAAATAATATGCTTTAAAAGACAGCATTACTTCCAATTACTGTGTTATGAAATAGGTCTCTATTTGGTCAATAAGTTATAGAACAAAAGAACTACTGGTAAAAGCAGTTCTTAACAAGTAAAATTGTCACCAGATCATGAAATAATTTAAGTTCTTTTAATTTTCAAAAAAACAAAACAAACAAACAAACAAAAACTTGCCAGCCTGATGGCCAAGCAGTCAAAATGTTTTGTTGTTTGTTTTTTTTTTCCAATTCGGGAAACACTGATCTTTAAAAAGGTCAAGGATAGGCTAGAGTATGGTACACATAAATTCAATGAAGTTGCTTACTTATATACATCCTCCCCTTATCTGCTTAATATATAAAATAAGAACTAAACATAGTGACCAAGTTTCTACTGTTTGTCAAGAGATTTAATTATCTTTTTTCAGTTCTAATTCTTCTGCCCTCTACTGTTTTGTGTACCAGATGCATGGGAGGAAAGGTAGCAACAAGGGGAAAAAAGTCTGCAAAAAAGGACCTATTTCCCTTGAATTAAACATTATGACATTACTGCACCACATCAATCACTAAAACAAGGGAAGGCACTGATGTCACATCAGATGAGGACCTTACAAATTAGACACTGCCACATGGTCTTACCTCTAAGCGGTGTAGAGAACGATGACAAATGGTTTTAAATGAAAGTACCAACCAGTTATACATCACTATGGCTGCATTGTTTAAACACTAAAATATGCAATGAAGTCATAAAGGGCAGGAAGGTGTACAGTAGTCAGGCTCCCCCTGGCGGCACAAGTCTTTAGCTAGAATGATATTCAGTCTCTAGCAATATAAAAGCAAATCAGTCCATGGGTATATGAATATTTACAGAAATATTTCATGACCAGACTTGTGATTTTATTGGTGTAGGAAACTCTCAATGAGGAAATTTCTTCCACCAAAGCAGACTGGTAATTATTCTGCCACTTTTTAATCTTAGAAGTTAAATGACTTCCCTTAGAAGACAAAAAAAATGAGAAGCAGGCCTCAAACTTAGGTCTTTCTGACATCAAATGGTCCTTACACCATGTTGTCTATCATATAAACTTATACCAAAGCACTTTGAGAGGTAAATATTACTTTGATAGGTTCATCAAGAAGGAGAAGAGAAAATCATTTCTACTTTTATGTAAAGGGGCAGTTTGGAAAATCCCAACTATTTTGACATTCTTAAAGTTAGAATTAGCTGAGAATGTAAGCCTATCTTCTTATAATTTACCTGTAGAGATTCCCTCAAATCTGCTGTAGAAACAGCATCATCTTCCTCTTCATCATCACTTAATTGATCCTGAGAACAGTAGTGAGTGCTGTATGCAGAATGATCTTCTATTGCTTCTAGCCAGCTCTGAAGCAAATTAGATATGGAAAAACATTTTCACACACAAAATACATAATATAACAATTTCACTGTCTTGGAAATACAGAAAGAGTTATATGTGAAAACTTAATACTAATGCCTCAAAAAAGAAACAACTCACAATAAGTCATTTGTCCTTAACATGAATGGATAGGAATTCTTCTAAATATATTTAGAAGGGGAAAAAAAGTCTCTTTCCTAAATTAACATTTCCACTAATATTACCATTCATTTATAAATGCAACTAGATATTGAATAGTGGACTTTAAAAAAAGTCATAGTTAATTACAGGATTCTGAACACCAGAAATAAACATCTTATATGATGCGCCCAGAGAGGATTTTAACTATCTATAATTAAAATTGCAAGCATAGCAAATTAAAGACTCAGTTTGGGAAACTGTTTGCCTAGCACATTAACTTCTGTGATTTTTGAAATTACTAATTTCATTAGGCCATGAGAATACCAAGTCTAAAGACATAAGTCTTGATTACATTTTATTTCAACATAATTCAGTCAAATCTTACCATTTTCTTAAATGCTTCTACAAAATATGTACATGAACTTGATAGTTTGGAGCATTTTATTTCTCAATAATATCGCCAAATATGGCACTGCTAGACTCAGGACAAGTCACTTAATGCTCTTTCATTCTAATTTCTCATGTACAAAGACAAGAATCTAGATATCTTGCTTTGCAGGAATATAAATATTGCATTAAAATGGATGAAAACTGAATTTCCGTGAAGGCTGTAAACACTATTTTCCTATTAATTACTTTTACAAAACTAGATACATGTTCCCACAGAAACAACCCCCTAAAGAATGTTAACTTTTACCTATAAGTGAAGAATGCACTCCAGTGCTGGACCAGTCCCATAATGGGGTCTTGTAGTACCACTGATTCAAAGTGAGAAGGGACTTTAAAGGTACACTGGTATATAACTTAAGATGCTTACATGCCTGCTGCAAATGTAAATCCTCATACAATTCATATTTGTTGTACTCTTACTTTCAAACCTCTGGGATCTTTAATTCCATCATTCAGGTCATCCCTAACAAACAAAAAGTTCTCTGATGCTCTGGAATGCCCTGACTCCCAAAACTCTACTTACCACTTCCCTTTTCTCTAGATTTTTACAATGTTTTTAATAGAATTAAGCAGCAATAAATGCCAATATCTTACATGTCCTGTTCTAGCTTAAAAATTCAATAAGTTGAAGACTATAAAATAAGTTAGTTACCTATTTCAATGAAGTCTAAATTGTACATATTTGGTTTACTTAGAAAGAGGGATTGCTCTAGAAGAAGAAAATTTTTAGTATTTTGTAAATAAAATATGGAAATCATTGAAAAAGAAAATTCATTGTTTTACTAAAGAGAAATGCTCATAACAGACTCTAATTATGCAAAGGTCATAAACAAGACTTCTTAAATTATATCTAAATTGACCAATTAGCATGATTCGGAGGTGTAAGGTGAGATATTAAAATATAAATTATTTGAACATTTAAAAATTTTTAATGTTTTCACATATATTTTAAATTATAAGAAAAAAGTAGTTTGGTATTTTACCTCTCTGGACTGTTGAAGGCTATTCTTAGGAACTCTGAAACCATGCATGCTATCATCAAAGCATTTGACAAAGAAAAGGCAACTATCAGTGGGTTTTACCTGAAATAAAGAGAAAAGCAGTAAGCCGATCAATTCTCAAACACATCAAACAAAAAACTCACATCTCTAATAATATTTCACTATAAAATTCTAAAGTATGAAATATCTTGTTAAAACTTAGCTATAAAATTTTTTACATACTGGCTCAAAAAAAAAAAAAGAACCAGGAGTTAAAAGGGAAAGTTTAGCTAATTTTGAGGGAAACAAGTTCAAACTGAAAAAGTCAGACATGCTTCATACCATTAAAATATCATAAATTATTATATACTGTGATTAAGTACACTTGTTGTAACTTATGTAGATGGAAAAAGAGCCAGATAGCAGAATAAAGCATAAACTTGTTTGAATTCCTTCAAATTCACCTCCAAAAAAGTATAAAATAATGCCTTAAAACAAATTTGAAGGTGGCAGAAACAACAATTTTCCATTCCATGATAATTTAGGTTGAAAGGAAAGGTCTCTTTCAGTCAGCTAACAGGGGAGTGCAGCCCAGTGACGGGAGCATCTGGGCAAACTAGCAGCAACTCACCCATAAGATGCCAGCTTCAAGGCCCCACCCCTTAGCACAGGGAGGCTGGCTGGGAGGCCCTGCACCCCTGGTCCCACGTCCCCGACACAAGTAGCTTAGAACAGTGCCTGTCTGCTCCAGGAGCAGAGTCCAATTTTAAGAGTTGTGAAATAGGCTGGAAAAACGAGCAAAAAGCAAAAATGAAAAAACGAATCTGACCATAGAAAATTACTATGACAGGAAAGATAAAACACAAACTCAGAAGAAGACAAGAATGTCAAAACACCTACATACAAAGCTTCAAAGAAAAACATGAACTGATCTCAAGTCCAAAAAAACTCATTGGAAGAGACCAAACACAAAATCAAAAGAAAGAAAAAATAGAAGAAAATATGAAATATCTAATGGGAAAAACAACTGACTTAGAAAACAGATCCAGAAGAGACAATTTAAAAATTATTGGACTACCTGAAAGCCATGATCAAAAGAGAGCCTGGATACCATATTTCAAGAAATTATCAAGGAAATGGTATCTTTATCAGACAAACTTACTGAAAAAAATTTTCCAGTTGTTTCCTTTTTAATCTTAGGTTTATTAAATTTGTTTTTTGCAAACCCTTTTAATTTTATGTAATTAGAATTATTCATTATATCTTCTGTGATTCACTCTATTGCCTCTTGGATCATGAACTTTTTTTCTATCTTATAGATCTACATGGTAAATTTTTTTTCTATATTTCCCAAAATTTCTTTATGATGTAACCTTTTACATCTATGCAGCTTATTTTTATATAAGTAGAAATGTGTTAATCTAAATCTAATTTATTCCAAGGTGTTGTACAATGTCCCCATTGTAATTGTCACGTAGTGAGGCCTTATCCTAGTAGCTGAGAACTTTCTGTTTACTGAGTATTAGGATATAACACATATGCACCCAGTCTGGATCCAGTGACCAACTGTGGTGCAATCTATGAGCTTTGAGTGAACTCGGTTTAAAGTTTTGTGAAGAAAAGATGGAAGGAAGGAAGGAAAGTCTAGCCAGTAAACCCCAAGTTGACTGGGCTGCTTCTGTCTATCAAAATTTACCTTCTGAGGAGAGGCAGAGGGAAAAGACAAGCTGAGTTAGCCAACTAGCTGGGTCCCCATTCAGGCAGCTTGGTCTACTCACAAGTTGTGTTTGTCCTTCGTCTTCGAAGAGGACCATGACATCAGGGAAATTATGACATCCCTGTTCAAGTTCCACTCAATGGCTGTATTTTGGGCCCTCCTGGCCTAGAGTAAATTCAGTGGTAACTGCTTCTCTTCCGAAGAGCAACCCTGATGGTCTTCCCCTCCTCGCTTGATGTTTTTTTTTCTTTTTTCTAATTAAAGGGACCATCCCTTGACTCACAGCAACCCTGATGGTCTTCCCCTCCCCACTTGATGTTTTTTTTCTTTTTTCTAATTAAAGGGACCATCCCTTGACTCACTGCTTAAAGAGGACTACTAACTGAATGGGCATTATCTCACTCGGTACCTGAAAAGACCTTAGCCTAAAAGGGCCAGGATCTTCCATTGCATCCTAGGTCATCTCCAGTCATCCTGATGAATATCTGGTCACTGGATCCAGATGGTGCTGGAGAAGAAAATGTGGCTGGTGATCTTGTACAGCCTGCCCTCATTCAAATCAAATCAACTGTAAGTCACGTTATCACTTCCCTGATGTCATGGTCCTCTTTGTAAACAAAGGACAAACACAATATGCACCTCACCCCCAATTCAATGAACTCCTTGGTTCCCTTCTCCCTATATATTTCAGGATCAAACATAAAACCCTGCATATGGTTTTTAAAGCCTTTCTCAATCTGGCTCCTTTCTATCTAGTCTTCTTATACTTTGATTCCTTTTGTAATCCAGCCACACTGATGAACTTAACTGTTCCTTACACATTATATTCCCAAGCCTCAACTCTTTGCTTTGCACTGGCTTTCCCCTATGCCTGTAATTATCTCCTTCCTCAACTCTCATTCCGAGCTTCCCTGGCTTCCTTCAAGACACAGCTTAAATCCTACCTTCCATAGAAAGTCAATCCTTTTCTCCATCCCTTCTCCAGTCTCCATTTCTCTAAGGTTACCTTCCATTTATACTGTATGTATCTTATATGTATAGTTATTTGCATCTTGTCATCTCTATTAGAATGTAAGTTCCTTGACCACAGGTACCATGTTTTTGCCATAGGGCCAAGACCATATCACACAGTGTCCCCAATCCATTCCCTCCTCAATAAACATAAATGGTTCCCTGTTGCCATCAGAATCAAATATAAAATTCTGTTTGGCATTCAAAGCCTTTCATAACCAAGGCCCTTCCTACCTTTCCAGTCTTCTTGTACCTTACTCCCTGCCAAGTACTCCATGATTCAGTGACACTATCCTCCTGGCTGTTCTATGAACTAGACACACTGTATCTCAATAAGTCAACAAACATTCATTAAGTGCCTAATATGTGCCAAACTGCCCATAACTAGAGACCAAATTGCCAGCATTTGTTAGATTATAGAGAAAGCATAGGAGTTCTAGAAAAACCTCTATTTCTGCTTCCTTGACTACATTAAAGCTCTGGACGGTGGATGACAACAAAGAGATGGGAGTACCAGCACATCTTACCTGTCTCCTGAGGTACCTGTATGTGAGCCAACAACAAATATTTAGAACCAAATATGGAACAATTAATTGGTTTAAGATTGGAAAAGAAATATGACAAGGCTATATATTGTCACCTGATTAATTTAACTTACATGCAGAGTAAATCATGCAAAATGCCAGGCTGAATGAATCAAAAGCCAGAATTAAGATTTCTGAAAGAAATATCAACAATCTAAGATATGCATATGATATGACTCTGATGGCAGAAAAGTGAAGAAGAATTAAGAGACCGCTTGAGGAAGGTGAAAGAGGAGAATGTAAGAGCTAGCTTAAAGCTTAACATCCAAGAACTAATATCTTGGCAACCCATGAAATTAAAAGATGCTTGATCCTTGGAAGAAAAGCTATGGCAAATCTAGACAGCATACTAAAAAGCAAAGATACTACATTGCCAACAAAGATCCACATAGCCAAAACTACAGTTTTTCTAGTAATAACATATGGCTATGAGAGTTGCACTATAAGGAAAGCTGAGCACTGCTTAAGAGATGCTTTTGAATTGTGGTGCTAGGGAAGATTTTTGAGAGTCTGTTGGAAAGCAACGAAGTCTAATCAGTCAATACTCAAAGAAATTAATTCAAACTATTTACTAGAAAGTCAAATACTGAAACTCAAACTTAAATACTTTATCCACACACTGGAAAAAACAATGATGTTGGGAAAGAGTGAAGGAAAAACAAAACACTTTTTGCACAAATAAAGTCAGATCTAAGTAAGTGGAAAAACATCAGTTGCTCATTGGTAGGCTGAGCTAATAAAATAAAAATGACAATTCCACATAAATTAATTTACTTATTTAGTGCCATACCAATCAAATTACCAGATAATTATTTGCCAGAGCTAGAAAAATGATAACAAAGTTTATCGGGAAAAACAAAACATCCAGAATATAAAGGGAATTAATGAAAAGAAATGCTAGGGAAGGTGGCCTAGTACTACCAGATCTCAAATTGTATTATAAAGCAGCAATCATCAAAACCACTTGGTACTGGCTAAGAACTAGAGGGGTAGACCAGTGGAATAGGTGAGGTATTCAAGACACAGTAGTCAATGAATATAGCAATTTACTGTTGATAAACCCAAGAACCCCAGCTTCTTGGAAAAGAACTCACTGTTTGACAAAAACCGCTGGGAAAACTGGATTACAGCATGGTGGAAATTGGGCACAGACCAACGCCTGACACCATACACAAGAATAAAGTCCAAATGGATACATGATTTAGATATGAAGGCTGACACTATAAACAAATTAGGGCAGTAAGGAATAGTGTATTTTCAAATTTATGAAGAATGAAGAAATTTTTGAATAAATAAGAGATGGAGAACATTATGAAGTGCAAAATGGATAACTCTGAATACATTAAACTGAAAAGTTTTTGCACAAACAAACCCAATGCAAACAAAATTAGGAGGGAAGCAGAAAACTGGGAAAGAATTTTTGCAACTAGTATCTGTGAAGAAGGTATCATTTCTAAAATACATAGAGAACTGAGTCAAAAGTACAAGAATACAAGTCATTCCCCAGTTGATAAATGGTCAAAAGACATGAACAGGAAGTTTTCAGAGGAGGAAATTAAAGCTATCTATAATCATATGACAAAATGCTCTAAATCACTATTGATTAGAGAGATGCAAATCAAAACAACTCTGAGGTACCACATCACACCTATCAGATTGGCTAACATGACAAAACAGGAAGATGATAAATGCTGGAGAAGGTAGGAGAGCTGGAACACTAATTCATCGCTGGTGGAGCTGTGAGCTGATCCAACCATTCTGGAGAGCAATTTGGAACTATGCCCAAAGGACTACAAAAATGTGCATACTCTTTGACCCAGCAATACTGCTTCTAGGACTGTATCCCAAAGGGATCATAAAAATGGGAAAGGGTTCCACATGGACAAAAATGTTTATAGCAGTACTCTTTGTGGTGGCCAAGAACTGGAAATCAAGGGGATGCCTACCAAATGGGGAATGGCTGAATAAGTTGTGGTATGTGAATGTAATGGAATACTATTGTGCTACAAGAAATGATGAACAGTAAGACTCAGAGAGGCCTGGAAGGACGTATATGAACTGATGCTGAGTGAAAGGAGCAGAACCAGGAGAACATTGTACACAGTAACAACCACAGTGTGTGACGATTTTCTCTGGTAGACTTAGCCCTTCGCAGCAAGGCAAGGACCTAAAAAATTTCCAATGAACTCTTGAGGCAAAATGCCATCCATATCCAGAGAAAGGACTATGGAATTGGATTACAGAATGAAGCAGAATATTTTCTCTTGTGTTTTGTTTTGATTTTTCTCATGGTTTCTCCCATTCATTTTAATTTTTCCATGCAACACGACTAAGGTGAGAATGTATTTAGTAAGAAGGTATGTGTAGAACCTAAATAAGACTGCACACTGTCTCAGGAAGGGAAGGGTGAGGGAGGGGGAGAAAAATCTCAGATTTATGGAAGTGACTGTAGAACACTGTAAACAAATCCATTAATAAAAAATTTTTTTAAAAAGACTCAAGGGAAAAGGGAACAGCAGAAGATAAGATGGATAGATAATGTCACGGAAGCAACGAACATGAGCTTGGACAGACTTCGGAAGAGGGTAGAGGATAGAAGGACCTGGCATGCTATGGTCCATGGGTTCACAAAGAATGTGACATGAATGAATGCCTGAACAACAACAACAAATGTACCAGGCACTGTGCTACACAACTTAACAAATATCTCATTTGATAACTGAGGCTCATCCATTCTCCACCTGATAAGTGATCACAAGATATGAGCAAGCAGGCTTCAAGGGAAGAAATATAAGCTATCTTTAGTTAATCGGTCAGTTAATAAGCACTTATTAAGCACCTACTATGCATCAGGCACTGTGCTATGTGCAAGAGTTGTAATGAGAAGAAAAAGACAATCCTAGGCTTCCATAAACAAGCCATTCCACCTCTTAGCATGCTTTGCTGATTATCTCTAATTAGGTTGTAAACTCCTTAAGAGCACGGATTGCCTTTTCCTTCTTTTTGTATCCACAGTGCTTAGCACAATGTCTGGCACATAGCAGGTGTTTAATAAAGTTTATTAACTAACTTCACTGAAGAGTGTAATGGTACATATACTGACAGATGTGTTTAATCTGTCTGTTGGTTAGGGTTAACTATTTTTTCTTCATCATTACAAAAGAAGTCTTACTGCGGAAGACAAGGGTAAGAGGGGTATATTCAGAAATGACTGCTGTAAAATCAAAAGGTATAAAATTTTTTAAATTCAATTTAATTTTAAAAATCAAGTTAAACTCTATTTATAATATTCCCTTGACTACCAGTTTGTTAACTGTCAAAAAAGGGATTAAGGCTAGTTACTCATTCTTGCTGAAGCTTTGCTGGTTCTTCATGATCACTGCTTTTTTTCATAGATGTTACCTAAGTATATTCTTAATAATTCTGTTCTAGAATTTACCACAAATAAAAGTCAAATTTACTGGCCTATAGTTTGCAAACTCTATTCTCTTCCCTTCTATTAAAAATCAGGTTGAGCATTTTCCTTTCTCTATAGTCTTATATCTCTCCTTGTTTTGCTTTGCTTTAAGATTGGGTCTCCCCATGTCACCCAAGCCTGAAGTGCAGCAGACACACCAGTGATGATTAGCAAGGAAGTTCTAAGATGTTCCAATTCAGACCCAGTCACTTTGCCCTTCTTTAGGAAGCCTGTTGACTCCCTGTTTCCAGGGGCTCATTATATTTGTTCCAGACTTAGTTCTTACAGTATATCACTATGTAGTACATATGGTCATGATAATTATGAATCTATCAAAGGTACATACATGCTTTCTTACAATCTATATTGGGGATCAACTCCCTAATGAACATTTTTGTTTTGTCTTTTCTAATCCCAAACTTCCTAACAGTGCTATCCCAAAGCAGAATGGGATGCCATAATTTAAGGTATTGGATTCCCTTTCCTTGGAGACCCCTTCAAGACACGTAGATGACCACTTGGCAGGTATGCTACAGCAGAGATTCTTTTCAAGTATGATTGGACTAGATAACTACAGAGGTCCCTTACAAATTTCATACGCCATGATAGTGTGCTGTCATTGACAAAATAATAATAATTATCATTATGAGGCACTCTTTTATCTGTTGTCAGTTTTCATCACTCCAACAACCTCAAGTAGCAGTCCTTCCTCCTTCTTTCCCTGAAAACACTGAAAAATTCCTTTGCTATCTTTAACTTTCCTTACCAGCTGGAGCTCATTCTAAGTTCTGGATTCATCCTATTTTACCTAACTCTTCCTTCAATCTTAATTTTTTTTGGGAGGAGGGAAAATATTTACTCCCAGGCTTTTGTGCAGAATATGTAGCCAGCTGCTCTCTCCCCAGAAGCCTTATCCTGCTGACCACATTTCTTCCTACAAGTCTTATTTTCTTTGTCCCTGAAGCAAAGGGAATATGAAAACTGGAGGCAAAGGGGAAAGATGGGGAACAGCAAACGCTGAAGACTTAGAACGATGACATGGAGGGAATGGAGAACTCTTTCTAAAGGGACGAGATGATGTATGGAGTCAAGGAGCAAGGACACACCAAAGGATGGTAGTCTATCTTCTACCTTACTAGGGAAACTTGAAGCTCCCTGATTTCAAGGGACCATAGCTGTATTTAAAAGAGGCTTCACAATGGAAAACAAACCCCCCATAATGGGGGCATCTTCATCCTATAATGCAATTCTGTGTACTGTATGTTGGGTGCCACTATTGAGAACCACCTCTCCACCTATGACTTCAACCAGGCAGGATAAGTCTTTACAAGTTTTCTAATAGTGCTTGCTTTTCAACATTCTTCCTTAGCATCTGGCTCAAAGAGTTGAAAAGATGGTTCATATCAGTCAGAAGTGCCAGCTCAGTTTCTGAGGAGATGCCAGTCACATACACAGAAGCAGAGGTAGATGTTGTCTCTGGACAATACAGTCAGTCCTTCCAAAAAGGCAATCTCAGTCCACCGGTTCATTGGGTCTTGTTGGAAATGTTCTTCTCAAAAGCCTTCTACTCTTGGACACTGGGCTAGGTGTCATCAAAGTACTTGGCAAAAATCAGTTTATCTCCATCATGGTTCAGAATCAGGATAACTTAGACTGTACAGAGAAGGTTCCAGGATCAACACTTCCATATTGTTCTGCAGCTGGTCTGCATGTATCTTTAAGATTTTAATTTGGTTGGTGAGTTCTCTGTGCATCCATATTGGTCTCTTCAGATAACTTCAGTTTGCTTCCTCATTGGAATTGTTTCTTTTTAAAAATAATCTTCAGAACTTCCTTCTTGAAACTTTCCTATAGCTCCTGGGCTGCCTGCCCCCATAAAATTTTACTCCATGTGATCCTATCTATCCTTTTTCGGAGTCATTTGAAATCTGATCTCCCACAATCTATAGTGTATGTAAGATTAAGCCCCTTCTCTATCAGAAAAATCTAAGTATTAACAGTGTTCACTTTTCCTCAAATTCTCATAATTTCCACCCTAGCAAGTTCTTACAATAGAACAAGCAGTGCCATATAACAGAACTTTCCCTTATGTATTCTTCCACTTTTTAAATGAAATTCCCATTAAAATAAGTAAAATATTATTAGCTACTCTGCCTTTGGCAAAGAGAGAAAGCTCCACCAGATGTTTTAGAATGCTTAATTCCACATCTAATGTTTCTATGCAAGATTTATAATCTATTTCATGAATTCCTCTTTTATTTGCTCTTTCTATCCAAATTGTATGTAGCATATTGCCAGGACAAAATTGTTTCTATTTTTTCTTCCAAGTGCTCTTTACCATACCTTCCTTCCCTATGGATCCCGGTTTCCTTCAACTGAGCTTATGCCTTTAATAGAATGGAGAAGGAAATGCAAACCATTCCAATATCTTTGCCAAGAAAACACCAAATGGGGTCATGAAAGGGTCGGACACAAGTGAAACAACTGAACAACAACTTTAATAAAGTTAACTTACCCTACCTTTTGCTTATCTTAGGTTTGGGGTTTATTTTTTTTTAATTAAAGTATATTCACTCAGAGTCAAATTCTAGTCATGAATATTATCCCACCCAACTTCAATGATACATATATGAGGTATCATTTTGTTAGGACCTTTAATTCATCATACTTGTTGCCCAAACTTTGTGCATTTGTGTATAACTGTTTGAGGCCATGGGTTTTACTACTATCTCCTTTCTTGGATTTTGTCACCTATAAATTTCTAGCTATTAAATAGCTATTCTTTCTCATTCATTTGATCTACTCCCTGTGGTATCTCCTGTAGAAGGTTATATATGTAGGTAGTTTTCTCCCTCCTTCAACTTTTTAAACGTAAAGCCCATTTGATTTAAAGTCCAGTTTTAGGACAGCAAGCATCCACTACTCTCAACAATTATATACAGTTGCCAATTTTCACCTCATTTCACCCATCTGTATATCTAATGAACTAGCTATCTCTTCCTTCTCTCCTTCACCCACCTTGAGCTGGGTGGAATTCTTCACTTTCCAGATGTTCTGTAATACAATTAAATCAGTATTTTGCCCTTCTTGTTGATCTAGCAATTTCTCCCTTCTCGTCCTCCTTCTTTCTACACTTTGAACTGGGCAGAATTATTCAATTTCTATATGTTCTCTAATAAAATTAAATCAATATTTTGCCATTTTTGTGTATCAATTTAACTAACAAGGTCATAAGTCTTCCTAACCCCGACAAATAAAATGGTCCAATTTTCAACGTTCTTCTTTCTGATCCCATTTCCAGGAATAGACCGTGGAGCGTGTGCAAGGATTTCATTTATTGTATTGTGCTATATAATATCATCTGCTGCCTCTTCTTTAACTGTAAGCTCTCACTTCTAATTTATAATTTTATTTTCTATTTGCTTTTGAGTTTAAGTTAGTGTCTGGCAAAGGTTATCAGAAATGTCAACCACTAGATAAATAACAGCACAAGAATACTGTGAAATTACAGATCACCAATTATATCTATATTCAGTTATAAAGAGAAAAAATATTTCTAAAAACAAATACTTTTTATTATTTGTAGGCCTGTTCCCATTTCCTAACTCAGCACACAATTTGTACTGAAAAATCCAAAGTCTGCTTCCTACCCCTACATTCTGAAATCTCCAGAATGGTAAATTCCGTAAACATTATTTTTTTAAATGATAAAGATAGTATTGGTTTTCACACTAGCATTGATATTTCATGGAATGCCAAGTTTGACTGAGCTGCTTACACAAATTATTCCTAACATTCATTTCAAGTCTTGGTTAAAATTTGTTTTTCAAAAGGTCAAAAAGTCAAATTCTCTTCCTACCGTACATACAGCTTGAGTCAAATGTTTGCATCCTTGGCGGTGAACATTACTCACTGCATCAGGCCTTCCAGAGGGAAAAAAATAAAAACATCTTAAATCTATATACTAGATGTAAAAATTTGAAAATTTAGTAAAGATACATAATACTTACTGTTTCCTATACCATGAAAGAACTCCATGTTCTAATACTACCCAGCATAGTCTCCAACCAAGAAATCTTGAACTCTGAGGAGAAAATGAACCATTTAACAAGATGGCATATAATTTAAGTACAAATATATGAATTTTCACAATTATTACTGCAATTTTCTTTTTGGAATGAACTTTTTTTAGTTAAAGGTATTAATCAAGGATCAGATACAACCTTAGGTACTACAGAAGGTGAAAAAACAAATATTCTTGTTCTTTTTTTCATCCTGAAATGGTTATCTGTTGATGATTAGGTTCAAAATTTACACAAAAATGTAATAGTGAAACCAAAACAAGGATGATGCTAGGCAGATCAATGCTCACTACAAACAAGTATTCTGTTTCTGACCTTAGTTATAATGGGAGATTTTATGGGCTAGCACAAAAGCTAGTTCATAATGATGATGACTTTGAAAATTCCTAATTAACTTACTTCCCAGAAAAAACCTAACATATACCCAGAAGGAGTGTATATGTGTAGGAGTACATGTTTATTTAGAGAAGAAAAAACTACAAAGATGGTCTGTATTAAAAACTGAACCATAAGATTTGTTACAAATAGGCTGTAAACTACTCATATCATAAAAAGGTCGTGGCTCTTAGCATCATGGAAATATTTTAGAGCGAGCAAAAAGCATGTTATAGGCAAGACTGCTGCATTAAGTAGGAAGTTAGATTAGATGACTCCTAGGGATACTTCCAGCTTTATGATCAGATGTTGTTTTTAACAACAATTCACTAGCTGAAGCTTACAAGTCACATCTTCTCTGCTTTAAAATTTCTGACAAGCAAAATAAACCAACACCTACCTTCCAGAGAGGACCCTCATATCGTTTCAATACTTTGTAGACGACCTATTTAAAATATTTCCTCATTAAAATGACGTTTTATAACATCACACTTTTTCTTTCTAAAATAACTATGTTTGCAAACATTTTAAACACTGACACATACCTTATTACCACCAAGTGCATGTTTCATTTCTAGACCTTGGGCTAGGTCAAGGGGTCTTTGATCTATATAAAAGCAATGAGAAAAAATATATGCAGAGTGTAAGGAGTCTAGTGTTCCAACTGTGACATATAACTAGCATTTCCTATTCTACCACTACTTCTTTTCTACTCCATCATCATTACCTACAAGAATTTCCCATTGCATATCACCCCTTTTTACTCTGTTCTACAGAACATCCTTTTCAATGGCCATCAATCAAGCTGTGACAAGATGTAAGATAACCCCAGGAGTCTTGGAATTCTAGGAGGGAAATGAACCTCAATATAATTTCACCTAACCAGCTTTATGCTTAGGAAAGTTTTTAGAAACAAAAATAAACTTATTGTTTCACTAAGTGGCAAAAGTGTTCCAAAAGTTGGGGCTCAACTTGGCCTCTTGGTCCAAGAATCAGGGTTGAAAACTTATACTAGAGCAAAAAACTAGCACCATCATAGAGCTATATTTTTGTACATACTCAAAATACTATGCTTCATCAAATGAATTTTAAAACATAACATCTTTGAGGTTATTTATTGGTAGGTATAGGGATGAGACCTGTGTTTAGGGAACTCTCAGATGAGGAAATTCCACCTACTAATCTAGAGATGATTAGGGCTGTGAGAGATTAAATGATCTGATCAAGGTCACAGTCAATATGCATCAGAGGCATGACCTTTATCTCTATCATAAAAAACAAGGTTCTGAACAGTCAACAAAAGTCAGCATGATGTTATGAAAGGACTAAATATACAAAATACAAAAGATCCTTCCGTCAAAGCTTCTACAGTCCAGCTGGTAAAAAAATATATATGAAAAAACATGGCAGAGTTTGGCTCAGTTATGTAATATGTCCACAATCTTCATCAAACAAACCCATTTCCCAAAGGGACTTATATAGTGGACTTTCTAGAATAAGGGAATATCAATATTTAATCAAAGGACCAATTAGATACTACTGAAGTATTATCTGTGATAATTAGAAATAATCTCTGTGAGGCAATGTGTAATAGTGAGTGGATAGAGAGTCAAGCTTGAAGCCAAGAAGAACTAGATTCAATCCCTATCTGGGACACAGACTGGCTGTGAGAGCCCATGCAAGACAGGTTTCCTTTCGTGGTGGGCTCTGGGCAACTTTCTAGGACACCAAGCTATACAGAGTTTGCCAACCTGGATTGATTGAGAAAGTTTCCCCACTGGAAGTTCCCAAGATTACTGAAATCACAGGTCTAGCACAGTGGGGAACCAGTGGCTTTGAGGCCACTTGCAGCCTTCCAGATCCTTGGGCATGGCCTCTTTTGACTTAGTCCAAGTTTTATAGAACACATCTGTTAAGGGAATTTGTTCTGTGAAGACTAGTCTAATCTCTATTTCTATTCCTAATTAATTTGGAAATCTTTTCAGGAGTGTGAATGTTTTTCACTTTGAAGATTAAATGATGGACTATCCTATACAATAATTTAATGAAAGCTCTTTGATAAAAACTAATAATGGCACATAAAATTTTATTGAACTTATACATTATGGGGTAATAAAATAACTAAATTCATTATTGCTTACCATTTTTGTTTCTCAGATTAGGGTCAGCACCACTTTTTAGAAGTTTTAAGGCACACTGCTTATGGGCACGATAGGCTGCACAGTGCAGGGGTGTATTTCCCATTTGGTCGGAACAGTTAACATTGGGGGGATTTGGTCTGTTGAGCTGAAAATGATAGGAATGCTTCAAATAACCACATGTTAATTAATCAATTAAGTACTATGCATTCATTCATAACTAAAATCTCATTAATGGAATAACAGTGATTGTTTCAAAATGGGTCATTATAGATCTGAAAGCTCATCAGATATCTTCTGATTAATAGCTAATTTCAGCAATATTCATTCTTTGTTCTGAATTCCCCATTTCTGATAACAAAATATTACAACATACGTCATGGATATATTATTAACATATTAACATATGCTTTGTCATTTTGAAAGATTTCATTTCATTTTGCAAAGTTAAAAATGTTTTTCTTTTAAAAGTCAGAAACCTGAAATTTGAAATTCAAAGAAATTTTTGTTACAGCTCAATTAACAAGTCAAATAATAACTCAAGTTGGCTAGTCAGGCAGATGAAATTCAGGACCACTTAAGAATTTTAGGCTTAATGAGAATTTGTGGGAAATAAGACTAAAGAAATAATAAGAATAAGAGGTGAACAATGGTTATGAATCTACGATATCCTCACAACAACTCTGAAAAGTATAAGGAAATTAAGGCAGAGAATGGTAAAGTGACTTGCCCACGGTCACACAGCTTAGTATCTGAAGGAAGATTCAAGTTTAGGTCTTCCTGCCTCTAACTGGCAATCTCTATCTACTGTGTCACATAGCTGCCTATGTGAAAGGTGCTAGACATACAAAGATAAAAAATAATAGTCCCCACCTTGAGGAATTTACAGTCCATTAAGAGGAATAAGATATGTACAGAAAAAGACATAATATAGGGTACAGCCTGAGAGATGCAGAGATTTTACAAAATTATGAAAAGACAACAGTTTAGGCTGGTGAAAGCTTCATGGAAGAGGTGGCACCTGAACTGAGGGTTCAAGAAGTATTTTAAAAAAGAATGATTTCCTGATATGAATGAGGGCATGAATGAAGTAGGAGGTAGCACAATGAGATCAAGTAAGAGCTGGTCAGACAGTTTAGCTGGAATGTAGAGAGTGTACAAGTGAATAGTACTGAAACATGACCAGAAAGGAAGGACAAGTTAGAGTAAGATTGTAGGGTCTTTAAAAGCCAGTCTAAGCAGTTAATTTTTATTCTATAAGAAATACAAAGCCACTGAGTACATTAAAATAAAGTTTTCTGATTTAGCCTTGATCTTGAGCTCTCTTAGAAAAAGACTGTTTAACAATATTTGAAATTTGTTGTTAACTACAAAATAAACAAAAGCTACTTTGTGGTTTGCTTATGCTTTTAAAAATAATTATATATTTTTTTTACCAATGTTGTCAGTCCTGCCATGTTTCCTTCTCTTGCTGCTTCCAAAAGCAATTCTTCAAATTTTCTTTGCTGAGTCCTTTCTACAGCTGTTGGTGAAAAGAATGAAATTTAATCTCTTCTAAATCAGAGGATCTTTTTTCAAAAATTTTAATTGTAAAAAAAGGAAGTAAGGTGATTCTGATGTTTCCATTAAATAGCTTCTAACCTTCTCTTTAATCTCTCCCTTTCTACTAGATCCTTCCCTACTGCCTACAGACTATTGATGTCTCCCTGATATTTAAAAAAATACTCCCTTGATTCTTCCATCCCTGCTGTCATTCTATTTATATAAACACATACATACGTATATACACATGCACATACATACACACATACACATGTACACACACATATCCACCTAGGCTTCTGGAACACCACTCTTTCGTCATTCTCTTCCTACCTATTAAATCACTTCATCTCAATCTCTTTGCTACATCACACCCTCATCCAGATCACACCCTCAAGCTATAGGGTTCTGTCCAGGCCTTGTTTTCTTTTCTCTATACTATTTCATACATCAGCTTCCATGGATTAATTATCATCTCTATGCTGATGATCTCAAAACTACCTATCCAGTCCTATATAACCTCTTTGTTGAAATCCAATCTCACATCTCAAAATGCCTTTCAGAAATCTCAAACTGAATATCCAGTAGACAACTTAAACTCAAAATGTCAAAACTGAACTAATTATCTTTCCCCTTAAAAGCCCCCACCTCCTGCTTTCCTATTACTGTAGAGGGCAACACAATCCTTCTAGTCCCTCAGAATCACAACCAAAGTGTCATCCTTGACTGCTCTCTATCTCTCATCCCCTCATATCTAATCTTCTGTCAAAGTTTTTTCACCTTTGCAACATCTCTCTCAAATGTCACCCCTTCTCGCCTCTGACAATGCCACCACCCTGGTACAGGCCCTCATCACCTCATACCTGGACTGCACTAGCCTGCTGGCTAATTTTCCTGTCATAAGTCTCCTCATTCTCTTGTCCATTCTCCATTCAGGCACCAAAGTGATTCTCCTCAAGCACTGGTCCTACCATGTCACCCTGGCCTTATTCCCAGTAAACTCTAATGGCTCCTTATCACATGATTTTCTATTTGGCATTCACAGGCCTCCATAAACTAGCCATGTCCCCTGCTTTTCCAGCCTTCTTGTACCTGAAACTTCCCGCAACTCCAAGTATTCCTTGACTCAGTGAACCACAAACAAGACACTCATCTCTTGACTCCAGTCATTCTCTATGGATGTCCTCCATGCCTAGAATGCTCTCTCTCCTCAACTCTACCTCCTGACTTTCTTGGCTGCCTGCAAGTCCTAACTAGAGTCTCACCTTCTGCAGTAAGTCATTCCTCTTAATTCTAGTGTCCTCCCCTTATTAAATATTTCCTATTTATCCTATATGTAGCTTCCTTGTAAATACTCTGTTTGCCTGTTGTATCCACTACTAAATTGTGAACTCCGTAAAGGGGGGGATTTTTTTTTGCCTTTCTTTGTATCTAGCACTTAGCACAGTATAAATGCTTATTCAATGACAGTATGTTCTTTAGGGAAAAAAAGACAAAACACTTTTTTTTCTATTCTTATTACCCTTAATGACTCTCCAATTACACAGTGTTATTTCTTTGCAGTTTGAATAAACTAGTTTACAATATTGAGATCTTCCTTAATGTTCTTCCAGTATTCTATTAATACTGTATTCATTATCAATACAAATAATTGTTGATTCCCACTACATGTAAGAAATAATATTAGGCGTTTACATTTTAATAATGAAGGTAAAAGAGGCCCACGGTTAACAGACCTCTAAATTATTAAGAGAAATGTAAAATAAATAAGTTGATACCAAAAGAAACTAAAAAAAAAAAAATTCATATGCACAAGTACATGAGGCTCTAAGGCACCAGTTACACAGAGGTTCTGATAAGTGGAATTATATGTAAAGTGAAGGATCCAACCTAACTTCGAAAACCACTGTAAACATTTATATTTGGATTCTATATACCATGGTCCTATGATTAGCAGCATAAATTAACATGTGTGTCTGTAAAGGACTCAGGTTAAGTACAAGTTAAGATTAGCTTAGCTTCAACAGAGATGATAGGTAAAGAAACTTCAAGACATGGATAGAGATATCTGCTAGAAGGCCAAAAAGTACATAATTAGGAGTTTGGATTTGATATAGTGAACAAGCATTTATTAAGCGAACAGACATTTTTTTAGATGCCAGGCCCTGTGATAAGTACTGGCTAAGAGAATCTGCAAAGGCACTGAACATCCTACTTCGCTAACACTCTAAGCTTCCCTGCTTCTTTTCCCATTTCTTACACTCACTTCCTTTTTTATTATTTCCAGAGAAGCCATGTTTTTCCTTCTTTATGTGTCTCCTTAATTCCTTAACTCATCATAATCTACCTTCTTCCCTTTCCATTCTACTGGAATTAGATTCTCAAAGGTAACCAATAACCTCCTAAATCACCACATCCACTGCGTTACTATTGATCCGAACTCTCCTTCCCTTTTCTGCAACATGTGACACTGTTGTCTTCTCCTTGGTCTTAAAATCCTCTTCTTCCTTAGCTTCTAAGATGCTTCCCTTCCCTCCTTCCCCTGCTGTCTCCTCTCCCTTTACCTGAGAGTGTTCTGCCCAAAGGAAGGGTAAAGTTGGACAGCTCAAACCTGCCTCTTTAACTTGGGATTTACTGGTTAGATTTCTTTCTCAAAGACTCAATCTTAAACTCAATTTACTCTGGAGCTCACAGATTGGACAACAACAGGTCCCTGCCCTCCTAGCTCAGAGTGAATGTAAATAGTAACTCTTTCTTTTCCAGCAACCCTGAAAGTCTTCCCCTCCCAGTTTTAATTTTTTTTTTAATTAAAGGGGCCATCCCTTGACTCACTTCTTTAAAGAGGCCTATTCACAGAATGGGCATTACCTAAACAGGAGGCATTTTCCAAGGATCAGTACGTTTACACTCTGATTTGCCTTTTCTATGAACTCACCCTCACCAATTCCCATGATTTTAACTATGACTTCTATGAAGATTACTCTCAAATCATTACCTCCACTATTTATCTCTCTCTCTCAAACCCTGTTAGATGTTTCCACTTTGATATCAACTACAAATTTATCCTCTACAACCTCAAACAGGACCTCCTTACTACCTGGAAATTCTTATATTCATCCCTTCTTAACTCCACAACAAATTCCTTCGAAATGACCCTGCAAATCTTTTCCACATTCCTCAAGTTCTTAGTCCTGCTACCATTTGTCATTCTCAGTAGATGACCTTGATCCTGTTACTTAAAATATCAAAGACATGGAACATAAGGTTACTGATTTTTCTCCTACGTAAAAATATATCCTTACCAGTACACATAAAGGCACACTCCTAACCATGCCAATTACCTCCTCAGTACTCCGAGGTAACAATTCTTCCAGTTACCCCAGACTCAAAACACTGATGACAACTTTAATTTGCCATTCTCCTTTACCTCTTTCTTCCACCTTGAAAGAATCTTAAGATTCTAGAGTTAGAAAGCAAATAGGGGTCATTTAGTCTTAACCATTGGTGCTATACAGTAATCCCCTCTAAATAATCTGTGACAAGTTCTCACCTAGGCTCTGCTAGAAAACTTCAAAAGAGAGAGAATTAACCACCTGAAAATGATTATCCATTCCATTTCTGGATTGATCCTTTTGTTAAAGTTCTTCCCAATATACTGCTACTCTGTTTCCCATAGCACTTAAACTCTTTCATGTGATAACCATTCAAATATTTCATAACCACTATAATCTAATCCTCAGGTCTTCTGTTCCTTAAGATAAGTCTCCTGTGGAGATGTTCATAACTTTCAATGGACGCTTTATGATTTCCATTTGGCATTCTGACTCCATAAAGTTTTTTTGTTTCCTGCTTCATTCTCAGTCACATTCTATATAGTTTAAGTTTCTAAAGAGCTAGTTTCTGGACAGGTAATATGTTACTGTATTTACAGGCAAAATATTGTTACCTTCAAGCATGTTTCTTATTTCTTTGTCATGAGTAACTTCTTTTGCTGTCTGTCCATTTCCATTCACAACAACAGCATCAGCATTATGTTCTAATAGAAGCATTACCAATTCCTAAAAAAGTAAAGAAAATATTCTTAGCTATTACTAAGATTCAAGATCTCACTATTATGGAACTTCTGGTTCTGAAATATAAGGACAAAGCAATATAGAAAGTATTTCTGAACACATCTATTATATCCACAAATAACCACATGGGTGGTATAACTGATTTTACTGTAATGATTGGCTAACTCAGTAAAAATCATGAAAGAAATAGAAATTTAAAGAATTAGAATAGGCAAAAAAGAAACAAACCTATCACTCTTTGCAGATGATATAATGTATTGTTAATGTATTTTTGCTTAATTGGAAGATTTTTCCCACCCTTCAATAGGCCCATGTGATCTGCTTAAATCACATGGAAGCATAAGTCACATGTAGGGGGAGGAGCTTGCTAAACAGGTGGAATAGGAACAGAAAGGGTGGAGCAGAGCTGGGAGGAAGTTGGTGAGAGCAGTTAGGGTAGAGGGAGGAGAGGACACAGGCAAGCACAGCTAGTCTTGTGAGTGAGTGTTTGTGGGAAGGCCACAGCAGTGGGGGAAGGCTTGGGAATGGCTTTGCTCCCTGCAGCGCTATGTGTATCAACTTCTTGGTTACTATGACAGATTTGGCATTCTGGTGTCTGCCTTCTATTTGGAGAGTCTGTTATACTTTATGACTCAGAACTACGCTGGCATATTCATCGTCACCATCAGTGGTATGAATAATGTGTTGGGAATACAGGTGGTATAACTGATTTTGCTGTAATGATTGGCTAACTCAATTAAAATCATGAAAGCCACAGAAATTGAAGGAATTAGAATAAGCAAAGAAGAAACAAAGCTCTCACTCTTTGCAGATGATATAATAATATACTTAAGAGAATCCTAGAGAATCAACTAAACTACTTGAAATAATAAACAATCTTAGCAAAGTTGTTCTGGATATAAATAAACCCACATAAATCATCAGCATTTATATATATTACTAACAAAGCCAAACACCAAGAGATACAAAGAGAAATTCCATTGAAAGTAACTGTAGACAATATAAAATATTTGGGACTCTACCTGCCAAAGCAAACCCAGGAATTATATGAACATAATTGTAAAACACTTTTCACACAAATAAAGTTAGATCTAAATAATTGGAAAAATAATAGTTGTTCATGGATTGGCCTAGCTAATATAACAAAAACGACACCTCTAACTAAATTCATTTACTTATTCAGTGCCATGCCAATCAAACTACTAAAAAGTTATTTTACAGAGCTAGAAAAAAACAGTAACAAAATTCGTCTGGAAAAACAAAAGGTCTAAAATATCAAGGGAATTAATGAAAAGAAAGACAAGAGAAGGTGGCATACTTAAAACTGTATTATAAAGCAGCAATCATTAAAATTACTTGATATTGGTTAAGAAACAGAGGGGTAGACCAGTGGAATAAGTTAGACATAGAAGACACAATAGTCAATGATTACAGTAATCTACTGTTTGGTAAACCCAAAGGCTATAGTTTCTGGGATAAGAACTCATGATTTCTTAAAAAAAAAAAACTGCTGGGAAAACTAGAAAATAGCATGGCAGAAAGTAGGCATAGACCAATATCTTAGACACAGATAGTAATCATAACTATGAATGTGAATGGGATGAACTCTCCCATAAAACACACTTCCAATAAGATCAGGGGTGAAACAAGGATGTCCATTATCACCACTCTTATTCAATATGGTAATAGAAATGTTAGCTTTAGCAATAAGAGAAGAAAAAGAAATTGAAGGAATAAGAACAGGCAGAGAAGAAAGTAAGTTATCACTCTTTCCAGATGATATAATGATATACTTAGAGAATCCTACAGAATCAAGTAAAAAAACTACTTGAAATAATAAACAACTTTGCCAAAGTTGCAGGTTACAAAATAAGCCCACATAAATCATCTTCCTTTCTCCATATTATTAACAAAGCCCAACAGCAAGAAATAGAAAGAGAAATCCCATTTAAAGCTATGATACACACTATAAAATATCTGGGAGTCTACCTGCCAAAACAAACCCAGGGACTATATGAACACAATTATAAAACACTTTTCACACAAATAAAGTCAGATCTAAATAAGTGAAAAAACATCAACTGCTTGTGGGTAGGCCGAGCTAATATAATAAAAATGACAGCTCTACTTAAATTAATTTACTTATTCCATGCCACACCAATCAAATTACCAGATAATTATTTTCTAGAGCTAGAAAAGATGATATCAAAATTCATCTGGAAGAACAAAGGGTCTAGAATATCAAGGGAACTAATGAAAAGAAATGCTAGAGAAGGTGGCCTATCCTGCCAGATCTCAATCATTAAAACACTTGGTACTGGCTAAGAACTAGAGGGGTAGACTAGTAGAATAGGTGAGGTATTCAAGACACAGTAGTCAATGAAAATAGCAATTTACTGTTTGATAAACCCAAGAATCCCAGCTTCTGGGATAAGAACTCACTGTTTAACAAAATCTACTGGGAAAACTGGATAACAGTGTGGTGGAAACTGGTCACAGACCAATGTCTGACACTGTACACAAGAATAAAGTCCAAATGGATACATGATCTAGGTATAAAGGCTGATACTATAAACAAATTAGGGCATTAAGGAATAGTGTATTTGTCAGATTTAGGGAGAAGGGAAGAATTTATGACCAAACAAGAAATAGAGAACATTATGAAGTACAATAATTTTGATTACATTAAATTCAAAAGTTTTTGTACAAACAAACCCAATGCAACCAACATTAGGAGAGAAGCAGAAAACTGGGAAAGAATTTTCGCAGCTAGAGTCTGTGATAAAGACCTCATTTCTAAAATAGAGAACTGAGTCAAATGTACAATACAAGTCATTCCCCAATTGATAAATGATCAAGGTACATGAACAGGCAGTTTTCAGAGCAAGAACTTAAAGCTATCTATAATCATATGACAAAATGCTCTAAATCACTATTGATTAGAGAAGATGCAAATCAAAACAACTCTGAGGTACTACATCACACCTATCAGATTGGCTAACATGACAAAACAGGAAGATAGATGATAAATGTTGGAGAAGGTAGGAGAGTTGGAACACTAATTCATTGTTGGTGGAACTATAAGCTGATTCAACCATCCTGGAGAGCAATTTGGATCTATGCCCAAAGGGCTACAAAAATGTGCATACCCTTTGACCCAGCAATATTTTTTCTAGGACTGTTTACCAAAGAGATCATAAAAATGGGAAAGGGTTCCCCATGTACAAAAATATTTATGGTAGTTCTCTTTGTGGTGGCCAAGAACTGGAAATCAAGGGGATGCCCATCAATTGGGGAATGGCTAAACAAGCTGTGGTATATGAATGTAATGGAATACTATTGTGCTATAAGAAACGAACAGAAGGACTTCAGAGAGGGCTGGAAGGACTTACATGAACTGATGCTGAATGAAAAGAGCAGAATCAGGAGAACATTGGACACATTAACAGCCACAGGGTGCGAGGACTGTTTCTGACAGATTTAGCGCTTCAAAGCAATGCAAGAACCTAAAACATTTCCAAAGGACTCTTGAGGCAAAATGCCATCCACATCCAGAGAAAGAACTATGGAAATGGAAACCAGAATGAAGCAGAATATTTGCTCTTGTGTTATGCTTTGGTTCGTTTTTTCTCATGGTTTCTCCCATTCACTTTAATTTTTATATGCAACATGACTAATGTGAAAAAAGTGATTAATAAGAATGTATGTGTAGAACCCATATAAGAATGCATGCTGCCTTGGGGAGGAGGGGAGAAGGGATGGGAAGAAAACCTAAGACTTACGAAGTGATTGCAGAAGACTGAAAACAAATAAATTCATTTTTAAAAATGAAAAAAAAATTAAGGGCTGAGAGAGATATACTAGGAGGAAGAGAAAGGGAGAGGTAGAATGTAGAAAATCATCTCATAAAAGAGGCAAGAAAAAGTTTTACAATGGAGGGGAAGAAGAGAAAAGTAAGAGGGAATAAGTGAGCCTTTCTTTCATCGTATTTGGCTTAAGGAGGGAATAACACAAACTCAATTGGGTATGGAAGTTTATCTTATCCTACAGGAAAGCAGAGGGAAGGGCATAAAAGAGAGGGGATAACAGACAGGATGGTAGATTGAGGGAATAATAGGAAGCAAACACTTTGGTAGAGGGACAGGTCAAAGGAGAGAATGGAATAAATAGAGGGTGGGACAGGATAGAGGGAAATATAGTTAGTCTTTCACAACATCATTGCTATGGAAGTGTTTTGCAGGACCACACATGTATAACCTTTATCAAATTGCTTGCCTTCTCAATGAGGGTGGGTTGGGAGGGAAGAAGAGAGAGAACGTGGAACTCAAAACTTTAAAAACGAATGTTAGAGGTTGCTTTTACATGCAACTAGTAAATATAAGCAATGGGGTATTGCAATCTATCTTACCCTATAGGAAAATAGAAGGGAAGGGGATAAGGTGGGGGGAATGAGAGAAGGGAGGGCTGATTGGAGGAAAGGGCAATCAAAATACATACCATCCTGGGATGGGTGTAGTGGGGAGATGGAAAGGAAATTTGAAATTCAAAATTTTGTGGAAATGAATGTTGACAACTGAAAATAAATTTATATGAAGAAATAAAAAAAGAATTAGGACCTTCGATCATTGTAATTATCAACCACAATTGATAACTGATGGTGTAATTATCAACCATGATTCCAGAGGGTGAACTCAAACATGTTACGTATCTTCTGATAGCAAAATGAAGAGTCCTTCAGGGGAGAAAAGTAAAGAATAGTAGAGATAGCCAGAGCTAAGTGAATAGTAAAACTACACAAACAACTCCCAAATCTATATATCCAGCCCTCCTCTCCTGCATTCATCCTGAATCTTCTGAGCTCAGGTCCACTTAGATGTCCATAAGCATCTCCAATGCAACATGTATGAAATGTAACTCATTTTCCCTCGACCTGCCTCTCCTAACTTCCCATTTCTATAGAGAGCATCACTACTCATCTAGTATCCCAGGTTCATAACCCTGGAGTCATCCTTACTTCTTCATTCTCCCTGTGCAGAATCTGTTTCCATGCCTTGTCCATAACACATTTCACATCCATTACCTTCTCCGTGCTCATAACAATTACCGAAGTCTTCCTGACTTCCTCCCCTCTTCCTCCACAAAGCTACCAAACTGCTATGTCTGAAGCACAAATCAGAGCATGTCACTTTCTTCCTTGAGGAGTTTCTTAAAAAGCATCAGTGTGTCTCACTATTGCCTTTAAGATAAGATAGAAACTTCTCTATTGGATACATAAATTCCCTTGTCTATAAGCCATGGTTCCAGGAAGGTTTCCTTTTTCTTTCCCTCATGCATCCTACTCCACACTGCTATCAAATGAGCCTCCTTTTTATTCCATGAGTACAACATTTCATCTCTAGCCTCTGTACCTTTGAACAGGCTGGTATCCAAGCCTGAAATCACCTTCCTTACCTAGGACTCTTAGAGTCCCCGGCTCCCTTCAAGCCCCAGTTCAATTGTGACATACAACAATCAACTTTTCCTGATACTTCCAGTCCTTAGTGGTTTTCATCACTTCAAAATCACTTTCTATTTCTATTATGTATTTCATGCTTGCAGAATTAAATTGAACTTGGAATTTAAAGAATGATCTGTATGATAAAACATCCATGTGCTTTACACCCACCAGTCAACTAGAGAAGAACACTCCATATAAATTATCTAGAGATTACACTTGGCCTCAAAGCATCCCTGAACATTGTCATAAGGCCCATAAAGAAGGTAGAATATTCTCATCAAAAAGGGAATCTTAATGCCAACTTTATAAATAAGTCAATGTTTTGCTAGCCCAGAACACTGAACAATATAGGCAGCACCTGAAGTAAAATGAATAAAATCAGCATTGTCTGTTCGTAACTAAACATACAGTTATATTAACTTGCTTGCTCAAGGCAAGTATTTAAAATGCAATTTAATACCCCCCATGCAGTATCTCAAACCAGATCTATAAGCTTTTAAAAAAAGAAAAGACATAATACATATAAAGTTTCATATCTTAGAAAGTCTAAATCAAACAGAATCCTGGAAGCTTTTCATTTATTCCTATTTCCTGCAACATGTTCACAGATATATAAGGATATTCAGAAATGAGAAACTGCTGAGATTTTGGCATGGATTTGCTTTTAAGACTCAGAATAATACTATCTTAGCACTATTTTCGCTAACCTAAAGGGGAAAGAACTAAACAATCTGACAACTCCTAGCATTCTACCAGAAGACTGGGGATCCATACAATTGAAAACTGCAGGTGAGGACTTTTTGATTGAATCAGTCAATCAGACTGACAGGTGTAAACAAGACCCACACCTTTCTTGAATTAATCTGTCAGTAAAAGGCTTAAACTAAGAGCAAAGACAGGAAATATACTGGGATTGGTTAACTAGTTGTCATACCCTAAGGGGCTTACATAAAAAACAAGTTGGTTTAGAATAGGGCAGTGTAAAGAGTGTTGGAGTTGGAACCACAGGTCCTGGATTAGTCCCTATGCAACCGTGGAAAAGTAATTTAGATATAGCGAGGTGGTGCACTGGATAGAGGGCCAGGCTTGGAGTCAAAAAGACTCATCTTCCTGAGTTCAAATCTGGCCTCACTTACTAGATGGGTGACCCTGGGCAAGTCACGTAACCCTGCTTGCCTTAGTTTCCTCATCTGTAAAATAAGATGAAGAAGGAAACAGCAAACCACTCCAGTACCACGGCTAAGAAGCCCCCAATAGATCACGAAGAGTCAGACATGACTGAAAAACAACTGAACAAAAAAATTATAGTGACAGGTCAATCCACTGGTAGTGAGGAGATTTAGTCAAGCCCCATGTATATAAAGTGAATTTTAGAGTATGTAAGGTGGATTTTAGTGTGTGTAAAGTGAATTTTGTTGTTATTTCTCAGAGTTCAGTTTCCCAGGATCCACAGCCACAACAATCAACAGTTCTTAAGTATTCGATATGAGCTCCCACAGTTGTGGTTCAAAGCATCTCCACCACACTTGTGCACAGTTACACAATGGTAAATAACATAAACACCCACTGCAGCTGTGCAGTGAGACACAGGGATGGGGTGATGTAGACACGTGAGGCTATTGCTGGCGATGTGCCATCTTTGTCTGGGTCTATAAAATAGGTGGTCACTAGACAGTGAATGGGGAACCCTTAGAGTTGAATGCACAAATGCTGCATGTGCCTCACTTGGCCCCCACTGAGGCTTGGGAGGAACCTTAGGGTTGAATGCACAAGCTGAAATGCTGTGCATGCCTTGATCGGCCCCCATCACAGCTTGGGGGGAATCTGTTTGCCTCAACTGGCCCCTACTGAGGCTTGAAGGGATTTAGGGGAAGCACAAGTTGTGCCTGTCTCGACTGACCCCATGAAGACATAGTGGTAGTGTAGTTGTCCCCCTTTCTCACCAGCCCCTGTGAGAAGGGTGATTAGGGAATACTGTAGGAGTTTGTGCTCTCACTATCAGCAATCTTCTTCTGAGAAAACTAGACTAGATTAAAGTAAGATTATTAACCCCTTTTTAGTGTCTTTCCTGTCTGACCAAATCAAGAGTGATCCTGTGCTAGCAGGCCTCAGGTGTGCTGTGCTCATCTGTCTTACAACTCACATATGAAATTATTAGGGTAAGGTAAGCCTTCTCCATTTCACCCATCCTTCCCCCACCCTCTACTGATCAGAGGAAGCCAAAATTATAAACTTCCAAAGTTATGAAAATTTGAGACTTCCATCTGTGACAGTAAATGTATCCTCAGATAGCACTGGTTGAAGGCAGTATCTGCACTAAAAGCTGAGATGGCCTGAGAAAAGGCAGCTTCAAATCTCTACAAGGAAACTGGAAGGCTGTTACAACATACCTTGGGAGAATTTCATGAGGATCCCAGAAAGCGGAGTAAAGGATTTCCAGCTAAGAGGAGCTGTGATTTACCCCTGTGTCACATGTGCAGGATAAGCAGGAGCCCATTTCTCCCTGAACTCTAGATATGCTTGTTGGAGACAGAGCTCCCAGTTTGGGGACATCTTTGGTACCTGAATATTGTAACTGTCTTACTGTTCTAGCTCAATAAATAATTATTTCTAAAAGCTAATTAAGTTTGGCTGGCTATTTGATATCAAACGATAATAAATGGAAATCATACTGGTAGTGGCTCATAAATGATGTTGTGAGAAAACCAATCTCAACCTTCAAGATTACCTGTAGGACCTTGCCTAAAGGGAGAAGTAGCTAGCTGCCCTCTGGAGACCCAAGCTGCCTGTGAGAGGAGAGGTTGAAAAAAAAACTCAGATCCTGTCTTAACACTACCAACTTTCCCAAATTAACAAAGACTTGGGCTCAAAACCAAAGGATATATTCTGAACACTCTAGCACTTCAGTTATATATAAAATGAAAATGGTTCAGAGCGCATGAACAAAGGGATAAACTTAAGAGAAAAGAGCAAACAAAAGACAAGGTGACTTAAAACTATGAAATTATATAAGGATTGTTACGTGCAAGACGGCTGTTCCCCATCTCTTCCTGTGACACCAGCCATGTCATGTCAGACAAGTCTTGTAATCTTACTGGCTCTCAGTTTCCTCATTGTAAAATGAGTGATCTACTCTGCTCTTTACTAAGGTAAAATGACAGAAAATGAGCTTCAGGTCGCAAGAAGTATTTTCTTTAGATGAGAACAACATCTACAACAAAAGTCCAATTTTGATATGTTTCATTTGGCATTTATAAATACGTGTTGATCTAGAGATGAACCTGTGCTAATATAGCAGAATACAACTGTAACTGTGTTGTAAAAAGGAAAGAGCACTGGCTTTGGAGTTAAAGGATGTGAGTTCTAATCCTGCCCTTGTCACTAACTGTGTGACCTTGGGCAAGTCACTTAATCTCTGTGAGGCCTCTGTTTTCTTACCTATAAAATGAGAAAGAGACTATACGACCTCTAACGTTCCTTTTAGCTCTACACCTATCATTCTTTGGCAAGCTGTATACCAACCCTGAACAATTTCAGGAAGTCCTGAAAGCAGATTGTACCTACTATGTGTGGACTAGCCTATCTAAATACAGATAAGGAAAAGGAGGAATTGTCTAAAAAGATTACTGGAATTCAAAGGGAACTCATAATTTAAAAAGATATACTGATGAACGAAGCAACATAATACTGGGAATAATGTCTGTGGTGAAGAAAGCTAAGATCAACAAAGAGCATTTTAAAGGTATAGTATGGTACCAAAAAAGACAGAGATGACATCAGAGATAGTACTGCTAAGGGTGAATGGAGGAGTGAAAACACCTATTTTGCTTCTATTTTCTCTGCCATAGAGAACAACCTTTGGACTGGAAAAGACAGTACAAAAAGAGCTAACAGGAAGTCAATAAATAGTACCTAACTGCCCTTTATGAGATGGAAGTCACTTGGCCCAAATGTGAACTACAAGTTTGAGTACTAAAAGAAATTACAGGTGTGATTACTGAACCATGGTCAATGATCTCTGAGAGACTTTGGGGTATGATCACACTTTAAGGTTTGCAAAACACTTTACGTATATGAGCTCCTTTTGTCTTCACAACCAACCTGGGAAGCAGGTGCTATTATAAGGTACACAGGGGTTGAGTGACATAGCTAGTAAATAACCAAGGCAGGATGTGAACTAAGGCCTTCCTGATTCCAAGTCTGACACTCTTTGCGCTAGGTCACATAGGATTTAAAAATGCAAATGTTCAAATTTCCAAAAAGAGGAACAGATTATTAAAGAAATGGATTACACAGAGCCAAGAGGTCTTCATCAGGTCACTTCATCAGGACAGATTTACTAGACTGAGAAATCAGAAGAATGAAACAGATACAGAGCTACTTACATTCTAACAAAGCATTTTTAACAAAGAATCTGATAAATGAGGAATGGATCTAGTGTAAATCCATCCATGCAAGAAACTCCTAGGTGAAGAAACCTTCTACCAATGTAGGTTTGCACTATCTCTGGAACTTATCTTAGCTGCCCAGGCTAGGTTACTTCTAAGTAAAGCATCAGGGGTAGAATGGGAACCCAGGTCTTTCTGCCGCCAAAGTTAACTTTCTACCCACTATGCTATACTACTTCTCACCTATAAGTATTTCACAGATGAGTATAAGTACTTCACAGACAATTAGAGAAAACACAGAGACATGTGGATCAAATGATAATACAATTAGGTGGATTCTAAACTAGCTAAACATCTGGGCTCAAAATATAGTTACATACAGTTTCATGTTATGGAAGGAGATTTCTAGCGGAATGCTTTGGAGATCTGTGCTGAATCTTTAACATTCTTTTACGAATGACTTATATAAAGGCATAAACGGCTTACTTATCAAATTTTCAAGAGACAAAGTTGAAAGGGATAGCAAATATGCTGGATTATGGAATCAAGATAGAAAAAAATCTGGAAGCTAAATGTTAAGACTGAATCTAATAAGACGAAATTTAACAGATATTAGTGTGAAGTCTTGGTCAGGTTCAAAAGATCAACTCCAGAAGTACAAGATGGGAAAGGCAAAGCTAGAAAAGATATGGAGTTTGAAGGAGATGTAAGATCTGGACACTGAAAAGCTCACCAGAATCTTAAGCAGCATGAGAATACAACATTCAGTCCCACCCAGATGGCGTACTTAGTGAGGTGGTCCTTACTTCCTCCTGATGTTGTTAGACACCAGTGGTGTAACTCTCACCACATGGTCAGCCTGTCTTCTCTTCCTATAACACATTTCCCGGATGACATCCTTTATGACATCTGTGAAACTCCTCATTAGTTCTATGTTGTAACTTGCTCACGTATAAAACTGCAACATTTCATTTAAATTTTATATTTGTTTGATGTTTGACCCAGAATTTAGCTCAGCTCCTGGCACGTAGTACTGATTGATGTAAATGCAATTTTCTGTACGCCCTGGACACTTTTGTTGGCTAAAGCGTCATCTGTCTTTGAATGTAATTAAATTCAATTCGACTGGGGGGTAAAAATGAGCACAATACTCAGGATCAGGTAGTTAACAGTCCCACTATATTCGGGTCCCAGTTAGACCCCACTTAGATATTGTGTACAGTTCTGAGGACCACATTTCATGAAGGACATTGATTAAATGGAGGGCATGCTCAATGGGTGACCAAGATGATGAAGGGTCTCTACATTACAGCAAATGAGCATCTGGTGAAGGAGCTAGGGAAGAATAACCTGGAGAGCAGGAGATTTTAGTGGGGAATGTGGTAATGGTGCTCACCTAATGAAGGTGGAAGAAGGGTTAGACTTGGCCTGCTTAACCCCAGAAGGCAGAATTACAGAAGGTAGATGGAAGCTGTAACAAAGCAGATTTCAGCTTGATGAAAGGATACTCCTGACTAGATGACTGACCTTTAGTCCTCTGTGACCTCTTTCCACTTCTACAATAGTGATATTGGAAAAGGAGAATGCTAAGAATTATATGGACCTTAGAGATTATTTTGCAATCCTTAGGTTAACTGCTGGCATTCTTATTGTGCCTGGACTGATCATTGTTTAATGCCCAGTGAATATGAAATAGTACTGGAGGAACTGAAGTATGTCCATGTTGAAATTTTCATGACAAATGAAACTAATACAACAATAGTTGTAGCTAAATGGAAAAACAGCTCACAGTTGTCTCCCTGGAGAGGTAAATAAATTGGTAAAATTGATTTCATCATGCTAGTTAACCATTTCAACTCTCCTAACTCTACACTGATCTCTGCTATCAAAAACCTTGTCCCATTGCCACTCATTTCCTTTCAAAGCTCACCCTTAGATTGCTTCCACCAACTGCCTTCTCATATGCCACTGCACAAGGCTGTAATAAGACAATAAACATGTATTAAGTGTGGTCTAAATGCCAGGAACTGTGCCAAATAGAGGGTATACTAAAAGAAGCAAAAAAGACAGTCCTCACCCTTAAGAAGGAGTTTGTAATTACAGAGGAAACAACAAGCAAACAATATGTACAAGTAAGCTACACACAACATAAAGTGGCAATAACAAAGGGATGACATAATTAAGAGGTGTTGGGAAAGGATTACTATAGAAGATGGGATTTTAGCTGGTTTTCAAAGGAAGTCAAAGAAACCAAAAGATAGAGAAAATGAGGGAGAACATTATACAAGGACAGACAGAGAAAATGCCAAGAGGTAGAGTGCCTTATTTGTGGAATAGCCAGCAGGTCAGTGTCACTGGATCACAAAGTATGTGGTGGTAGTAAGGTGTAGGAAAATTGGAAAGGTAAGAAGGAGCTGGGTTATCAGGATTAGGTAGTTAACTGGTAGATTATGAAGAGCTTTGAAGGAAACACAGGGAATTTTCTATTTGAATCTGGAGGCAATAGGGAGCCACTGGAATTTATTTAGTAGGAGGGGTGATAATGGAGTGATGCTTTAGGAAAATTACTTTGGCAGATGAATGAAGGAAGGATTGGAGTGGAGAGCCTTGAAGCAGGCAGACTCATCAACAGGCTACTGCAGTATTCCAGGTGTGAGATAAGAAGGGTCTGTACCAGAATAATGACGGTGTCAGAGAAAAGAAGGGGACCTACTCAAGAGATGTTAAAAAGAAGAATTCTTCAGGCCCTGGCAACAGATTTGATACTGCATGTTAGAGTTAGTGAGGAGCTGAGTGTGAGCTCAAGGGACGGGGAGGATGGCATTGCCCTTCACAGTAACATAGAACTTAGAAGGGAGGAAGGACTTAGGGTAAAAGAAAATTACTTCAGTTTTGGACACGTTGATTTTAAGATGTTGAGTGGACATCCAGTTTGGGACATCTAAAAAGCATGTGGAGATGCCAAGACTGGAGGTCAGCAGAAAAGTTAAGACTGGACTGGCAGATTTAAGAACCATCAGCATAGGAGTGGTAATTAAATCCATAGCAGCTGAGAACCTCAGCAAGTGAAGCAGTATAGAAGGAGAGGAGACAAGAGCCCAGGACAGAGGGCTCTTTTACAGTGATGGTTAGAGGGAATAATCTAGATGATGACCCAGCAAAGGAGATTGAGAAGGAGCAGTCAGATGAGTAGGAGGAGAACTGAGAGAGTAATGTCCTAAACACCTAAAGAAAAGAGATTATCAGGAGACGAGCGTAATCAACAGCATCAAAAGCTGTAAAGAGATCTAGGAAAATGAGGACTGAGAAAATGCTATTGGGAGGCAGAGCCAAGATGGCAGAGAAAAGGCAGCAACGCGCCTAAGCTTTCCCTACAACCCCTCTGAAGACTTTTAAGTAACGCCATACAACAACTCCTGGAGTGGCAGAACCCACAAAAGGACAAGGTGAAATAATTTTCCAGTCAAAGACAGGAAAGGTCGGTCACACTAGGGTTACAGTGGAACATATTCCAGTACAGGCCACACCAACACAGACCAGGCTCCAGAAACCAGGAGGAGGCCTAGGGAGCCACTGAATCAGCAGCAGCAGCAACTGTTTCCAGAGCTCTCAGCCCACAGACAGTAAAGGGGTGGAAGAACTGATAAGGATGTTACAGGGGTCTCTGCTGACACGTGGGCAAGACTGTTACTTTGCCTCTACTCAGAGGTCAAAGTCCTGGGTGGCAGTTCCAAAGTGAGGAGGAACAGTAGCACACGGGAGGTTGCTGCCACAGAGGGGCAGGGACCCTCGTCACAGTCTGGGAGAGTGGTAAATATACCTCTCCTGAGATCATACAATCTTGGAAGGAATTAAAATCTATAGGTTCCTAGAAGTATCTCTGAACACAGATACATAAAACCCCTGAAGCTTGGGGCAGTGCATCCTCTACCCTGGAAGCAGAGCCCCCACTTTAACAAAGAATTAAAAGGCAAGAAACAGACTGGAAAAATGAGGGAACAACAGAAAAAAATCCTGATCATATAAAGTTACTATGATGACAAGGAAGATCAAAACACATACTCAGAAGAAGATAATAAAGTCAAAGCTCCAACATCCAAAGCTCCAAGAAAAATATGAATTGGTCTCAGGTCCTGGCAAAGCTCAAAACGGATTTTGAAAATCAAGTAGAAGAAGTAGAAGAAAAATTGGGAGAGTGACACATGAAAATCATGATAAAAGAGTCAGCAATTTGGTAAATACTGAAGAAAAATAACACCTTTAAAAAACAAACAGAGCCCAATGGTAAAAGAGATACAAAAAGTCAATGAAGTGAAGAATGCCTTGAAAAACAAAGGCCAAATGGAAAAGGAGGCCCAAAAGCTTGCTGAAGAAAATAATTCCTTAAAAATTCGAATGGAGCAAATGGAAGCTAATGACTTTATGAGAAATCAAGAGACAATAAAACAAAACCAAAACAAAGGAAAAATAGAAGACAATGTGAAGTATTTCACTGGAAAAGCAACTGGCCTAAAAAATAGATCCAGGAGAGATAATTTAAAAATTACTGGATTACCTGAAAGTCATGATAAAACAGAAAGAGCCCACACATCATCTTTCAAGAAACTATCAAGGAAAACTGCCCTCACATTCTAGAACCAGAGGGTGAAACAGAAATTGAAAGAATCCACCCATCACCTCCTAAAAGAATCACAAAATGAAAACTCCCAGGAATATTACAGCCAAATTACAGAGCTCCCAGGTCAAGGAGAGAATATTACAAAGAGCCAGAAAGAAACAATGCAGGTATCATAGAGTCACAGTCTGGAAGTGGGGTATGATAAAGGGAGGGCACCTGGGGGAGACAGTGGTCAGAGAAAAGGCCACATTAGATATGTCAATTAAGCGATCACTGGCAAATTTGGGTAAAGCAGTTTCAGTGGAATGAAGCCTCACAAATATGCTAACTGAAATATTACAAATTGAATTTATCCAACCTCAACTTGGCCTTAACTCGAGCAAAACAGTCCTTTTATTCCTCCCTCACTGATAACCTATCTCATTCCCCATAGAAGCTATTTCAAATGGAATATTACTGTGCTGTAAGAAATGATGAATGCAATGAATATAGAGAAGTAAAAATCTGTATATGAACTGATGCAGAGGAAAGCAAGCAAAGCCAAGAAAACAACATATTCAACAACATAAATGGAAAGAGCTACACAAAAAAAAAATCAAAACTGCATGTAGAAAATTACATAGCTCAAACATGACCTGAATGAAGAGCTATGAGAGGACACATTAACCGCTCCCTCTGGAGACAGGAGGTCCACAGGTGTTGCACATATATTTTTTGACTTTAACAATGTTTTGATCAACTAGGCTTATTTTTTCCTCTTTTTTTCCTTTAAAAAGATACTTGTTATATGGGATAGAGCCACATTTTCTACCCAATCAAAACCCTGGTAGGTGTTGTCTAGAGACCTCCAGGTCACTCCCCTTCCTTCTCAAATAGTTTAACACTTAGCTGAGAATTTTTCTCTCTCCACCCTACCCCACCCCCAACTCCTGAGCTTATACTAGGGAACTTCAACATACATATCTGACTTTCCCTCAAACACTATTCAGTTCATTAACTTACTTCACATGATCTATTCTTCAGTCACACAAAGTTAGTCTTTACCCTGAACTTGACAACACTTAACAAATGCACCACACCTCCTTGTTCAAGAATTCAGAAATTCCCTGACCATAGTCTATTGACTTTTCACCTCTCTCTCTGCTTTCCCTTACCAAACTGTATTTATTTTTTCATTCACACTATGACCTCCAATTCTTCGACCCCTCAGTTCTCTTCCAGGCCAAAACCCTGGCACTAGGCACTCTCTCCTCTATTCCCCATCTTGATCCCTTGATGAAACAATTTAATTTTATACTGTTCAGATTTGAACTCAGGAAGATGAGTCTTCCCAACGCAGGCCTGACACTCTATCCACTGTACCAACTAACTCCCTGCTTGGCCCACAGTAGGAGCTTAATAAATATTTCTGCATTAATTGGTCATACACGAAAATACAAAAACAAACATCATTTGATAGGATAATAGGTTATCTTGCTATTCGGGGCTTACAATAAATGAGCAGACAACCATAAAAATATCATAGCTTATGTTAAGTGTGCTTTCTTTTAAATCTTCTTTTTATAAGGTGCAGTTAATGATGAAAAGTTCATTAAAAGGTGTGGGATAATGGTCTATTGTAGATGAACATTTTTTAACTTTAAATAGAAGGGAAACTTTAAGGAACAGTCTTCAGGTAGGATTTTGAACCATTCTGGAGAAAAAAAATGATCCGTAGTGTGGATATGAGGAATCAGATTACTTTATTAACAATGTATTAATGCCTCTCTTGTAGAGGAAACTTAATATTGTTTTTTTTTAAATAGCAAAACCTTTTATGGAAGTAACGGAGGGGGGAGGAGAAGGGAGGAGGGAAGAGAGAGAGACAGAGAAAGACAGAAAGAGAGAGAGAGAGAGAGAGAGAGAGAGCTGATTATGAAGAAACAGTTTCAAGAGCACCAAACAGACAAACTACCTTGCCAAAAGTTTGAGAAGGCTTGATGAGTATATCTATTAATTTGTATTAAAGTGTTTTAAAATTAAAGAGGGTAAAGTGAGGAAAATGGGAAACCACATAAATATTTGGGGATTGAAACAATTCAAAAACGATAGCTGATTTCACAGGAGAGATGTGACAAGGTAGACCTTTTTACATAGAATGTGAGTCTGAGTCTGAAGGCTCTTGCTCAAGCCACTGAAATATAACTATTGCAATAAGAGGCAGGAGAAGGACAAGAGAAGTCAACAACTTTGGCAGGGAAGGAGTTAGAACCTGAGCAAAAATGAAGACACAGAAAAAGGGGGGGAGGGGGGATGAAAAACAACTAGTATGGAACTGTGGCACTTAGAGGGAGTCAGAGGAGAGAAGGATTTGGCTAAATGATTCCTGATGGGTTAGAGAGAATTAATTTCATTGGCCAAGAGCTCCAGTGACATAATTTGTGTGATCCAGATATTCTGAAATAACCCCAAAAAAATAAAGCCTGAAGTCCTGAGAAGTGAGCTGCCTAAGTACATGAGTTTTCCTTCTTCATGTGTTTCCATGCTAGGTTATTATTCTGAGTGTATGCCCATTCTTCAACATATCTATTTAGTGCAATAGTAGAAGAGTGTGATCTGGATTGATATACGTATTATGATGTATGTTACATGTACATTTACTTTCAAATTTTTGTATCCTTGAAATTATTTCTTTTCACTTATTAATAATAAAGTTGTGTTTGAGATCTACCAGTATTATTATTATGACTATCTGTGTAAGTAGAATGCACGTGAATTGAGGACTCAAGACGTAGAGTGACAAGTAGATGAAGAATATTTCCCCTCAACAGTGGCAGCATTGTAGAGTGTGAATGTAACCATGTAGCAGTGATCTCTCTCTGGAAATTTAGACCTTCTAGTGAGAAACAATCCAAATCCAAAGAAATAATGTGGGTGGTTATACTCCCCCTTTGTGTCTAGTAGCACCACCTTTAAGGTATTATATTGGAAGCAAACTGGTAGATTTGAACTCAGGAAGATGAGTCATTGCTGTCTTTACATTTACAAGACATCTGTTTGGGGGATGAAGTAGTAGAGATATCTTATCAATATCATGACAAAACTCTTCAAAATTAAGTCACTATTCACTTTGATATTTGTTAACTGCAATGAGGAGAAGGGCATAAAGTAGAATGGTAAATCTGTGTTGGAAAATGTGTTTTGGATCATGAGAAAAGCCAAAGACTAATAGAACACTACTCAGAATCCTTATGGTCAAATATCATCAATACTTTCTTCAAGAAAAAGCTACAGGTACTAGAAACAGATAGGTGCTTCCTTACTGCCTAAAAACACATTCATGTCTCTCCCATCCTCAAAAAAAAATATGACTCAATCCTTCCACTCCCGCTAGTTATCTTCTCATGTCTCTTCCCTTTGGTGGCTAAATCCCTTGAGGAAATCATACACAGTTGATGTCTCTACTTCCTTTTCTTTACATTCTCTTCTTAATCTTCTATAATCTCACTTCATATTTCTTCATCCAACTGAAACTACTCTCTCCAACATTACCAATGGTTTCCTAATTGCCAAATCCAATGGTCTTTTCTTGATCCTCATCCTTCCAGACCACACCTTTTGATGCTGTCAACCACCCCCTTCTACTAGATATCCTCTTCTCTTCACTACTTCATCCTAGTTCTCCTACTTGTTGAGTGCTCCTTCTCAATATTCTTTGAGATGATCTCATTTAAGAAAACACTCTGTCCTAGCTCTCTTATCTTCTTCCTCTATACTATTTTGCTTGATGATAATTTCATCAGCGCCCATGTATTTAATCATCACAATGATACAAATGATTCTCAGATCTATTTGTCCAGGCCAGGGGTGGGGAACCTGCTGCCTCGAGGGCACATCTGGCCCTCTAGGTTTGCAAGTGCTGCCTTTTGACTGAATCAAAACTTCACAGAACAAATCCCCTTAATAAAAAGATCTGTTCTGTGAAGTTTTGATTCTGTCCAAGGGTTGCACTTGAGGACCTAGAAGGTCACATGTGGACCTGAGGCCACAGGCTCCCCAAGCCTAGTCCAGACCTAACCCATCCTGACTTTCAGTTCCATATCTCCAACTGCCTATTGGACACAAAAAACTGAAAGTCTCAGACATCTTAACTTCAATCTGTCTAAAACCAAACTCATTATCTTTCCTCACAAGCCCTACTCTTTTCTGAACTTCCTTACCACAGTTCAGGGAACCACCATCCTCCCAGCCATGTAAGTTTACAATCAAGACATTATCTAGAGGGAAACAACACACATAACGAAGTACATTCAAAATATCTAATAAGTGGGATGGAGCCAAGATGCCAAAGTAAAAACAGGGACTCACTTGAGCTTTCCCTAAAACCCCTTCAAATACCTGTAACAAAGTGATTCTAAACAGTAACAGGCTTCAGGGGACTGAATCACTGGCCGCTGAGGTGGTTTTCAGACTTCTCAATTCACAGCAATGCAAGGACCTAAAAAATTCTCAATGGACTCTTGAGGCAAAAACGCCATCCACCTCCAGAGAAAGAACTATGGAACTGGATTGCAGAATGAAGCAGATTATTTTCTCTTGTGTTTTGTTTTGTTTTATTCTCGTGGTTTCTCCCATTCATTTTAATTCTTCCATGCAACATAACTAAGGTGAAAATGTATTTAGTAAGAATGTATGTGTAAAACCCATATAAGATTGCACAATGTCTTAAGGAGGGAAGGGGGAGAAAATCTAAGATTTATGGAAGTGAGTGTAGAAAACTGAAAATAAATAATTAACAAAAATTTTAAAAAATAAAATAATTCCTTAAAAATTACAATGGAGAAAATAGAAGCTAATGACTTTATAATACAAAACCAAAAGAATGAAAAAATAGAAGACAATGTGAAATATCTCATTGGAAAAACAAATGACCTAGAAAATAGATCCAGGAAAGACAATTTTAAAACTATTGGACTAAAGCCATAATCAAAAAAAGGGTGTAGACATCATCTTTCAAGATATTATCAAGGAAAACTGCCTTGATATTCTAGAATCAGAAGGCAAAAGAAAAATTGGAAGAATCTACCTATCACTTCCGGAAAGAAATCCCAAAATGAAAACTCTGGTAATTCCAGAGTTACCAGATCAAGGAGAAAATATTGCAAGCAGTCAGAAAGAAACAATTCAAGTACTGTGAAAACACAATCAGGACAACGGTAAGACTTAGCAGCTTAGAATCTTATATTCCAGAGGTCAACAGAGCTAGGATTAAACCCAGGAATCATGTACTCAAGAAAACTGAGTGTAATCAATGAGGGGGAAAAGTTGACATGCAATGACATAGAGGATTTCAATGCATTTGAGAAAAAAGGAGAGCTAAAGAGAAAAGCTGACTTTCAAATAAAGACTCAAGAGAAGCATGAAAAGGGAACAGGAAAGAGAAATCATAAAGGACTTTTTAAAGCTGAACTGTTTACATTTCTACAGGGAAAGATGATATTTGTAACTCATGAGTATTTTCTCAGCATTAGGGTAGCTGGAGGGAACAGACAGAGGGTACAGGGTAAGTTGAATATGAAGGGATGATATCTAAAAAAAATGTTTTTAATATCAAAAATAATTAAGGCGTGAGAGAGGAATGAACTGAGAGAAGGAGAAAGGGAGAGGTAAAATGGGATACATTATTTCACATAAAAGAGGCAAGAAAAAGCTTTTACGGTGGAGGGGAAGAGGGAGGAGTGAGAGGGAATGAGTGAACCTTCTCTCATCAGATTTGGCTTTAGGAGGGAATAACATACTCACTCAACTGGGTATGAAAATCTCTTATCCTACAGGAAAGTGTGTGTTCATCCTTTGTTGCCGAAGAAGAGCATGCCATCAGAGAAATAATAACATGATTTGCACTTGACACTGTTTTTTTTTTTGAGTGAGGGAGGGCTGTGCAGGTTACCAGCCTCACTTGTCCTCCAGAGCCATCTGAATCCAGTGACCAGATATTCATCAGGATGACTAGAGATGACCCAGGATGAGGGAATTCAGGTTAAGTGACTTGCCCAAGGTCACACAGCTAGTGAATGTCAAGTGTCTGAGGTAAGATTTGAACTCAAGTCCTCCTGACTCCTGCACTGGTGCTCTATCCACTGTACCACCTAGCTGTCCCACAGGAAAGTAGGGGGGAAGGGGAGAAGAGGAGGGGCAGGTAATAGAAAGGACAGCAGATTGGTGGAGGGGGTAATTAGAAGCAAACACTTTAGAGAAAGGTCAGGGTCAAAAGAGAATGAATACAATTAACGGGGGACAGGATAGGACAGAGTGAAATAGTCTTTTACAACATGACTATGTTTTGCATGACTACACATGTATAACCTATATCAAATTGCTTGCCTTCTCAATGAGGATGGGTGGGGAGGGAGGGAAGAAGGCAATTTCAACTCAAAGTTTTAAAAAATGAATGTTAAAAATTGTTTTTATATGCAACTGGGAAACAATATACATAAGCAATGGGGTACAGAAATCTAGTTTAAGCTACAGAAAAATAGAAGGAAAATGGGATGGGGAGGGGTGATATAAAGGAGGACAGATTGGGGGAAGGGGTAATCAGAATGCATGTCATGGGATGGGGGAGGGGAGAGATGGGGAGAAAATTTGAAGCTCAGAATCTTTGGAAGTGTATGTTGAAAACTAAAATAAAGAAAAAAATTGGAAAAAAATAAGTCAATGCAAAGACAATTCCAGGAGGGAAGGCACCAGCAACTAGGTGAAGCAAGACCTCATGTATAAAAGTGCACTTGTAATTAGCCTTGAAGGAAACTACGGATTCTAAGAGTGACAGACTTCTATGAATGGAAATATAACTTGTGAAAAGGCACGGAGATGAGAGATGGAATATTGGATATACAGAACAACAGTAATCCAGTATGGCTAGAACCTAAAATCCATGAAAGAAAACAATGTGAAAAAAGCCTATTCATATAAGCTGAAGCCAGACTGAGAAGGTATTTATATGCCAAAATGGTATTTCATCCTAGAGGCAGAATGGAGTCACTGGAGCTTGAAGTGGCAATGGACAATAATGTTAACAGAATAGGAAGATCTTCCTCGCCCATTACTAGGCCTAACACATGAAGCCCGTGATCCCATGGAGCCTGTGGTCACATAGCACCTGGGTCACATACAGCTCAGACTGGGAGGAGCTTGTCCAAGGAGGAGAGAGAGAGCATAAGCCGAGAGTGAGAAGCAAGCTGTGAGTGGGAACAGCTGGTCCAAGGAGCAGAGAGAGAGACAGGCAAGCTGTGAGTGGGCAGAGTGAGGAATTTGTCTAGGGGAACTTGTTTCTGTGGAGAGGTCTGACAGAAAGGTTTAAGATGATGATCCCTGGATTAATGATAAGTAACCTGTTAAATCTTATCTCCTGGTATTCTAGTGATGTCCCAAATAAATACTTTGATTTTGTTTTTGAGGAAGAGAGTTATTTTGTTTTGTGAATTTACCCTGGAAATACCCATGCATATTCATAGTGTTTGGTATCGCATTGTTGTTACATAGACCTATGCTTTAGGAATATCACTTTGGCAGATGTGTAGAGGATGAATTAAAAAGGGAAGAGATTCGAAACAAGGAGATCTAATACAAGGCTAATGGATATAGACATAATCTAGACAAGAAGTAGTAAGAATGTGAACTAGGATGGTAGCTGTGGAGAAAAGGGAACAGATGTAAGAGATACTGCTTAGGCAGGATTAAAAAGACTTAGCAATGATTGGAGGAGGGCTTTGGGAGAGGGAAGAGTTTATTCCTAGGTTATAAAGCTGAGTGACTAGAGGAATAAGAATGTTCCCAACTGAAAGAGGGATGTTAGGAAGATAGAAAGTTTTAAGGAAAAGATAATGAGCTCTATTTTACATGTTTAATTTGAGATTCCTATGAGACATCCAGGTAAAGATGGCAAGCAGGCAGTTGGAGATGGCTAGCACAGAAGAAAAAGACTGGGGTTGGATATATAAGTATAGGAATCACACGCATAGAAATAATAGCTGTCACCATGTTAGAGAGATCATAGAGAGCAGATGTAAAGAGAGAAAAAAGGACCCAGGACAGAGCCCTAGGTTATACTCATTGATGGTAGGATGACCAGGTTGTTGATCCAGCAAAGATGTCTAAGAAGTGGCATGATAAACAGGAGAACCAGGAGGGATAAGAGAGTAAAGAGGAAGAGATGGTAGCCAACAGCATCATATACTGCAGAGAGGTAAAGAAGGAGGTCTTTAAAAAGGAGAGAAATTTCAGAGTCAGAGTCAGATGGTAATCTGTTAATAAATGAGTAAGCAGAAAGAAAGTAGAGGTGAGTGAAGACAACTTTTTTTTTTGGATAAAAAAGGAACAATTATAGGACAATAAACTGAGAAGACTGTAGGGTCAAATGACATTTTTTTAAAGAGGGGAAGATGTTCCTTTTACAGACAGCTAATCAGTGAAGATTAGCATGTAAGATAGCCACAGGGGATAAACAACTGGAATAAGAGAATTAGAGCTATAAAAGTCCTTCAATATCATCTAATCTACGGGTTCTTACCCTGGGATCCATGGACCCATTCCAATACCCTCATTTTCTAAATGACATAGACATAGGACCCATTCCAAGACCCTCATTTTCTAAATGACAACACAGGCTCAAATAGGCAAAATGACTAGCCCAAATTCAAAAATGGAGATCTCTAAAGTGGATGATCTTCCGATTCTAAAATCCTGGGATCCTATTTTTTTTTTAATACAAAAATTGACCCTAACTTGAATTATAAACAAAACCTCTCAGTATGTAAAGATCCAACTCTCCAGAGACCTTTGCAATCAGTCACTAACATATATTACTGATTTCTCAGTGAAATGTTGTCAATGAATAAGTAAGAATACTAAAGATCAAGCTTGCAGTTCTAACTTTCAGCTTTTAAAAAGAAAAATTCATTAAAGCAAATTCTTTCATCCTATCACCCTGTATGTGCTGCAGATACGTCAAGATCCAATAACATACAAAAATTAGATCTCAAAGAAATAAAAAAGAGTACTCAAAATGAATAAAATTTCTTCCAATTTCATCAGCCAATTACCAATTACTTCCTGATCATGGCTCTATGTTATCTCCATTACACAACACATATCCCATAAAATATTTACAATAATTACTGCTCTTGTGTTAGTCATGACATAAGGTGCTACCCTGACATAAAACAGTTTGGTACTGAAATTGGAAAAAAAAAATACTTTCACAAACTGAAAAAGGATTAAATTATCTGGTTATGGATGTAAGGGATTACCTCTTTCATAGCAAACAGTTTTGTACCTAAAAGGAACAGGAAAATAATTCTAGTTTAATAAAAACTGCTAAAGAAACAGCTATCATGTAAGTGGTAGCTGTTTGGTTGCAAATGCAACAGAAAATGAACTGGGGCTTAAAACACCTTGTAAAGGATATACTGTGAGGCTTCTTATATAAATATAAAGAAACTGCTATCAGCAGCACAAACTGTTGAGTAAGTAGACAGAACGTAGAGGTGAGTGAAGACAACTTTTTTTTTTGTATTTTGGCTTTAAAAGGAAGAATTATAGGACTATAAATTGAGGAGACAGTAGGGTCTTTTGAGACTACAGAATGGCTGGAGCTCTAGGACAGTGATCTTTTGGTTAATTTGTATGCAAATGTTTTAAGAGTTAAGATGGTAAAACATAAAATGAGAAGCATACAAATGTCTGGAGACTATAGATGATTAAATAAAAACTCCTGATTTCAAAATGCAGATATGCTGAGTTTTACCTCATAAATAAAGGGAGATTCACTGAATAGCAGGAGGCTCTGATTTAAGATAAGGAAAGTTAGTGTGTCAAGGCTGAAGAATCTGGCAGGTCAAGACTAAAGAAATAGCAAAAGGTAAAAAGACCAGCTTTGTCTGAGCTTCATGAAGAAAGGTCAGTCAAAGATAGATGGTGGTATGCTGGACTTAAAGTAAGGAAGACCTGAGTTCAAATCCACCCCCAGATATTTAGTGGTTGTATAACCTAAGGCAAGTAACTTATCCACTGTCTACAGATGGGGATAAAAATAGCATCTCCTTCTCTCACTTGTTATGAGGATAAAATGCAATCATTTTTAAGCACTTTGCAAACCTTAAGCCAGCACATAAATGCTATTTATTTCAGGCGTCAGCTAAGAGATTCCAGATTCCTGATTCCTGGAAGAAACACTGAGCTCACTGGATAAGAACTTCAATCTAAGCTATTTCCCTTAAGTACTACCTACAGCTGGAGAGAAGTCAAACATCAGAAGTATGTGAAACTTCCTTTGGTATGAGAGAAAGCAGAGGAGTAAGACAACTTACTGGCTGTGAAGTGTCTGCTACAAGCATCATGGTGAGTGAATAGATGGGAGAACTTGTCTGTATTGGCCAGAGAGAGCCAGACAGACCAGCCTGATAGTTCTGTCTTCAAGAGACCTGCTAGATAGATTAGGAGTGCAACACTTTCTCAGTGCTGTTTAAAGAATGAGTCTAAGTTGAAAAAACTTGTTTTACAGAAGAAAAAAAAGGAAACAAAAACCTGTTGGTTTTCTTTATTAGTGTTTCTTCATACCAAGTTTATTTAAGATTATATAAGGTTTATGTAAGATATGCAGTGAGGTAGTGCAGTAGATGGCACTGAGTCTGGGTCTGGAAGACTTGAATTCAAATTTGTCTTCAGACACTAAACAGCTGTGTGACCTTGGGCAAGTCATTTAATCTCTGCCTCAGTTCCCTCAACTATAAAAATGGGGATAAAAATAGTACCTACCTGCAATGGTTATTGTGATGATCAAATGGGATAATTTTAGTAAAATGTTGAGCACAGTAGCTGGCACAGAACAGGCACTATATACCTGTATTTCTTATTTCCTATTTGTATACAAGAACAATACTCAACAATTGTTCCTAAAACTTTGAGTTCCAACTTCTCTTCCTTCCTCCCTCCCCACTCATCCCCACTGAGAAGGCAAACAATTGAATATAGGTCATATATGTGTAGTTTTGCAAATGACTTCCATACTAGTCATGTTGTGTAAGACTAACTTTATTTCCCTCCATCCTATCCTGCCCCCCATTGCTTCTATTTTCTCTTTTTACCTTGTCCCTCCCCAAGAATGTTGACTTCTAATTGCTCCCTCCTCCCATTGCCCTCCCTTCCATCATCCCCCCCCCACCATGCTTATCCCCTTCTCCCCCACTTTCCTGTATTGTAAGACAGGTTTTCATACCAAAATGAGTAAGGACTTTACTCCTTCCTTGAGTAAAATGTGATGAGAGTAAGCTTGATGTTTTCTCTCTCACCTTCCCCCTTTTTCCCTTCATTAAAAAGTCTTTTTCTTGCCTCTTTTATGAGAAAGAATTTGCCCCATTCCATTTCTCCCTTTCTCCTTCCAATATATTCCTTTCTCATCCCTTAATTTCATTTTTTATATATGATCCCATCCTATTCAACTCACCCTGTGCTCTGTGTGTGTGTGTAATCCCACCAACTACCCAGTTAATGAAAAAAATTTCAAGTTACAAATATTGTCTTTCCATGTATGAATGTAAAGCAGTTCAATTTTAGTAAGTCCCTTATGATTTCATTTTCCTGTTTACCTTTTCATGCTTCTCTTCATTCTTGTGTTTGAAAGTCAAATTTTCTTTTCAGCTCTGGTCTTTTCATCAAGAATGCTTGAAAGTTCTCTATTTCATTGAAAGACCATTTTTTCCCCTGAAGTATTCTACTCAGTTTTGCTGGGTAGGTGATTCTTGGTTTCAGTCCTAGTTCCTTTGATTTCTGGAATATCATATTCCAAGCACTTTGATACTTTAATGTAGAAGCTGCTAGATCTTGTGTTGTCCTGAGTGTATTTCCACAATACTCAAATTGTTTCTTTCTAGCTCCTTGCAATATCTTCTCCTTGACTTGGTAACAATGGAATTTGGTTACAATGTTCCTAGGAGTTTCTCTTTTTTGGATCTCTTTCAGGAGGTGATCAGTGGATTCTTTCAATATTTATTTTGGCCCCTGGTTCTAGAATATCAGGGCAGTTTTCCTTGATAATTTCATGAAAGATGATGTCTAGGCTCTTTCTTTGGTCATGGCTTTCAGGTGGTCCCATAATGTTTAAATTGTCTCTCCTGGATCTATTTTCCAGGTCAGTTGTTTTTCCAATGAGATACTTCATTTTTTTGGTTTTGTTTTGTGATTTCTTGGTTTCTCATAAAGTCTTTAGCCTCCCTCTGTTCCATTCTAATTTTTAAAGAACTATTTTCTTCAGTGAGCTTTTGAACCTCCTTTTCCATGTGGCTAATTCTACTTTTTAAAGCATTCTTCTCCTCACTGGCTTTTTGAACCTCTTTTGCCAATTGAGTTAGCCTATTTTTCAAGGTGTTATTTTCTTCAAGATTTTTTTGGGTCTCCTTTAACAAGTTGTTGACTTGCTTTTCATGATTTTCTTGCATCTCTCTCATTTCTCTTCCCAGTTTTTACTCCACCTCTCTAACTTGATTTTTGAAATCCTTTTTGAGGTCTTCCACAGCCTGAGACCACTGAATATTTATTTTGGATGTTTGTGATACAGAAAACTTAAGGGAAGGGAGGGATGTTGAAAGGGAGGGCAGATTGGTGATAGGGGTAATTAGAATGCTCGGCATTTTGGGGTGGAGGGAAGGGAGAGATGGGGAGAAAATTTGAAACTCAAAATTTTGTGGAAATAAATGTTCAAAATTTAAAACAAATAAATAAATTTAAAAAATAAAAGAAATGACAACAGAAAAACAATTCTGAGCTACTGCCTCACACCTATCAGATTGGCTAATATGACAATAAAAGGAAAATGATAAACACTGGAGAGGATATGGGAAAACTGGGACACTAATGCACTGTTGGTGGAGTTGTGAACTGATCCAACCAATTCGGAATTATGCCCAAAGGACAACCAAATTGTGCATACCTCTTGATCCAACAATAACAGTAGTAGGTCTGTATCCCAAAGAGACCATAAAAAAGGTAAAAGGACCTACATATGCAAAAATATTTATAGCATTATTTTTCATGACAGCAAAATATTAGAAACTGAGATGTCCATCAATTGGGAAATGGCTGAACAAGCTGTGGCATATGAATGCAATTTCTTATTGTTCAATCAGAAATAATAAACAGGCCGACTTCAGAAAAACCTGGAAAGACCTGAACAAACTGATGCAAAGTGAAATGAACAGAACCAGGAAACATTGTACATCAATATCAGCAATATTATGTGATGACCAAATATGAATGACTCAGCTCTTCTCAGCTACACAATGATCTAAGACAAGTACAAAGGACTCACAAAGGAAAATTATATCCACATCCAGATGGATTCTGAATACAGGTCAAAGTACACTTTTTTTCACTTATTTTATTCTTTTTCATCGTTTTTTTTTTCCTTTTGATCTGTTTCTTCTTGCACAATTGTGACTAATATGGAAGTATGTTTTACATGATAGTATATACAAATCAAATTACCTACTATTTTAGGAAGAGGGGAGGGGAGGGAGAAAAATTTGGAACTCAGAATCTTATAAAAATGAATGCTCAAAGTTATCTTGACATTTAATTGGGAAAAAATTTAAAAACTACTAAAATAACATAAAAATATTTAGTAGTTTATAGAATCATGGCAAAGATCCAAATGAGGATGAATACAAACACAAAGTTAAAATTTTAGACCAAATCTAGGCATTCACAAAGAGCCAAACAAAATGAACTGGTCAGGTTAAAAAAGAAGTTATTTCACCTAAACCAAAGTATTACTTAGGCAAACACGTTTCTGGTAGACTACTCATAATAGGAGGAAAGGCTTTTGAATTCCTAAACAGTTGTTAGATGTCATCTAATAGGGATGACAACATTACAAAATCAGTAGAAAGAAAAATTCAATAACCATTGAAGCATTAGAAAACCAAAATCTAGGGTCTTTCCTTGTTTTTATGTTACCTTAGGATAGCCTTAGGGTAGAAGAAAAGGATAATCTGTTACCTTCCTACTCTCATGATTCATAATACCATCTCCCTGATTATGGAGGTACTTCCCTCCATAAGTGAGAGTCCTTTTCTCTCTTTCCTAGGATCAGGACTTATCAATATCAATATGTTCAGTCATTTCAGCTGTGTCCAACTCTTTGTGACCCTATCTGGGAAGTTCTTGGCAAAGATACAAGAATGGCTTGCCATGTCCTTCTCCAACTCATTTTAGAGACAAGGGCACTGAGGCAAACAGGGTTAAGTGACTTGCTCAGAGTCAAACAGTGTCCAAGGCCAAATTTGAACTCAGGTCTTCTTGACTCCAGGACCATCACTCTATCCACTGCGCCACCTAGCTGCCCTTTATGTAACTTTAGGGTACATCAATATGTAAAACTGATCTATATAGACTTAAGGTAATCAGGCAATTTCCTTGCATCAATCTCTAAATTATCAAATAAGGAACCCTACTCGTAAAGTTGTCTACGGGCATGTCGGACACCAAGATTAAGCTTGATATAGGTCAGAAGGGATACTTCCTCTCCTTCTCTGTGCTATAAACCAAACCCAAAAAGGTTATTAGATTAATAACTCAAGTCGCAGTTTTCACAATGGAGCAGTTATGTTACCAGAAGGTACTCGAAGAGGACAGGCAGCATTTACGTTTCCTATCACAGCAACTGTACTAAGAGAACATAGGACCCCACTCGTTGCTATAGCATTCTTGTCTTCAAACAAGCATTTGAAATGAAAAAAGGTGACTCTAGGGAAATCACTTTGAAGAAACAGTTAATTTAGTCTCTTCTGATCTTCCACAACAAGCCTTTCTCAATCCCCCTTGGTGTAAGTGCTTTCCTCCTTTTGATTATCTCCAATATGTCCTGCATGTACTTCATTTGTACATGGTTGTTCCCATGTTGTCTCTTGCATTAGATTGTGAGCTCTTTCAGAACAGGGGCTGTTTTTTGCCTCTTTATATCCCCAAAGCACAGTTCTTGGTATGTAGTAGGTGCTTAATAAGTACTTACTGACTGACAGATTGGTAAGTGAAGAATAAAACTAAAAATTTATTAATAAACTAGCAATGTCTAATGTTTCATTAGATACTATCTTCTGGTTAGAGAGCACATTCTTACTTTACTAACCATAATCGATTAAAATTGAACACAATAAGAAAAAAAGATACGCAATAAAGGGTTATGTTAGCCAATAGTATCCTGAATAACTATATGACACATGCTAGACATATGCAGTCTCTGTGTGTGTATATACATACATATATGTATACACATACACACATAAACATCCAGGACACTACTGGCTAACCTAACTCTTTTTTGTATATCTACATATCTTTATCTATAAACTAGAGATGAGAATATGCATCTGTACAAACATACATACACATACATACACACACACACACACACACACACACACACACACACACACACAGGGAGAGACAAAGGAAAACTAAAGATGAGAAGGTGCTGGCATTCTAGTCTCTGAAATGTAAAATACAGGGCACAGTTGTATGGTTTAAGCTTATCTTTAATTCTCCTAAATAAGAAATAATAAATTTAAAGGTCTTCTAACCCAGTCAACCCATACTACAGAGAAAGGCAGATGCAATAAATAAAGGCCAAAAGCAATAAATTATCCAAAGTCAAATTCACATAGCTAATTAACAGCACAGCTATGACTAGAACCCCAGTTCTTCTGAATCCCTTTCCAATGTGTTATCCTTGACAAAATGAGAAAGTCCTTTATTACTTTTCTTTGATCACAATCTTGAATTTAAATATAACTATGTCAGAGGAAAACTGAAGAAGTGACAATTTATAATTGAATGATATGACACAGATAAAGTTTCTATTTAATTTATGCGCAAGAGCACTAGAGGTCACTAATGTGTGCAGAAAAACACTTTTTTTTTTAATAACACAATTACAAGAACTGAACTTAAATTATACTTGGGGAAGAAAAACATGCCCCAAACAGAACTATTTTCTTTCCCCCATAAGTATTGTAAGCAGACAGAAGGAAAGAATCCAAGTACTAAGGAAACAAGGTCAAAACCTAACAGCTACCAGTGTTAAAGGAAAAGAGAACTTGCATCACAACATTCCAAAAGGCAAAAAATAAAGACCTACAACCTATCAGCAAAACTCACTATAACCCTACAGTGGAAAGAACTGCCATTAATAAAAAGTGAACTTTCAAACATTATGAAGAACAAACTTGAGTAGAAACTTTTAAAAGCAAACAAAGAAATCAAGAGAAATCTAGAAAAGTCATTACAGCTGAGCAATTGGGAGTATACAATGCTGAGGTATTTACAAGCTAACTGTGGGATAATAAACACAAGCGTCTGATCAGAATACTAAATAAATTAAATATGACAAACAGAGGGCCCCAGGGTGTAGTTTTGTTCTGTTCTGATGGATTTAAGAGGTACTAATACTGAAAAAGGAAGGGGGAAAAGAAATATACCAAGAAAGGAGAGAAAAGACAGATCAATGAACTGTGCACACAATTAAAAATACAGAAAAGCAAAAAATTCAAAGCCCTAAACACCAAAAAAGATGTAAAAATCAAAAAAGAGATTAAGAAAAATTGAAAGTTTGAAAAAAGCACTGAACTGATATATAAAGAGTCCTTTCAAAAAAAATCAATAGAATAAAGAGCTAGTGAATTTGATATTTAAAAAAAGGGTGGGGGGAGAAAACTAAACTGGCAATATCAAAAATGAAAAAGGAGAAATCATAACAACTGAAGATAAAATAAAAGAAATTTTAAGAAATTACTTTGTCCTATCATATGCCAACAAAACTATCAATTTAGATTAAATGTTTGCAAATATAAAACAGAAAAAGAGAATTCTGATAACCCAATCTCACTGAACAAAAGAACACCACCAAAAAAGAAAAGAAAAGAAACTAACAAGCAAAATATTGGACAAGCCATAAAGGAACCTCTAAATTTAAAAAAAAATCCAGGACCAGATGGATGTTTAAGTGAATTTTATCAACAACTAATTCCAGTATCATATAAACTATTTGTGAAAATTTTAAAAAAGGAAAAAGGAAGGATTTTATCAAATTCTATGATAAAAAATGTGTCATATCTAAATCAAGGAGAAACAAAACAAACAGAACATAGATCAACATCTCCAATACTGCGGCAGAAATATTAAATGAAACATATGCATATTTCTGTTTTATAAAAAACTAACATTCCTTGATATGACATATTGTATCTAGAAAATAAAAACAGCAACCAACATCATATATAATGAAGAAATGTTAGAAGCTCTAAAAGACCTAGGATAGTCCTTTATCTCTAGTATTTTTTAGCATATTACTAGAAATGCTAACTAGATATACATAGCAAGAAAGCAAGAAAAATAAATTGTGGGAATATGCATAGGAGAAACAGAAAACAAAAATACCATTTTCTGCAGAAGATATAATGGTTTATTTTTTTTTTAAAAACCCACAAATTTCAGCCCAAAATTAATTAAATCAAAAGTTTCAACAAAATAACAGGATATGGTAAGAGACACATAAACCATCAACTTTTCTAAATACTACCAACAAAACCAGTAGGAAGAGATAGAAAGATAAATTCCATTTTACAGTGTTACAGGATGTATAACAATCAGGGTTTTACCTACCAAGATATACATATAAGAAATATAAGACTACAAGAAATTATAAAAACTATACAAAAAATCTTTATAGAAGATATACCTAAATAATTGGACAAATATTAATTTCTCATGACTAGGCCATGCTAACTTTTTTTAATGCCATTAATCTACATATTCAGTACAATACCAATCTAAGCAACTGGGGGAAAAAATTACAAAATTCATTTGGAGGCACCAAAGGTCAATAGAAATGATGAAAAAACATGGAAAAGAAAATGGTCTAGCAGTGTCAAATCTCAAAATATTCTGAAAAGCAGCAAATCATCACAGCTATTTGGTACTGGCTAAAATATAGACATGTTGATCAACTGAACAAATTAGGTTTGAGAAATAAAGTAACATACTTATTCAATAAACTCAAAGACCCAACTACTACTGTTAAGGACTCATAATTAACTGACAAAAACTTGGGGAAAACTTGAAAACAATCTGACAGAAATGAGGATTATACCATTATTTCACACCACATACCACAAAACATTCCGCATGGATACATGACTTAGATATAAAAAGTCATGTCATGAACAAATTAGAGAAACAGGGAAGGAGATACCTTTGGCAGCTGTGAATATGGAAAGGATGCTGTCAAGCAAGGCATCAGAAGACTCACAGAAGACAAAATGGAGAAGCTTGTAATTATATAACATTAATAAGCTTTTGCAAAAAATAATGAAGATAAAATTAGTAAGAAAAAAGTGAGCTAGCTATGTATACTCCTTGTAACTGCCTTAATAATGGTAAAGTTCTTAGGAGTTATGTGTATCATAAAGGAATAATAACAGTTTTATCTTACTAAGTCCCTTATGATTTCCCTTTCATGATTATTTTTTTTAACCTGAGTTCTATGTTTGGATGTCAAATTTTCTATTCTGCTCTGGTCTTTTCTTCAGTGATGTTTGAAAGCCCTCTATTTCATTAAATATTAATTTTTTCTCCTGAAGATACTTTAAAATATAATAAAATAAAATACTTTATTTTGCTAGGTAGATTATTCTTGGTTGTAATCCTAGTTCCTTTACCTTCCATAATATCATATTCCAAGCCCTCCACTCCTTTAACATGGAAACTGCTGAATTTTGCACGATTTTGACTATAGCTCCACAATACTTGAATGGTTTCTTTATGGCTATTTTACAGTAGTTTCTCTTTAACCTGGGAGCTCTAGAATTTAGCTTAATATTTTGGGGAGTTTGCATTTTGGGATATCTTTCAGGAGGTGATCAACAGGTTCTTTTAATTTCTCTTTTGCCTTCTGGTTCTTGGATATCAGGGCAGTTTTCCTTGGTAATTTCTTGAAATATAATGTCTAGGCTCTTTTTTCTGATCAAGGCTTTCATATATTCCAATAATTCTTAAATTATCTCTCCTAGATGGATTTCCCAGGTCAGTTGTTTTTCCAATGAGACAGTTCACATTATCTTTTATTTTTTCATTCTTTTGGTTTTGTTTCTTGGAAGACTCATGGAGTTATTAGCTTAGGACTAATTCTAATTTTTAAGGAATTATTTTCTTCGGTAAGCTTTTGTACCTCTTTTAGGCAATTCTGTTTTTTAAGATATTTTCTTCAGTATTTTTGTCTCTTTTTTACCAAGCCATTAATTCTCTTTTCATAATTTTCTTGTTATCACTTTCATTTCTTTTCCCAATTTTTCCTCTACCACTCTTATTTTCTACTTAAACTCTTCCAGGAATTCTCATTGGGTTTGTATCCAATTTAAATTTATCTTTGAGGTTTTATAGCTCTTTTTCACATTGTTGTCTTCTTCTGAATTTGTGTCTTCTTCTTCCCTGTCACCATAGTAGCTCTTTATGATCAGGTTCTTTTTTTGTTGTTGTGTACTCATTTTTCCAGCCTATTTCATGACTTTGAGCTTTATATTAAAACTGGACTCATTCACCTGGGAGTGAGAAGGAACCATACCAAGCTCCAAAATTTTTCACACTGCTGTCTTCAGAACTAGTTCTGGGGGGTCTATAAGTTTTCAGTGCTTCCAAAGTGATGTAATCCTAGGAGAGGTATGGCCACTGCTCTCCTGGTCTGTGTTCTGGTCTTTACTCAGGAAGGGTCTCTGCTCCCCTGCAGCTCCAACCACTAATAGCTCTCTTCTCTGGAACTGCAACAGACTTGCCAAATAGCATCCAGTCTCACATCTATTACCAGCACAGGGTCCCTTGCAATACTTTTCTGACCAGTTGTCCAATACCCTTACCATCTCTGAGCTGAGAGCTTCTGAAGCTGTTGCAATTGTCACAGCTCCCCTAAGGCCCACTGCTAGTGTTGCCACCACATGGGTTCTAGACCAGCCTTCACCTCTGTGTCACAGACCTATCCTTCCAACCTCCTAGAAAATTGTCTTGCTACTACCTTTTGTTGGCTATGTAGCTCCAGAATTGATCTGATATGTTATTTTCAAGTTTTTTTGGAGGAAAATGTCAACTGAGTTGCTCCTTTAGTCTGCCACTTTGCTACCACCCCTCAGGAACAGTGAACTAGGAAAAAAAATCTTTACAACAAATCTCTCTAATATATAGGGAACTTACTGAATTATATAAGCATAAGGGGCATTCTCTGGTCAAAGGATATGCAGCAAACAGCTCTCAAGACAAAGCATATCATAATATGACAGAAAAGGAAAATGATAAATGTTGGGGAAGAGGTGGGAAAATTGGGATACTAATGCATTCCTAGTGAAGTTGTGAACTGATCCAACCATTCCATAAATCAATTTGGAACTATTCCCAAAGGGCAATAAAACTGCATACCCTTTGATCCAGCAATACCACTACTAGATCTGTAACCCAAAAAGATCATAAAAAAAGGAAAAAGACCTACATGTGCAAAAAATATTTATAGCAGGTCTTTTGTCTGTGGTGGCAAAGAATTGGTAATTGAGGGAATGCCCATCAATTACAGAATGGCTGAACAAGTTATGGTATATGAATGTTATGGAATACTACTGTGCTATAAGAAATAATGAACAGGCAGATTTCAGAAAAAACCTGAAAAGAATTACATGAACTGATGCTGAGTGAAGTGAGCAGAACCAGGAGAACACTGTACATAGTACAGGAACATTGTGCAACTATCAGCTACGATTGGTTTAGATCTTCTCTGCAATACAACGATCCAAGACAATTCAAAAACACTCATGATACAAAATGCTATCTACATCCAGAGAAATAACTGATGGACTCGGAATGCAGAGCAAAGCATACTATTGTCACTTTATTATTTTTTTGTAGGTTTTTTTCCCTTTTGTTCTGTTTCTTTTTTACAACATGACTAACATGGAAATGTTTTACATGTCTGTACATATATAACCTATATCAAAACGCTTACCATCTTAGGGAGGAGGGAGGAGAGGGAAAGAAGGAGAAAATTTGGTACTCAAAATCTTGTTTAATAAAAGAATGTTAAAAATAGTCTTTACATGTAATTGAAAAAAATAAAATACTATTTTGAAAAAAGGAGAAGGAATATCAATAACCATGTGAAAAATGCTTCCAGTCACTAATAAAAAGAGATTAATTAAATTAAATTGAAACAACTCTACAATTCTAATTCACACCTCTCAGACTGGAAAAGATTACAAAAAAAGAAAATCCGAACTGCTGGAGAGGATTAAGGAGGCCAAACTGACACAGTAATACACTACTTTTAGAGCTCTGAAATGATCCAACCATTCCAGAAGACAATTTGGAACTATAGTCAAAAAGTCATAAATCTTGTACTTTCTCTAACTTAGTGATTCTACTACTTGGCTTATAATCCCAAAGAGATCAAAGGGAAAAGAAAAAGATATATAAGCATAAAAATATTTACAGCCCTTTCTGTGACGGCCAAAACCAGAAAATAACAACGTGCCCATCAATGGGGCTGAACAAATTATGATATATTAAGGTAGCGAAATTCAGATAAACATGACAAGACTTTAATAACCTAATGCAGAGTGAAACAAGCACAACTAGGAAAATTTAGCCAGTAACTACAAAATTGCCAAGAAAAACAACTTTAAAAGTCTCTGATTAATGTAATAACCAACAAAGATTCCAAAGGCCCAAGGAAAAAAGCTTGATAGAAGAAAGGAGATTCAAGTAAGATGTAAAATGAGAGATGCGGTTTTTTTGTTTTGTTTTGTTTTGGAGGCAACAGAGGTTAAGTGACTTGCTTTGGGTCACACACCTAGTAAGTGTGTAAGGCCACATTTGAATTCAAGTCCTCGTCATGCTCCAGGGCTGGTGCTCTATTCACAGCACCACCTAGTGGACTCTAGAGATATATTTTTGGATATGAAAACTCTACAGCTTGTTTTGCACGACAAAGCTTTATCTGACACAAAGATCTGGGGGAGTGTTTCTGGTTCATTTGTTTGGGAAGCTTGTTATTTTAAGGGTATTTTTAAATTTCTGAATGGGTTCTGTAGAGAACAAGTAATAGTGATGATGCATTTAAGAAAAAATAAGAATAGAGAAGTTGCAAAGCAGAACAGCTCTGAAATGGACACTGAATGCAGTCTGAGCTTTAAAAAAGAGGCAAGCTGTTCACAATAGAGATTCAAACCTTAATATGCAATCTCCTTTTTCTGCTCCTCTTTGTATGAAGAAATGCTCATGTTAATTAGTGTTTGTTAAGAACAAAACAGCAAATTGTTAAAAATTATTTCAAAAAATAAATCGGAAAAAAAAGGTAAGATTAAGAAAGAAGCAACTCCCAAGTCAGAGAAGTAAAATTCCAGATTTGAAATTCACTGGTTCAGGTAACCCTCATAGCAGAAACTCCCTGCAATGATGTGGATGGGCAATTTTCCTGTAAATTAAAATCTTTGAGAATTTCCTGGTATGCTAAGAGGCCGCGACTAGTATAAGGCAGGATTTGAACCCAGATCTTCCTGATTCCAAGTTCATTCCCCTATTTACCATGTTTGCTGACAAAGAATATATTACCTGGATGAAAACAAGTAAATAGCGGAAGAGCCCACTGAGTTAGTCCTTCAGCATGGATGTCTTGGACAGTCACTGGAGATGGACAATGAGTGAAGTCCAAAGATGAATATACTGGTCAAGATCACATTAAAGAAATCATGAAGCAGTATCATTGAGTCTAAGCAACTTCCTGCTGCAAAAGCTCATCTTCATAATACCAATATTCTTCCAAGGATTCCATATGACTACAAGCCATGTAACAGCACAATCTTAAAGGAATCAGACTTAAAGGTGACAATGAGCAAAAACAAAACAAAACCATAGTTGATCTAAATAGTCTGGAACCAGTCAGTCAATCAAAAAACTTTTATTAGCTGCGTACTACATACCAGGCACTGGGCTATGCTCTGGGGATACAAAGAAAGGCAAAATAATCTCTGCTCTCAGGCAGTTTACAATCTAATGGGGCAACAACAGGATATAAAAACAAGATAAACAGGAAATAATCTACAGAAGGAAGGAACTAGAATTAAGAGGAATCAGGAAAGGCTTTCTGGAGAAGGCAGGATTTTAGCTAGAACTTGAAGGAAGCTAAGGAGGCCAGGAGGAGGAGATGAAGAGAGACACACATCTTCCAGGCATGAGGGGACAGTCAGAAAACATATTGAGAACAAAGAGATGCAGCATCTTGTTCAAGGCTGTAGTATATTATGTAAGAGAGTAGTAATATAAAAGACATCCCTAAGAACATGTGGAATAGAAAAGAAAGTGAGCCTTCTTCAAAATCATGTCCTCTCTTCAAATGTTTTCACATTTGTAAGGTTCATATTTTCATTATATATACATCATAAATTCCAACATATGTATATAGATGAAGTCATGGTGTATATATGGAGTGACACACACAGACACCTACAATCCATTTTTACCTTTCGCCCTGTAAATGCTGCACGATGAAGTGGAGTGTCTCCCATATCATTTAACACATTTACTTCTGCACCAGCCTAGAAAATAAAAAAAACTTCAATGTTTCAATAAATAAATAAAATAATTCAATCCCAAAGTCATTTACTAAACCTCCACAGTATGTTGTAGCTAGGATGGAAAGAATACTGGATTAGGAATCATAGGACTCAGATTTGGAGCCACTTACTTCCTCTGGGCCTGTACAATGGCAGTTAGACTAGATGATCTCTAGGTTCTCTTCTAGATCTAAATATGTGATTCCATTACACAGCATTGTGGGCTATATAAAAATAAAGATAACTCTGTGCATCATGACGCTCCAAATCTAATAAGGGGATATTAACACACAAATAACTGTAACAAAAAATGGAACACTACAAGTTTAGAAAAGAAATATGAAGAGTTGCTTGACATATGAAGAAAAAAAGATTATTCATTCCCATTGGGACTAGGGAAATCTTTAAGAATGAGATGACTTTTTTGGAGGATCTTAAAGGACTGCAGAATTTCAACAGACATAGAGATGGAAAGAAATAACATTCCCAACATAGGACATGACTAAAGACTTGGTGACAAGAAGCGAAAGAACATATACAATAGATAAAGTAATCCAGGGGAGTAGAGCAAAGAGAACATAAATGCCTTCAATTATCCTGTATAAGGGATCTGTCCAACTAGAATGAGGCTTCTCAACCTTGTTTGTGTCATGGACCATTTGGCAGTCTGGTGAAGCCTATGGATCCTTCTCAAAAAAAAAAATTTTTTTTAAATACATAAATTACAAAAATATGTTAGAATACAAAAGAAAACAGTTATATCAAAATATATATCAATTTTCATGCTCTTTTCCTCTATTCACTCTGCTAGCATTCTAATTCAGACCAAACAGTCTCCTTGCTTCTAGTACCACATAGAGATCAGGCCTTAAGAAATAATCTAGTCCAACCCCATCATTTTACAGACGGAAAACTGAGGCTCAGAGAGATAAAGTGTCTTTTTCATGGTCACACAAGAAATAAGCTACAAAGCAGAAATTCAATGTGTTATTCACACAGCTGCCAAATTAATCTTCTTAACAGGTTTGATCACGTGACTCTCTTGCTCAAAATCATTCACTGACTCCCTATTTCTTCTCAAACACTCCAGTGGACCTTTACAACTCATTTTTACTAAGGTACTACAATCAGCTTACATACCTACCATGTACCTTTCCCTTACCCTTAGGGTGATTCTCAATTTTAAATTTGAAGAGACAGTAATATTCCACGACTCATGGCCATATGACAACATTAGAAAGTGACAGTATTCAAAAGACAGTCCTTTGTTCTAAGGTTAGAAGTCATTGAAAGAATTTTGTCTTTTCCCAAACACAATGCAAGCCTACTTTTCTCTTATTCCTGCTATAATCTGGGCTCAAATCATCACCCATTTGCATATCTATCCCATCGGGATTTATCTTTCAATAGAGGTATTTATAGATATCGTTATCTACCTAAATACACACACACAAATGGACAAGCCCAACTGATAAATTTCATGTCATCATCTGGACAATAGGCTTTCTTCATTCACTTGGTTTCTTATCATGGCTCTCATCCAAGAGGTTCCAAAGCTTGAGTCATAAAGGGCAACGTCATCTGCAAACAGGAGCATCTGGAAGACTTCACCACCTCAAAGGGCATCATCACTCTTTGACTTAACTCTAAGCTGGAATTCCTGACAGTAACAAAAACACTTGTGAGCATATCTCTGCTTGAAGTCTTACTTGGTGATGATAATAACAATAGGTAGTATTTATAAACCACTTTAAGATATGAAACACTTTACAAATCTTATCTTGTTTTATCTTCATAACAACCCTGGGAGGTAGACGCTATTGTTATACCAATTATATGGATGAGGAAACTGAGGCAGTTTGAACTCAAAAGTTTCCTGACTCCAGGTCCAGCGTTCTATTCACTGAGCCAGATAGCTGCTAAATGATCGGAGAGCTGTCGACAAAGGTCATCTGTGTTGTTATATTCTGCAAAGAATCTTGTATAATTGCAACATTCTCAAGGAAGAAATCTTGTTTCAGGAAAGCTTCTGAGACACCATTTTGGTTTATCAAATAAAATGTGGTTTCTTTTTGTTTAAAGTTAACAAATAAAAAACCTGGAAAAACTCGTACAAACTGATGCAAAATGAAATGAGCAGAACCAGGAAAAACAGCATACACAGTGTCAGCAACACTGTATAATGAATATCCAGATAAAGAACTGAACGGACTCAGAATGCAGATTGAAACATTTTTTTTTACATACTTCATTCTTTCTCATGGTTTGGATTCCTTATGATCTCTTTCTTCTTCCACAATTGTAACAAATATGGAAATATGTTTTACATATTAATTAGCACATGTATAAATTATACCAATGCCTATCATTTTCAGAAGAGAGGGGGGAGGGAGGGAGGAAAATTTGGAACTCAAAATCTTGTAAAAATCAATGCTAAAAAATATTCTTAATATGTAACTGGGGAAAAATAAAATGCTATTTAATTTATTTAAAAAATAAAGTTAACAAATATCCTAATAAACAATAATTATACAGTAGGCCTCTATTTCCTATAGAAAAATACACAACCCTTCATTGGTCCAGAATTTAAGACCCTTCAAATCCAATCTACCTTTACAGATTTATTTTACTCTACCTCCCTTCATGCATTTCATTTATGGTGCAGTCAAAATAGACAGGACTACTAACTCTTCCTAATCCTGTCCTGTAGTCTCACTTCTATGCATTCCCAATACGCTACCTTCCATGCCTGGAACACTATTCCCTTCTCATCTGTACCTTTTTACATCTTCTTACTTTAAGACACAATTGAAGTGCCACTTCCTTAATGAAACATTTCACTAATCTTTTCTCCTCCAATTTTCTTAGAGCACTTTAGCTCTGTCCTTTGTCCTTATAATAGCCAACTTAACTGTATGAACTTCTGATCCTTTCAACCCCATTTGGATCTAATATTCTTGAAAACATCAACCGAATTATTTTTGATCATTGTATTCACAGTACTTCAAACACTACAGGTATTTAAACAAGGTGTACTGAATTTAATACAAAATGGAAAAAAGAAAGCATGAAAAGCTTTAAAGTAACAGAAGACAATGCAGCATGCTACCATGACAAGTCCCCTTCTTTTCTGTACATACATAACTTTTATGGTGCATCTAATACTCACTTCTGAGCACTCACTAGCTTCCCTGGCTTAGTTTAAGACTCAGTTCAAATCTCACCTTCTGCAGGAGACCTTTTCCACCCTTTCCCAATTCCCTCACTCCCAACTGCTAGCATGCTGACTCCACTAGCTACACAGAGAGTTTACACTAGGAGAACCAAGAGTTAGCACTTATCACTGGCCTAAAAACTGTGTGATTCTTAGCTTTACATCCCTCCATGTCCATGACTCTGCTACTGTCACTATGGATAAAGAAGGAGAGCTCACAGAAATAGGATAATTTTGTATTTTTACTATCTTTCCCAGGTCACCATGGCCAAAAAATTCATCACCAACTGGCCAGCCTCTTAGTGACGAACCTCTTCATACTTCCCTAGGCTGGTCCTTAGGATCATCTGCTGCCAGTACCACACACAAAGCCTTTTGAATGTTAGAACTTGCCTGGGACTATACTCTGCGATCACAGCATTGGAGAAACCTGAGTTGCATCCATACCATGAAGTGACACTGGAGTAGGACTTTTCTGGATGAAATACTTCACAAAATAAAGAAATTCTGTACTGACACTACTTAGTAGTTTAACACTTCTTAAAGAGCAGTTAACCCATTGAATAAAAACAAATGACAAACTGAAAGTGTAAAATTTACATTGAGATGGGAAGAAATAGAAGGTACAACTTGAGCTTCTGTAATTCTAAAGCAGAAAAAGGAAATAAAATTCTTACTTATACTAAAAAAATTGATAAAGCAGTGCTTCACATCCCACAGGATGCTCAATAATTTAGACTGTCACATGAATCCTTTACAATACCTCCAATGTTTGCTTTAAACACTAAATTTACAGTATTTACAAAAAAACCTATTTCTTCTTTAATTACTATGGAGATATTTGTAGAAATCATTAAAATTTTTTGGTATTCAAAAATACTTAGAAATTTTAAATTAATTTCATACAGTAAAGTCACTAAATTAAAACTCAAGAAATAGAATAAAGAAATATGAATTAACTAGCCTTAGAAAATCTTAAATTATTATTACAGAACTATAAGGCATCTTATGATCTGGCTAAATAAAAGTACTATTACTGACTAAAATCTGTAGAATTCCTTCTATAAGGAAATTTCAGCAATGTCTGTTACACCTATATCAAGTTGCTCACCATCTTAAGAAAGGGGGAGATAGGGAGAAAATCTGGAACTCAAAAATTTTTTTAAATGAATGTCAAAAATTCTGTTTACATGTTTAAAATTAAAACTATAAAATAATATAAATAATAAAATATAAATAAATAAAAATATAAATAAAAAATAAAAATAATATAAAGACAATATTTATTATAAACTACTAAGCATAAGTCTTTAAAATTAAAAGCCATAAGCATACCTTCAACAAATCCTGCACTACTTGCCCATGTCCAAAATAGCATGCCAAATGAAGAGGAGTCCAGCCCAAATTAGATTTACTTCTCCCTAAAAAATGTTATCAGAACACAAATTGTAAGTAAATGAAGAATTTTACATTGATGATAACTACAATAACTGTTGTTTCTATGTAATAAAGTTATCGCCATGATGTGATCAAATCCTCCTGCACAATCTACATTTCATTGAAATTTATTAAATACATGAGATGCATTCTAGGTGTGTGACCCTGGGCAACTCATCTTCACTGGTAGAGGGAATTTCCTCTCAGGTAATTCTCTATACCAATGAAATCATACATCTGGTCAAAAAAAAAAATGGAAAGGAAAGACAAAAAAAGAAAACCTATCTGTAATGGACAACATGAAGAATACTAGACCAGGAATCAAGAGATGTGGATTCTAGTCACTGACCTTCCACTAATCATCTGTGTGACCTTGAATAAGTTACTTAACTTTCATGAAACTTGATTTCTTTGCTTACAAAATGAGGTGACTCATTAGAAGCACAGTTGCTTCTATTTCTAAAATTCTATGATTCTGGGTCCTCAGGTATTGTTTGTTTAATGATTTTTGCATAGTATCAATGAATAAAAACCCTGTTTGAATACTTATGCCAGGCTAAATACTCCTAATATACTTTTATGTGTTTTTCAAAATGGTGTATATTTCTTATTCTGGGAGAATTTATTTATTTGGTATAGAATGTTTCCCATAGTAATTGAAGAGATGTAGATGACAAGTTCGGTAGCTACAGTGGAATCACCTGAACACATTTCCAGATGAATAAACTGTGGTAGGGAAAGAAGTACAAGGCTGAATAAGAATTACAGGAAGGAGAAACAGAAAAAGTCCCCACAATGACAATTCAGTTCTTAGTAGGCTGAGTAGGAACCAAAATATGACAATCCATTCCCCTGGCAGAAGAAAAGTTAATTTAACAAAAACCTCCAGACACAAAGGCCAAGATAGAGGGAGCAGAAAGTTCACAAATATTTTCAGATACTGAATCACTGTAATTCTGCTGCCCTTGAAAATAAAAAGCTTTCTTGACAAGAGGCTTATGTACACATCAGTCAAAGTATATAAAAAATAGATTCCATAAAATTTTGAACATCCATGTTAGGGGAAGGCAGAACCAAGAAGGCAGAGTAAAAGATAAGGATCTAAGCTTTCTCAAATTCTCCACAAAACATTAAAATAATGCCTCAAAATGAATTCTGGAGTGAAAAAACCAACAAAACGTTGGAGTTAAAAAATTTTCCAGTCCAAGACAACTTATAAGGTTGGCAGGAAAGGTCTCACTGAGGTGAGAATGGAGTACAGTTCAGTGCAGGCTGAGTCTTGGCAAGCCAGCAGCAACAGACCTTGAGTGCAACTGAATCAGTAGCAGTCATTTTCGTAGCTCTCAGCCCAAAGACTGTAAGGGGTTGGACAACTCATCAGAAGGAGATTAGAGAGGACCCTTTGCTGGCACTGGGTGCAGGAGTCTGCTGCATTACCCATACTCGATTCTGGGTCCCAGTGTGCTAGTTCACTAGAGCCACAGGGAAGAAGGGACCCTGGTAACAGTTCCAGGGTGTAAAAGAGTACTTGTGGTTGTTCAGATCAAAGCACAGGCCAGGAGAACACGTACCATACCTCTCCTTTGATCCTATCACCTTGGAAGGACTGAAAACTTAAAGAATCCCAGAACAAGCTCTGAAAACAGCAACACATAAAAGTTAATACTTGGGACAATGCCCCTTATACTCCAGTAGCAGAGCCCACCTTTAACATAAAATTAAAAATCAAAAACTAAACTGGGAAAATAAGCAAGCAACAACAACAACAATATAAAAGAACCTAATCATAAAAAGCTATTATAGTGACAGGGAAAATCAAGACACAAAGTCAGAAGACAACAATGTCAAAATAGCTACAAGCAAAGCCTTAAAGGAAAAGTATAAATTGGACACAAATCCAACAAGAATTTCTAGTAGAGCCTAAAAAGTATTTTTAAAATCAAAAATGTAGAGAAAAAATTGGAAAAGAAATGAGAGTAATGCAAATCATAAAAAAGAATCAATAACTTGGTAAAGGAGTCACAAAAAAAATCCTGAAAAAAAAAACCCTTAAAAAACAGAATAGGCCAAATGGTAAAAGAAGCACAAAAATCCACTGAAAAGAAGAACTCCTAAAAAAAAACAGAATTGGCCAAATGGAGGAAGAGGTACAAAAGCTCACTGAAGAAAATAATTCCTTAAAAATCAGAATAGGACACGTGGAAGTTGATGACTCCATAAGACATCAAAAAACAATAAAAAAGAAATCAAAAGAGTGAAAAAATAGAAGAAAATATGAAATATCTCGCTAAAAAAAACAACGGACCTGGAAAACAGATCCAAGAGAGATATTTGAAGAATTACTGGACTACCTGAAAGCCATGATTTAAAAAGAGAGCCTAGACATCATCTTTCAAGAGGTTATAAAGAAAAAGTGCCCTGATACCCTAGAACCAAAGGTTAAACTGGAAAATAAAAGAATCTACCAATCACCTCCTGAAAGAGATTCCAAAAGGAAAACTCCCAGGTATATTATAGCCACATTCCAAAGTTCCAGGTCAAGGAGAAAATATTGCAAGTAACCACAAAAAAAACAATTAAAATATCATGGAGCCAGTCAGCATAACACAAGATTTAACAACTTCTACATTAAAGATCAGAAGGCTTAGATGTGATAATCTGGAGGGCAAAGGGGTTATAAAGACAAATCACTTAACAAAATTGAGCATAATTCTTTAGAGGATAAAGTGGAAATTTAATAAAACAGAGGACTTTCAAGCACTCCTGATGAAAAGACCAAAGTTTAATAGGAAATCTGACTTTCAAATGCAAAACAAAAACAAGATTCAAAATAAGGTAAACTGGAAAGAAAAATCATATGGAAATCAATAATTTTAAACTGTTTACATACGTGCATGAGAATAAGATACCTGTTTAACTCCTAAGGACATTATCATTACCAGGGCAGTTAGGAGGAGTATACATACACAGGGGGTAACTAGGATAGGATGATTATCCAAAAAAATTAAATGGTGAAAAAGAGGAATGGGAGAAGGAGGAAGGGAGATGTAGAATGGGGTAAATTACCTCATATAAAAGAAGCATGAAGGGTTTTTTACAGGAGAGAGGAGGATGGAAGGGTGGGAGTGGTAGACAACACTTGAACCTTATTGTCAGCAGAATGGGCTCATAGAAGGGACAACATATGTACTCAATTGGATATAAAAATCTATCTCATTCTACAGGGAAGTAGGAGGGGAAGGGAATAAGTGAGGCAAGAGGTGGAAGACTGATAGAAGGAAGGACAGATTCAGGGAGGCAGCGGTCAGAAACAAAACTTTTAGGGTAGAGGGAGTGAGAGAGAAGGATACTGAAAAATAGGATGGAGGAAAATACATGGCATTCACAATTAAAAAAAATTTTATAGCAAGTTACTCTGATAAAGGCCTTATTTCTCAAATATCTACAGAATTCAGCCCGATGTATAATAATGCCAGTCATTCCCCAACTAATAAATGATCAAAGAATAAGAACAGGCAGTTTTCAAATGAAGAAATCAAAACTACCTATAGTCATATGAAAAAAATGCTCTAAATCACTACTGATTAGAGAAATGAAAATTGGAACAACTCTAGATACTACTTCAAACCTGTCAGATCAGCTAATATGATGGAAAAGGAAAATGACAAACGTTGAAGGGAATTTAAGAAAGTTGTGACACTAAAAGAACTGTTGTTGGAGCTGTGAACTGATCCAACCATTCTGAATAACAATTTGGAACTTGACCCAGCAATACCATTTCTAGGCCTGTATCTTAAAGAGATAAGGAGGAAAAAATGAAAAGGACCTACATGTACAAAAATATTTATTCTTTTCGTAGTAGCTTTTACAGTATTCTTTTAGTAGCTCTTTTCATGGGAGGCAAAGAATTGGAAATTGAAGGGATGTCCATCAATTGAGAAATGGCTGAATAAGTTCTACATGATTGTATGGAATATTACTATGTTATAAAAAATGACAAGCAGAATGGTTTCAGAAAAACCTAGAAAAGTGAGAACAGTGTACACATTAATAGCAATACTGCACAATGATCACCAGTGAACGACGTAGCTCTTCTCAGCAATACAAAGATCCAAGCCAATTCCAAAGGACTTATGATGAAAAATGCTATCCAATTCCAGAGGAAGAACTGATGGAGTCCAAGTGCAGATCAAAGCATACTCTTGTTAACTTTCTTTATTTTTCTTGGGGTTTTTTGGTCTGTGTTTCCTTTCTACATGACTACTATGGAAATATGTTTTACATGACTGCACTTGTACATCCTACATCAAAGTACTTGCCTTCTCAGTGAATGGGTAAGAGAGAGAGAAAGGGAGAGAACTCAGAACTCAAAATTAAAAAAAAAGAACGTTAAAAATTGTTTTTACATGTCAGTAGAAAAAATATTTTTTAAAAAAAGAAAATGTCCATTTTTTAAACAGGGCAGATGAAGAGAAATAATTCAGATATTTCACAAAGGGTCCTCACAGCTTATAAAGGAAAGCAAATCTATGTTACAATGTTACTACAAACTATTCATCATTTTAGGGAGATTAATTATTATTATGCCTACATAAAAGAGGCTAGTCATGGAAAGCTAATGCGGAAAATAAGAATCTAATCAAACTTACCTTTGCAATTAATATTGGCGACCACTTCCTTTCGCTCCATGGTTTCTAAGAGTTTTCTAACTTCCTCAATGTTGCCATTTCTGGCATTATGGAGAAGTTGTTGTTCTGCTTCTGTACTCATTTCTAAATAAAATAATAAAGAATGTTTCCATTATAAGAACAATACATGTTGACACTACAAGAATATTTAAAAATGTCTTTTCCTGCAATGAGCTAAATATGCTTGAATATGTTATCTAAATCATCCCCTAAGAAATTACAAAGAAAAATAAGATTATCTTAATTTTTTAGATAAGAAAATAGATCGCTGATTAAATGAAAGTTGAGAAGTAGATTCAAGTCTCTCTGTGCTTTGTTTGCATCTTCACATACAGCTTATCATCTCTCCACCCCAATGCCAACAATCCTTCAAAGAATTTATCAATAAAAGGTCAAATAGCATAGAAGTAGGCAAAAAACTGCTGAATTTGAAGTTCAAAAGACCTGGATTTGAATCTTGTCTTTGTGACTTACTAACTGCACAACTTTGGACAAGTTGAACTCTAAACCTCAATAATTCCTCTAAAACTGGGCGACTGACCTCTAAAGTATCTCCTCATTCAAAAATCTGATTTACTGAATTTGAAAAAAAAAAAAAAAAGATACTTCCAGAGAGATAGGGAACAATCTTTCCTACCAAGAGACTGAACCTCAGCAAGATAGCAAGATAAAAGAGTCACACAAAAAAAGTAAGCCACGTTCTCATGCATTATCAATAAAGGGTAAGAGGAATTAATTTTTTTAAAATACCTTTTACAACATGACAAAAAAAAATCACAAATATGTGGGTATTAACTTTACCAAATCACATACTTCTTTAAAATTATTAACAAAACAATTCTGAAAGAAACTAAAGAAGAAAAATTGGAAGGATATCCTTTGCATATAGATAGGAAGGCAGTAATGAAACTGTAAAAACCCTGTTAATCAATTTATAGGTATAATACAAAATCAAGCAAAATACTAATGGGTTATTTTATAAAAAACTAAATAAAATGACAAAATTTATCAAGAGAATGAAAGGACAAGAATATCTACTACTGGCAGAAAAAAACAACTGAGAGACACTTGTGTACCTATTTAAAATAAAACTAGAAACTATCATAGCAAGCTCATGATAGACAAAAAAATAAAAAAATTGATTAATGGAACATAATTAAGATCCAAAAAATAGAACCAAAATGTACATAAAAAGATAGTACTTGATAAATCTATAGATAATTAAACATTAGAGAAAGAAATCAAGGGCAAGAACTGCCTCCCTTTTGCATTTTTATCATCAGTATCTTCTTAGTTTACTGTCTCTCACACATGGTTCCTTCTCTTGTCGGATGTTGCCACCACTCTGATACAAATTCTCTTCACCTGACTATTGCAATCATCTGTTTTTTGACCTGTCTGCCACAAGGGCCTCCACTGGTTCACGGTTCATCCTCCACTCAGCTGTCAGTGACATTTCTTAAGTTCAGGTCTGACTTGTCATCCCTACAAAATCCAGTGGCTTCCTATCACCTCTTGATCAGAACTAAAATTGCCTAGCATTCACAAAGCCCTTCATAACCTATCATCCCCAAACTTACATCTTACCACATACTTTGTGAACCAATGATGCCGGCCTCTTTTCTATTCCTCAAGCAAGCCTCCTGACTCGGGGTATTTCCACTATCTGATCCCCAAGCCTGGAATGCTCTCCCTCCTCCTCTCTGCCTCCTGGCTTCCCTGGCTTCCTTCAAGTCTCTGTTAGAATCTCACCTTCTAGAGTAAGCCTTTCCTGATTCCTCTTAATTCTGGTGCCTTCCCCCACTCTGATGATCATCCATAACTTATCCAGGATATAGTGTCTTTGTAAGCAGTTACTTGCATGTTGTCTCTCCTATCAGATTGTGAGCTCCTTGTGGGTAGGGACTGTGTTTTTTTTCTTTATATCTCCAGTACTTTGCACAATGCTTACAAGACAGCAGGTGACTGGTAAATATTTACTGAATGACTGACCGACTAATAAGTGCTTAAAATGCTCATTCACTTCACTCTTTAGGCTATAACCAATGACATAAATATTTTAAAGCAAACAAAATCAAAAGAAATAGTTATCAGATTAAGAAGAGAAGAAAAATGTTATTTTACTGGGGACAAATTGTTCTTTCCAAAATGAAAAGAAACGGATCTTACCTACAAAACGTATCAGAATTAATCTAACCTGGCTGGATTTGATACCAAGCTCTGCAGGTTCTTCTTAAATGATTTTTGGCCACTGTAATTAATAAGTAACACAGAGGATCTAAAATTTTCATTAGACGCAACAACAAGAAGAATTAACATAAGAGAACAAAGAATGGCATAAACTGCTGTTGAAGTAGAAAAGTAAGCTAGAAGATAATTCAACTGGAAAAGTATTTGGAAATAACGTAAGACAAAGCTACAATCTGAAGGACAGATCTAGGAAAGGGGAATTAAGAATTATATGCATCCAGAGCACACGCAAAAAAGGAAATAAACTTACTATTCAATAAAAGATTTAAGATAACTTCCCATGTTTCAAAAATAAATGACTCAAATGAAGAAATCCCACAGAACTTCAACAAAGAGAACCCTAAAAATCCAACTCTGCCCAGCACATTATGGAACCTCCAAACTACAGCATAAGAAAGAAGTTATGTAGATTGCCAGGAAAAAGACATCATCCACCAAAGAGCAACAACCAGGCAGGTCTCACCTCCCCTTCCTACTCTCCCTCTCCCTTCACCCAGATTCATCTAGGATCTTCCCTCTCCCCACTCCATTCTGTCAATCCTCTTTTCCCCTTTGCCTCTCTCAGCATAACAGAATGGACACCTACTTCCCAAAATCCAGCCCTTAGACTGAGGTCCTGGAAGAACCTCTCTCTTCTAATCTGTCCTGTGGGCCTACTCCCCACCCCATGGGGTTCTAAGCCCTTCAAGCCCCACTTACAGACTAAGAAGTGCTTAAAATGCTTTCTCAACCATTAATTCACTTCACATCTTATGCTATAACCAAACAGATCAATGAATAAGTATTTAAAAACAAACAAAACAGCTCCTAGAGTAGCACTCTGAACCCTTCTAGTGCCCAGCTGTGGGGCAGACATAGTTTCCTGAGCTCAGGGAGTCAACTACCAATCTGCCTAGTAAGATGGATACAACAAAGCTTTACTGTCTGTCTTCCCCCAGCACTCTAAGGTCCATCGTGCTTTGGACTTGCCCATCCATTGGGCACATTGCCCACAATGCCCTCCAGAATCCCCAGCATTGCTATCTGCTCTGCTACAAAATCCGAATGTTCACAGGGGCCTTCCATCTGCTTTGCAGCTGAACCCTTCCAGATATAATCTCTCTCCCATCTTGTTTCTTAAACTTTTTCATAATATGGCCCTAACATATCCTTCCAGACCCAATGGATATACTCCTGCTCCCATACTCTGAAAAGGAAACAAACTGATATTTCCTTGCATCTTCACATACAGCTTGTCATCTCTCCAGACTCTAATGCCTTTGCACTGTCCCCCATCCTTAGAATGCACTCCCACCTCATCTCCACCTCAAAAAATCATTCTCTTCAACACACAGAAAACACAGCACAAGCATTTCCTTCTGTGATCCTCCCACCTGCTAATGTGCCCTTTCTCAAAAAAGAAAACATATTTAACTACCTTGAATGTATCTGTTCTTTTTAATATTTCTTCCCTTCACATACTTGTATATGTGCCTATTGTTTCCCAAAATGGATCATAAGCTCTTTGAGAACAGTTAACTGTCAACAATCTCTGTTTTTGTATCCTCGTACCTAGCACAATGACTGGCACACAGCAGATGTTTAACACATGCTTGTTGATTGTTGATGCACTGACTAAATGCCACAATTAGAATCCAAAACAAAAGAATGAAAAAGAGAGCGAGCTTGACAGATTAGAATTACAGACCAAATGTAATAAGATGAAATTTAAGGAGGATAAATGTAAAGTCTTACCCATGAATTCTAAAATATCATCAGCCCAACTTAAAAATATGGGAGGCCTGGCTAGATAACACAGTGTTACATGCTCTCCAAAAGAGTCCAACAAAATGGCCCTCTCAGCCACAGCCAAAATCTCGCTCTATATGTGTCCTTGACCTCATTCACTTCAGTCTGTGCCAGAAGATTGCCCCCTCAATTATATCCCACTCTCTCTTTGACCTACTGGCTCACTGGATTCAGATATGGTTAAGTCTCCTTCATCTTCAAAAATTGTCACTAAATTCTACCATCCCCTGAAATACTTCCTGACAGAGCATGCTCTCATGCTCGCTCTCGCTCTCTCTCTCTCTCTCCCCCTCTCTCCCTCCCTCCCTTCTCTCCACTCTCAAACTTAAAAAATGCTGTCAATATTTATTGCCTTTACTTCCCTTTCACTCTCACTCCTCAACCTTTGGAAATCTGGCTTCTGCAGTCATTCAATTAAAACTGCTCTCTCCGAAGTTCCAAGAAACTCTTTCTTGCTTAATCTCATGTTCTTCTCTCAGTCCTTCTTCATCTTGACCTCTCTGCTGTATGCCTGTGTACCAGACGCATATCTGACATCACTAACTGTCTACAGGATACTTTAAATTGGATGCCCTAGAGACACTGCAAACTCAACACGTCCAAAGGAGAACTCACGGTCGTCTTCCTAAAAATCTACCCTTCTACCAAACTACTTTATTTCTGTCAAGGGTACTACCATTCCTACCAGTCTACTAGGTTCATTGGGGGCAGCTAGGTGATGAAATGGATAGAGCACCAGTGCAGGAGTCAGGAGGACCTGAGTTCAAATCTCACCTCACACACTTGACACGCACTAGCTGTGTGACCTTGGGCAAGTCACTTAACCCCAACTGTCTCTTCCTGGGTCATCTCCAGTCATCCTGATGAATATCTGGTCACTGGATTCAGATGGCTCTGGAGGAGAAGTAAGGCTGGTGACCTGCACAGCCATCCCTCACTCAAAACAAAAGTCAAATGCAAGTCATGTCATTATTTCTCTGATGGCATGGTTTTCTTCAGCAACAAAGGACAAACACACACTAGGTTCATTATTTCAGCATCATCCTTGATTCTCTCTCTCTCTCTCTCTCTCTCTCTCTGACACACACACACACACACACACACACACACACACACACACACACACACACTGCCAAATCTTGCCGTTTCTACCTCCACTCCCCTTTGTGGAGGTGAAGTTCACAAGTATTACACATTGCACATACTCTTAGACTTTGATGTATTGATCAGTTATGCTCTTTTTTCCTATCCAAAAAGAACTATTTGTCACGTGGGATGGCTCTAAGGGAGGAAGAGGGATACATGCAATATGATGGTGATATAATAAAAAACTAAAAACTAAATTTAAAAAGAATATTACCTTTTTTAAGTTTTCAACATTCATTTCCACAAAATGTTGAGTTCCAAATTTTCTCCCCTCTCCCCACCCCAAAACGCCTTGCATTCTGATTGTCCCTTCCACCAATGTGCCCTTCCTTCTAACACCCCTCCCTTCCCTTATCCCCATCTTCTCTCTTGTCCTGTAGAGCAAGTTAAATTTCTATAACCCTTTACCTGTATATCTTATTTCACAGTTGTACACAAAAACAATTCTCAACATTTGTTCCTAAAACTTTGAGTTCCAACTTCTTTCCCTTCCTCCCTCACCACCCATCCCCACTGAGAAGGCAAGCAATTCTATACAGGCTATATATGTGTAGTTTTTCAAAAGACTTCCATAATAGTCATGTTGTGCAAGACTAACTATATTTCCCTCCATCCTATTCTGCCCCCCATTTCTTCTATTCTTTATTTTCACCTTGACCCTCTCCAACAGTGTTTACTTCTAATTGCTCCCTCCTCCCATTTGTCCTCCCTTCTATCATCCCCCTACCCTGCTTATCCCCTTCTCCCCTACTTTCCTGTATTGTAAGACAGATTTTCATATCAAATTGAAGGTGCATGTTATTCCTTCCTTGAGTCAAATGTGATGAGAATACGCTTCACTTTTTCCCTCTCACCTCTCCCCCTTTTTCCCTCCATTGGAAAAGTTTTTCTTGCCTCTTCTATGAGAGATAATTTGCCCCATTCCATTTCTCCCTTTCTCCTCCCAATATATTCCTCTCTTACCCCTTAATTTTATTTTTTTAGATATGATCCCTTCCTATTCAACTCACCCTGCACTCTCTGTCTCTATGTGTGTGTGGGGGGGGGGGGGGGGGGGGAGGATGTATAATCCCTCCAACTACCCAGATACTGAGAAAAGTTTCAAGAGTTACAAATATTATCTTTCCATGTAGGAATGAAAATAGTTCAACTTTCGTAAGTCCCTTGTGATTTCTCTTCCTGTTTACCTTTTCATGCTGCTCTTGATTTTTGTGTTTAAAAGTCAAATTTTCTTTTCAGCTCTGGTCTTTTCATCAAAAATGCTTGAAAGTCCTCTATTTCATTGAAAGACCATTTTTTCACCTGAAGTATTATACTCAGTTTTGCTGGGTGGGTGATTCTTGGTTTTAGTCCTAGTTCCTTTGACTTCTGGAATATGATATTCCACTCCCTTCGATCCCTTAGTGTAGAAGCTGCTAGATCTTGTTATCCTGATTGTATTTCCACAATACTTGAATTGTTTCTTTCTAGCTGCTTGCAATATTTTCTCCTTGACCAGGGAACTCTGGAATTTGGCCACAATATTCCTAGGAGTTTCTCTTTTTGGATCTCTTTCAGGAGGTGATCAGTGGATGCTTTCAATATTTATTTTGCCCTCTGGTTCTAGAATCTCAGGGCAGTTTTCCTTGATAATTTCATGAAAGATAATGTCTAGGCTCTTTCTTTGGTCACAGATTTCAGGTAGTCTCATAATTTTTAAATTGTCTCTCCTGGATCTGTTTTCCAGGTCAGCTGTTTTTCCAAAAAGATATTTCACATTATCTTCCATTTTTTCATTCTTTTGGTTTTGTTTTACAATTTCTTGGTTTCTCATAAAGTCATTAGCTTCCATCTGTTCCATTCTAATTTTGAAAGAACTATTTTCTTCAGTGAGCTTTTGAACCTCCTTTTCCATTTGGCTAATTCTGCTTTTTAAAGCCGCCTTCTCCTCAGTGGGTTTTGTACCTCTTTTGCCAATTGAGTTAGCCTATTTTTCAAGGTGTTATTTTCTTCAGCACTTTTTTGGGTCTCCTTTAGCAAGCTGCTGACTTGCTTTTCATGATTTTCTTGCATCTCTCTCATTTCTCTGCCCAATTTTTCCTCCACCTCTCTTACTTGATTTTCAAAATCCTTTTTGAAGGGGGAGGAGCCAAGATGGCGGAGTAGAAAGATACACATATGCTAGCTCCAAACCCACAGCCCATAAAATACCTATAATGAATTACTCCCAACAAATCGGGAGCAGCAGAAGCCACACAACAATGGAGCAGAGGAGATTTCTGGTCCAGAGAGACCTGAAAAACTGACCCGAAAGGTCCCTTGCCCAGACACGGAGCAGAGCCCAGCCCTGGCTTGGCTGCGCGGCACCGAGAGGAGCAGATTCAAGCGGGCTTCAGGGACAGAATCTCCAGTCCCCGAGCAGGTCCCTCCACCCACAGGCAGCAAAGGTCAGTGAGATGGGGTTTTCAGTTCACGGAGAGGGGAGTGGAGTGCCCCTATAACTCAGGCCCCCTTGGGAAGCAGCAGCGGAGGCAGCAGCGGATGGGGGCTCCCAGAGCAGGCAGGAGCTCAGATCCACTGTTGAAGGTCTCTGCATAAACCCCCTGAGGGAACTGAGCCCTGTGTGGTGGCCTTTCCCCCACCTGAGCACCTGAACTTAATCTCACACTGAATAGCAACCCCACTCTGACAAAGCCCTAAAGCTGGGAAGCAGCATTTGAACTTCAGACCCCAAGCACTGGCTCAGTGGAGGCTGGGTGGATCTGGAGGCAAGGTGGGTGTGGAGAGGACACTCAGAAGTCAAGTAACCTACTGGGGAAAAGCCCAGAAAAGGGGAAAAAAAATAAGACCATAAAAGGCTACTTTCTTGGGGAACATATATCTCCTCCCTTCCTTTAGGATGAGAAGAACAATGCTTACCATCAGGGAAAGACATAGACATCAAGGCTTCTATATCCCAAACAGGCAAAATAAATATCCAGTGGGCTCAGGCCAAGGAAGAGCTCAAAAAGGATTTTGAAAATTAAGTTAGACAGGTGGAGGAAAAACTGGGAAGAGAAATGAGAGAGATGAAAGAAAAACATGAAAAGCAGGTCAACACCTTGCTAAAGGAGACCCAAAAACATGCTGAAGAAAATAACACCTTGAAAAATAGGCTAACTCAATTGGCAAAAGAGGTTCAAAAAGCCAATGAGGAGAAGAAGGCTTTCAAAAGCAGAATTAACCAAATGGAAAAGGAGGTTCAAAAGCTCACTGAAGAAAATAGTTCTTTCAAAATTAGAATGGAACAGATGGAGGCTAATGACTTTATGAGAAACCAAGAAATTATAAAACAAAACCAAAAGAATGAAAAAATGGAAGATAATGTGAAATATCTCTTTGGAACAACAACTGACCTGGAAAACAGATCCAGGAGAGACAATTTAAAAATTATGGGACTACCTGAAAGCCATGATCAAAAAAAGAGCCCAGACATCATCTTTCATGAAATTATCAAGGAAAACTGCCCTGAGATTCTAGGACCAGAGGGCAAAGTAAGTATTCAAGGAATCCACCAATCACCACCTGAAAGAGATCCAAAAAGAGAAACTCCTAGAAACATTGTGGCCAAATTCCAGAGTTCCCTGGTCAAGGAGAAAATATTGCAAGCAGCTAGAAAGAAACAATTCAAGTATTGTGGAAATACAATCAGGATAACAAGATCTAGCAGCTTCTACACTAAGGGATCGAAGGGAGTGGAATATCATATTCCAGAAGTCAAAGGAACTAGGACTAAAACCAAGAATCACCCACCCAGCAAAACTGAGTATAATACTTCAGGTGAAAAAATGGTCTTTCAATGAAATAGAGGACTTTCAAGCATTTTTGATGAAAAGACCAGAGCTGAAAAGAAAATTTGACTTTCAAACACAAGAATGAAGAGAAGCATGAAAGGATAAACAGCAAAGAGAAGTCATAAGGGACTTACTAAAGTTGAACTGTTTACATTCCTACATGGAAAGACAATATTTGTAACTCTTGAAACTTTTCAGTATCTGGGTAGTGGGTGGGATTACACACACACACACACACACACACACACACACACACACACACACACACATACACACACAGCACAGAGTGAATTGAATAGGATGGGATCATATCTTTAAAAAAATGAAATTAAGTGGTGAGAGAGAAATATATTGAGAGGAGAAAGGGAGAAATAGAATGGGGCAAATTATCTCTCATAAAAGAGGCAAGCAAAGGACTTTTTAGTGGAGGGAAAAAGAAGGGAGGTGAGAGAAAAACATGAAGTTTACTCTCATCACATTCCACTAAAGGAAGGAATAAAATGCACACTCATTTTAGTATGAAAAAAAATCCTTTTTGAGTTTTTCCATGGCCTGGGACCACTGCATATTTATTTTAGAGGTTTTGGATGCAGAAGCTTTGACTTTTCTGTCTTCCCCTGATGGTAAATACTGTTCTTCCTCATCTGAAAGGATGGGAGAAAACACCTGTTCACCAAGAAAGTAACCTTCTATAGTCTTATTTTTTTTCCCTTTTTTGGGCATTTTTCCCAACCAGTTATTTGACTTTTGGGTCCTCTGTCAGGAGGAAGATATACTCTGGGAACCTATAAGTTCTCAGTTCCTCCAAGGTGGCACAATCAAGGGAGAGGATTTTACTCCCTGGCCTCACTCCTGGCTGAGATTCAGATGGGCTGCTCAATTCCCCCAGGAGCTTTAGGTAGGGGCAGGGAAGCCACTCAAGGCTCAGGTTCAGATCAGCTACTCAATTCCCCCAGGGGCTTTAAGCTGAGGCTCCAACAATGGATGCTGGCTGCTACCTGCCAAGGCACAGCTGTCTGTGTGAAAAAGCCCTCTCGCTGACCTCAGAAGCTGTCTTTGTCACCTGTGGGTTGAGGGATCTGTGAACCTCCACTACGGCTGGGAATTTCGCCCCCGAGGCCTGCTGTGGCCCTGCTCCTCCCAGCACCGCATGGCCAGGCCAGGCTGGGGTGCGACAGACCTCTCTCGTCAGCGTTCCAGGTCACCCTTGGCTGGAATTCTCCTCTACTCTGTCGTTCTGTGGCTTCTGTTGCTCTAGAATTTGTTGAGAGTCATTCTTTTACAGGTATTTTATGGACTGTGGGGGAAGAGTTAGAGTATGTGCATCTTTCTACTCCGCCATCGTGGCTCTACCTCCAAAAAGAATATTACCTTAAAGAAATACTTTGAAATATTTATCTGATAATAAAAGATGAAGAACAAATAAAGCTTTGTTCTTATATGTCAATGAAAGGGAAGCAGGAAATTTTAATCCACACTCTAATTTTATTTAGAGCCAAAACTAGTTCTGTGTTTGTACTTCAACACAATCCACTAAAAGTAAACTGTACAACATTTATGCTTGGCAATTTTTTACAATATACATATAAAATAAAAAAAGAATTCAGGGTACTAATGTCACCCAAAAAACTCTTTTAAGTATTTAGAAAAGTTTAGGGTAGAATAAAGGTTCTGCCTCCACAACATCCAAGACACATCATAAGAACAAACAAGCAACCCCCCACATATTACAAGCAACCAGTAATAACTGATCATATTGCCTCTAAAAAAAAAACATGCTATGTCTCTCAAGGACACCTCCAGGGTTCTAGCTACCCCTTCCCTTTAAGGTCATTTTCATGCATGATTTTAAACTATAACCCTTTTAGCAAAAGCTCCCCTTTGGGGGCTTATCTCAGAGAATAAAAAAGTTACATTCAAGAATGTGAATTAAAAAGGAATACTGAGAATAATTTGTTCTCAAAAAGTTTAAGATAGAAACTTGCAAAATGGAGATTTCTCTCCTTGATTCTCCAGGCCTTCAGGATTAACTTAAACTTCTAATTGAATATAATTCTTTTTATCAGAAAATGATATATTGTAGTGTTTACCTTTTTATTAAGCATTAATCAAGATACCTACTTGAATTGATAACTGAACTTTCTAAGTACGCAGACCTTGTAAATCCTCTTACCAGCACACTTGTAAATTAAAGTTTCACCTATGATCAAACATTTACTGAACACCTATCATATGCAAGGCCTTACACTCATGCTGATTTTGTTTTGTGATAAAGACCGGGCTGAAAGGAATCAGAACTAACTTTCATTTTGAAGACTGCTCAATTCAATTTTAACAGCTGCTTTCATCTCTCAAACCTAGCTCAATTTCCGAAGGCTCAGAGTACAGAATTTCTATAAAGGGGCCATCTAGAATAATGCAATCAGTCCTTTTCACTTCCATGAAGATAACAAAGAACTAGAAGATTAACACTGTTACAAATTTACCTGAAATGTAAGTCACCACCCTTGAAGAATGAAAAGCTTAAAAACATAAGAGCTATACACATTTCTATAGCACTATTTAATTATATATAATAAATTTAAAATTAGGAAAAGATTTCAAATAGATAGCTTCCGGGATTACCAAATAGCTCATGTTGTATTATCATAACCAAAGGACATATGATTACCAGAAATAGATACAATAATAAAATTCTGCTCATTCAACATGCTGACTTCCTACTTGGAATTAGATGTTTTAAATAATACACAAAAGTACAGTGTTTGGAGAATTTAGGGACATAAGGAAAATTAAGTATTCTAATGAAAAAAATGCATTTGACATCTGAACACTTCTGAATGTATAATAAACAAATGTCCACAAGAGAATACCAGATAACTACTTAACAATTTTGTGATGTTTAAGTATTATGGATTTTTTAAAAAAATTACTAAGTACCCAATTATGTAGAAGGCACTGTGCTAAACACTAAGGATAGAGTTAAAAATGAAATAATACCTGCCTCACAGACTAATACTCTACAGGGGTTAGAGTATGTAGGTTGGGTAAAATACAAGGAACTTTGAGCAGAAAGAGAAGCTTAACAACGGGGAAAGGGAGAATTAGGGCTGCCTCCATGAAGGCAATAGTACTTGAGTTGAGCTTTAACTGAACCTTAACAGATAATGAGGAACTGCATTCCAGTAATGGAAGACAGCTTGTGTAAATACAGTAGGCCAATCTGACGGGAATTTAGAGTGCAAGTAGAGGAGTATGCTGAGAACAGACTGGAAAGTAGAGTGGAGCCATATTTTTGCAACCCTTAAAGATGTTTATTTGTTTGTTTGGGGAAGGGGGAGAATGAGATGTATCTGCGCCCTGATAAAGTTTATATTTTTATCTATTCTGTGAATTCATTTTTATTTTTAATTCTAAGTTCTCTCCCTCCTCTCTTCTCTTAACCCATAGAGAAGAAAAATAAAAACCATTCCAAAAGATAATGAAAACCAAATTTGCACAAGTCACATCCTGGCAGGAAAAAAGCAAGACACTGAAGAAAATATGCTTCAATCTGTACTTTATCAGTTCTCTTTCTGGAGGTGGATATCACACTTCATACTGTCCTTTGAAATTCTGATGGGTAACTAGATTGAATAGTTAGCTACTCCACCTTTCAGATTTGATAATCTTTTCAATATTCCTCTTACTATATAAGCTGTTCTTCTGATTCAGCTTTCTTCATTTTGGCTCAACTCACACATCTTACTAGGCTTTTCTAAAATCATTCCCTTCATCATTTCTCACAGCACTACAGTATTTCAGTACCTTCACAGGCCTTAACTTGTTCAGCAATTCCACAACTAATGCGTATCCCCTCAGTTTCCAATTTTTTGACATTAAAAAAAAAGATCTACTATAAATATTTCTGTTATGTTCGGGTCCTTTCTTTCTCTGCTCTCTTTGGGCCACAGCTCTAGTAACAGTACCACTAGATCAAAGGGAACGTTTGGTATAATAGTTTTTTGGGAGCAGTTCTAAACTGCTTTCCAGGATGACTGGGCTGGCTTCACAGCTCCATCAATTATGCATTAGCATAATTATTTTCCCACATCTCCTCCCGCAGTTGTAATTTAATCATCAATTTTTGTCATCTTAGCTAATTTGATGGATGTAAGGTTGCACATCAGAGTTAATTTCATTTGCATTTCTCTCATTATTGGTGATTTAGAGCATTTTGTCACATGGCTATTGATAGCCATTTCTTCTACTGAAAAATGCCTATTCATATCCTTTGACCATTGGCCATTTGGGAAATGGCTTTTTTTCTTATAAATTTGACTCAGTTTCTGATATATTTTATCTATTCATTTATCAAATAAATGTGAAGCAAAGATTTCTTCCCAGTTTGTTGCTTTTCTTATAATTCTGGCTGTACCGGTTTTGTTGATTTATTCAGGAAGTTCAATTACGGCTTGTTAATTTTCTTTGACTAAGATAAAGGTTAAATATTTAAGTATTCTCTTTTCTGTCCTGATAATGTGGGCAATTCTATATTTTTGTAAATATTCATCCATTTCATTAAAATTGTCAGTTTAACTGCCATATAATTGGACAAAACAGTTCCTGATAATTGCTTCTATTTTCTCTTCACTATTTATGAATTCACATTTTTTACACTGCTAATTTAGTTTTTATTTTAAGCAAATTGTACAATAGTGTATCTACTTGCTAGTTTTTTCAAACAGCTCCAGGTTTTCTTCTTATTTCAATGATTTTGTTTCTCTTTCAATTTTGTTCATCTCCCCTTTGATTTTTGGGATTTCTAGTTTGGTGTTTAATTGGGGGGGGGGGGTTGTCAATTTCTCACTTTCTGAATTTTTTAGTTGTATGCCTAATTCAATAATCTGTTATTTCTCTTTTATTGATGTGAGAGTTTAGATGTTTTTTTTCCTTATGTACCGCTTTCACTATATCCTACAAATTTTGATATGTTGGCTTATTGCTGTCATTATCTTTAACAAAATTATTTCTATGATTTGTTCCTTGAATTCTTTAGAATTATTCAGATTTCCAATTAATTTTTAATCTATGCTTCAAAGGTCTTTTATTGAATATAATTTTTATTGCATAGTGGTCATAAAAATGTGTTTAACATTTCTGCTTTTCTGTATATTTCTGAGATTTTTATTTCCTAATAAACGGTCAATTTTTGTAAAGTTTCCATATACAGCATATATATATATATATATATATATATATATATATATATATATATGCATATACACACACACACATTTCTTTCTATTCCAATTCAGTATAATCCAGAGATCCATCATAATTAATTTTTCTAAAATTCTATTCATCTCCTTTGTTTATTTTGTGGCTAGATTTATCTAGATTTGAGAGGGGTAAATGGAGGTCCCCAAATATTATAATTTTATTGACTATTTTCTCCTATAATTCATTTAACTTTTTCTTTGAGAAATTTAGATGCTATCCTTTTGTAGTATTGATACGAATTCATTTTTGGTACCATTTGGTAAAATGCAATTTTTTTCTTTATCTCTTTTAGTTAGGTCTACTTTTGCTTTTGCTTTGTCTGAAATCATAATTGTCACCCCTGCCCTTTTTATTTCAGATGAAGTATGTAAGAGATTTTGCTTCAGCCGTTTATTTTAACTTTACGTGTATCTTTCTGTTCCAAGTTTTTCTTGAAACATTTTGCTGTGCTCTGTTTATAACCCATTCTGACATTCTCTTCCATTTTATGGATGAGTTCATCCTGTTTACATTCAATTATGCTTGTTGTTTACCTCCATTCTATTCTATTCATCCTTTTCTTTTTTTGCCCAGTTCCCTCTTTAAGAGTTCATTTCGTTTCTTTGCACTCTCACTTAATTTCCTTTCCCATCCTTTTAACCCTTTTCTCTCTTATTTTCCTATTGGATAAGATGAATTTCTATACTCAATGGTACACATGTGTATTCTTCCCTCTGTAAACCTGTTCAGATGATAATGAGGTATAAATTGTCTAATTCTCACTGCCTCCTCCATTGTATAAGACTCTTTCATGTCACATTTATTAGAGATAATTCCCCCACTCCCAGAGCATTCTTCTTCTTCACCCTTCCATTTGTCTTTTGAGATCATCCAAACATAATAGATTCATTCCAGGCTAACTGTCTAATTAGATTCTAAGACACTTAGGATAAAGTTCTGGGGAATTACAGGTATCATCTCCTCAAATAAAATACAATTTAACCTTTTTTAGTAACTTATGATTTCTCACTCATATTTACCTTTTCATACTTGACCCTTGTGTTCCAAGGTCAAATTTTTTATTCAGCTATGTTCTTTTCCTCAAAAACGCTTGAAAATCCTCTAACTAAATGTCCATTTTTCCCCCATGGGATTATATTCAGTTTTGCTGGGTGGGTTATTCTTGGTTGTAATCCTAGATCTTTTACCTTCCAGAATATCCTATTCCAAGTCTTCAGTCTCTCTACAGTGATAGCTGCTACATATTATGTGATCCTGACTGTGGCACCATGGTCCTTGAATTTTTTTTTGGGGGGGGGTTGTTTGTCATATTATCTCCTTGATGTGGGCATTCTGAATTTTAGTGACAAAATTCCTGGGAGTTTTCATTTTGTGGTTTCTCTCTGGAGATAACTAGTCAATCCTTTCAATTTCTACTGTACCCGCTGGTTCTAAGTCATCTAAAAACTTGTTTTTATAATTTCTTGAAATATGTTATCTAGGCTCTTTTTTATGACTTTCAGGTAGTGCAGTGATTCTTTAAATTATCTCTCCTCCATCTATTTTCCAGGTCAGTAGCTTTTCCTGTTAAATAGGTCATATTTTATTCTATTTTTTTCAGTCTTTTTGTTATTTCTTGATGTCTCATGACATCATTAGATTCCATTTAGATTG